>NC_049211.1:41880642-42480642 GCF_013347855.1 Anguilla anguilla | reverse complement strand
TAGCAATATTGGTTCTTTCCTTAGTAAGAAAATTTCATCATTAAACTATGACTACCTGAAGGACAAATGAACAATTTAAAATGCAAACATCTCATGAAGCCAAAAACATTTGAAACATTTGCCTTTTATGATATATATTTGATTCCTTTGGACATTATCAAAAATGTATCAAAGATTTAAAATAAAGAGCTTTTATCATGAATTGGAAAAATGATTCAAATAGATGCAAGCAAATTCAGATTGTTAATTCCAATCCAAAATTGTCAGATCAAAATAAAGGAAAAATTTCAAATTTCTATGTGAAGTTCTATATGTCAGGCTTCTATCAAACAGAAGGAAGTTTGCTTAAATGGATGGCTGGATGACTTGCAGAAAGCATACACATGTTCATTTTATCACGTTAGATCATTTCCAATAATATAAAAGTTAATTCATTTTGTGTCACAGGCACTGATATTTCTGATATGCCTTAATAGTCATCCTCAATTGTGCATTACTGTCGGTGAGCATTTATGGATATTACTTTCATAAATAAAAAAAAAAGTAAAATCTGTCAAACTGTATGCTGTTACTGTTGAGCGATGTGCTTCTGCCACATTTTTAGGCAAGTTAAAGAGTAGAATAGATAGATAATCGTAGATAAGCGCATGCCAGTAGCCAAGAACACGGATCTAACAGCACACGCGCATGTAGTTGGCTTTCATCACTGGACTGCTGGATGATAATGTGGGTACTGCAGTGGAGTAGCTGTGGTGATAGGAGCAGGCTGTGCTGGCGTCTTGCTGGGAGAGAACTGGTGGATTATAAAAGGCCCAGTGCAGTATAGAATACTAGCCTGGCTAACCGATAAGGGTACATGACTCCAATATTATTTTATTCCATTTTAATATGTTTTCATTTTGAATTAAAAAAAGAGAAAAAAAGCTAAGGTTAAGACCTTAAGACCTGACTGTACACTTTTTTAAAAAGTTGAAACCGAGATTGGCCAAAAACAACTTAAACATTGCTACACATGAACGCAAATAGCGCTGCTAGGTAAACAGAACCTATAAGTAAGGACAGCGCTGCACCGGGGTTGGTTGACAGCAGAGCATTCTCAACGTGAAGTCGGTTTAGATTGAGCCACAGGAACTCTTTAAGTGAGCCACAGGAACTCTTTAACTGTGTGTGTGCATGGCAGCCTGCTGTGTAGGAGCCCTGGTGTATGCTTAGCACTCTCCGTTCTCCAGGACCCGCACATGTGCTTCCATCTGCGCAGCAGCTGCCCCCGAGCCCTGCTCAACATTCTTCCCAACACCGCACATTTCCCCTTACCACTGACCAAGCAAGATTTCGCAGGAATTCATATTTTATTCAAACAGAGAGGGAACCGGGAGTGGAAGGTTCTGGAATAATCAGCCACTTCGCTGTCAGGCTGAGGTTAACCTGCGCTAACCCTAACTCTAACCCTAACCCTGGTGCCTGTGGGAACAGTGCAGGCCTCCTATTGCCATCACCTGCCCTTTGCATAGCTTTGAGGTGACATCGCTCAGTAGAAATGGGCCTGGTTCAGTCATACCTGCCTAGAGGCTGAGAATCATGTAGGCCAGTGGTAACCAGCCCTGCTCCTGGAGATCTACTGTCCTGTAGGTTTTCACTCCAACCCGAACAAAGCACCTGTCCTTCAACAGCTACTGATTGTCAGCTGCTAATTGGTAGAGTCAGGTATGCCAAATTAGGGTTGAAAAGAAAACCTACAGGACAGTAGATCTCCAGGAACAGGGTAGGTTACCACTGATGTCGGCCATTTCAGACGTCGCCATCCAATGTTAGCATCGCGGTTGGGTTGCTGAGCAGAGAAGGTGTTGCATTTGGGCCGTGGTGCTTTCCTGGAGGTCCGATGTGTGTGGTGTGCTCTTGCTTCATCCAACTAATTACTCTGGCCTAATTTCTGAAACAGCTGCATACACCAGCATGTCTGTTTACTCCTATATGGGACCATAGTCAGTGTTTTCATCAGGGATACATGCGCAGCTGTAGTGCATGACTTATCTGAAATAAATGATTGGTCTGATTGAGTAATTAAAAGCAGAAGTTAGCAGGAGATCCTGAAACATCAGACCTTGCGCTACCCTGCTCCAAGGGTGTTGACTGCATTATCTCAGACCTCAGAATGAGAATCACGTACGCCATTTCAAATTTGTGAAATGCTGCCATCACAGCTGTCACACGATGAATTAAATGGTGTACATATCGAATCCAGGCCTTACAAACAATAACTTATTGGATGCTTCACTTCTGTGGCTTGGCTGAGGAGCTGCTGTCATGTATCATGATTTGGTTTCTCTCAAAGGGAAACTGAATTCTGTGCAGAATGTGCAGTCTCTCAGCGGGTGTTAGCTACCAGAGGGTTAGATTACTTTGCTCTGTAGGCCAGTAGGCCTGCGCATTTCACTGCTACACTGTCTTCACTATACATCCAGATGTCACACAATGTCATGTCAGAAATCAGCTCAGAAAATAACAAAACTAAACCAAAATTGAAATATAACTGAAGATATCATATGACTAAATATTTTAAGGATGCGACGTGCAGAGTCCATAAAATGCAAGTTTTTTTGTTTTATCGTTTACAAACTAATGATTCCATAACTTAATAATCTACCAAACATTCTGTGAATACTTTGGCTCTATGTGTTGCTCTCTGTGCTGTGTGTGACCTCGGGTTCATCAGAGGCAAGTCTCTGAGATCACAACCCCTCAGGCCTCGACGTTCCTCTGGAATGGAAGACTGAAACCACGAGAGCTTTTGAATCGTGTGCCAGTGCGTCACTGACCGTCGAGCGATTCGGCGAAAAGGCGCACGGAGCTTTGCGGATTAATTTCCACCACCCCGATGGCACCGCGCTCATCCGCTAACACTTTGTTGCTGCGGAGTTTGCCATGGTTTCAGAACGGGTGATGTCATCATTGATGACATGTGAATGAATGTGTGACTCACTGTGGAATCAAAGCTTTTGAGAATGTCTTTTTCCCCCCCTTCGTTTGGATGAGGGAGAAGCAAGCTGAATAGAATAATCTAGAAAATTAATAGGTGCCAGGGCAGAAGCCAAGTTTCTGCAAGGCCAGTGGCGTGACTTTTAATAAGATATTGTATTACTATAAAGATTCATTTTTGGTAGGAGGACATAATTCTCACTTTGGTAAAATAACTCCCCTTACAATATCATCTATGACCTTGTTATGTAAAGGTCTGTAATGCACTGGAATGAAATACTATTTTAGTTTACCACAACAGCTGAGAGCTAGCAAAAAAAAAAAAAAAAAAAAAGTTTCAAGAACAGCGAGGAACATTCCGGGTAGATTATCATTTGGCTGTGAGATAACATTATGATGGGAAAGTTCCCGAAATCGCCTTGGAACATATTGTGCTAAACGGGTCCTGCCACTTAAGAATGTTCCAGCTATGTTACATGCAACCTTACTGACAGCATCAATGATGGCTATCATGCAGCCACCAGAGTCATACTGTAGCGTGCATTTCAGAGGTCTTTTCAAAATATTCGCATTGAAATAGCAGATTTAAAAAACATTCCATTCCTCATACAATAGATCACAATCCACAGGGGATAGTTCAGTTAAAAAATATATAATATTTTAGTATCAGTTTTTCTGAGCAATGAGATATTTTTCATACTTTTCGAGATGTTTCTGATGACCTGCTGGCTTTACAGTTGCAAGTGTAGGTCATTCAGGGTTTCACAGTAAAGCAAATGCACTTCGTATAAATCTGAAGCAGCTTGTACTGGGACATTTTGTTTCCAGAGGATTTAAATTAGAACAGGGTTATTGTATAGTGTTTACTCACAATAATAAGCATAATTGTTTGTTTTTACGTTGTGCCAGTACTTCTTTCCTTGAGTACAAAAGTCTCCAGTTGCACACACAATAGGAAATTATTCTGATTGAAAATACTATTAAATATAATTCACTGCACACAAAAATTGCCTGGGCAAATTCAAGACATATATGTAAACAGAAGTATCAAAACCACAGAGGGTGAACTGACCCTTTAACTAGAATGACAAAACTGAATAATATTCTATGGCCATTGTAACTTTAAGGTATAGATGAAGGGATATCCAGAAACTGGACTAATATAGGTACATTTCCCAGTGTTCCCCGCAGCAAAAATAGATTACAGTGCCCAGCTGAACCATATGGCTTCACGTAAATATGATCGAATTTTCTGCCACAACACTAGGCATTTATCGTTTTTTCTCAGGCCTGGCTCAGGGTTATGACATCCTAGGAACACGTTTGCTCTCTGTGGAAGCTTCAAGAACAGCTAGATGGCACAGAGCCAACTGATTTGGGTCATTTGGTCATTGGGACTTTGGTCAAATTATTATTTAAAAATAATATGAAACTTTTGACCCTAGAGAAATCCCTGCTGATTACTGGCAATTTTTAAAAGAGACATCTATTTTCACCGCCATTCGGAACAAAATATCTCTTTCATATCATTGCTAGGTTTTGATTAGTAACATATTTTCTGAGAAGTTCTCTGGGAAGTTTGCCAGCATGCAAAGCGTTAAAAAACATCAAATATGTATTTGAGCCAGGCATGACTGAGGCTGGTCCTGCTGTGGGCTTCTGCAGGACTGCCCGGCTCAGTCCTGTTCTTTGATGTTAATGGAAACTATGCAGAAGATTAGCTCTCCTCTAACAAGATGAAGACTCAATGGTAGTCAAGCTTTTTCAGAAAGTCATTTAATCTTCTTGGAACCGAATATTTAATGATTAGAAACAGAATGGCAAACTTTATACAGCACGGGGGTGGCTTGAGAAGAACTGTCAAGGAGATAACAGCTTTTTCCCTGAAGGAACTATCCTCCTGGCTTCCCCTGGAGTTTTCCCCCTGCTTTTGGGTCTGTGGTTAGGTGTGTAGGGAGATTACATAACTCACCACTCCGACTCTAAATAAGGCCTACCTTCCGGAAGGGTATTCATATTTTTAAGTATTCTTATGTGAATTCATTTTATTTTATTTTATATTATATTAGAAACAATATCACATACATAGACAGCATACAGTACAAGACAGACTGCACTGCAATACTTATACAACACAAGGGCTAATCACATACAATGTTCACACAAAACACAACAAAACACAGGAACTCTTATAAGACCCATATGATGAAACATTAGTTATCGAACTAATCTCAAATGCTGAACATACACAGTTAAATGCCGCAGCTACTGTTCCCAGTTTGACTAATGGATTGGAGTGGATTATATCTTCAGACTGTTGGTTGAAGAGAGCTACCCCTGCAGCTGTTTTGGGAGGAATTCAGCTGAAAATGAGGCGTAAAATGACACCACTTTGTTATGTTCTGCAAGCCGATGGCCTTTCGTTTCCCTGCTGCTTTGGGACGTATAGCAGCAGGTTCTTCAGCGGTATACATTCAGTATACCGGCTCTTCAGCGCGGACGTTGGCGCAGTTAAAACTGACCCGGCTTTCAGTCTCTTTAAAAATCGAACGCCCGGCCTGCAGCTCATGGTCTGTGTGTGTCTGCGTCGGGCAGAATCCGCGTTTAGAGGGGTCTCTCTCCGAACAATAGAGCAACGCTGTTGTGACATACTACCAAGACATTTGAGCCATTAAAGGAAATATTTCCCACGGATATTTGTGCAATGCGCGACCATAAAAATGGGAAACCATGAAATAAGAAGCAGGGAGGTTACTGGAGTGTACTCTGACAGTAGTATTGAAATGTCAGCCTGGGCAAATTTCCGCGGATAGCGCTGCCTCCCAGTTAACCACACATTCCCCTGCAGTGTGGGTTTGGATAAAGAAAAGATTCACAGGGCAATCTGAGTGAATGCGTTCTACTGTTTCACAGTACACATCACGGACATTTATTCAGTCCGGATGTTACCATGGTGACACATAACTTGCATATCACATGGAACGTTGGTTGGCTCCCGATTAACTACTATAGCTGATTACGAAAACTTGCTACCAGCCTATAAAACATGACATGGATTTTGCTCAGCATACGTGTGCTGGTCTGTGAACCGGATAGGAGGCTGCGATCACATGATAGGAACCATCTCCCCGTGCCAAAAAATATCAGAACTTACAAGTGGCAGCAGGACTTTTAGCTTCGGGGCTCCTGAGCTATGGAATGACCTTCCCCCGGATCAAACAGGAAGCAGAAACCGCTTTGGTCTTTAAAAGCAAGTCCTGAATTACCTTTTTAACTCCGTTCAACACCTGTCTCTAATACAGGATATACCCGGGCTGGGTTGAGCAGCTCTGGAACTGCGGCCTGGAAACGGATGCGCTCGCCAGGCTGGCCGTGAAGCGCCGTGTGACGCTTTCGTAAACAGCGCCAAACAAAAACAAGGACCGATTCTCTGGGCGTACTGTGTGCTGTGTGTGAGCGTGGTATGCAGGCCTCCTGGCTACATGCTCTTGGCTGGTTTCATATACATAATATTTATTAGCAGATAAGATTAACAAGGAAAGAAAAAAAAAACAACATTCAAAGAGCCAAGGACCAGAGCTTGCCAGGTCCACGCAGATGTTTTATTGCTCTTTTGCTGATCCTGCACTGCTGCACGGCCTGTAATAGCTATCCTAAAAGGAGGCCCAAGGGCCAGTCTTTTTAAACAATGTTGTGCCAAACGCTGTTATTTTTTTTAAAAATCAGTCGAATCATTTGTTCAATCTGATGTCTTTGTCACAAGTTACAGCTGCAGGTGGTACGTATACCTTGGTGAATTTTTTTATTGTGGTCCAGCATAGGAGTGAACCAACATTGCTCTATACCGCAAAAAAAAAAAAAAAAACAACCTGGAAATTTGGATCAAAATTTGGTGTCACCGAGAGTGGGGGGGGGATTCGGTTGCAGGGGGTCGATGTGTCTCATCATAGACCTGCGACCCCCCCCCCAAAACCAAAACACCAGCCCTCCAGAAATGCAGTTGTGCACCCTGCAGTCACGTTGGCAGAAAATCCCCTCAGCCCATGTTTGAGCGGGACGTAGCGCACACACATATAAGTACACACAGCGTCCTTATTTATTTTAAGAATTAAAGGCTCTTCGCAGCTTAGCGCTCTCTGGAGCTGTTCCAGGGCTGGCACCTGCCAGGAGGAGCCCCACCCAGCAGTCCTGAAGGGATCCATCTTGGAGGGGAAGTGCCTGTTGGCGCCCTGACAGACAGACAGATTACGCGGAAAGCTCCTTGTCAACACCAAACAAGGGCCTTATTGACTCATAACCACTCTCCTCAGCCCGATAAAGCAATCCGTGTCCTCCGCGGAGAAGGGAAGATAAACCGTAGTCTTTCATATGCGCAGATTCTTAGAACGTGATTGGTATCGCCGTGCCAGGATGTTGGCTTAGAATTGTAGCCGTGCGTCTGGCGTGCTTTGTTAGCTCTTAAGCCGGGATATGACTTGTTGATTCACCTGCACACAGACATTAGCATTAGGATAGTGAAAGTGTACTGCAAAAAAAGAATTAACATTTTACAGGTTCATTATTATTATTACTATTATTATTATTATTATTATTATTAGTATTTTGTGGAGTGGCAGTGCTAACAAAAGTGTGGCCACCCACAGCTCGCGCCCTCGACCTCATTAGCTCTAATGGAGTCACTTGGCTGAATACCGTCTGCTGCCCTTGACAGCCAACCCTGCCGCACAAAGAATCCGAGTCAATGGCCCCAAATGGTCCCAAAGCTCCAGCCGCATTCGAATGGTAAGATCAGCACAATGGAGCCGCTCTCAGTAACATGACTCGGGCCCCCCGGCCCTCGGCTTTAACGGAGCCCGGAGCTCGGGCCGGCCTTATCTCGCCCGGCTGCGGGCGGGTTTTGAATGTCACAGAGCTGACCGCTCACCTACTTGCGGTCCCGGGCCCATTCATGCGAGTCTGCTGGAGGAGATAAACCCTGGCTTTGTGCGCCCGAGACGCTGGGGACCGGCATTGCTGCGAGCTACTGAAGGGAAACGCCCGCCGCTCGGGAAGCCACATCGTACCTGACGTTACGGACCGCTATCCACTGTGGATTTAACGTTACGGACCGCTATCCACCGCGGATTTAACGCTATGGACCGCTATCCACTGTGGATTTAACGTTAGGGACTGCTATCCACCGTGGATTTAACGTTAGGGACCGCTATCCACTGTGGATTTAACGTTACGGACCGCTATCCACTGCGGATTTAACATTACGGACCGCTATCCACTGTGGATTTAATGTTAGGGACCGCTATCCACTGTGGATTTAACATTACGGACTGCTATCCAGTGTGGATTTAATGTTACGGACCGCTATCCACCGCAGATAGTAACGTTACGGACCGCTATCCACTGTGGATTTAACATTACGGACTGCTATCCACTGTGGATTTAATGTTACGGACCGCTATCCACCGCAGATAGTAACGTTACGGACCACTATCCTCTGTGGATTTAACGTTACAGACGGCTATCCACTGTGGATTTAACGTTAGGGACCGCTATCCACTGCGGATTTAATGTTAGGGACCACTATCCACTGTGGCTTTAACGTTACGGACCGCTATCCACTGTGGATTTAACGTTAGGGACCGCTATCCACTGTGGATTTAACGTTATGAACCGCTATCCACTGTGGATTTAACATTAGGGACAGCTATCCACTGTGGATTTAAGGCCTAGGCAATGGGTATATGCACCTCATTTTACTTCTGTGTGTAATACTGTATGCTAATTATAATACAGGGACAGTTTCATTCTGGAAGTTGTTCCCCAGTTGTGAGAGGCCCTTTTGCTTCAGTTTAATGACTTCAAAGGAAGCTGCTTCGTTAAAGGGACTGCATTTTACAGGCCTCCAGTGGCACACAATTTAACAGAATGGAATGTTTATGGGCCTGTAGTACACGTTGTTTCATATTAACACCTGGAGTGGTACTTGAATTACTACTGCCAATATTTTATCTTTCTTGCTTATCCTTGTCTTATACCAAAGATTGATCTTATCAAGAGTTACCATTAAGCCAAGTATTTGAGAATTATAAGGATATCACAGCACTTATCTTGAGACCACCAACCAGAAACATGAAATGAGTGGGTGTACTAAAGGTGATTCTCCTGAGATTTTTTTTTATAATTATGCTTCAAGGTTTTCCAAACCTGTTGATATAATGGAAAATAATTAATATAATGCGCAGGACTGAAATGACCTACTTTCAACAACCACATACAGAATTATGGCTGCTCCTGCGTCTGTGTATAAAACATATTATCTCTTTTTTTCTCCTTCTGTAAACATGGAGAAAACTAACCCTGGCCAGTTTAGTAATAATCACTTGTCCCTGTATGTTTAACTACTGTAACATGAGAGGGTGACCAACAGAGGGCAGTATAGCAAATTTATTTTTCTGTATTGCCAAATTGAAGTGTCTACAATTCTGTGAAGGATAGTGACAGTAAAAAAAAAAACATGCCCTTGTTGGCTGACAAGATGAATGCACTGTGCCTTCTGCTTTATAAGCTGCATATTTCTGGGTTCAGAGCATGTAAAATTAGCATTAAGGCCTTTGCGCATATTTATATGCAATGTTGCCCCTATATGCAACAGGGAAGTATTGGTGCCGATCGGAGTCGCGAAGCGGTCCTGCAAAATCAGAGCGTGGAAACGACGCATCTGAACACTTTCACACAACGCATCCTTTACGGGAGCCCAAACTTCCCCGCTGCATGGTGGCGGCTGCCCGGATTAAGCAGGAGTCTGACTTTTTCTCCGTTCTCACCAGATCGGTCTGCAGTGCAGGCAAAGGCATGGGAGGGCTGTCAAGGCCGGCAGCCGCATATGGGGCTGATATACACACACACTCACTTGATTGATACAGGATGACTAAAGGGAACCAATATTTATGTGAAATACTAGGCGCGCCGTCGGCTAATGCTAAAGGCATTCCACCTATGCGCTCCTCGAGATGAGCTAGGTAAACACCGCGGGGCGGGGAGGCCGAGAGGTCGGCGCGGGGTCACGTTGCCGGGGGGAATACCTCCGAATGCCTCGGCTGCCGATATTAAAGGTTCCGCACGGCTCCCCCTTGGGCCCCACGTCCCGGGCCCGGTCTCTGTCGGCTGATGTTTCAGGAGCGCGGCCCGGCGCTCGCGCGTCCTGACAAAACGCGCGCGCGACGGCGGCCGAGGGCCTCGTCCGTTCGCGTGGGGTTATCCGGCGTAAATCTTAAAAGCTCGATTTCGATCGCGGCGCAAGGTGAGCCACGACAGGAGCCCTTTAATCAGATCTCGCAGCGAAAGTAAAATCTCCCTGAAAATCTCACAACAGTGACTCATTGCCCCCCCCACTGTGCCCCCCCCCCCCCATCAGGGGCAAGGGCAAAATGCCTTTATCAAAGGGAGGGAAAGTTTAGTTGATCTTATCTGCACGAAACGTCGCTGCTTGACGAGCGACTCACCAGGCAGCCAGCTGTGCGTGAGATCTTGTTTTGCACACAAACACGCACGAGCACAGTGGGTTCGTGCGGCGGGAGATGGTGGGCGTGTTGCCCACGGCGACGCTCTGCCGGGCCCTTGAGCCCACGGCCTTTCTGAAGGCGGCGTCCGTGGGCGACGGGGAGTCGCTCCAGAGTCTTTAAGAGCAGGCATTGTGTCATCTTCTCACATTGTCTGGGATGACATGTCATACGTGCTCTGCGTGCCTCTGGGGTGGATCGTGACGGTTTAAAAAAAAAAAAAACTGACTTTACGCTATAAAGCATATGAAGCACGGATCACGTCCCGCTGATGATGTGGACAAACCTGCCATCCCTTAATTAGCTGGTGAATATGATGGAGAGGGAATGTGTGGATTTCGAACAGGAAGAATTAACTGCATTCAGCCAGATTTGAGGGTTTTATCGATACATGCATTTCTGTGTGGTGACATGAAATTCAATGCATTGACAGCAATACTACTTTTGTAGACCCCACAAGGTTATTTTCTCATTTAAGTTTTTTTGAAAATTGTGACTCCTCGCATATTTAGATATTTTGTAACAATGAAACAAACGTGTATCTAAAAGGCAATTTACTGAATGATTATTTACCTTGTACCTTTGTTACCTGGAATGAAAATAATAAGATTTGTGTGTTCTGTGCCATTTCAGCTGAATAGCATTCACTTCTCTGTAGGGAAAAACACTGGCCTTCCAGGTGGTAGTTTACGCTATGTGATCTGTCTTGTTCAACAATGTAACACCTGTTGATAGGTGTGTTTTAGAATGTCAATGAAGCTTTCTACAAAAGCACATAGCTCTTCAGCTGGTGCTGACAGAATTTAGGAGATTATGAAGTGGTGCTAGAGATTGGCCTTGTCCTTATTGCCAGCCCCTATCCCTGCTAGGAGACAGATGCTAGAGAGAGCAGGCAATATGACCATCCCCTACCCTCTGCATGGAATACACACATCACACAAAGGCTGTGCAGAATCCATATATTCAGTTTCCATTACAGATCCAGGATCTGTTATGTTGGCTTTCGCTGTTATGAGTGAAGCATAAACCCTGATCTGAGGTCACTGTTTCACAATGGAACTCTAATTGTACTCTGCTTAATTTGAAAAAAGTTGAGGGGATATACTGTACATTTGCTTATTAATCTTAGTTGGATAACAGTGAATCTTGTGGCTTAATTCTCAGAAAGCTTTACAGTTTTTGAAAAAACAAGACCAGGTCAAAACCTATTATATGGCTGGACCGGCCGACCAATGGTGTAACTTCATCACTCAGTCGCTCAATCGCTCAGTCACAGACATTCGTGTTTGTAGGTCTGGCCCCACTGTTGCGGTCCAGCCAAAAAAAGTTGTGGATAACAGAAAATTCTGCCAGTTTCCAGTATGTCTGGTTTATTGTATGAACTCAGGAAGGGGCCGTAGGCAAACCTCCACACTTTCCCGCCTGTAATGTGTCGGTCATCAATCCACCAATAATGATGCACTCCTGAGATATGAAGTTATAAGTGAATTCACCTGTATGGTTAAAAAAATGCGTGACTATTTCAACCGGTGGTGTCTTTTTCACTAAAGCTTCCAAGCAGTGGAACATTATCTGCTGTGAGTATTCTTTTGTTGTTTCAGCAAAAAAAGGAAGAATGCCTAAAGCTGGCTTAGAGAGCAGACTGAACATGCTGAGTTTATTTTCGCATGTTTAACTGTGCAGCCAAGATGGTTGTGGGTCAGCTTTTATTGTTAACCAACCAATGGTGAGGTAAACAGACTAGGAGAAAAGTGTTTTGTTTGTGTCATGTTTCTAAAATGAACTTTTATCGTATATCATGATTTTTAAAGCAGCCTCTTGTTAGGTTCTCACATTAGCCGTTTCTCTGCCAGCACCCCGCGGTGTTAGCTGAGTGTCCGGCCGCTCCCGGCCGTGCGGCTGCAGTTCTCGCGTGCGAACCCGGGCCGCCGCCGGAGCTGGGCCCGTTCCCGCTCGGTCACGGAGCCAGCGTTTCTTATAGCGCTCCGGAACAACACACCGTCGTTTTTTCCTGGAGTGAAACGACTCGAAGAACGTTACATGGAGGCAACATTTATTTGTTTATGGAAATCGTGTACCATGGAATATGGAAAAAAAAAATACTCAGGGGCTCATTTCTTTGTGCTTTGAGTGAATCTCTGCCATTAGTTTGTATGGTTGTCAAGAGGAATTTGGAGCATTTTCTATAAATGTTGCTGTTGCTATATACTTGGTTTTGGCATCGCGCGGAATGCACTTGCTAGCCAGGTCACTTCAAAATGATCTGTGTAAAGGGGCTGCTAGCTTTATTGGCTGGACCTCAGCAGCAGGACCAGCCCTAGAAACGCGAATGTCTGTGACTGAGTGAGTGAGTGATGAAGTTACACCATTGGTCGGCCGGATCACGTGTGTTAGGTCCGGCCATACACTAGGTTTTAACCTGGTCTTGTATATTGCTAGCTCCACAAAGAACTATGGTTTCAAACGTGGTGTGTTTTATAACAGCACAGTCATCCAGTCCCAAGTATCCAAATTCTGTGTAATCGCTTTGATTGGTCAACTGAGCAGCGAGGCCCAGAGTTAAAGGGCTGTGCTACCCCCCAGTAGGGCTCGCGTCAGACACCGCCGTCGTCTGATTTCGGTTACATGGGTTCAGGGCTAGCACTTTAGCATGATGCTCCACCTGAGCACTGTCACTTTCCTCCTGAGCCGATCTGGACCTCTACAGCGAGGGTTCAATAGCAGAGGTACAGAGATGCGTTCTTTTAGGCCTACTTCTTTCCAAAATTAAGCTTGTTCCTTTCCTCTGACGCAGTTTCTCAATGAACTATTTTCAGAAAGAAGCCGATACATTTAAAATATATATATATCAATAAAGAATAAATTGTCTATAAAGAATAATGGGAGCTTACTGATTTCGCACATCCACAGTGCATTTTGGGTAATTTCCCTTCTCGCGAGTCGCGCTCCCTGCTGTTATCCGACGGGTTGTGCGCTGGTCTGAAATCTGGCGCAGAAGCTTGTTAATGATGCTAATTTCCACAGGGTGCACATTGTCAAGGACTGTTCAACTTTGTGAAATGCCTTCAAAAAGCAACAACATCCATTGGAGGCAATCAATCTCAACACTGTGGTTTCCCACAGTAAGCAAGGTACTTATTTTTTTGTTTAAATGACCAGCCCAACGTAAAAAAGAAGAAAGAACAAAGCAGCTTACATGGTTGAAATCAACCAAAACCCAGTATGGAGGGGGCAAATATCCTTCTGTTTGGGGATTTGAGACAGAGAATTCCCCTTTGTGCTGTATTCTTTGCAATCAAAGCATGTGGTTTTCTTTTTCTTTTCTTTTTTTCCTGAAACTTTCTTTTAAACCTTCTATAGGCAATAGCTGTATTACTGTAATTGTGTAGACTAACTATCAAGCAAACCACCCGGGAAAAAAATGACATAGCCTACACTCATACATACAGTGTTTGGCACGCTACGTTGATGCGGCACAGATGTGCTGCAGTCCCAAGATCCGTTGCAGCCCCCCCCCCCCCCCAAGACAGGGGAACCCACGCTAGCGCCAGCGTTACTATTCAGCTGATCTGTTATAGCCGCTAGTTTAGGAGATCGCGTTGAGCGCTAAGTAGCATGGAGGGGCCAATGCGTTACTAATGAGTGGCTGCTGTCACGGCACAGCCGCGAATGTGGACGCAGAATATAGGAGCTGACGGTCTGGCGGATGCTTTGTGTGAATGAAAAACCGTCGATGATAAAATGCCAGATTAAACAGAGCACAGATAAAAAGCCCTTTAAAATGTGTATAGATTTAATGTGGCACGGGCCTTACCTTGAGACGCTGTACAGGGCAGTATTATAGAGTATAAAAGCGTTTTACTTAAGCGGTGCTTTAAAGGTCTGTCATGGACCTGTTTTCAATAGCTGCTGCAGAGCATGTCTGATAAGCCCGCTGTAACGTAGCCTTGAATTCTACCGCTGCTCAAAATCCATACCGCTTTCCGCACAGATGCGTCCCGACTGCCACGGCGGCTAAGGAGCTGAACTCTTGCTTTAATCATTTCCATACATAGCTTTGTGCTTTAAAAAAAAAAAAAAAGAAAAAAGAAAAAAAAAATAATTACAACAGCAAGCAGCGCCAAAATGATCCAGTTTTCCTGGATACCTGTGCTGTTAGCCAAGCGAGCGACACATTTATTATCTGGATGGCCAGAAGCGCACAGTAGCTTCTGTGAAAGTGACAACGCTATCAGCCATCAACGACGCTAATGTTAGCTAATGCCTGGGAACAGATTTTTAAGATTTTTTTGTTCACCACAAAGTAACAGTCTGAATATGGAGTGAACAGTGAGCAAAAATGTCTGCCAAAGGGAAAGATAGCAAGAGAACCAGTCAGTCGACAATCTTTTGGTTGTTAATATTCATTTAAGAATGATATTTGTTCACACATATATATATATATATATATATATATATATATATTTTAAAGCCCATTTGCAAGTAATCCATGGCTCTCTTCATTGTCGTTTCCATCATAATTTAAACAACGTTATCGGTGAAGAAAAGGGAACCTTCAATTTTATATAATTCGGCTGTAACTGTCGCAAAGGAACAGAATACGTGGGAAGTTTATATTTTTTGAATGCATGTCTGATAAATAACATGTCTTTGCCAGTTGCATGAGCAACTAACTGTGCAGAGTGGATGTGGCTTCATGTTTATTTCTGTCACTGCTAGAACAATGCCATGATTAAATATTTGTATTGCTTGGCATGTTTTGAGTCAGATGGTGCAGATATGTCTTTAAATGTTGACAAAAGTTAAAAATAAAAATTTCCATGAGTATATGCTTTAGAAAGAAAATATAATGTTGGTGCATGTAATACGCACATCCACAGTTATATTCAGGTTCTGGGGAAAGTGAAAAATGAAAAATGTCCTGAACTCTCATTATTGTAAAAAATATTATTTACTGCACCTCAAAGATGAAGTTTCAACCAAGTGCTGAAGATCTACCTAGTTTAAAGGTTGTTTAAAATGGTGTTTCAAAAAATACTAGTGAAATACTGAACATCTCTCTGCCACCCATATCTGATTTCCATAGAGACAGTGGAGATGACATCAGCAGTGATGTCATTTTTGAACTCTGCTCCTATGCTGCATACCAGCATTTGGGTGTAGGCACTGATGATAAGGGAAGATGATCATTTTTAAATGCTTGCCACACATTCATTATGTGACTGCCCTGCGGATTCCGTTCTTGCCAGTTGTGTTCCTTCGGAGTTCAGGAGCAGACATTCACTGAGGAATAAAGAACCATTTGTAGCTCAAAGGCAGTCAGGCTTTGTGTTGTTTTGTGTCTGTCTCAGTCTCCTGTTCACTTGGAGTTTCACTTTTTTCCCCTCCATTCGGCTGAAGATTAATGATTTAATTAGTTACCTTCCAAAAGTACATTTTGACAAGAAAAATAAGCGGGGCAATTAGGGTTTTTAGTTGTTTTTTTTTTGTTTGTTTGTTTTTTTGCACGATTGTGTGAAGCCTTGCCTGTGGAGGCAGCATGCCTTTGCGAGTTGTGCGTGTGTATAGCAGGGGGAAAAGTACAGTGTGAACAATGTCCAGTGTCAGGGACAGCGCTGCAGGAGGCTCAGGCTCATGTGGTTTTGCACACTGGAGATGATCCACCCAGCAGATGTCCAGATTTACATTACATCCTCCACCACTGTATACAGCTGTCTTCAGTTCCTCTAAATATTGAAACTGGATCCTCGGTTTGGATTGGTTCTCTATTTTGTATACAGGTCATCAAAGATGATTACCCTGTCACATGTACAAAAGAGTCATCTTAAAACAGGGCTGGACAACATTTGCTTCATTGTTCCATATTTCTGATTCTTAGAAGCATTTGGCTCACTGGCTTGGTAAAGTTCAACGGGGTCAGCTGTACAGAGCTGGTTGGGAAACACTTCTTAAACCCCTATCAAATATATTTGTGCCTGTGAACTAATTTCATATTGTCCAAAAGCCTTCGAAAATGTTCTGAATCCGAGAATATTCACTGCACTGTGCGTAGCAATAACAGCTCTATTACCACTGTAAAGAACCAATGGATTACTCTGTGTCACTCTGTGAGCACTCTTCACTTTTAAGGGACTTATAACTATGACATTGTCTCTTCAATGTAAGACAACCCCTAAACCTATTAACTTTAAATATTAAAAGTCTTGCAACTAATTAAGGAAAATATGCTGGTTCTCACAAGTCATGATTGAAGTATTGAATATCCTCAACTAGAATTAATCTATGGTGATCGGCTAAATTTATATAAATTCTCTGTTTCACAAACTACAGTACATTGGTTCAAGTACTTTAGCTTTCAGTAAAAGCAGCTAGTGAACATAAAATTCTGAAATGTTAAGATGCTAAAAGAGATCTAACTTTGAAATCAACATTAGTGCTGTATTTAAGTAAATATTTGCTTACTGATACATGATGGCTAATTCAATATCCTTTCCCACATCGGTTTTACATTACAAAAGTAAATGATCAACGTTTGGTATGTGGAGTGACTTTTAAAATCTGCTTTCTGTGTCAATAGATCAGTGCCCTCTGGGTCCAGTAAGGTTGTCGTCTGAGTAAATCCACGCTGACTGAAAACTGTACAGCTCACCGAGGAACTGAAGTGACTCTAACCCTGAAGTGTGTTGCCGTAGCAATTAACAAAGAAGACATTGGCTGCCACCTGAGCCATGTCTGCACCGGAGAAGGAGCCGGCTGAACCGTGTTGGGTCTCAGCAGATTTGGGCCGCACCGCCCCTGTGGCCGTGTCGGGTATTGTGGGGGACGGGCGTTTTAGGCGTGAACTTGTCAGGCGAAGGACGGCAGAGTCCAAAACCTGTAGAAGCTGGGAGCCATCCTCAGCAGACGCCCCAGGGACCCTGCAGGAACGGGGTTGGAGAGCCCCGCCGCAGAGCCGCTGGAACAGGAAGTTAGCTTACGAGGAAGTTAGCTTACGAGAGAACGGTTCCCACAGCTTTGAGCCAGGTGTTATTGTCACCGGTTGGGTTTGTTTGAATCGCCACCCGTGTGGAGCCCCACCCACGCCGGATCGTGAGTCATCGGCAGCGATTACTGACCGTTGGTGCGCTAGCAAAGCGTATCCCGGCCGACTTCACATCGTCCACGTGAGACTGCCGGTGACAAAGGTGGCATATTTCTAATTATAGCAAACATTATGTGCTGCCTTTTATTCACAGTGTTTTTCCCAAACAACAATTAAGTGACATGCTTTTGTTTTAATTTCATCTGTTGAAATATATTACAGAATGAAAGTAGGTGCAACACTCACTTGAAAAGTAGTTAAAGGTTATTAATGATGGAGGTGACAGAGGATAAAACCTTAAGAAACACACTAATGACTATTGCATTCTGAGGAAGGTAAGCAAAGCTCGAAGCATTAATGCACTCAAAGGTTAACTCCCTCAGAAAGGTCATTAATAATCATTTAGCTTTTTCCCCGCTGCAAGTGCTTTCTTTCACATCCGATAAGTCAAGTCAAGGTGGCGCCTTCACTTGAGGTGGGTCGTGCCAAAATTTCCCCTCCTCTGTTGAAAAAAAAAATGGTGCACTTCGAAGTTTCTGAGCTGGAACTGAATTGGCACTGATCTTGAACTAGGCTGGAATTTAAATGTCACCTCAGGTTTAAAATCGTATTACGATCACCTGCAGGTGCTCTGAAACACACAGCCCGTGAGAAGTTTGTGAAAACGTTCTGAGAGTACGCTTGCGGAAAAGGCGAAACACTGAATGAGGCTTGACCGTTAGGAGGAGGAGAGAGAGGGTCCTGTGGAGTCCAGACCTTTCCCGACTGCTGCGTGGAACTGACAGCTGTGATGGGAACCATGGCATACATAAATGCCCTGTGACTGTTGCCATAAAAAGCACTGAGCTGGCACAGTGATAGCCGCGCAAAAACCAATGTTATTTTAAACACTGTGTAAACTGTCTACTACATTTTCCTGGCTCACAAACAGCGGCTGCATAATTACTTATTCTTTTTTTTTTTTTTTGGGTGCGTGTATGTCAGACATACAGTTAAATCTCAACCATTTGTCATGCACGTCTTGTTTGGAAGCAACAATAGAAGACACAATAGAAGACTGCAAGAAAAGAAAGAGAGGGAGAGAGGGGCCGTCAGGAGGAAAAGCTCTCCTGCGTGGAGACTGCGTTCTAGTTTGGGAATAATCTCCGTTTCCCCTGCCTCCCCCAGCTCCTCCCTCCTCGCTGAGCTCTTACCGTTTAACAGCCTGTGAGTTTCAGCCACCACACCGTGTTTATTGTCCTTAAAATGCACTCTCTCCAAAGCCTGTCTCACTCTCCCCAAAGCCTGTCTCACTTCTCCCCAAAGCCTGTCTCACTCCTCCCCAAAGCCTGTCTCTTCTCCCCAAAGCCTGTCTCACTCCTCCCCAAAGCCTGTGTCACTCTCCCCAAAGCCTGTCTCACTCCTCCCCAAAGCCTGTCTCACTCTCTCCAAAGCCTGTCTCACTCCTCCCAAAAGCCTGTCTCACTCTCCCCAAAGCCTGTCTCACTCCTCCCCAAAGCCTGTATCACTCTCCCCAAAGCCTGTCTCACTCCTCCCCAAAGCCTGTGTCACTCCTCCCCAAAGCCTGTCTCACTCTCCCCAAAGCCTGTCTCACTTCACCCCAAAGCCTGTCTCACTTCACCCCAAAGCCTGTCTCACTTCTCCTACTCCAAAGCCTGGCTCACGTCTCCCCAAAGCCTGTCTCTCTTTTCCCCAAAGCCTGGCTCACGTCTCCCCAAAGCCTGTCTCTCTTTTCCCCAAAGCCTGTCTCACTCCTCCCCAAAGCCTGTCTCACTCTCCCCAAAGCCTGTCTCACTCCTCCCCAAAGCCTGTCTCACTCTCCCCAAAGCCTGTCTCACAAAGCCTGCGCTTTGATACCCAAACGAGTTCTAATCTGATTGTGACAGCTCTACGGATGCTGCTAATGTTGGCTACGCCACGCTCTCGCCTTAATATTTGAAATTGTTCTCCTGGCAACAGCAGTGGCTCACTTCACACTGAATTCCTTTGTTCCGCATTTTTTATTTCAGAGTAGATTTTACATTTTGTAGGGTTGAAAGTTCTTGGGACGCACAGGAGAGATTTTATACAACTATGATGTTCCTGCAGTCCATTCGTAAATGGATTCATACACATCCACTCTTTACATGTGTATAAAAAATATCAACTGAAATAACTGCACAGGATCACTCTGGTTTTGAAATTTTAACACGAGTGATGAAGATTGTTAGCCTTCCAGTTTTAGTCTGTGAACTGGTCCGACAGGTTCAAAAAATAAAACACTGGGGGAAAAGAAAAGTTTATTTATATATAATATATTCACGTATCATCACGTGGACTGTATGAATGAAACCAGTTTTTTTTTGTCTTTGAATGACTCACTCACGCTGTGTATGACATTAAAATGGAAACATGCTCCAGGTAAAAAAAAAAAAAAAAAAACACAACAAAAAAAAAAATCCCTTTTGAGATGATTACACCTGTCTCTTTCTCAGCCACCTTGCTCAATGATTTGGCCGTTAGACTTTTACTTTCATCTGATTGTGCCGTGACTAGTGTCCTTCTTCTCTCTCAGGCACAGGTGACAAGATGGCCTTGCTAATGAGTAGTTGATTCGCTGTATCTCTGTGCTCATTGAAAATAATGTTGATGATTGGAGGCCTTGTGTTGTCAAACTCATCGCTGTACAGCCGGAATAATGGGCTTTCCGTGTGCTGAATGGTATTGAGATTATCTCTTTGTGAGTATGTGTTTATTAACCCCTCCATTACCCCAGTGCCTGATTGAGCCACAGGGGGCACTGTGACCCAAATCTGGGGCAGTGACCCAATCATGCTGGGGTTTCAGTGTGATTCGTCTCGAGGAGTCTGTGCCCATGGTTTCCCCTTGAAAACCAGGGAGCACTGGATGACCTGTCAGCATGACTGGTGTTACTCTGGATGACCTGTCTGCATGACTGGTGTTACTCTGGATGACTTGTCAGCATGACTGGTGTTACTCTGGATGACTTGTCAGCATGGCTGGTGTTACTCTGGATGACCTGTCTGCATGGCTGGTGTTACTCTGGATGACCTGTCTGCATGACTGGTGTTACTCTGGATGACCTGTCAGCATGACTGGTGTTACTCTGGATGACCTGTCTGCATGACTGGTGTTACTCTGGATGACCTGTCTGCATGACTGGTGTTACTCTGGATGACCTGTCAGCATGACTGGTGTTACTCTGGATGACCTGTCTGCATGACTGGTGTTACTCTGGATGACCTGTCAGCATGACTGGTGTTACTCTGGATGACTTGTCTGCATGACTGGTGTTACTCTGGATGACTTGTCTGCATGACTGGTGTTACTCTGGATGACTTGTCTGCATGACTGGTGTTACTCTGGATGACCTGTCTGCATGACTGGTGTTACTCTGGATGACCTGTCAGCATGGCTGGTGTTACTCTGGATGACCTGTCAGCATGACTGGTGTTACTCTGGATGACTTGTCAGCATGACTGGTGTTACTCTGGATGACCTGTCTGCATGACTGGTGTTACTCTGGATGACCTGTCAGCATGACTGGTGTTACTCTGGATGACCTGTCAGCATGGCTGGTGTTACTCTGGATGACCTGTCAGCATGACTGGTGTTACTCTGGATGACTTGTCAGCATGACTGGTGTTAATCTGGGTGACCTGTCAGCATGACTGGTGTTACTCTGGGTGACTCGTCAGCATGACTGGCGTTACTCTGGATGACTTGTCAGCATGACTGGCAATGTGGGGATGGACATTTTCAGGGAACTGTTATATATACATATATATATATATAATCAAATGTATTATTAAGTCTGTTGCGGTATATTTTCAATGTATGGCTAAATACTGTTGTGGCATACGGGTATGTGTCCCTTCACTGGTGACGTGTTATTTTCGTGGCTTCTCCTGGAGCCCCTCAGGTTTGTGTGGACACTTCTGCGTAGAAAGCGTCTATCTGGATTCGTTCTGTCGGCAGCCTGTTTGAAGTGCTTTTTTAAACTGTTTGAACAAGACCGCATTAAGAAAACATTTTCCATTTGGCTCTGTTTCCCGGTGGATTCCGGTCCCTCACAAGCCCCCCTCCAGCAGCCTGTAAACCGGGCCTTGCCTTCATCCGCTCTTTATTTGAAAGCCTATCACACCTTGAGCTGACCTCGCTGCTGCCGCCGGTCGCTGTGCGTTCAGGCGGAGCACTTCAAGCCGTCTCGCGTCTAGAGGCCTTCGTTTGTGGAACTGGCTCCGGAGATAATATTTCGCAATACGAAAATTTCTTGAACGAGGCTTTACATGTTCGGACGATTTTCAGATGGCCTCAAAATTGTCAGTATTAGTAATCCAGGTTAATGTTTTCTTGTTGAGCGAGGGCTTCCCCCAAGCAGAATATCTTTGCTTTCAAATCATCCGTTGTATTCAATGAAAAAAAATTTTTTTTTTCAGCTAAATATTTATCTGGCTTGAATGAACACGAATGGAATTTGTAATTAATTAGCTTAACATTTTTCTTTTCCTTATACCCTATGTGATCATATAATGGGGAGGTGCTGTACTAAATGGAATTTGACTCATTTATAGTTGAAATGGCTTGGAAAACACGCATGAATAAACATTAAAAAGTACCATGAAAACCAGTTAATAGGGATGTCTCAAATCAACATATTTCCTGTCTGCACAGTTCTGATTTGACACGGCTAAAATTAATCTGTTTGACTGATTTTGGTCACGCCTGGAATTACCCCAGTTTACTCCGAACAGAAATTGATGCAGGAGTTACCTTCGGCACTGTTAGACCTGTGCAAGTTTGTACACCACTGGCGGAGGTGGTTATGTGAGCGGACGCACGTGGGACGGCTTCCTGGACGTGCTGGAGAGCGGTATTCCATAAAGGATGGGTAATCTCACGTCTCCTGCAGTAGCAAGCAGAGCTATAAAGAGCTATAAAGCTCAGCTGAGAATGGAAGGGAGCCAGGAGAAGCAGCATCTCCTGTGGTCAGGGAGAATGACTGATCTAGCATAAATCTTCTCCAAAAACAACTGAGTGTCTTAGGGTTGCTCTAAAGCCATGTTGACAGACCAAAGATTAGATTACTGAGCTTAGTGTGTTTTGGACGATGTAAGATTATGTCTTCAAGGCAGTGGAGGATTCATGGTTCCTGTTAGAAGTATTAATTCCCGTAAGACGTATTGCTCTTGAGCATCATCAAATGGAAAGTTCACTTGCACAGGGGCTCCTTCAGGAACGTAAACAGAAGAGCCAGACAGATGGAAATGTGGAACATGGGAGCAGGTTTAAGGGGATCACTTCACGTTGGCAGAGCTTCAAAGGTTTTGGCTAAGAGGAGCATTCACCTAGCGATGCAGTGCACTGCGAGGTTTCATGTACCGAAAATGGGTGGAGCTACAATACGCTATCGATGACTCAGTGGATTGAACACGCAATCGTTGTGTTGCTATGGAGAAACAAGCCTTTTCCGTTTGTGCGAAGAAGTCACAGATTGACAACCTGTTGTAGCTCCACCACTGAGACCATGAAACCTCATTCTCAAGTCAAGTCAAACTTTCGTGTCCCATCAAGGGAAATTTAGTTGCAGACCAGTTTAAAAACAAGGCATTAATGCTAAGAAAGACAGAATCACATGACACAAGCACAAACAGTACAAGTACAAGATCACAAAAAAAACTCTAAATGTTAAAATTGCTAGGTTCAAGGTACATATGTGCAAATTTAGCCTGCTAATTCCTGTACAAACACACAACACTAACTTTCTCCCATCACTTCATTCATGAGCAGATCAGCCTGGCCACAGTATATTTGGAGATATAATTAAAAAAATATTAAATGTACCGTAACTACACAACCGACACAAAAGACCTACACTTTGGGTTTTAATTGCCAACAGCCACACTTCAGGTTGTACTAAATGTAAAATGTAAAAATGTTAATATCATATTTCTATTATAATCAAAATATACATATAGACACGGCATGCACCTTTGTCATTTTACTAAGTACAGTTTGCTTCGGTGTTTTCCCAAAATTTCTAGGCACTTTTAATGAACATCTCGAGACCTCAGAACTTGAAGGCATTTTGATGTAAATTTGTAATTAAGAACTGGTTTCCGTTGTTGATATTTATGCCTTTACAGTGGAGGTTTGCATCCTTGTCTGGTTCAGGGGACCCCCATCATATTTTAAAAACTGTTATATTTAAAAAAGGTTTTATACTTTGAAATATTTCCACAAATCTGTATATAGCCATTGCATGTGAAGTCCGGCCAGGGACCCCCTGCAGTACCTTCAAGGACTGAACAGGGTTTGCAGTATATTGTGTCAAATGTAAACTACGGGATTACTGGAAATTTAATTGGATATGAATATGATTTATCAAATGGTTGTGCCAGATGACCAAAAATACTGATTCGTCATAAATAATGGTACACGTCTCAGGCTGGCTATGTGCATAGTGAAGAACAGTTCAGAATCCAAGAAATTGATATTGTCTGAACAGCTATTTATGTTACTTTCAGTGCCATACCACTGTCACTTCGGATTTTTCAAAAGTACTGTCTCCTGTTTCTTGCCACAAATTCACAGCGCTGATATAAAGTGATGATGCATGTTAATTGGTAATGTTTTGGCTTGATTGATTGTAAGAATATATATTCTATAACATTCACAAATAGACATTAATTCAGTTTACTTTTTTGTTTAATTATTTTGCAGAATATAATTAATAATAATATGAAATTTAATTATGACATTTTGATTTAATATTTGAAGTTAGGCTTATGGTTTAACTGCAGAAATATTTAATTTATTTGCTGCCACTGTGTTAATAATAATGCATAAAAATGACTCGCGTAGAAGAGGAGTAAATTTTGAGGAAGATTGGACCCGCTCTTCTGAAAAATAAGTGGTCATAAAAGATAGCTGGTGGAAGGATTTATAGATACGTTTGCAGGGGAATGTGATGTAGTCACAGTTCAACAATGTCAGGGTTTTTTGCATATCAGACTTTGGCCATACTGTACTGGGCTCACTAATAGACACCAGCATAAGGGGAGGAATGTTCTGAGGAATTTATTGAAGTCACTTAGGAATTTTGAAGTCATGCTCACAGAAAGTGGATTCCAAAACACATACTAAAACTGTTTATGCCTGAAAAATAGTTTTTGTATTGTTTAATTCGTATTAACATTTAAATGACTTTTTAAATGAGCATGGGACGGTGAATATTTACACATGTGCAAAGGGTTTCACAAGGAATAAAATCAATCCAAAATGCAGATGAATCACTCCACCATATGAATCTGTACCGATCGGAATGCACTCATTTTAAACGCATGGTTTAAATTGAAACCACGTGCCAATTAACTGTTCAATCACACTAGACTTAGCGAAGCAAGAAAATAAGAAATAGACTCTCCATGTGTAAAGGCTTTACGCTGTGTGTGTGTGTGTGTTTGCGTGTGAAATAAATTGACTCGTTTCAACTTAACTTTTTAAAGATTACATTAAGGTGAGGCATATTGTTTTCAGACTGCCTTCATAGAGTCGCTGATAACTCCAGAATTCAGAATATCAAAATTCTATTTAGTCTAGCCACAGTAATTGAGTCCATACCAAAGCAGCAAGGTCAGCGTTGACCTTGATTTGTTTTCTTTGTGCTTTTTACCTCTTTTCTCTCCAGGTCTTATTGCGGTAATCCAGGGATCACTGGCAGGAAGGCTTTTGGGACTTCTCTCTCCCATGAAAGCCCCAGGGGGCCACAAATCTTGCAGCCTAAAAACCTGTCCCTGCTCTCTCACTGATTATCCGCCAGAGGACTATCCCTCTCGAGCGCCTCTAAAGAGGCTTCCCAACCGGGCACAAACAGGAAACTGAACGACTCAAGTGCTCCATAAACGAACTGATGCATTTGCATAACTAAGCTCCGGAGAGCTGAGATGGCTGTCTGCACGCAGGGCATAACTGCCCCTCTTCATTGTCCCGGCGGTGCTGTGGAGCAGGGACCTCCCCCCGAATCCGTCAGGACTCTGTCCGTCCTGCTCCGCAGACAGATAACCCCCCTCTCCAGGCTGCCATAATCTCTCTGCCCCCCCCTGCCCCCCGCCCCCCCGCCCAGCACCTCCCCAACACAGATCACTTGTTACAGGCACTTAACTCTCAATTGCTTACTTAAAGGAGAAAAGCGCAGGAGTGATTGAGTCCTGCTAACGCCGCGGCTGGCGCTAGCGGCTGTTGTTTAAGGGAGCGTGCGATGACCGCGATACGCGTTTTTTTTTTACAGCTTGGCCAAACGGGAACCTCCGGTCACTGTCTTGCCCTGAGAACCTGGCGAACGCACGCGGTGCAGGGAACGCGAGGGGTTGCGCAGGCGAGGGTTTGGGGACCAGATGCGGTCAGACGACACACTGCTCGGCCGAACGCGCCGGGCTAGCGCCTCCGCTGCGCCGCCGGGCCGTAGCTGTGAGTGGAGGGGCGCCAGGCCGCGGCGTAGCGTCTGGGGAGCGCGCGGGTGCGTTTCCAGGCTGGGCTCCGCCGGGCCTCCGCTGGGCGCAGCCGTGACCGGCCGATCCGGGGGCGCGATACGAAAGCGCGCACAATGCACCCCGGACCCCGATGAGAGGTCCTCCGTCGGAAGCCTTTAATTCGGGCTTCAATGGGAAATGGGATACCTGATGCTGATAAATATAATCGCATGCATCTCAGACCGGGCCGGGGGGAGCGGCCACAGGGCCCCTCTCTTCTTCTCAGCCGCAATTAGGCTGCGGGTCTTTTTACCGCTCCTCAAAAGTGCTTTTCCAAAAAAAAAAAAAACCCCCCCCCGTTTCACTAAGAGCTTTACAGAATATTTCCTCGTAAATATTCCGCTTTTCACGCATTTGCGGACCACGCTCAGTTGCGGCGTGTTACTGGTTATCGGTTGTAAGGAGCTTTCGTGGAAACATTATTTGTAGTGTTTTTCAAAAGACAAAGTGGCTTCCAGAAATAGAAGCTGGTAACTTTTTTTTTGTGTGAAAGTTACACCCACCTACCAGACCTGTCTAAACAGTGAACACTCTTAAGATTTAGGAAGTGGACGGGGAACAGGACTCTGTAGAGGGTAACGGTCACCTGTTAGAGCTGGACGTGTGCTCAGCGCTTGGGTTTGTTATAACTTTCCTTTCTGACGCCACGCTCTCTGGCTGACAGGCCAGTCTGCGGGATTCTCTCTCTCTCTGGTCTGGGTGCTTTTTCCTCGTGTTGTTGCTCCTGCCCGCGGGAGGAGTAACACGTGAAGGCGAACCTCAGGTGCTCTGAAGGCTGCCCCCCCCCCCCCCCGGCCCCGGGCGGGAACGCGAGGGGTGATGCGCGGCTCGGCGCGGGGGGTCGACGGCGCTGGTGTGACCGCGCGAGCGGTTCGGCGGGTTGTGTAACGCGAGTGTGTGTGTGTGTGTGTGTGTGTGTGCGGTGTGGCATGGAGCGCAGGGCGGAGAGGGTGCTGCCGGCGTTCGCTGCGACTCGATGCGCCAAATGTACCGGGGAAGCTCCCCCTAACCCCCCCACCCCCACCCCCCCATCCCCCATCCCTCATCCATCATCCCTCATCCCAGGTGGGGGGTGGGGGGGGGCGTGGGGGGGTCCCAGACTGGACGCCTGGTTTCCAGACCTGTCTGGAGCCCCCCGACACCCCCTCGGCTCAGACCCCCCCAGGTGGGGTCCCGCGGTGGGAAGCGTGCCTAATTGCGCGAGCGCTCGTTACCCTCTCAGGGCTTTGGGGCAAGTCGAGGCGAACGCGGGCAGAGCGGCGCGCCGCGACAAAACAAACACCGAGCGCTCGGCAGCGTGAGCGCTGGATACAGCCGCCGCGCGGCTGGCTTCGCACAGACCCCGCATTCCTCTCTGCCGCGCGCGCTCCGCCAGCGTACCGCGGCTCCCGGTCGTTACTCCCGTCTCGCGAGGAAACTCCGCTCCGCGCCGTTGTTGCGGTTTTGTGTTCGGAGGGGCAGAAGCTCTCGGTTTCTCTTTCACTGACAGGTACGGACTAACCCCGTGTTCTCCACAGCGCACGCAGACAGGACGAGTTAGAGTACAACAAGCAACAAAAAAAAGAAAAGTGTCTCCTACCTTTGCCTCTCTTCCCCCTCCTCGGCAAGTGTAAAAGTCCCCGGGAAAACTGCAGTATATTCCACCTTGCACGCAGTCCACGGAATTATCCCACAAGCCAAGCCCAGATCCCTTTTTTCAAGGTTTAAAAGCCAGGTCTTCTGCCATTCACTCTAGCTCAACTCCTATACTCTTTGGGAAATTGATTGTTCTGAAAGTTTAGTCAGAGGAGTTCCAGTGTCTGTTCTCCTCCGCACGCTCAGGTCCTAGTGCCTGCCTCGCTGCATGGCATGTCAGTCTGATGCAGACGCTCACCCCTTTTTTTTCTCTTTTCCTTTCCTATGGTAATGGAAATCACTCATCCTTCATTGATAATCACCTTCCTGTGTTGATGAGTCACCGTCGTATTTGGACCGGTGTGCTGGGGTCAGCTCTGGACATTTTGCAGTGGAAAACTACCGTACCATTAGTCAGAGAGTTGGTCTGCTCTGGCTCACCTTGTTTCAGGCGGAGTGGAATCTTATTTCACTGCCTGAGAGATGTGCGCTTTTCTTCCCCTCGTAAACGGACTCCAGTTGGTAGAAATCTCCTCCCTGTCACTCCTGCACGGAGAAAGTTTACGGCACGGACAAATCTTTTGCGTCTGGGCGGCCGCACATTCCTCGAAAATGGTTTTCCAACGATTCTCGGTGTGGAATGATGAAGTTAATTGTGAGTCAAGTGGTTGAATGGCCTCAGTGAAATGAGACTAACCTGAGAGTTAAAATAATAAAACAGTAAAAAGAAAAAAGCACTAGAGGCCTTATGCTAAGGGAACAGCATGTGCTGCCTGCACACAATTCAGCTCAGTTTTATTTCTGCTGAGTTTTTATTTTTATTTCAGAGAACATTCTACAAAGACGCTTTACAGGTCACAAGATAACATTAAAACAGGGCAAATTGTCACTATTCCTGAACATTAAGTATCCTTTACTGTGATGGAGGTTTTGACCATTTCCCCACCTTTTGACTTCTTCAGTTATCATACTCTAAGGAGTAGCTTCTTCTGTTTTTTTTTGTTTTTTTTGCATGCATCAATCTGGTGGGACAAGCTGCAAGTAATAACAACTCTCAGTGACTTCATGCCTTTTCGTCAATTAATACGTACTTAATTATCTGTATATCAATATATCTATATTGATTTTTCCGATGTCGTACACAAAAAAGAGATTTTGTAAGCGCGGCGCTCAAAAATAAATACATTTTGACCAAGGCAAATGCTAATTTTGTGTCTAAAAACTAAAATTGCTAAAATTAACTAAAAAATTCAACACACATTGCCCCCTTGCCAATATGGAAATAATGAAATGTGCAGTTATGGCTTTCATTATGCAAACAGTGATTCCCATTGAAATGATGACATCATCAAATCATACTTGGCTCCTTTCCCCAACTGGCATGCTATTTGCCTCAACTACAGGTTAATTCTGCAGAGATATCAGGAAGTGTGTTTTTACACAATGTGTTGGAAAAGTGTGCGGCGGCCTGCTAGGTCACAGGCTGGAGAATGTGGAAATCCAGGCTCGATACACCGCTGTCCAGACAGCACGTAAAGGGAGAGCCTAGATTGGCAGAATGGCTCAATGTATTTGTAGTTTCTTATGGCATATTGTTTAATATAGAGCCATTGTATCATAATGCCTCCAGTACTCACACTTCTAACTTCCCATTACTGTCCTGGAGTTTTACTTTACTCTGTTTGGTGTTTTGTGATGGAGTCAAGCTTAATACTGCTGCACTCATGGATAAAAACCAAAGCCATATGGTGGCTGGATCGTTTTTGATGTTATGCTTCGTTTAATAACTGTATAGCTGGACGTCTAGCTGAAAGAGGTACATAATGGTACGATGTGGGAGCTGTCTAACTGAAAAAGAGTCAGACATGAGAGTATCTCATCACATTTTCCCATAAAACTAATGTTCATTGTTTTCTCAGAGGAAATGGAAAAAAAACTTGGCATTGATATTATAGAATGGGAAATTCCCATAAACACACATGATGTAAAGCATTCTGTTTACTGTGTCTGTATATTTATATATATTTATTTATTTTATATTTTTTATAGCCGTATGCCTGTTGTTATCCTAGTTATTTCGCAAAAAACCGAATGTAGCATAAACATGTACTTAGGCATGTTGTTCTTCTCATATCACATCTAATTCTGAGCCTTTATTGTGATATTTCCTGCTATGGGACTGACTCAAACTGAAATACCAAGCTTGCTGCATCAGCTGCTTGGAGTTACTTGAACTGTATTTTCAAGCTTTAAACCACTAACCCATTGATGCCCTTGTACCAGCTTTTTAAAAGCCTGCATGTCATTGGAAAACTTAGCATCCAAAATATCCTTCTTCGCAAACAAAAACTGTCTGGGTCAGGAAAAAACATACACTGAAAAAACATAAAACTGAACTAATATCAGAAAACTAACCCTTTTAACAAGCCTTTGAATGTTGGAGTGCATTTGAGGTTGTGTCTAGTGATCCTACAGGTAACTTTGACGACACAGTAATAATATTTTTAATTAATAAAATGTTTATCTACTTTGAAAGATTGTTTTCTTGGATTGACCTTTTCTATCGCACTTGAATTCAGTGATTGAATTCGACCTAATTAAAATGCTAACGCTGGACATTACTGTGTTTGCACAGCAGAAATGTTTCCATCAGAATCTCACCCCTCAGGCATATTATTATCCTGGTAACAGTATTTAGCACTCCTAGCACAGGCCACTTTGTGAATCCTGTCATACAGGGAGGTGTACTACTTCTGCATACTGCACAACATGACAGTATGTCCGCATTTAAGGAATCAATTCACCATATAAGTGAGTTTAATTAAAAATATTTATTAGTTTTATCATTAAAATAGTTGAGGAAACCAGAGGGCACATGGTTTTGTCAAAGAGCAATGAAAACCTGTTTACGGTGATAAAGAGGGATCCCTGACTGAAAAGCTCACAATGAATGTTCACCTCACGTTTATAACAATGCTGATTGTACAGGTGTCGTGATATTCATCATAGTATGATTAATATTTTCATTCACATTATAGTGTCATTAGTTATGTGATATTCCATGACAATCCGTGCAGATACGTCATTACATTAATGTTGGCCACCTTGATGGCTTTAATGTAATTCTTACCTTGGCTGCCAGTGTGGAAATCCTTTTGACTGGGCCTGGGATCCACAGCACTTCCTCATGACCCGAGAGAATGAATTTGTGGGGATCCAGACGTTTATGTGGCTTCAGAGACCGACCTGTGAAAACGTTCGACCTGTTTATGAGGTAGCCTGTAAGACTGGTTTCCTCTGACCTCCTTTAGCCGCACGAGCGTCCTTTTAATGTGACCCAGAATGGCAGTTTGCATTTCAAACCGACGGAGTTGCACCTGCCGCTCAAAATGGCGCTGTCCCCTTAACCCTCCCATTATCTCCCATACCTGTTTATAGAAAGGAGGGAAATTGAAGTATGGTCCCCACAGCTCTCTCTGCTCCATAAACCAAAGCACTGCTTTTGTAAACTGTAAAAACAGGCTGCCACGGTTCAGTGAAGCCCCATATGTTTGAAAAAGGAAAGTGTCATAAAGCAGTCATGACATACTGTGGGTTCGAGTCCCATGGCCATCCTGCTTGTATTTCCTTGCTTTTTGGTATGAGGGCTAGTCATGGGATGGGACTGAATTTGATTATATCAGTGGTGTTTTGGGTATTTTTAGATACCTCTGCATATCCGCGTAAAATCTGATGTATATGAAAAAGACGTTAACAATTCAACACAAAAAATGATTCATTCCCTTTTGTTGAAAATTCCTGGAAAGGTTGAAAAGGTCAAGTTATTCCAAACAAGAGACTAGATTTTACAAAAATGTTATTGGAAAGCATACATCCTAAATATTGTATGTGCTTCTTTAAATGTTGTTTTTTTAAACATTATGCAAAAGCATACATCTAATATATCTGTTCAAACATTGTGTTGGAGCGTTATTTGAAGGCATGTGTCTATGGGCTGGTCAGGAAGATGCCTTTGTGTTCAGAGGAGAGGCAGGGTTAGCGAACTGCAAGCTGATACTGCAGCCCTTTTACAGCCTTTGACCTGACACCCTGCTCTGAGGGATTAGGGGAGGCCAGAAGACCTTATATTTTACTATTTGTGACAGCGGTCTGCAGCACGCATTCCCACGTGTGAATCTACACCTGGAGAGACGTGGATCCCGGAGAGGGGTCGGATTCTCTCCAGCTTTGGGGAAAGCCCCCAGTTAGTGAACCGTGAGAGTGGGACCCATCTCCGCCCTTTTTTTAACAAGGAGGTGACTCAGACCGCTCAGGTTTTTATCAGTTTTGAAACTATTCCATAATGGCTTTAATACTCTTAAATGAGCCTGATAATAAAAAGGAAGAAGCTGACTTATTTGTTTGGGATTTTTAAATTAGCAGACTGTTTATACTGCGTATTTGGACACATTTTGCATGAGTCATCTCTAGAGCTCTTTGAAATGAATCTCTCTCGGAGTCAGGGGTGTTTACAGTCCCCATTTAATGTTTCCTTGTTTTGTGCTGTTTGGAGTTTCGTGTAATCCTCCAGTAACCTAGTTCCTAGCAGAGGATAGAAAACACACACCATGTATGAGGACTTTCTGAAGTGACTCACTACTGTAATGTCAAGCCGCATGACATTGTTCTATAATTTGTAGAAATGCGAAAGATGTATGTAAATGAATGTTAATTAGTGTAATGTAAATTGGTGTTATGTTTAATTCTCATAATAGCCTTACTGGTTTGTGTAAATGGAAGACGCTCTGTATTTTAGCAACGTTCTTTATGCAAACTCGCGTTAGGTTGCCACAGGTTTGACCTTAAGTATCCCATCAAATGTGCCACTACAGAATGCTTCATATATTTATTTGTACTGTATTTGTATTTGTTTGTATTTCCGTTGAAATTCACCACGATAGCGAGTTCAGTCCGGCTCGATCGTTTATTATTTGTTATGGTCCAATTATGCATATCGTGGGACGGCTCCACACGTTATTTTGCTACATTAGACTCGTTCATTGCAGGCTGAAGTACTGCTGTTGGTACAAAGAAATGTCATCGCTTTAATAATTTAAATAATGTGATTCAACCCAATAACAATTTCTGTCTCGATGTTGCTTTGAGGAGAGTCCAATTAGTCCATTTTAGCATATGCAAAAAAATGTTTTATAGGTACTTTGGTACTGATTTGATTGATATTTTATTTTTTGTTTTAGGCAAACTCTAATAATGGCCTATGATGAACCACTGTGACTAACTTTGTGAATGGCACTATTCAAAATGAAGATTGATTGGTTGAAAGCAGATAGCCAATCGCATGCGTCGGTGAGGATGCCTGAGAGCTCTGTCTGTCCTGCAGCTCGCGGGTTGTGTAAGGACACGGTCTACAATGGCAGAAGCACAGCCTCAGGCCAGGTAACCTGCCATAGAATGAGCCGGTACAGCACATTTTCTGCAACTTTGATCATGTGGGAATTTTCCGGCTGCAGGTGTGGGCTGCTTACCTTGTGAGAATGCGTGAAAGCCTTTCTGCACCTGGTCTTACTGAGCACCTGGGCTCATTGAGAAGCTTCTGCTCCTCCTACAGAGCTTTCCTGCCGTTTGTGAGAAAATAACAGCCCCACCCAAATGAAAGTGTATACCTGCTGAGGAATTATCGGGGCGTACTTCCTCCTCGGGAGTGTAGGCCGCGCTGACCAGGCAGTCGGGACACCCTACACACTCCGCGGGGCGAACCTGCTCCCTTTGGGCAGCCTCTGGGCTCTCAGGTAGTGTGGCCAGGCTGTGACCTCCCTGGGTCGTACTGCTTCACATCATAAACAAGACCAGGTCAAAACCTGGTATACGGCTGGACCGGCCGACCAACGGTGTAACTTCATCACTCACTCAGTCACTCACTCAGTCACAGACATTCGTGTTTGTAGGGGCCGGCCCCGCTGTTGCGGTCCAGCCAAAAAAGACTGATGCGTCACCAGCTGCATTCCAATCTGACGAATCACAGAGTTTTTTTTTTTCTTGCAGTGTCTCAAAAGAAGTGTTTATTTTAAATATAATGTACGTTTAATTATACAACGCATTGTATGGATTTTCCGAAAAACAAGATTGATTTCTCCAGTGGTAAAAGACACGAGGCTGCTTGGCCAAGCGCTCGATTGGAGAGGGGAGATGATCATGGACAATGGCGATAATAATATTAAAAACGGGCCGCTCGTCCTTGAGGCTGCGAGGCATGTGGGAGTCCATGCTGAGCAACAATGCCCGGAAGGTCCCGGCTTATTAGCGGTAGTGATGGAGCGCCCCCCGGCTAACCTTTACCCAGCCCCTTTATCGGCGCGGCGTCACCTTGAAGGCACAAAGGGGCCCGTCCGGCGCACTGTTGACTGATTGGGACGGGCCTCCCACGCCCTCCCCGCCGCCGGCAGCCAGCCGACGCGGAGCCCCGGCCTGCTCACTCATTGACTCTGCTGTTTGCGCCTCCCACGGGCGTGCAATCCCAGAATCCTCCCTGAGAGCCGCCCGCCAAGGCCAGGCGTGCGGAGCGGACGCGGGGAGCAAGGTGCCACAGAGACTCTTTCACAGCTTATAACTGCAGTTTAGCCGGGCGCTAACAGCTCATGAACTCTGCTAGCAAAGTGCTGTGACCAGCTTATGAACTCCACCAGCAAAGTGCTATAGCAGCTTATAAAGTCTCCTCAGGAAGTCACCGTGACAGATTATAAACTGCCAGCAAAGCCTTTTGACGGATTGCAACTACTTTTGATGGATTGTAAACTTTTGGCTGCTTATCTCAGCCAAGTCTCTGATGGCAGGGAGCTGTGACCACCTTATGAACTCTACCAGCAAGGTGCTGCAACAGCTTAAAATTCCACTCGACAAAGAGCCAACTCAACAAGAGCCATCAAGAAACTGGACAACAGAAGTACTGCAGAGACAAGACAGATGGGTGAAAGAAACGATATCAACGTTGATAGAGGAGTAGAAAAATGTGGATAGGGTTGCACTATTCAGTTCTGAAAAGGAAGACATTGCGTAAAAGAAATGGAACATTTTTTGCTGGATCCCTTCAAAATATCTTTCATTTTTAAGATCCCAAAGTGCCTTTCCCTTCAGGTTTTCAAGGATACCTGAAACTTGTAAAGAAATTTAATTAGAAAATAGCACTTGGCTGGTTGCAGTTGGAACAATAAAAATCTATAATATTCACAAACCAGTAATTTATAGACCTTTTGTCAATGGTGCTTTTCACCATAATGACTCAATCGCCAGTTAAACTAATATATATTTTTTTCACACTGTGAAATGCTGCCATGTATTAAAGACTTTATTGGTGCACCCTCTGAATCCATTTTATTATTTTTATTTTTAGACTAGGCAAAGCAGATTTAAGGAAACTACTGTTGACAAAATATGTATTGGAGACAGAATCCCGATTTACTGCTCTAAAATGGCCGCCCTCAATAGCAGCTGAGATAACTGTGCAGTGTGTTTCTCTGTGTAATTGAGGTTTCTAAGTTCCTCAGACATGTTTCAGCTTACAGGTCATTTAATGGGTTACCAGTTGTTTCTGGCAAATGCAGGAGCCTCTTACGTTATTATAACATCATAGTCATTATGCAATAGAGGCATGTATCGTGTCATCGTTATAATAATAACATGAATTTGCACAAACAGGGTGTTGTGGGTGACAGATTACAGCTCTGAATGATTTAGGAGTCGTTCAGAGTTTCCCAAACGCAAGAAGGGAGGGCTGCGCTCCACAAATCAGCACTACAAACGCACAAGCCAAAATGTTAGCACTGGAACCGTCAGCTTTGGTCAAAACAGCTCTGGTGTAGGACAAGCTGTGCCAATGTCCAAAGTTAAGCAAATGTTAACGCCAATCAAACATTGCAGTGGAATAGCCCAGTTTGTATATCTCTTTTGTAAGCTTTTCTTAGTGAAATGACACATTTTTGTCGTCTACTTTTTTCTTCTTTGCTTTCGAGGACCCACACAATTTAAAACGTATTTCTTTTCTCAGGCATCGGCCCTTTGTAGAAACTAGGATTTGTTTGGAAAGTATGTTTCACGTTTAAAGCAATTTTTGGTGCATGCACAAGTTTCTATTTTCAACAAGGTACAGATGGTGGTTTCATGGAAAAATACCCACACACGTTTCTGTGGGCATCTGAATATTCCAGTTCCTGTGTTTCTGTCCTGACGGCTTCCACCTGTAGAGCAGGCTAACGATTCGCTCACGAATGAAGCCGTGGACTCACAAATGAAGGCTGTCTGCCTGTAATGCTCATGGTTCATGGAGGATTCAGCAACACAACACGGCCTATAGACACAACACACACGTTCACATGTTAACTGCGCAGGTGAATGGACATGCAAACTCAGAGCAGTGACTGTTAGAGGCATTCCTCCCATTTCTCCACTGCCCACGTGGTCGACCCGGCAGGCCAGGGATTGGTTACGGAGTCTCAGCAAGCTGCTCAGAACTTAATAGTAAAACTGCCAGTACCAAAACATCAGTGCTAATGGCTAACCAATGTCAGAGGGAATCCTTTGAATATGACAATGTGCATCAGTGTTTTACTTTGGTATTTTTTGGCACTAATTTGGTAATTGTATTTGATTTCACATAATGGATCATGCTACTTCCATTTATCAGGGATATTCTAGGTCGAGCACATATTATATTTGATGCTTATGGGGTTTTGTCCACAGCTGTTGTGTTGATATATTCTGCTACTTAATGGCACTGAAATGGGCATCACAGGCCAGATAATGAAAACATATATTTTTTATTTTAAAAACCATCTTTCTTAGCATATTGTCTTTTAATCACATGGGTTCCGCTGTTTTTACTCCATGGTCTATTAGAGGACCCATTATGTTGGGTTTGTTTTAAAGTTTGTGCCAGCCAGCCATTTCTGATGCATAGCATACTTTTATTTTCCTTTTTTTCTTTGGTTTTTTTCTCATTTTCGCGGGACGTGTTGGCTCAGGCACGCGGCGGCTTCGCCCGCAGATCTCCAGCGCTTTTGTCCCTCTATTGTCTCTGTAATAATGTCATTTTCGGGAATTCTGGGAAGGGGCCGGCTCCCGCCGCGGCTCACCGCGAGCGGCTCTGAGGCCTGGACCGAGGCCAAGGTCCCGAGGAGCTTTAACGCTGAAGACCTGATCTCACACGCCAACGCGTCCCCGTTTTCTTCTCCCAAAAAATCACTTTTAAATCACTGTTAGAGTTACGGGAGTCGGACCAGCATATCTCATTGTGTTCACTCTGCATTCTTGAGTATTAGAAATGCACTGTCTGCTCAGTCGCTTGACACAAAATTCATTTTTGTGAAGTAAAGATCAAAACTTGGACCTGCCCACTTATCACTTAAAGTCATGTGCTCGATTTACAACGCAGTATAATAAGCAGGATTACTTCAGCCTTGGTTTCTCGTGATCAACTGCGTTTTATTTTCAAGTTGGATCATTTGAAAGATGGTGGAATCATAATGCGTTTGTATGTTTTTCTTACACAATACAAATTACAGGCAGTCTGTGTAGAAATTGAAGGAAATAAGCTTTCGTAAATCAGAATTTCCCCTAAGCTCTCGTACATTTGGAGTCTTGTGCCCTCAAGTTAAATATATCTAGGAAAAACCCTGGGTTTAATGATGTAGCAAGGTACACAATTATTGTGGTAGGTGTTTGGAGGAATGATCTAGTGACAATGCCTCTGTATGCATTTTGTCTTGCATCATATTTGGCCCACACTGTTGGGTCCTGTTCAATGTGCTTAATGTGGTTTATCCTGGATTAGTTATCACAGCGAGTGGCTGGGCCAGTGTGTGAATGGAGAACTAACCTGCTGATCGCTTTGAAATATACAACTCTGCCTTCCGTTTGAATGTCAAAATGTCTGTTTGTTGTTGATTTCTTGAGAGAATGTCTGCTGAAATTACATATTGTTTTTTTTTTTTGTCACCGTCCATAACTGATTCATTTCAATGTGTGTGTGTGCATATGTGTGTGTGTGCGTGCATGCATGCATGCGTGTGTGTGTGTGAGCCATGAACTCTGAACTTTTCTGAAATTTTCTGAATAGTTTGGAAAAAAAACATCTGCAAGTCAGTGCAAATACATGTACTACTACGCTACATCCTAAAGTATGTGGACACCCCTTCTAATTAGTGGTTTTGGCTATTAGCCACACCCATTGCTGACAGGTGCATAAAATCAAGCATACAGCCATGCAATCTCCATTGACAAACATTGGCAGTAGAATGGGTTGTACAAGGCAAGGTCTATAAAGAATGGTTTGCCGAGTTTGTTGTGGAAGAACTTGACTGGCCTGCACAGAGCCCTGACCTCTACCCCAATCGGACACCTTTGGGATGAATTGGAATGCTGACTGTGAGCCAGGCCTAATGCCTTACATCAATGCCCAACCTCACTAATACTCTTGCGGCTGAATGGAAGCGAATGCCTGCAACCATGTTCCAAAATCTACTGGAAAACCTTCCCAGAAAAGTGCAGACCGTTACAGCAGCAAAGGGGGGTCAAACTCTGCATTAATGCCCCGTGGATTTCAAATGAGATGTTCAACAAGTACATATGGGTGTGATGTTCAGGTGTCCACATACTTTTGGTAATGAAGCGTACCAAAGCATGCAAACAATCAAAAATGCATTCACACAGATGAATCACTTTGAATCACTTTGCCAGAGTAGGCAAAGAAAGCCTTTATATAATTTGAGGCGATACTCTCTCAGAACTCTAGAGCGACAACTCAATATTTCCCTCGACGTTTACTAGACAACTAAAGCAAAGATCAACACCTGTATTTTTGATTCTCTGCATTTGTTAGAAATACAACTGATTTGTAACCTGCCAGATCTATTCAGTTGATCGCATATCCAAAAGTTTAATGTTGTCTTCCTGTGCTCATCCATACTGGCGTTAATGCTGGCTAAAAACTGGGGCTCCGTTTTTTGCCGACGATCCCGAAAAACGATGAAATCATCCTGTTTTTTAGTGAAGGGGGAAATATTAACTATTTAAAATGCCTTTCGTTATAAAACGTCTATCACAAACACTGTGAAATGCGCTAGTGGATTTTATATTCGCTCTCAAGCACGCATGTGTTTCCACATGTATGTTTGGCATTAGAGCGGTCTTTGTATAAAATAGATCCCAAAAGCATTCGCGAAAATAAATGAGATCCTCGGCTCAGCTTGGTTTTAATGGTTTCATCATGGGGGCACGCAGAAAAAAGGGATTCATGTATGCTCCTGGACTAAAAATGAATCTGAAGGTTCTGCTCAGAAGCTGTTTTATTACTCAGACATGTCACAATAAATCTGACTCAGGCCCAATATCTAACAGAAGAATTTCCCGAGCAAGCTTTCTGTGGGGCTGTTTCTCTGGCTCTGTGTTTCTGTGGGGCTGTTTCTCTGGCTCTGTGTTTCTGTGGGGCTGTTTCTCTGGCTCTGTGTTTCTGTGGGGCTGTTTCTCTGGCTCTGTGTTTCTGTGGGGCTGTTTCTCTGACTCTGTGTTTCTGTGGGGCTGTTTCTCTGGCTCTGTGTTTCTGTGGGGCTGTTTCTCTGACTCTGTGTTTCTGTGGGGCTGTTTCTCTGGCTCTGTGTTTCTGTGAGGCTGTTTCTCTTACTGTGTTTCTGTGGGGCTGTTTCTCTGGCTCTCTGTTTCTGTGAGGCTGTTTCTCTGGCTCTGTGTTTCTGTGGGGCTGTTTCTCTGGCTCTGTGTTTCTGTGGGGCTGTTTCTCTGGCTCTGTGTTTCTGTGGGGCTGTTTCTCTGGCTCTGTGTTTCTGTGGGGCTGTTTCTCTGGCTCTGTGTTTCTGTGGGGCTGTTTCTCTGGCTCTGTGTTTCTGTGGGGCTGTTTCTCTGGCTCTGTGTTTCTGTGGGGCTGTTTCTCTGGCTCTGTGTTTCTGTGGGGCTGTTTCTCTGGCTCTGTGTTTCTGTGGGGCTGTTTCTCTGGCTCTGTGTTTCTGTGGGGCTGTTTCTCTCACTCTGTGGGGCTGTTTCTCTGGCTCTGTGTTTCTGTGGGGCTGTTTCTCTGGCTCTGTGTTTCTGTGGGGCTGTTTCTCTCACTCTGTGGGGCTGTTTCTCTGGCTCTGTGTTTCTGTGGGGCTGTTTCTCTCACTCTGTGGGGCTGTTTCTCTGACTCTGTGTTTCTGTGGGGCTGTTTCTCTGGCTCTGTGTTTCTGTGGGGCTGTTTCTCTGGCTCTGTGTTTCTGTGGGGCTGTTTCTCTGGCTCTGTGTTTCTGTGGGGCTGTTTCTCTGGCTCTGTGTTTCTGTGGGGCTGTTTCTCTGGCTCTGTGTTTCTGTGGGGCTGTTTCTCTGGCTCTGTGTTTCTGTGGGGCTGTTTCTCTGGCTCTGTGTTTCTGTGGGGCTGTTTCTCTGACTCTGTGTTTCTGTGGGGCTGTTTCTCTGGCTCTGTGTTTCTGTGGGGCTGTTTCTCTGGCTCTGTGTTTCTGTGGGGCTGTTTCTCTGACTCTGTGTTTCTGTGGGGCTGTTTCTCTGGCTCTGTGTTTCTGTGGGGCTGTTTCTCTGGCTCTGTGTTTCTGTGGGGCTGTTTCTCTGGCTCTGTGTTTCTGTGGGGCTGTTTCTCTGGCTCTGTGTTTCTGTGGGGCTGTTTCTCTGGCTCTGTGTTTCTGTGGGGCTGTTTCTCTGGCTCTGTGTTTCTGTGGGGCTGTTTCTCTGGCTCTGTGTTTCTGTGGGGCTGTTTCTCTGGCTCTGTGTTTCTGTGAGACTGTTTCTCTGGCTCTCTGTTTCTGTGGGGCTGTTTCTCTGGCTCTGTGTTTCTGTGGGGCTGTTTCTCTGGCTCTGTGTTTCTGTGGGGCTGTTTCTCTGGCTCTGTGTTTCTGTGGGGCTGTTTCTCTGGCTCTGTGTTTCTGTGGGGCTGTTTCTCTGGCTCTGTGTTTCTGTGGGGCTGTTTCTCTGGCTCTGTGTTTCTGTGGGGCTGTTTCTCTGGCTCTGTGTTTCTGTGGGGCTGTTTCTCTCACTCTGTGTTTCTGTGGGGCTGTTTCTCTGGCTCTCTGTTTCTCTGGCCAGTCGAGCAGAGCCATGATCTCAGATATTTGGGTTGCAAATAAGTCTTATTATCTCTTAATTGAAGGTACATAAAGGTTTATAGCCTAACCTAACTGAGGTACAGAATGCAAAAAGTTGTTTTGTTTAAAAGATAACTGGTCCATTGTGTGGAAAAGGCATGCATGTTTATCTGATAAAAGTCATTTGATTCCTTGATTCTTCTTCTTCTGGTCCATTTGAAGGAGGGTTAATGGGTTAATTTCTTATGTAATTTTCACCGCAGATGGCCACTGGTTGAAAGATGCTTATTTTCAGGTATAAAACTTGTATTTGCTCGATGCTTGGCAAATGTTTTCATTTTTGGGGTGGTCGGTTGAGGTTTATATGCTGATTGTTAAGTGAAAAGATATTTGCTAAAATTTTAGGGCTTTACAGTTCTCAAATATTCACGACGTGGCCTGTTCTTTTAATGAAAGAGACTGTCTGAAATTCAGTTGTCTCTTTCAAATATAAATTCTGTTTTCTAAAATGACAAGGTGAGTGAAACAATCTTTATGTAAAATGTACAAATGAAAACCAGTTAATAAAATACAAAAATGTATTTAGCTAATTAGTTTAGCTTGGATTTTTCTAAGTGTGCAGATTATTTAACCAGGTACAACTCCAGGATATTTCTGGGGTCAGACATAATTCTAATCTGTTAGAAATGTTGTATGTAAATATATTTAATAAATAAAAGTAAAAGCAGTACAGACGGGGGGAAATGCTGCCATGAATGAGTGCAGCTGATCTGCCCATTACCATATTTGTTGATGGGGGAAAAAAATAACCCAATGAAATTATAAAGTGAAAAGTTAATGGTTAACCTTTTTTTTTCTCCCAGAGAAAAGTAGCGCAGTGGCAGTTATATAAGAGATAATTTGGCAGTTGCTGAGAATGTGGGGAATTCTAACAGGAGGGTCGCTCCCTGTCTCCCCACACCTGAGCCGCTGCTGGATGCAGTGCATCTGCGCACAGCTGCAAAGCTTCCCCCAGCCTGTCTGCTCTTACGCTCTCATGTCTCAAACCAGAATCTTTATACTTTATATTTTTGTATAATTTATCAAGTGATATAGGTCATTTAGAATTTGCGATATGAACTTAAAATTAGAGATGGCTAAGCCTGTATAAGGTATAAAATGCACACGCAGCTCGCCCACACACAGACACACATTCTGAACGTACGTGCACGCACACGCGATGCATGCTTTTTTCCCATTTCGTTGGTTTGATTCGTAGGATCCCTTTGACGTGTGTGGCATAAGGCCCCCAGCTGCATTCTGCAACAGGTCCAGCGATATTTATTATCCAAGCAGAGACACTGAAGAAATGACCAGCTGCATGTTCGTCTTCATTGCGTTCGTCTTTGGAGGGAAAACAGCCATTCCATTTGTCTCAAGATTCCATCCCAATTTCTGCTTGAGGGGGCTGCTGGAGGGGGGGCTGGGGGTTGTCTCTGGTAAGTCATTAAATACCCTGGTGGGGGCTGCAGCCCTGCAGGTCAGAATGGCTGGGTGAGGTGGAGCTGCACCTGTGTGTGTGTGTGTGTGTGTGTGTGAGTGTACAGTGTGTGTGTGTGTGTGTGTGTGCATGTATAGTGTGTGTGTGAGTGTATGTGCGTGTGTGTGTGTGTTTGCGTGTATAGTGTGTGAGTGTTTAGGTGTGTGTGTGTGTGAATGTATGTGTGTGTGTGCTTGTGTGTGCGTGTAGTGTCTGTGTGTGTGAATGTATGTGTGTGTGCTTGTGTGTGCGTGTAGTGTGTGTGTGTGTGTATGTGAATGTATAGTGTGTGTTAGCGTGTGTGTATAGTGTGTGTGCGTGTGTGTTTAGGTGAGTGTGTGCTTGTGTCTGTGCATGATTAGTGTATGCATGTGTGCGTGTGTGTACGTGTGAATGTATAGTGTGTGTCAGTGCGTGTGTATGTATGCGCATGTATAGTGTGTGTTTAGGTGCGTGTGTATGTGTGCATTTAGGTGTGTGTGTGCGTGTGTGCGTGTATATGTGTGTGCGTGTATAGTGTGTGTTTAGGTGTGTGAGTGTGTGTGTTTAGGTGTGTGTGAGTGTGTGTGTGTGTGTGTGTAGTGTGTGCGTGTATAGTGTGTTTAGGTGTGTGTTTAGGTGTGTGTGTGTAGTGTGTGCGTGTGTGTTTAGGTGTGCGTGTAGTGTGTGCGTGTGTGTTTAGGTGTGTGTGTAGTGTGTGCGTGTGTGTGTCCCTGCGCGTGTGTGTGCTTGTGTGTGTGTGTGTGTTTAGGTGTGTGTGTGTGTGTGTGTGTGTGTGGACCACAGCTGTGAGGACACTCTGCTGGGGCTCACACTCCTGAGAGCTCTTAAAGAAGCATCGCCAGGGGTTACGCAGGGTCACACACACATGCACATACACAGACACGTGCTCATACAGGCACATACATACACATACACACACACACACACGTATACACGCACGCACACGCACACACACAAGCACACACTCGGATGCACTCACACACAAAGAAACAAGCTCATACATGCACATATAGACCAGCGCCTTAGAGTCGTCTGCATTGCTTTACTCACTAGTAAGACACTATAGCTTTAATTGCACTAAAGACCCTTTGCTGGTCTCATTGTTTATGTTGAGCAACAGTGGGCTGCAATATGTTGCAATGGCATATCCACATTATGCCATTCAGTGCAATATACCGCACTACTACAGTGCATAGCATGGCGATTTTAAAAGAGCCTTTTCCTAAAAAGCAGTTTTCCTGTGCAAATTATTTCTGTTGATGTGCCTTTAGCAAATGTGTATACTTTTGTATGAGATTATTCCATGCTTCTGTGCTTTTGGAGTGTTTATAGTTTATAGTTAATTTGTGCTAGCAATACCTATGTTTAGAAACAGTGAGACAGCATGTGGATAGGTCAAACTCGGTTTTAGGTAAACATCTATGGCTTGCTGCTGTTACTGTGTAATTATGAGAAACCTTTCTCAAATATCAAATTCTACTCTTGGGAATGGTGAGTTTTTTACTCCAATATTTCAGGTGTGTGATTATTTTGGGTGATTTTTTTAAGTCCTGCTTTTGATGTGAAGATCAGACCAGGATCAGATATGTATTTGAAACACTAGTACTCCATAGATATTGGGCAAAGTATTTTTAAACCCAGTTTTTCAACCAAACATGCCACGAACCATTGAGAACTTTCCTCTGAATATTGCTGGAATTAAACATTTAATTTAAACCCAGCAATACAATACTTGGCTAGGAATTTACTGGTATTTAAAGCATTCTAAAGCGCTTAAAGTAACTGTTTGACCTGTGATTGATGAAGGCGCAGCTGAAAGATGTGTTCCTTGTGGCTCTTGAATAGTATGTTCCCCGCGAAGCCCTGCGTGGTGGCGCATGTCAGACAGGGCCGTGGCCAGAAAGCTGTCAGCGTCGGTGTGCCAGAGAGAACCTGCCAGGGAAAACGCTTAATAAGCAAAGTCTGTGGTTTTCAGTGTCTGTACTTGCTTACATTATACTATTGGTGAAAACCGCAGTCCTTCCATTCCAAAAACAGCTCGGGGAAAAAGCTTTCTAAACACTATCGAGGTTCTTCTTTCTTCTGAGGGTCCAGAAAAAGGAACACTGTGATTTACAAACAGAATAAAAGCAAACTTTTAATGATATGTGAAGTGTTTTTAAGTTGATGCAATTTATTTAGTTTTTTTTCTTTTCTTTTTTTAGCATTTGGTATAGGGATTTCTCAGGAATTTCTTGGTGATGTACGGGACACATAATCAAGTGGAACAACAGTGAGTATTGAGGATTGAGAGACGTTCCAGGTTCCCTTGCTATTTTTCTTAGCATAAATTGCTAGTGGCGTAAAACTAAACTTCCTTTCCTGAAATGTCACTGCTTGGCTGCGTGTACAGTATCACGCAAACAGCAAATGATTTGTTTACTATAGTGCCCCTTAGTCTTAATGATGAAGTCACAGTTCATTGGCATGTTGCTGAATAAGATCTTGAGGCATTGCTATGGCAGTCTTTTTCATTTGTTTAATTCGTCCTGAGCCGCCAGCCAGCTCCATGCACCCTGTTCATATATGAACCGTGGCATCAGTTTGAGGTTCCCTGTAGAGTTTAAGTCCAGCGAATGATGCCCAACTCAGAACCTTGCTTCACCTCTGAACCGCACCCTCACACGACAGGACCCTACGTGGCATCACCCTGTCCTGCTAGCTCAGTACTCGTTTCATTGGCACTGTTCAGCACAAAACAAGCACGGCTCTTGTAATTATTTGAAAATGCCAGCGTGTAGCTGAATTCTGAAGAGCGCCATGACGAAGCCTGTTGATGTTTGGGGCTGGGAAGAAGTGGCAGAGAATTAGCGGCCTTGGCGGGTCTGTCCCTCTCGGACTTTCAGCTCAGGAGCTGGGTCCCACTGTCCCACAGGCCACAGTTGGAGCGGGAGAGAGACTTCTGAGCCACACACTTCCGCGGATTATCAGTGGCCCTGGGGCAAGCTCAACTGATTCGCCACACATGACACTGTTCAAACTCTGGGTTCACCACACCTTCTGTAGCTGCTTAGACTTATCTACCACAGAGAGGGGGGCCGGCTGACCACGCCCAAATCCCCCATGTCCCAACCCCCTCGTCCGCTCCGCAGTCAGTGGTCAGATAAGTTGGTTATGCTTTATTTAATCCTGTGTGCATTGTTTTCCTGTGTATATATCACCTCTGCCAAAAATGTTCCACTTGTTGAGCTTAATCTTCAGATAGTCGTGGAAATATGCTTGTTTTCCAAAATACGAATGGTTCAGTTGAACCATTTACAACAATGCCTCTTCCGTTATTGTTCTATGGTATTTCTTCCCGATGAAATTAAGTTTGGGGTGAGAAAATCCACCACTGGGACACATGAACAGGACTAGCAAGAGTATGTTGATCTAACAATTAGCTTACATTTTCTAAAGGCCCCATTGGCAGGTTGTTTGAGTTCATAAGATACCTATCATTGGAAGTATTAATAGGAGCCAATATTGTTCTGGCACTTCTGACTATCTCTGGCTAGGCTGTTTTGGGCTTTAATATTGACATTATTATTATATTATTATCTCAATATTGATATTGAGACCCAACCAAAGCCAAGCAGGCAGACCTCAGATAAAGCATGTTTGGAGTACGGTGCAAGAGTATGGCAATACGAATCCCAGCATGTAGTTAAGGAGCAGCCTTTTTCTTCAGGGAGCTCATTTTGCAGATTTACAGGAAGGCATCCCATCTCTGGAAGGGGAAGTTAGCCAGTGAGCTTTCCTAGAAATATTCCTTCTGTCTGACTTTTTCTGGAAAGTTTTTGGCAAATTGGTCACATGTAGGTCACGCTAAGTACAGAAAAAAGTGGTGAAAAAATTGTCTTCAAGTCATTGTGGTCACTATGGATACTGTCCATCGTCACTGTAGTCAAGTTAGTCACACAGTTAAATAGTTTCCAGAGTGCTAACGTTTTCTTGTGGGCACAGTCAAAATATGGCTGTGAAAAGTGAAAATGAAATAAGTTCTCAGCTGGACAACCAAAATTATGCACCATCATTACACGGAAATGTTAGAGTTTCCTGCACGGACATTACCATGCGTAGAGGCTTGCCTGGTTTCCGCTGTTGGTTGTGGTCGTGTTCCTCTGCAGAGCTGTGACAGCTTGTGGTCAGGCTGCCTCACGTCAGAAGCTGCTCGATAGTCTCGGGTTCCCACAGTTCAGCGAGATGACACGTATCGATTCAGATGGACAATGGAGGAGAGGGAGGGAGGGAGGAATGGAGGAGAGGGAGGGAGGGAGGGAGGGAGAGAGGGAGGAATGGAGGAGAGGGTAAAGCAGAGCGTTGCGAAACTCGCTGAAGTATGTATGGCCTGTGCAAGCTTAGGGCTGCATCTGGTTTAGCTATTGAGGCCACCTTGGGAGCAGACTTCAAATGCAGCACGAGCATCAGGACGAGGGCGGGAGAACCAGGCCCGCCTCCCTCGGCCTGGGTGGAGAGCGAGAGTTTGATGGGCGTTTGTTCTCTCTTTATCGCTCCCTCTCTCAGGCTTTCTCTCACCTTCTCTTTCTTGCCGTCTCTGTCTCTCTGTGCCTCTCTTCTCTTCTCTGTCCCTGCATCTCATGCACCCTTTCCCTGTCTTGTTCTCTTAAATTCAAATGATTAAAATTCAATATGATGTATTGGCAGGAAACAGGACTGTATATTTTATCAAATCACACAGCAGCACATCCAATACAGAGATGAGCAGCCGGTAAATTCTATCCATAATGACAACAATAAAAATGACACCCCCCTCCCCCTTTCCTGTCTGTGTTTCCCCCCATTTTTCTCTTTCCACCTCCTTCACCGTCTTTCTTTTTCTCGTTCTCCTTCCCCGTGTTCGGTGTGTCTTGATCTTTCTCTTTCCCCCAGAAGAAAATGTGTAAAATTCTGCCCTCTTCCCTTTTTTTTGAAGCCGTAAAACCTCCTCAGACTTCAAAGAGCGCCCGGCTGCAGTGGCAGAGCTCTCTCGGGGGCAGATGTCTTTTGTTTGGTTCGGCGCGTCGTCATGGAAAAGGGCGGGGCCCCCGAGTCCTCTCCCGAAAGGGAGACGGGGGCTCGGAACGCGATTCTTCACACCGCGGGCTGGAAAATCGGGCCTGGCATCTTACATCCTGCCGGAGAAAGCGGTTCCAGGTGGAGGCTCCGGTCCCGGGCCGAGCGCGCCATCCGACACGGGCGTCAGCAGGCGACTAACCTCAGCCGGGGCTTCGAGAGAGGCCGGGCCTTCCCTCCGCTCGGCCGGGCCTTCCCTCCACTCGGCCAGGCCTTCTCTCCACTCGGCCGGGCCTTCCCTCCACTCGGCCAGGCCTTCTCTCCACTCAGGCCGGGCCTTCTCTCCACTCGGCCTTCTCTCCACTCGGCCGGGCCTTCCCTCCACTCGGCCGGGCCTTCTCTCCACTCGGCCGGGCCTTCCCTCCACTCGGGCCGGGCCTTCTCTCCGCTCGGCCGGGCCTTCCCTCCACTCGGCCGGGCCTTCTCTCCGCTCGGCCGGGCCTTCCCTCCACTCGGCCGAGCCTTCCCTCCACTCGGCCGGGCCTTCCCTACACTCGGCCGGGCCTTCCCTCCACTCGGGCCGGGCCTTCCCTCCACTCAGGCCGGGTCTTCTCTCCACTCGGCCAGGCCTTCTCTCCACTCGGCCTTCCCTCCACTCGGCCGAGCCTTCCCTCCACTCGGCCGGGCCTTCCCTCCACTCGGCCGAGCCTGGGAGTGTTAAACAGCCCCTGTGGCTCAAGCTCAAGTACAATCGATCCGCAGTGTGTCTCACGCTGAACAGAACGGTGACCCGCCCGACGCAAACGAGCGTCAGTCCGGACTAATCAGGCATTTCCAGGAAGGGACCGTCCGCCCTTCGTCTGGAGGATAAACCGCCTGGTGTTTCTGATTGCTGGAATCAGCCGTAGGTTTTTACTCACCGCTAAGCGAAATGCTGTCATGAAAATCTGTGCTAATCATCAAAGCTTTCAGGAAGGTCTTTATTAGTTACGCAAGACGTAGATTTTCCAGGGTTATTTCCCCCCCCCCGGAATGTCTCGATGACATCTATTGAGTTTGGACCGATACAAATGCAATCAGCAGCCTAATCCCCTTGGTAGTGTCTCTTGCCAAAATATATTCAAGCGATATCCAAAGATGCTATTAAGGCCGTTTTGTTGGTCTCTGCAGAGGACACTTCTGAAAGGGGAAATTGAGTTTATAATTGTTCTCCCGTCAAAGCGCCATTAAGACTGTGCGTTAGCAGGGCTCTCCAAGTGGAGAAAAGTCTAGAAGTCTGCTCACTTCTCCTCTCCGTTGGCACCTGACGTGATGTTGTGATCTGTTCCGCAATATTTCTGCCAAAGCAAATATCTTCCTCAGCTGTCTGCTTTTCATTTCGTCCTATGGACAGAATTTGTTTCAGACAGCGTGGTCAGAGTTTAAAACCTCTGGGGCCCAAACTTGACAATATAATTCAAACCTCATTCCAAGCTCGTATCGCAAAATGAATACCAGACAAACGCATAACTGCGTGCCTTGGATTTCATAAGGTAACGTTTGGCCAGAGAGATGCAAGTACACAGAGTCTAAACAATGTGTTCATATCCATTAGTGTGCAAGGCTATATTTGGAGCTGAATACGTAGGGGTCATTCAGAAGTTCACCCGCATCTAATTGTTTTATATCAGTGATGGCAGTTTTAATGCCAAGAATAACTTTTAAAACCTCTGGCAAAAAAACTAGTGCTGAGGAATTTTATAATTGTTCTGCTAACAGCATTATTAAGCAGGGAGTTTATTCTAAAAGCAAACATTTATATAAAGTTTATGGATTTTTAAGAAGTTACGTTAGGTCACCGGCGCTCACCCTGAAACAGTTTGTCAGGAATTGATAGCATGCTGCCTTTACCGGGCGAGATCCTGGGATTTCGTCTGCTTTGGCCCTCCTGAAACAAAACGGTATTGGTATCTCCGGAGCAGACGAAACAGGCTGCCGGCGTTCTCTCGTGTACAGCTGGTCTTGGTTTCTCCGCAGCCGAACGAACGTCCCGTCGAAAACGCGCACGAGGGTTCGGTCCGCGGGCTTCAAAGGCGGGAAAGCTGGCTGGTGCCCCCCATCCCTGTGAGACGGGGGGGCGTGAAGGCGGGGCCTTTCGCCCGAAGCAGTTCTGAGGGCGAAAGGAGCAATGGAGACGAATGGGAAATCCACCACGATAAGGGAGGAGAGATCCATGTGGACACAGGGCTACAGCTGGAGCTGCAGGAGCAGGGTTGCCAGATCTGGGTTGCCAGACATTTCCCTCCGCCGGAGAGGATGGGAGTGTATTTTATTCAGTTTAACATGTTGAAAGTGAGCGCTGCATCAGACAGAAGCCATTCTCATCACCACATCCACAGGCGTTATCTTACTGTTTGCTCTTCAGAATGCTGTGCCGTTAGGTGTGTGTGAATGTGTGCACATGGTAATGTTTTGTCGCCGTATTATTTTCCTTTCATGTTTTGACGCTGTGGGTGCTGAAGTTGAAAGCTGCGTGTGTCTGTGTGCGGGTGTGTATGTCTGTCTGTACGACTCCGTGTTTGTGTGTGTGTGTGTGTGTGTGTCTGTCTGTGTCTCTCTGTGTGTCTCTGTGTCTGCGTGTGTGTCTGTGTGTGTCAGTGTGTGTGTGTGAGTGAATATGTGTTTGTGGGAGTGTGTGTGTGTAAATACGTGTGAGTGTGAGCATGTGTGTGTGTTTGTGAATACGTGTGTGTGTGTGTGTGTGTGTGTACGTATGTACGTGTGTGTGATTGTGTGTGTGTGTGTGTGTTTGTGAATACGTGTGTGTGTGTGTGTGTGTGTACGTGTGTGTGATTGTGTGTGTGAGCGTGTTTGTCTGTACGTGTGTGCGTGAGTGTGTGTGTGTGTGAGTGTTTGTGAATATGTGTGTGTGTGTGTGTGTGTGTACGTGTGTGTGATTGTGTGTGTGTGCGTGTGTGTCTGTACGTGTGTGCGTGAGTGTGTGTGTGTGAGTGTTTGTGAATACGTGTGTGTGTGTGTGTGTGTGTACGTGTGTGTGATTGTGTGTGTGTGCGTGTGTGTCTGTACGTGTGTGTGTGAGTGTGTGTGTGCGTGAGTGTGTCTGTGTACGTGTGTGTGATTGTGTGTGTGTGCGTGTGTGTCTGTACGTGTGTGTGTGAGTGTGTGTGTGTGTGTGAGTGTGTGTGTGTGCATGTGTGTGTGTGTGTGTCTGTACGTGTGTGTGTGTGTGTGATTGTGTGTGTGTGCGTGTGTGTGTGTGTGAGTGTGTGTGTGTGTGAGTGTGTGCGCGCATACGTGTATAAAACGAAGCCGCTCATATGAACTCCTTCAGGGTGGCTTGTACTTGGCATTGACTGCTCGCGACGCCTGCCAGCCAGTGCTCTAATCATCCCGGGTCATTTCTGTAATATTCCAATCTCAGGATCTCTAACTGGGAAAAGATGTGGCAGGAGCCCCTTTCCCACCCTGCGCCTCTGCGCTCTAATGAAAGTGCACACTTTTCATAATGGTTCCCACGTGTTGCTCCAAAAATATCAATATCCCTTCCCACTCAAACGAAAACAAATTTCGCTTACTGTGTTACACCAAACAATTCTGTAAGCATTTTCCAACATGTTGTAAGTTTCCAAGGTGAACATTTTATTATAATTCTTTTTTTTTTTTTTTTTTACTATAATTGCTTGATTTTTTTCCACACTCAGGCAAGCCTCCTTTCCCAGCCGTAGAGAACTACAGGAGAAAAGAACAGGGTGTGAAAAATTGGATATTCATAACGACAACCGCGTCTTATTAACGTTTTCTGAGGCTAAGTTATGGGACCCCTTTGGTGGCAGGGCTGGGACTTGTCAGAGAAGAGGTGGGATGTTGTCTCTCTACACCCTGCATGTTTGCTCGTAGTCCTGCGTTTGTTGCCCAAGGTCAGCAGTGACTGAAATGAGAAGCAGCTGACAGCCTGTGTCCCCCCCCACCTCCCCCCCCCCTGCACATAACCCTTCCGTGCACCCAGGCTGTCGTCGCCATGGTGATCAGGCCCTGGCATCAACACTGAGTGCGTCACCTTTCCCCTTTCCTCCTGTCTGTAGAGGAGCACAGCTGGAAGCCAGTTGATGTTCTGTACTTATTTACCGTCAGGAGCACATGTGTGTGTGTGTGCGTATGCGTGTGCATGTGTGTGTCCGTGCGTGTGTGTTTGTGTGTGTGTGTGTGTGTGCATGTGTGTATACAAGCACACAGTCCATGCAGTTACACCGTATGACTTTATCCTGTCTGACTTTATTCTATGTCACTGCTGTGTGACGTGGTATCATTTTTATAAAAAGTATGTGTGTGTATGTGTGTGTGTGTGTGCATGCGTGTGTGTGTGTGTGTTTGTGTGTGTGTATACACGCACACAGTCCATGCAGTTACACCGTATGACTTTATTCTATGTCACTGCTGTGTGACGTGGTATCATTTGTATAAAAGTACGTGTGTGTATGTGTGTGTGTGTGTGCATGTGTGTGTGTGTGTGTGTGTTTGTGTGTGTGTATACACGCACACAGTCCATGCAGTTACACCGTATGACTTTATTCTATGTCACTGCTGTGTGACGTTGTATCATTTGTATAAAAGTACGTGTGTGTATGTGTGTGTGTGTGTGCATGCGTGTGTGTGTGTGTGTTTGTGTGTGTGTATACACGCACACAGTCCATGCAGTTACACCGTATGACTTTATTCTATGTCACTGCTGTGTGACGTGGTATCATTTGTATAAAAGTACGTGTGTGTATGTGTGTGTGTGTGTGTGTGCATGCGTGTGTGTATGTGTGTTTATGTAATGTGGTTGCGCAGGGAAACTCAACTCGACACAGCTTCTGAGCAGATTTTCAGATTTGTGGACTATCTGGACAGCTCACTGCATTCTCTCTCGGCTATTAACTGTTTATGGATCCCGTAAAGATGGGCGTACGCACAGAGTCTGAGCAGCCTTTGTTCTCTCACACTTTGAAGAGCTGTGATTTAATAATACGATTTAAAAGACCCCTAATTTTCCAAGAATATCCCTTTTTCCCCCTTCTTTTCCCAAACTACATAAAGATGTACTGCCGCCTACCAGAATTTGTTTCTTCAGTTGAAAGTATTAAAAGTGAAACTCATGGTTATTCATAACCGACGCAGTCTTCATACACTGCTCTGATTCATGTGATACGGATTGCAAAAATTCCAATTAAGCAGTCATTTATTCTTTTAATCCAAAACCTCAGTCATGATATTATCACATGTAGAATTAAAGTTTCATGGCTATGTAAAGCAAATGTATGTCAGAACTATGAACCTACAGTTCATAGCATACTTGTGTTAAGAATGAGTGTAGTTGCATGTTAAGAGGCACCAGCCATTTACAATAATGTAGTAAATGTGAAATGACAAACATTTGTGACAATTCAGTTCAAATGTACATGACCTTAGCTTATAAAGCATTACATTACATTACATTACAGGCATTTAGCAGGTGCTCCTATCCAGAGTGACTTAAACAACCTTTACATAGCATTTACATTGCATCCATTTACACAGCTGGATATATACTGAAACTATGCAGGTTAGGTACCTTGCTCAAGGGTAAAATGGCAGTGTCCTACCTGAACCTGTGACATTTAGGTTACAAGACCAGTTCTTAACCCATTTGTACTACACTAAAGTAATAGATATTCTGAGTGTGTCTTAGGAAAACATGAAACATGAAACTTCAGGCATTGCTTGAATGAAATACTGCATATTACACTGATTTCATCCTCAAATATTAGACACAAGAGATATTTACACGCACTACATTCACATTGTCAAAGAATATAGTTTTCGAAAATGAATAAAATCAAACTATATTGCCATATTTTTGTTAAAATTAGTGACTACATGAATTGTGCATATTGGGGAATTGAATTGAAAGTCTTCAGTATTTAGTCCTTCTAGCCATGCTGGCATAATCATAGGCCTCAAGGCCTGCCAGCGTTGTTGTACATGACCCTAAGAATGCTGGGATGCTAATTACTTAATTAACTCAGGAACCACACCTGCATGGAATCACCTGCTTTCGATATATTTTGTGTCATATACACAAGTGTTAGAATCTTTTTGGCCACTTCCTGTACATCCACAACAGTCAAGTAAATGTCACATTTAACCTGAGTTTAGACTACAATAAGTGTTTTTGTTGGATTTTTTTATTTGGTGAAGGTACTCATTGCAAGTAGGTGTCTGAAGAAAACCAGAAGATGTACACAACACATTATGTATATTATGTTTATGATAAAAAATTGTGCTGTGCAGTTTTTAAGTCCTGAAGGTCAGGGGGGTATATTAGCCTAAGTGTAGTGAGGAGAGCTGTAATGGGGATAAGTCTGTAGGTGGTGAACCACTGCCCTTGCTGTTCAACAGGTAAAATAAATATGATTAGCATGCTGATATAAAGGACGAGGTCCCCAGCATACAGATGTAATCACACTTACTTATGGAGGTGACTTTGTCTTTTGTGGTGGATGTTCACATACTCACTCAAGCTTCTGAATTTCACTGTGTGGTTATTAAACTGTTGGAAATTAATGAAGCATTATGCTTTATTATGCAGTGTAGTGATGTGGCATAAAGTAACATTACATTCCAGTATGCTTGCATCATGAAGACATTCATTTGCATTGCTGTTGGGAGATGAGTCACCATGCATGAGGAAAGTTGGCAGAGTAAATGACCAACTGTGGCTAAGACACAGGAAAAAGACATCTGTGCCCATTTAAACTACGCACGTTTTTCAACTGTGATCATACTACGCACAGACAGTAAGGACATGGCAAAACGTGACTCTATGGTCAAATCGGTCATCCTCTGGTGTGACTCTCACCAATTGTTATGAAAGATTTCCATATTTCAACATTACAACAGTAATATTGTACAATAGTCAAAAAATGTCTAGCCAAAATTAAATAAAGATAAGTGCATTCATGTAGATTTTTAGGTGCCGGTGAAGAACAAAGAATGTTTTTTTTTTTGCCTTACCTACATATCATCAGATGTGTGGTCAATGTAAGGACTTTAGCTGAATGGAGTCTCATATTTATTCTTCATTTATCACTACATCTTGACATGAATCTTGATGTGTGCTGTAGGATATGTGAAAGGGCCCTGGTGAACTGTTGTTTTAAAATCTAGAAGAAAAAAAATGTTAGTAGTATTAGCTGTAGTATTTTTCAGGAACAGTGGATCTACTGGATAGACGGGTAACTCCCTCAGTCTGATTCAGTCTGTGAGTCAGCTGTCCTAACGTTTCCCTTCCACCACCAGGCTCTCGCTATCTGAAATAGGCTTGGGAAATTAATGAAACTTTCGTTGGTCACCTGACCCACTGTCCACACTGTGAAGCCACTAACAGCCTTAAGACTCGTCTATCCTCCTCAGTGGGGTTTTTAGGCTGCTGTGTTTCCAGCAAGGTTGTAACACTGTTTTTAACCACAATATTACGAAACTGCAATCAAAATAATATCTTTTAACAGTTATACTTAAAGATTCGAAGAAAACAAATCATATATTGGTCCTACCTTTGATCTGCTTCTCTTACATAAGATATAATCAAATACCTAGTGTGGATTACATTGCTGTAACATATTTTTACGGATATATTGTCCCACATTTTGTACAGCTGTGTATGTCTTGAATGCATGTCTTCCCTGTTAAGCCAAAGTAATACAACAAATCTGATCTAATGTTCAGCCTGTTTTAATCGGTTGAGATTATGAATTTTTATTCTGAAAGCAACACTGCTCTTATACGGTCCTTTACTGGGTGATTTGATATTGATCTTTTGGAGACAGCACAGCTTACGTAAGTGGTGATGATGATGGTGATGATGATGATAATTTTAACCAATCAATGTCGGAAATTAACGAGTATGCTTTGTCAGACCTCTCGCTCTCATGTTTAGAAATAATATACAGAAAGAAATAACAATATACACTTAACATCAAAACTATTTTATTATTTTCCAAAGTTGTAAAAAGAAAAAATACATATAAGCATACATATTTATCTTGTGGCTTAATAAACAGTTAAAATGGAAGAAAGAAGTGATTTTATGGGGTCTTCAGGTGGTTTCAAATTGGTGATTACAAAGCATAAAAATGGTGGAAAAAACAAGAAGTAAAATGTTACAGTGGCTTAATTTAAAACAAGTAAACAAAAGCAAATGATTGTAGAAGGATACTGAATTCTGCCACAAGCAATTATTTTGACATTAGATTATATAATCATTTAATTTGTCAGAGCTAGTCTGAACATTTATTAATCTTTTCAAATGATAGCCTGATTAGCCTTTCACCCAAACACCAAGTGACACACTCGCACAAACAGCATTGCAATATTGGCATGTACGCTATTGTTGTGTTAAAGACTAAATATAAAAAGGCCTCTCCCATGTTCGGAATGCCATTGATGAAATCAATCACAGCGAGCGTTATTTTCAGAAGCTTTGTCCCCGGCCTAGGACAGCGCGAGATGGGGAACAGTTTCGTACGCACGGTACGATTCGCTTTTTCACTCGCGAATTCTTACGTTTCAACGCGGGAGATCAAAAGCTGCGCAGAACACTTGGCCTTAATTTGCTTGAACGAGATCCAGACCTTTCTGCAACACGAGCCCTGCGCTCGAGAGCGGGAGCGAGGCTGAGAGCGGGTCGAGCTGCCAGACGCCCTCGGAGCGCGGTGACTAACGCGGTGGAGCGTAAGCGCTGAGGTACCTGTGTCGTCAGCGAGAACGCCGGGGCGGTTATTTCTCGATGGGGAGCACTTTCAGCGCGGGTGACACAGGCCAATGGGTTTCAAAGCGTGGGTCCTGACCCCTCCCGCGGGTCAGGGCATGCCCAGAATCGCTTGCTAATTTACTTCACCATTATCTTGATCGGAGCCTGGTTTATATATTTCTAGAGCCATTCGATCTCCTGCAAAAGCCAGCATGCAATTTCAAGCATTTTTTTTTTTTTCGTGTGTGTGTGTGTGTGTGTGTGTGAACCACAGGTCTGTTTTCCATGTAAGTGCTCCTACAGTGATGAAGCATATTTTAAATGATTCTTAAAGTTGTTGTTTTTTCAAACCAAATATAGATTTCTAGTGATTGAATTACTGGAATGTAACAAGGATGTGTGACTTTTCTTTCTTTGGGTTTCCTTCTGGGATAATGTACTAGGTATATTTGTTTAGTGATATTTACTTTTGTTTCCTTACAGACTATTTTCTTCTGTTGACATTACATGTATTGATTATAAATTGGTCTGCTGAGGCCTTGTTGGAGACCGAAAAGAAAATCTACAGTACATTGGTGGTAATGAGCTTTTTTATTGGATTGCAAATAGGCAGTGAATGCTTCAAACAATCCCTTTAACAAAGCAACCAAAATGTTTGTAGGGGACATATTTTATTTCACAGTACTCAACACTTCCGATTAGTGACAGCTTTGAGTTTGCTCTGTGTTTTTACTGGAATGACTCTAGTCCAGACCGCTGGGCCTTCTGAGAGGCTTCCTGCTAATTTCTTTTCATTTATTATCAGACATATGCTTTCATAATGTGAAGTGGCAGGTTATGTTATTAAAACATGTGGTGGTAGTTATGTATTACACAGATACGTCAGCAGTCCTGTACAATAGTATTAGTAATGGCTAATAGTTACACTGAATTTTATACGGCATTCACTATGCTTTCCAATTTAAAAATCACATCAAAATGGAACGAGATGCCGTATGACATGAAAAAAATTATCACGTCACTTCAGTTGTCCTTCTGAGTAATATTTTCAGAGTTTATGCATTTATGCATCCATTATGAAATATCCAATATGAATCACAAGGACCCTGTGAGGCTAAAATGTAGGCTACTATGAGGTGATATAATACTGAAAGTTTGACTCACTGTGTTTCACAGCAGTGCTGAACTATGATCAATGCTCCACCAAAGTGCGTGTTGACTAAAAACTTTCCCAGATTTACTACAAATTAGTATATGTGTGTGTATGTATGTGTCTGTGTGGAGGTCGAAAACCTATTCAGAAAAATGTACTATGTTAACCTAAATTTGTATTGGAGTAATGATGTTGTTTTGTACAGACCGCTGTTCGACCCTGTACAGGCTGCTGTTCTGACCCTGTACAGACTGCTGTTCTGACCCTGTACAGGCTGCTGTTCTGACCCTGTACAGACTGCTGTTCTGACCCCGTACAGACTGCTGTTCTGACCCTGTACAGGCTGCTGTTCTGACCCGTACAGGCTGCTGTTCTGACCCTGTACAGGCTGCTGTTCTGACCCTGTACAGACTGCTGTTCTGACCCTGTACAGACTGCTGTTCTGACCCTGTACAGGCTGCTGTTCTGAGCCGTAGACTGCTGTTCTGACCCTGTACAGACTGCTGTTCTGACCCTGTACAGGCTGCTGTTTGGACCCTGTACAGACTGCTGTTCTGACCCTGTACAGCCTGCTGTTCTGACCCTGTACAGACTGCTGTTCTGACCCTGTACAGGCTGCTGTTCTGACCTGTACGGACTGCTGTTCTGACCCAGTACAGGCTGCTGTTCTGACCCTGTACAGGTTGCTGTTCTGACCCTGTACAGGCTGCTGTTCTGACCTGTACAGACTGCTGTTCTGACCTGTACAGGCTGCTGTTCTGACCTGTACAGGCTGCTGTTCTGACCCTGTACAGACTGCTGTTCTGACCCTGTACAGACTGCTGTTCTGACCCTGTACAGGCTGCTGTTCTGACCCTGTACAGGCTGCTGTTCTGACCTGTACAGACTGCTGTTCTGACCTGTACAGGCTGCTGTTCTGACCCTGTACAGACTGCTGTTCTGACCCCGTACAGACTGCTTTTGGCATTTCCATGGCGTGTAATTCCAGTGGCACCTCACCTCAGTGAAACTTGGACCATAACTTGCACTTTTGGGCCCAGTGAGTACAAATGAGTCAGCGCTGTAACAACATGCATTTGGCGGACATGATGGCCAACTCTGTTTATTCAGTTATTATTTATTTATTTATTTATTTATTTATTTATTGCATGTGAAATTTCCCTTGCAAAATAGCATTGAGTGCACGGTGGAAATTAACATTTTTATTAAAATTACTATGGTATAATCAGGATCAATCAATTTTATTTCAAAAACGTATGTACACAATCAACAAAAAATATGAGACTTGATCAAGCAATGCTCATGAGTTCTGCTATCCCAATGGGTGTGACTGGATGTGGCGGATGTATGTTCTATAACAGAATAATCTGCTGACTAGAGAATATTCAATGAAGACTGTGAACAGATACTGACAGTTAGTGGTAAGCAGTTTAAACCAGATCAAAAGCCCCAAAGTGCTCAAATTCAGAGGAAAATCAGGCACTGTTATCCAGAGTCATATAAGCAGGGTTTTTCCTGCATTGAAATGTCTTAGGCGGCCGCATAAGCGTTTCTTCAAGCCACCTAAGCCGCCTATAGGAGAAATCGTGCAAAAATAAACCTGTAGCATAAATGGTCCATGAATTTACTGATAAATTTGTGAGTGATACTGAATTTCAAGTTTTTTAAAGTTTTGAATGGTTTTAAGTTTACATGCAACTTTAGACACACTAAGTTAACTGCAGTAGAGTTTGCCTAATTGCATGAAAGAATGAAACTGACAGAGAGTCAGCGACCGCGTGTGCCAGGTGTCCGGCATCGACCTGATTTTCAACAGAAACGGCCTACCTTTGTACATTTTTGTCACACGTGTCATTTTTGATAGCCTACATCTCAGTGCATTGTGGTGAGCAGAACTGTACATTCTAAATGTAGCTAAATATAGGGAGACACACTGAATGACCTCAGATCTGAGTTTAGGCTGGAATCTGTGCAACCTCAGGATCGGTGAGTTACACCCACTCCTGAACGAAACCCCACCCGATCTTTGACATTTAGCCTTTCACACACCTATCTTTCCCCCTCATGACCGAGTCTTTATTCCTGATGACCTTCGCTGCCAGGAGGAGTGAACAGTTGTGCTGAAGAATGAGGAAGACCTCTTATAAAGACTAGTCTTCTCCAGTTCCTATCAGCCCAGTGAAGAGGCATCCTGTATCATCTAACCAAAGAAAACGAGTTTGGCGTATACCCCCCATCGCTGAGGCCTCAATATCCCTCTTGCTGGAGTGGAGTGTCGAAGACAGGCTAACAACTGGGGTCAGGGCAAGAGCTATCGACTTTACACAGACAAAGGCCTGTTTATCCCGTTGTGTTGCCCTGCCCCGATGAATCTCTGACAAATGTGTTTCACTTGTAAAAAGAAAAAAACGAGAGAGAGTGAGAGAGAGAGAGAGAATGAGAATGACCCCAGGAAAGGAAAGGAATAAAGCAGACAGGCATAAAATCCAGTAGGTATAGCTCCCATTCTGCAGGGGGGGGGGGGGTGATTTATCCGGTACTGTACGCTGGGATCAGGCATCTGCGGACGATTAGCCGCCTGCGCTCCACCGTGGAGCGTAGCGTAAGGTGCTTCCGCCGCCAGCCATGGGAACTCAGGATCTTTGCTTTTGATTTCCTGCTGCTTTCCTGCAGGAAAAAAAAAGCTACCATCCAAAAATATGACACATAAAAACTGCCTGACACGCCAACCATGGACGGTGGCTGTACACTCTCCTGACTTCGGCTGGTGCTTTCCCAGGGCGCTGGGGTCTGCCGATTTCTATGGTGGCGGCGCTGTACCCAGAGAGACAACATGACGTATAAAACAGCGTTGTGAGCACAGGGTTTTGTTTAGGTGGAACACGATGGTAAAGGTTTGCTACCTTTCGCCAAAACAAAAAAAAAAAAAAAATGGTGTAGATGATTTTTGTGAAAGAACACAAAAAAGATGTGCATACCTAAACCCTGAATTTCATGTAGGGCCCGCTTATTAATTCACTATTTTTTTTACTTTAATTTGTCTCACTGGTGCAATAAGTAAAATGTACACTCTGCTCTATGTTTTCTCATGTAATTTCTACTGGACTGGCCAGCTAAAATGGCAGCTTTGACAGTGGAAAAAACTCATCAGGAGTGAGAATTTCACACTCATTCACAGAAACATTAATTGACTGAAAACTCTAATAATAACTCGAATAATGAACTTTATGGATTGGTAAAAATGTTTGAGCAACAACATTAAATAAATAAAATATATGGCATATTATCACTTATAATCAACTGTAAGAAATAACAAAATCCATCTTCTGAAAGCCAAGTGAAAGAGATGCCATAGTGTTGCTAGATACCAGAAATATTTCCCATCATAGATCTCCCATGAAGACACCCCCCCCCCCCCAACCCCCCTGCTCCAAATAACTTAATTCAGGGCACCTCCTGAATTTTTATGGGTATTTGTTGGCAAAAGTCTTTGGATATGCCACATTCTGCAATGGTCTGGTTAATGTCAAACACTGTTCAGTTTTTTGCAGGAATTACTGCATTTCGGGCCAGTCTTATTTCACCCTTAGTTTTGCAGCTCTCATGGCTCTCTGTGCTGCTCTCTGTGTCATGTGTGGGTTTTGTTTTCCTCATGGACACCACTGAACTGCCGATAGACCAATGGTGATGCGCAATGTACCCTTTCAAAAAGCACGGGAAGACTCTGCCGTCCTTTGCTCTCCCAAAATGGTATTGGCAGGTTATTGGCCTATCTATTTATTTGACCGCATGAATGGACGCCATTGATGTTTGCAGAAAGGTTCACTGTGGAGCGAGGCATTTGACTGATTCTTTACGCCGCCTCCAAGGACACCCAGTTATTCAGAGCGGTATTGTTAACTCCGACAATGAGGCACTATTTTATAGTGCTGACAATCAGCACCAGACTATATATGCTCATTGTCTCGCAGGGACCGCGGTGGCAGACGCCAGACTTTGGCTGAGCCCCGCTCTGAATGTCTTGACCTATCCAGACTCGCTGGCACTGAAACAAATTGGCGAAAAGAAGAAAACGAGGGGGAAGACCGGAGCCTGAGGTCCGCTCAGGTGGCTTAAAAAAGGAACGGGAAGCTGGGCCCAGCAGGCCTGTGATTGGCCGGCCTGGCCTTGCGGCCATGTCCGATTCTCAAGCGGTGCTCTTGGAGGAGCGCAGCCTGCTCAGCCCTTTCGCCAGCTGCACTGGGGGGGCAGGTCAGCCCCCTTTAATGTGTTCCCATAGAGCTGGAGCCCATGTGGTCTCAGACACACCACCGTTACTGCTCCTCACCCCCAGACTTTTTACAGCCCGCCGAACCCCGCTGACCCCGGGGGGGGGGGGGAGAGGGGGGCAGGAGAAAGGAGGGGGGAGGGGGAAGAGGGGAGGGGGTGGGGGGCTGTGTTGGGGTCTACGCATCTGCGTCTCATTAGCCCCAGATTAGAGACCCACCTCTACGTGTTTCACCACAGGAACAGGGAGTCTACCTTTCATTTTCTCAGAACCTCAGGCTTTGAGGAAAACTTTGAGGGAAAAGGAAAAAAATACAGGGGAGGGGAGGGGAGGGGAGGGGGGGGGGGGTATAACTTTTCAGGGACTCAGCAGGACTGTGTTGTCTTGTCATCTACCAGCTCATCCCCCCCCCCCCCCCGCCCACCTTCCTCCTGCACTCCAGTATTCACCCGACTGAAACCACAGTGAGTCTAACCCCTGGCCCCCTCTTATGCAAGCTGCCCCCCCCTCCCCACCCATCACCTGGACCCGAGCTTCATGGAGCAGAGGAAAACCCAGACGGCAGCGAACACATGGACCACAGCACCCAACGGGAGTTAGCGAAAGCAGGCTTTTCTTCAACACTAGGTGTCACCTCCTTAAGCTGGGATGAGGTGGAGGTGTTTGATTAGTAAATGTGTGTTTCATTTGGGGCCCACAGCGGGTGGTGGAGGTGAAGCGGAATTCCAGCGAAGTGCTGATACCCCTCACCCCTGGTCCCACCCCTTCATCCTTTCACCCAGACTGGCCCTACCCCCTCACCCCTGTCCCTACCCCCTCACCCTTTCACCCAGACTGGCCCTACCCCCTCACCCTTGGCCCCGCCCCCTCACCCTTTCACCCAGACTGGCCCTACCCCCTCACCCCTGTCCCCGCCCCCTCACCCTTTCACCCCGAGGCCACTGGCCCTACCCCCTCACCCCTGGCCCCGCCCCCTCACCCTTTCACCAAGACTGGCCCTACCCCCTCACCCCTGGCCCCGCCCCCTCACCCTTTCACCCCGAGGCCGCTGGCCCTACCCCCTCACCCCTGGCCCCGCCCCCTCACCCTTTCACCCCGAGGCCGCTGGCCCTACCCCCTCACCCCTGGCCCCGCCCCCTCACCCTTTCACCCCGAGGCCGTGTACGCTTTCAGTCCCGGCTCTGCTGGCCTGGAGGACAATATGCGAGTTGTCTCTGACAGAAAAGAGAGGTTTCACACAGGATTATGTTTCCTGTGAAAAACGAAAAAGAATTCCAGAAAACCTCACCCCCCCCCCCGCGATGTACTCTAGTGTCGGGCCGATTGGTCGGTTTGAACCCGATGTACTCTTGTGTCGGGCCGATTGATCGGTTTGAACCCGATGTACTCTTGTGTCAGGCCGATTGGTCGGTTTGAACCCGATGTACTCTTGTGTCGGGCCGATTGGTCGGTTTGAACCCGATGTACTCTTGTGTCGGGCCGATTGGTCGGTTTGAACCCGATGTACTCTTGTGTCGGGCCGATTGATCGGTTTGAACCCGATGTACTCTTGTGTCAGGCCGATTGGTCGGTTTGAACCCGATGTACTCTTGTGTCGGGCCGATTGGTCGGTTTGAACCCGATGTACTCTTGTGTCGGGCCGATTGGTCGGTTTGAACCCGATGTACTCTTGTGTCAGGCCGATTGGTCGGTTTGAACCCGATGTACTCTTGTGTCGGGCCGATTGGTCGGTTTGAACCCGATGTACTCTTGTGTCGGGCCGATTGATCGGTTTGAACCCGATGTACTCTTGTGTCAGGCCGATTGGTCGGTTTGAACCCGATGTACTCTTGTGTCGGGCCGATTGGTCGGTTTGAACCCGATGTACTCTTGTGTCGGGCCGATTGGTCGGTTTGAACCCGATGTACTCTTGTGTCAGGCCGATTGGTCGGTTTGAACCCGATGTACTCTTGTGTCGGGCCGATTGGTCGGTTTGAACCCGATGTACTCTTGTGTCGGGCCGATTGATCGGTTTGAAGCGTGCGCTCCCGAGCAAGCTCAGCTTTCGGCTCGGTGTAATCTTTGTTTTTTTCGATTTCTACCCTGTCAGTCTTGGTTACAGCCGTTTGCCGTCACCTGCAGCGGACGTGACCACGTTTAACCCGTCGCGTCGCGGCGATGGTTTCCAGTCCAGATTGCGTCTCCGGTGTCCGCAACCGGGAGGAAATCTGGACCCAGCTCTCGACGTCGCCGGAGCTCGAGCGTTCCTGCCCGGGAGGCATTTGGTGGAAATCCAAAAGTAAAACTGAAGAGCCAAGAAAACAATACGACTGGTGTACATAATCATTACCCAGCGTCGCACGAATCCCAGAGCAGAATCGCCATGTCGATGCTTTCTGCCCGCGCTCCTGTGGTAGTGCCTACAGGTGAAGGGGGGGGCGGGGCAGGCACCTGCAGCGCCTCTTTTATCCCGCGCGGAGCTTCCCAGGAGACCCGGAGGGGCCACGGAGCGGGTTCCCAATCGGGCGGAGCGCCAGCAGACTAAATGGAATCTTTTCTTTTGTCGCTCGGAAAAGCGCGTCTCTGTCTGAGATCGGTCAGCTCCAGCTATTTTCCTTTTTGGGACAACGCCAGGAGACAGTGCTGAAGTTCCCCCCGACATTGTGTTAAAATGTGAGATGGGTATCTGAGGCAGGGTATTGTGTACCAGGGTCTTTAAACCCACCCCTCCCCCCCTATTCTCTATAAGGCCTCTTGTCTGGGCAAAGCAGAGAGAGGCAAAAATATGTGAAAGGTCAAAGTTATTAATCAAGAGCGCCACACAGCTGCAATTTATTCTTCCTTAGCTTTGATATCTCCCTGAAATGCAACACTCTAATGAGAAGAGATGGCCTGAAGCTCTAGACTTAAGTCACCTTTGCTCTACGGTCACCTTTAACCTCTCCACCAAGCGTTCATCCAAAGAAGCTTGTTACCTATTTAAACGGATCCTTACCCAGGCAACCTACAAAGCTGTTTGTGCAGAGGATCTATTTGTTCTTTGGGGTATCCCTTTTTTTGAAGGTCCCTGGGTTATGGCCCCTTTGCATTTACTAGCCCTAGCTGTTGAGAACTAACATCTTCCAATGTACCTACCTGTCCTTTCTCATGTTCATTCTGGCTGGTGTTGTGAATTCAGAGACACTACAAAGACACTGACAACAAGGAACTCCCTCTCAATCCGATCAGTAAGTCCAATTCTGTTTAATATTGTGCTCTTAAAGTGCTTCATTGCAGAGTGAAAAATGAATATTTCATAACAAATACACCATCAAATGAAATGAAATTCTGAAGAAGCTGTAGCTCAATGTGGAACGAACAAGCTGCATCTTAATCCAGGTGTGATGCATTTCAAACCCCACGGTGAGCATGCAGAATCACTCCACCCATGCGTATCCGCATGCATGCATGCAAGCTGCATTGCAATGCAAAAGCAGCTTGCAGCATGATGAGCATGCAGAATTGCTCCACCCATGCGTATCTGCATGCATGCATGCAAGCTGCATTGCAATGCAAAAGCAGCTTGCAGCATGATGAGCATGCAGAATTGCTCCGCCCATGCGTATCTGCATGCGTGCATGCAAGGTGCGTGGCAGCACAGTGAGCCTGCAGAATCGCTCTGTCCATGCGTATCCGCATGCGTCCATGCAAGCCGCATTGCACTGCTGAGGATCAAGATGAAGCAACGGCATTTCTCAGAGAAACCCGCGATCCATAAAGCGAACGTGTGCATGTTCCGGGATCGGTTTCTCCAGCTTGTCTTTCATTCTTAAGATCTCCGAATATTAAACAAATGACAAGTCTGACTGCCGAGCGAGACATTAATGCGTCGCATTGATGGAGAGGCTCTTCGGCCTGCGCAAAGGGCATGTTTTGAAAGGGCCGCTTGTCCCATCCGCAGCCGCATTCATCCTGCAAACAGAGGCGTCTTTAACACGAGCCGTCTCTCCGGCCACAATCAGAAGGCTGCGGACGGACCACTTAAGGTCCGGCCAAAGCCTTCAAGTCCTTCAGAGAATGAAAATGTTGCCTGAGGGGGCAAAGGCATCATCTCCACCGGATGTGAGATGAATTCTGACAGTCACTGGCAGTGCAATATATTAACTGGGGGAAAAAAAAAATGATGCCCCAAAATATTGAATGTGTCTGCAGACAATAAAATGACATGAAACAAAGAGTTAATACATTGCTTGACCAAAGGACTGGTGCTGTGATGGTGGCCAGTCACATGACTGTATTGATGTGAAGAATCCAGGTCCTGTTTACTAGGAGTACTTGTCGATTTACGCATTCCAGCTCTCCGCTGCTTATCTTTATCATTTCACAAAAAGAAAGAAAAAACAAACACAGAGACTCTCAGTCAAACAATTTGGAACATCAATGAGACGTTCTTCTTTTAAACAATTTTAAAAAGAGCGAACAAAGCCATTTCAGGATTTCCCTTGCCACAAGCTCCTATAATTCATTGTTTAAAATAAGATGTCAGTGAGATGGTGAAATTCTTGAATGGGAACTAAATTAGAATGTCAAATCGGAAGACCATTTTTGCTGAGCCCCACTGATCTGTAAATACTTAATTTCTGAATTATGAGTGCAAAACAATCTATTTCATTTAGTTTGCTTCCACGATAAACATAAGCAACAACTTATCGACTACACTTAACTACGCTGCAGTTACTTTTTACATTAAGGTTTTTAAAAAAGGGCGGGGGGCACCTACCACAAGCAAACAGCCACAGGTAAAAGCCCAGGCTCACACAGCAACCTCCTTCGTGTTTTCCAAATCAGTTGTGGCATAATCTGTGTCAGTCATAACAGCCATTTGGCTGATTATCCGAGCGGAACAGGGCAACTAGGCCCCAAATAACTTCCCTTTCACAATTTAGCCTGTTTTCCGGTGGAATCCGTACCTGATTGCTGCCTCATGTTCGAGCAAAAAGTTTACAACGCAAGCGTGGCACTGCCGACAAACCCGAACCGTGACCTTCTGTGGTGATCGTCTCACAGCGGAACCGAACGGGAAACTGCCGCTCTCCAAACACCGTCGGGTCGAAGGCGGCCCAAGCGCACTGCAGCTCTCCAAACACGCCCAGAAACCCGGCAACCGTTTGCAAAACCTTCGCTTTATCGTCAACATTTCACGAGGGAGGGCAATAATTCCTCTTCACAAGTGACACTCAGTTTTAAAAATGGAGGCAAATTGCATTCGGATTGCTCAGTGACCCAAATCTTCTGGAACATTCTTCTGCCTTCCTCACCAGCAGGAGTGATAATTGGCTTAAATAAGCGGTAATTGTCGTGTTCCCCTCTTTGATTTAGATTAATGGTGCAGGGGGTTTCCTAAACAAGGAAATCAACCTGAGGGGCTTCGGCTACACTACTGTGTCGCTGAATAAATTCAAGTATATCTGAGTCATTGACACGTGATGAACAAAAGCCTTAATCTGTGACCTGATACGCTTATGCCACAAACACTAGGCAGTCAAGTATCATCCTCTTGTGCGATGTTGCAATGAAAAAGCAAGTCCTCTAACCATGGCAGGAAATCATGTCTACACTGTTATATGGGTTGTATAAGCTGTCCAAGCACTATTTTACTATTAGACCCATTTACTTTTGAGCCTAAGCATCAAATGTGTCTGCTGGTAGAGTAGTCTTGATATTACTTAAGTGGGCTCTGTTTTTGAAATGATTCCACATTAGAAGGTGACAATGTGGCCACATCTGCATATACTAAACTTTTTTTAATTTTTTTTTAGAACTGCCCTGAGTGTTTCCACAGTTCAAAAAGCAGGGGAATGGAACCAGCTTCGCATTTGTCTTGGCCACGAGTTTCATTCACATCTCACCAGCTGGGATCGTACATCTGGGGGTGGAAATAATAAACAGGGAGTCTGGAAACCTCACGGAAAATAAACAAAAGCTTGGTGACAAATTGCATGCTGTTATAAAGCGAAGTTTGCATACAGGCATCGCTCTAGCGTTGTCATGATATCTGTTGTTAGTTACCTCTGATAAAATAACTGTTAACTGGAAATAACATGGCATCAAAGTGGTACACTGCCATTCTGAAAACCTCAAAACAAGCTAAAAGCAAAAATGGCTCTTGTGTTGTCATGATATCTGTTGTTAGTTACCACTGATAAAATAACAAGAAATAACAGAGGCACGCCGCTGTTCTAAAAACTTCAAAATGAGTTAAACGTGAAACTTTGCATGTGAGTTTTTTAAAAAAAAACCTCAAAAGAAGCTAAAAGAAAAAGTTAGCAAGTAATTTTCGTTCAACGTCTCTGCTTCGTTTACATCACGTTTCGTGAATGCGGAGCTACGGCCGCGCTCAGCTCGCACAGCGCTCCGAGCTGCGAAGCCTCGTTAGGACGCCGATGCTAACGAGCAGGGGCTGAAAACGGCTGAACGCAAACAGAGCTAATTTAGCGTCGCCGTGCCGACCTCCCCGCGCACGGCGGTGCGTTCCTGCGGTCCGGTCACGGGCAATTAACGCTTTTTAACGACCGCATTTCTGAAGGGGTTTGCAAAATGAAAAGAAAGATTATACGCTGAATCCTCAAAGGTCAAGGCGTTTGTTAAAAAGCCTTTGTGTTGCGTGCAGCTGTAGTGGGGCGTGGGGGGTGGGGCGGCGGACAGGGGTGTGCTGTGTGACTGTCTCCGCCCCTCTCCGAGCACCGAGACCCGCCCCTCCCTCTTCGGCCTCCCCAGCCAAGCCCCGAGACCCGCCGCGTTTTAACGGCTCAGTGAACTCAACTCTGGAGCTCCGCTCGTTCTCCGCGCGTGTCTCTGAGAGCAGGATGAAGCAGGGCCCAGCGCGGACGGAGGACTCGACCGGCGGTAAACCAGGCGGGCGCTCGGCCTCCGGAGGGATGTCACGAAAGGAGAGAACCGATCGGAACGCTCGCTACGGGTTAAATTAACTAGCTCGCTACTGATAAATCAGTCCTGGGGAAAAAAAAATCTGCCCAGCTGACACATTTCAAGTTTCATGTCTCTCTCAATGAAGTAGCCCAGTCCAAGAGCAGTCTGGTTAGCATTGATGTGCACGTATATGAGCGCACGTACTGTACTTATGGAAAACTTGGCTCGCACGTTCAAACACAATCCCAGACTGTACAGGTTTTTCTGCTTGGAGTATGCTTGCTTTGTTCTGTTTGCTGCTATAAATAGCATAATGCGTTCACGTGATGCAGTGTTTGTCTAGCACGCACGTTTGTCTATACCAATAATACTCACATTTATTCATCACTAATAGGCACAGAAAAAAAACACCTTTGGCAAGGGAGGGAAATGAAAACCCACAGCTTGCATGTACATTGTTTTTCAATAAGCCGTAGCACATTAGATCGGTCATGCTTTTTGGGTCTTTACTCATGAGCACGTAGATCCCATATGTGCCCGATATGTTTTGTGCTTCATTGGCAGCAGAGATATTGCATGTAAACGATTCATCTTATCTTACTTTTTCTTCTTTTATCGCATTCCCTGCTGTAGCCAATGAGAGGAACACAGTTCCCAAACATAGTTCTTGCCGTCGCGTATAATAACCAGTTTCCTTCTGTGTGCCCTTAAGAACTCAAGGCGACAGTCTGAACAACACCACAAATTCATTTTGATTCATATATCGACAATATGCTTACTGTGAACCTATCGTGTTTTATGAGGTTTATTTAATTTGTACTGCCTTCGAGGCTAAAAGTAGTTGTTACTCATTCTATATGTTTTCTTTCATTAAATAGGCCAATGAAGGCCATTGTTCCACATGTACTGTAAATCATAAAACGTGCAAGTGAATGAATGCTCCATTTTAATGCTAACAAATAGGGAACAGGTGTATGAGCCACAAAACGAATTGTAGGGATGAACTAGTACGTCTGGTTTTTCGTTTGTAGCCCGTTTTGTTTGGTGGGACTGAAAGGAATGAAAGTTTTTAGTCTTTTGTCAGTACAACAAATACTACATAATAACATTGAAAAGACAGTACACACGCCCGTTTGAGAACTGACACAAAAAACAAACACATATGTTACTTCCTTTTCCTGAAATAAACAATATAGCTTTTAACATACAAATGTCACTCAGTGTGGCTGGCAGACCACAAAAGCTAACGCAGGACCTGCCAGACTGGAGCTCACATGTTCCACAGTCAGAAAGTACCCGCTGAATGTTTAAACGATCTTAGCTGCGATCTGGACATTCAGCATTTCCAGACTCTCTCCGACATCTGTGACCACCCCCCCCAGCTGCGCAGAGAATCTGCAGAGAGCTTCGGAGAGAGGAAGAGGAAGAGGAAGAGGGAGATCATGGCTGTCCACCTGCTCGTATTTGCATGTAGAATATCAGCGTTTTTTGAAGTCGCTCTACTGTTCCCAACGCGCTCGAGCGTCTCGTTCTGTGCCAGAAAGGCGGCGGAGACGCTCCGTTAATCGTTTTTGCCGTTTGTCGTGTTGAAGCTTGTAGCCGAACGAGGGAGAAATGGCAGAGCCCGGCTCCTCTAGCAGGCCAAAGAGGGGTTTTCTCAGTGTCACAGTCAGAAGAGAAAGAAGAGTTGACTTAAGAAGAGTTGATTCTTAAAAAACATCAGATGAACTTTGTGCGTGTGACCATAAATCTTATGTGGTCATGCCAACTTTACTTCCTAAGAGTTAAACGTGATTGCGATCTAAGGTGTGGGGGCAGGGAGAGGGACTGGGACTGGGTGTCGTTTTCAGTCAATGGGGCTTTAATGAGGAGGCATGCAGTTGTCAAAACATGTTATTGTGGGGTTTTTCTTTTTTTTTGGGGGGGGGGGGGGGTAAATCTTTCTAAACTTTCTGCTGTGTGTTAATTCAGTTTCCAGGACCAGGAATTGTACTGTCTATTACTGATTCATCATTAGGTTCTGTCTGTTTGCATTGTGCAGTATTACTATTAACTGTAATATTATTTGATAATATGTTTGACTCAAAGCTGGCCAAGGCTCATATTGCTCTGCTGTGTTGTGCTCTTTCATGGTGAAAGTGCTGAACCAGGTTACAGCTGTTTTTTTCCAAACCAGGTTACAGCTGTTTTTTTCCAAACCAGGTTACAGCTGTTTTTTTCCAAACCAGGTTACAACTGGTTTTTTCCAAACCGGGTTACAACTGTTTTTTTCCAAACCAGGTTACAGCTGTTTTTTTCCAAAACAGGTTACAACTGTTTTTTTCCAAACCAGGTTATAGCTGGTTTTTTTCCAAACCAGGTTATAGCTGGTTTTTTTCCAAACCAGGTTACAGGTTTTTTTTTCCCAAACGGGGTTATAGCAGGTTTGTTCTAAACCCGGTTACGGCTGTTCGTTCCTGTTCTTGCCAGTAAAAAGACCTGAAAAAGACCTGCCGTAATCAGCATCACAACTTTCACCGGAAAAGCAACCTGAGCGTTTTGCTCTGCTTTTATGATGAAAGTGCTGAACCAGATTACAGCTGTTTTTTTCCAAACAAAGTTATGGCTGGTTGCGCAAGAGGTGGGAGAGGAAAGAGAAGGAACTGAAAAAGTGTTTCTCCGTCAGTCCAGTGGAATTTTCCTCCCTGATAAAGGATCTGTCTGTGCCATGCCACCCCGCACACAGCTGGATTATACCCATACCATACCACCCCACACACAGCTGGATTATACCCATACCATACCACCCCGCACACAGCTGGATTATACCCATACCATACCACCCCGCACACAGCTGGATTACACCCATACCATACCACCCCACACACGGCCAGATTACACCCATACCATGCCACCCCACACTCAACCAGATTACACCCATACCATGCCACCCCACACACAGCCAGATTACACTCATACCATGCCACCCCACACACAGCCAGATTACACCCATACCATGCCACCCCACACATGCCCAGATGACACCCATACCATGCCACCCCACACACAGCCAGATTACACCCATACCATGCCACCCCACACATGCCCAGATTACACCCATACCATGCCACCCCACACTCAACCAGATTACACCCATACCATACCACCCCACACCCAGCCAGATTACACCCATACCATGCCACCCCACACTCAACCAGATTACACCCATACCATACCACACCACACACAGCCAGATTACACCCATACCATGCCACCCCACACACAGCCAGATTACACCCATACCATGCCACCCCACACCCAGCCAGATTACACCCATACCATGCCACCACACACACAGCTGGATTACACCCATACCATGCCACCCCACACCCAGCCAGATTACACCCATACCATGCCACCCCACACACAGCCATATTACACCCATACCATGCCACCCCACACACAGCCAGATTACACCCATACCACGCCACCCCACACACAGCCAGATTACACCCATACCATGCCACCCCACACACAGCTGGATTACACCCATACCATGCCACCTCACACACAGCTGGATTACACCCATACCATGTCACCCCACACACAGCCAGATTACACCCATACCACGCCACCCCACACACAGCCAGATTACACCCATACCATGCCACCCCACACACAGCCATATTACACCCATACCATGCCACCCCACACACAGCCAGATTACACCCATACCACGCCACCCCACACACAGCCAGATTACACCCATACCGTGCCACCCCACACACAGGCAGATTACACCCATACCATGTCACCCCACACACAGCCAGATTACACCCATACCACGCCACCCCACACACAGCCAGATTACACCCATACCATGCCACCCCACACATAGCCATATTACACCCATACCATGCCACCCCACACACAGCCAGATTACACCCATACCACGCCACCCCACACACAGCCAGATTACACCCATACCATGCCACCCCACACACAGCCAGATTACACCCATACCATGCCACCCCACACTCAACCAGATTACACCCATACCGTGCCACCCCACACACAGCCAGATTACACCCATACCAAGCCACCCCACACGGGTACACAGCACGCTCACCATGTTTTCCAGTGCTCAGAAAGCCCTGAAACAACAGGTTAAAATTTAAAGTGCCTTTTTTATTATTATTTGATTTTCCAGGAAAGACAATCCAACATGAAGTCATTGGATATCATGGTGACCACCCAGTTATCCCGAGGTCTTCGCCCATACGGATGGTTGTTGGCCTTTAACCTGGCAGGGTCTGGCTCCAGACTTGCCATCTGGCATGCGCTGGTGGAGAAGTGAGCCTGTAGAGTGTGTGAGTCTGTAGAGTGTGTGTGGGAGTGTGTGTGAGTCTGTAGAGTGTGTGTGAAGCTGTAGAGTGCGTGTGAGAGTGTGTGTGAGTCTGTAGAGTGTGTGTGAGAGTGTGTGTGAGAGTGTAGACTGTATGTGAGCCTATAGAGTGTGTGTGAGGCTGTAGAGTGTGTGTGAGAGTGTGTGTGAGTCTGTAGAGTGTGTGTGAAGCTGTAGAGTGTGTGTGAGTCTGTAGAGTGTGTGTGAGGCTGTAGAGTGTGTGTGAGAGTGTAGACTGTATGTGAGTCTGTAGAGTGTGTGTGAGCCTGTAGAGTGTGTGAGGCTGTAGAGTGTGTGTGAGAGTGTAGAGTGTGTGTGAGCCTGTAGAGTGTGTGTGAGTCTGTAGAGTGTGTGTGAGTGTGTAGACTGTATGTGAGTCTGTAGAGTGTGTGTGAGAGTGTAGAGTGTGTGTGAGTCTGTAGACTGTATGTGAGTCTGTAGAGTGTGTGTGAGTCTGTAGAGTGTGTGTGAGAGTGTGTGTGAGGCTGTAGAGTGTGTGTGAGAGTGTGTTTGAGGCTGTAGAGTGTGTGTGAGCCTGTAGAGTATGCGAGTCTGTAGAGTGTGTGTGAGAGTGTGTGTGAGACTGTAGAGTGTATGTGAGCTTGTAGAGTGTGTGTGAGTCTGTAGTGTGTGTGTGAGAGTGTGTGTGAGCCTGTAGAGTGTGTGAGGCTGTAGAGTGTGTGTGAGTCTGTAGAGTGTGTGTGAGGCTGTAGAGTGTGTGTGAGTCTGTAGAGTGTGTGTGAGGCTGTAGAGTGTGTGTGAGTCTGTAGAGTGTGTGTGAGTCTGTAGAGTGTGTGTGAGGCTGTAGAGTGTGTGTGAGTCTGTAGAGTGTGTGTGAGTCTGTAGAGTGTGTGTGAGGCTGTAGAGTGTGTGTGAGTCTGTAGACTGTATGTGATTCTGCTGCTTCTCTGCTCTCTCCAAGCCTGGTGGACCACACAGGGTGTGGGGCTGCAGTGAGCCGACACCCCTCCCATCAATTCACCCCTTCACAACCCCCCCCCATCCCCTCACACCCCTACACCCCCATCCCCACTCCACACACACCCCCATTTCTTCACAACCCCCCCATCCCCCCACCCCACCCCCCCCCCCCCCCCCCCCCCCATCCCCTCACACCTCATTTCGCACCTCACTATATTCCACAAACACGAGCAACATGAAAGTGCAATGCAGGAATGCGCACTGGAGGCACCCGGCTGACACCCACACACACACACACACTGCGAGCCCAACGCTGGGGAAGGTTCCAGCTGGATTTCCCTTTCGGCTGCGAGGCGGCTTTACGATGAGAACTTTCCCCCGCACGGCCTCGGGGCGCGGTGTCGTCACCGACGAGTTTCGTCGAAGTCGCAATCGAACATTCCGGGCGTGTTTCGCGCAAGTGCATCAGCGACATCCCCCGATAGCGCTAGTTTAGCGTTGGCGAAAACACAGCTAGGCGGACACGTGAAAATGCATTTTCGCAATGTTCCGAACGATGTGCAGTGTTCCATGTGGCTGGAACATAGTAGTTAAGGGACAGCCAGGAAACGGGACAAACTCACGAGCTGAGACCGTGTTCCCTGCGTTTTACTTGAGCTGCAGGAATGTAGTGAGAACCTACGGTTGTCTGTAGGGTACTGTGAGGGTCAGTGCTGCCACTGCTGTTTCAGTCTTTGCTTCTCTCCAGTGACTCATTGGTTTAAATTCTTAATATCAAACCATGTGCCTTGAAACACAAATGTTGCAGAACCATTCTAGCGCCTGGTCATTTAATTTGTCTCGCCCAATGGTGGTGAAGCGATCTACGTCTGGGGGGCCTATGTGTATTGATGTTTATTTCCACCAGTTATCCTTGACTCGATTGGCTAATAAGCTATACATCAGTGTACACCTACACCAGTTATGTTGTAAATTAGACAGTAATGACAACACATTAAAGAGGAAGAGGAAGACTTTTCAGCGTTCCATGTCACTGATAGGTAGGGCTGCAAAGGTGAGAAAATGTGCATATCATTTTAGAACCTTAGTCGTTTCTTCGAAATTTTTCCTAGAAACTAGAAATGAATGATATCCACTTCTGTTTTGAGGCACGCATCCAATTCTGCTACTCCTGTGATTATTAACTTATATCCTATATCTGTTGCCTAAACTCTGATTTTGTCTCTTATGCATTACATGTTATGATTAATACACCGGCGTGATATTTTCACCAAATAAGATCAATTTACAGTTTTCCAAAACTCTACACGTTAAATTTAAAACACAATTATATCGATTTAATGTAGCACAACAATCAAAAATGGTGTGATATCATATCTAAAGTACTGGAGCAATGCATAATGAGTATTTAAGTGTTTTACATACATGGTGAAATATCAGAAACAAACTAAATAGGTAAATAGTGCCAGGATCATATTTGGTTGATCCAATTGATTTGGGTGTTTGAGTACACTACAGGGGACACAATGAAAACATTCCTGATCAGTGAAATTTCTCACTGAATGTTTTATTTTGCTAAATGTGTTCTGTCTGGGCCAACTTTACTTTCTTCACAGCTGACCCATGTGGTCTGAAAAGGTTGAGATGAACATATTTGAATTTATGAACATAATATAATTCATTTAGCAAAGTAAAGCATTTCGAGACATGGTCTTCTTAATCGAAGGGTTTTATTTTATTCTAGTGTTTGCTGATTGTTTCTAATGGGTCTCTGCGGTTACTTGTTATTGCTTGTTATGTTATACAGTTGGTCTTTAACCATTTTTTTTTTTTTGGGGGGGGGGAACTGAAAACTCCACCTGCAACACTTGCTTTCACCAGGGCCTGGGGCTCTTAGCCTTTCTATGGCTAATGCAGGTCTTTTTCTGCATGCCATATATTTCCTTTTTAATGACAGATGTTTCCTTTTTTCTTTTTTTTGCTTTAGTTGGACAAATGGTCATATTATATTACTGTACACAAATGAGAACAAGACATTCTCACTAGTTACCTTGTTCGAAGTAGGCTACTTATTATTGCCATCGCTCTGGATAAGAACATCTACTAAATACCGAAATATTAATGAAATTGAATGATTTGTTAATGAAGGGATTAACCTCCCTGCTGGTCCAGCAATTTCAGTTACTTACGTAAGCAGTTAGTATATGTACAATATTTAAGGTGGCGTTATAAACATTTAGTGAAATTTTGGGTAACTTCTGAAAGTAAACGCACACCTGTTCTGGGGCGTGGCTCAGATGGATGATAAGGATAAGCTCCACAGAGAAAGGTTAACAGCCCCAACATTTCAGCACAACTTGCCTTCAGGTCCAATTGTAGTAAAACTGTCAGAAGAAGCCAGCGCTCACTAATTATGTGCCTATTTTCATTACCTCTGGTTTCATGTCCTTTCTGCACTGAAGTCTCGCAGTGCGCTTATCGCAACAGGAACTGCTCTCCCATTGCAAAGCAAATAGTTTGAACATCTCAGATTTCCTGTTTGCATAACAGGCAATGTTAGCACAGCAGCTACTCCTTTCCCTTGCCCTCGTACTTACCTTCTGCTTACGGGCACCATGTCTCAGAGTATGCCAACCAGTTCACCCTGTACCGAAATGCATCGCATGCATATTTCCGGGCAATGCCAGGACATACGGTTTTATTTGTATGGAAGGTTGTGTATCAGTAAGGACTACTTCATTGAGAGCTATTCTGCCCATGATACATTTGTGTAGTTCGCTACACAGAGACGATGGGCTATCAAACATGTATCAGGGTTACATCTCTGTCAGAATGCATTGTATGATGGTGCATTTTCATTTTATTTTTAAAAAATATCTTTTGAATTCATTTTCATTTTTGCAAGAAACAGGGTCAAAAATGCTGTCGCCTTTCCCCTCCCGCCCAGGTTCCTGTGCAAACAGGTATATACATTTTTTTAACCATCGTTTTTAAAAAGCCTCTCTATTCCAAACGGAGACGGAACAGTACGCTGCACGTACACCCTGCAGTCACAGTATAGCGCTGCAGTTGAGAATGTTTACGTGACGGGCTTGCTCTGGTTGGCCGTTTGACCCGCTGAACTGCTCTCGTCCAGTTCATCGGTTTGACCCGAGCAGCCGTGAGAGATGCCTCCTGCTCATCGCCTTTTCCGAGGAGCCGCCCACAGACCTGTCAATCACAGCAGCGACTCGAACCCATGCGGCTCCGCGTTCCTCAGGTTCCTGCCTTTCAGCGAATGCCACTCAACCATAAGTGTGAAAACATAAAAGAGACCTTCTATCACCTCTCAATTTTAAGTTTTAATCTTCTCTTGAACTAATATTAAGACCATCATTCCTTAACTGCACTTATTCACCGTTGTATTGTAAATATATTAAAAATATATTATTGCACTTTGAACTGATGCACTTGTTGTACGTCACTCTGGATAAGAGCGTCTGCTAAATGCCTGTAATGTAATGTAATGTAATATTACACATATTCTACTGTCGACTTTGGGGAAAAACGTACGGTGTGTCAGGTTAGAGGCATCCAAGTCAGGGGTTTGAAACCCAAGCTCTGGAGAGCTGCAGGGTCTGCTGGTTTTTGTAGTTACTCAGCACTTGATTGAATACAATTTGTATTCCACAGATACCTCACCTCACGTGGATTCTTGGAGTTAGTTAACCTGATGCTCTCCAGGACCAGGGTTACTGGAGTTGCAAGTGATTTTTCTTTGTTTTTTTGTTTGTTTGTTTTTTGTTAGCGTATTCAGTCTTTGAAACACATGGGGATGACATGTGATACATTTGCATATTCAAATATATTTGCATATTATTCAAATAAATGTAATCTGATTCAACCCCTTCAAAAGACATATGGGCCTAGAATGCCGTTATTTTCAACGGAGTAGAAATGGTCCGCATGTGCTATTGGCCAAAAGTCACAAGTGTAGATTTAGCACATGCTATCAGCCAAAAGCTGTGACTGTTGTTTTAGCACATGCTATCAGCCAATAGCTCTGTTTGATGTTTTAGCATGTACTATCAGCCAAAACAAAAGCTGTGAGTGTAGTTGCAGCATGTGCTATCAGCCAAAAGCTGAGTGTTGTTTTAGCACGTGCTATCAGCCAAAAGCCTTGATTGTTGTTTTAGCACGTGCTGTGAGTGTTGTTTTAGCACATGCTATCTGCCAAAAGCTGTGACTGTTGTTTTAGCACATGCTATCAGTCAAAAGCTATAAGTGTTGTTTTAGCATGTATTGTTCCTCTGCTTCAAAAATTCCTCCTTCCTCCCCTTTACGAGTTTGCATTATTTATGTTTCTGGAGCGGCATCAGATACAGGTTCAAAAACAGATGTTGTTTGTTTTTCACGGTCCATCTAGAACACTTGTTTCTGAAGATTATCCCCTTCTTTCAGCCTTAGGTCATTTTAGGAAAGCGGAAAAAACACATCCAGTTCAGCTGACCAGATGGTCCTGCATTTTCACCCACCGCGCCCTCACGTGTGTCCCCACGTATCATAAAATCATGACACTGTTTGTGTCACCACGTCCCTCGGCTGAATGTACCGAAAGGCCTTTTCCTGCGTTTAGACTGTTTGAGTCCGGTCGCTCCCGTCTCTGCTTGACCGAGTCGCCACATAGCACTCGACCCTCAGCGAGGTCGTCAACGTGGCCGACGGGTCACCTGACGATTTTACTGAAGCGTCGGCGCGTGATTTACGAGTCCGTCCGTGCGGGACGACAGCCCTATGAAGGTATTCGCCTAAAAGTCCCACGGAAGGTCCAGGCGTGGGTGTCAGTCATTGCCGCTGTTAAAACATGACAGCGCCGTGATTCATAATCAGGTAGAGCCTTTCGTCGCCGTTTGACATGACTTGTTCTGCAACAGGGCATGTCCCGAAAATCAATGTGGTCCAATCGCATTCTGTCACAAAACCGCAAGAGAACGTGATTCATCGCTACGACAAAAAAAAAAGAAAAAAATGGTTTGCTTGTTTTACTTTCCCCTATTGCTCATTTTGATTTATGTTACCTTCTGAAGCACATTTCAGCTTTTGAAAGAGGGAAATGTATTACACAAAACATTCTGCCTTGTACAGCGTTTGGGGTGCAACAGCCGAGTGCTAATGAGTTCTATCGTTCTCTGAACGGGGGGGGGGACTCGGTTTAGGATTTTTCTGAGCCAGCCAGAGTGAGTGTCTTGAGGAGCAGAAACCTGCAGAAGCTGCGGCCCTTCGAGAGATTCAGGTGTGAGGTTCACTGAGGGAGCCAATCACACAGATGTACATTGAGCTGTTTACTGAGGGAGCCAATCACGCAGATGTACATTGAGCTGTTTACTGAGGGAGCCAATCACGCAGATGTACATTGCACTGTTTACTGAGGGAGCCAATCACGCAGATGTACATTGCACTGTTTACTGAGGGAGCCAATCACACAGATGCACGTTGCACTGTTTACTGAGGGAGCCAATCATGCAGATGTACATTGCACTGTTTACTGAGGGAGCCAATCATGCAGATGTACATTGCACTGTTTACTGAGGGAGCCAATCATGCAGATGTACATTACACTGTTTACTAAGGGAGCCAATCACACAGATGTACATTACACTGTTTACTGAGGGAGCCAATCATGCAGATGTACACTGAACTGTTTACAGAGGGAGCCAATCACACAGATGTATGTTGCAGTATTCACTGAGGGAGCCAGTCACACTGATGTATGTTTCATTGTTGTATTTTAACTACTTTTTCATTTTTTGCCTTCCAGTCTCACGTTGGTTGAATTGCAATTCACCTTTACAGCCATGTGCTTGTAATCTTGAAAAGGCAAAGCACAGCCATGTGTGGATTATGATGGCTATCAGTCCCCTGAGTGGAAGTTATAGTCTTTGTGAAGCATATATTGGACATCTCAGGAAAGTTTATGAACACAAAATTGGCTTTTTTACTTTCTTACTGTCACTACAAATCACCCAATTAATGTTTTGTTATAACAATACGTAATTGTCCAGGGAACAATAAACAGACACAAGTTAATATTGGGCTGTCAAGCTTGTTCGTCTATCAAAATGCAAATGAATAATTCCTTCTTGTAAGAATGGTTTCTTACAGTACGAAACCATGGATCTGGCCTCCGTTTAATGGAAATTTAACGGCCAGAAAGGAAATGGCTCTCTTTTCTTTTGGAGATGAAAAAAATGTCCTTGGCATTAACGGGCGCCTCCACGGCCCCCTGCACATCTGACGGGGAGTGTTCGGCACTGTCTGTTCTGAGCACAGGAGCTTTGGAGACGCGCTGGTGGACACATCTGCTTCCCCCGTCACGGTGGGCCTTCGTGCTTTCGCTCAGTGCTTTGGCTGTTGCTCGCTTGCGTTGAGCAACTCTGCCTCAGACAAACTGTAGCCTCTGCAAACACAGCGGTTCAACCAACATTCAGTTGTTTGTGTGCAGCAAGAGTTTGTCCCAAACTACTGCTGATTGCTCCTTGACTGACGGGAGAACACAGTGAATTGCGGAGCTGTTGAGCAACGGCGCAGCTCACCTCTCAGTGACACATGACCACAGCGTGCTCTCGCCGTCTGGTTTATAGATCTTTAGATCCCGAACACCCGCTCCGCAGGCACAGGCAACACTTACCTGCGTGCTCTGACGGGGTGTCAGAAATCGTCCAGGCTATATTTCTCTCACCCATAAAAAAAAATCTCATTCCAAGTGCGGCAGCCTTCATTATGAATTCTTCCAGCTTTAAACAAGACTCCCATAAAATTCAGAGGGCAAACATTCCTCAGATAACCCGGCTCTGCACTTCAAGGTCCCCTGTAGGTGTTGCTTGGAGATCTGTCTTTATGTCATTAAACACATTGTTGAAATAGGTACTTTGAGGCTTTTTTTTGCATTTGGTGTTAAAAATAAAATGTTCAATCCTGTAAATATGTATGTTTTTTTTAAAGGATGTGTCTGGGTTGTTTATGGTTTGGTACTGTATCTTTTCCAGTCCAATTGCAAGCATAACTTTTTTTTATGCTGTATTTGAAGTCCACCTGATTGCGTCAGGGTTTTTCTGCAGGAGAATAGACGAAACCTGACCTCCTTGTACCACAAAACCACATCAGACCGTATTTGGGTTCAGTCCCCATTTAACTGCCCACCAGCGCCTTGGCGGTGAGGTAGCGGGGAGGCGGTTCTGGAAACCGTGCACCCCTCTCCCGTGTCCGAAAGTGGGCCTGCCCACCGCAACCTGCACCCAGCGTCTCTGTCCATTACCCCCGCTGTAACCTGACTCTCCCACACGGACCCCAATTACCGAATTAATTAACCAGACCATCAAAGAGTGCCCATCAAAGAACAGGCCTGTGGGGACTGCTCCATAAAGGATACTTTTTTTTAACTTTACAGCAGGCAAGTTTTATCTTAAAGAATTGGGGCTTCTTCCCCCCCCCCCCCCAATCACCTTGAAAAACCACCCATCAATCTGTGGCCCGGGCCTTGAAATGGGATCCAGGCCGCAGAGGCAGGGCGCGGCGGGGGGGGGAGGGCGGAGTCGGAGATTCAGAGTGTTGCTCGGGCCCTGCTCTCTCTCTCTCCCTCCCTCCCTCCCTCCCTCCCTCCCTGCAGCGACCGCACTCCCTATCGGGTGAACGGAGCCTCCGAATCCCCCCCCCCCCCCCCCCCCGGAGGATCAGGTGTCCCGCTTTGAAATCCGGGACGGGATCAAACGCCCGACAGTCACCGCGAGGACAGCTCAATCGCTACAGTGCCCCCCTAATGAGGGCTGGGTACAGGCGGGCCGGGCCCGGGGCCAGACAGGTCCGCCCTGCTCCGCTCAGCGGCCGACTTTTTCAGCACGGCCAGGAGGGGCTGGTGCGTGTTCTTTTGGTCACCTTTATTTTTTTTTAAAGTTATTTTTAAATCATTTTTCCAATTTTTGAGTGTTTTTTTTTTTTTTGCTTGAGGGTGACCATCTCTTTTTCTTTTGGGTTTCTTATACTGACCTGGGCTGAGAAAAGCATGTTGCAAGTCCAATCAATTTGTGAAGCGCTGTTTATCATATAGACTTGCGGTTGGCCACTTGCAGATTGGTGACTCATGCCTTTTTAAAATTGCAAATGTGTGGGTGGGATATAACAGGAAATAGCAAAAAATACAGTACACAGTATGTGACCCTTTCTCGAGCACTCGCTGGATGTAGAGACCAGTTAACTGCGTCTTCACGACGTGTTGTTGGACGTGCAATTAGAATATTTTTGAAATTGCATGCGAGGTGATGTTGTGGACTGCCTCCGGGCGCTTTGAATGGCTTCACGGTTTCCTGTGGTTATGACAAGCGGCGTTTTGCAGAGAGCTGTTTCGTGCGTCGGCCTCTGGTGAGGTCTAACGGCACGCTGTGCGTGTGGCGTCCTCCCGCCGAGCGAAGCGGCGTGTTCCCCGCGCCGCGCTGTTAAGCGTCTCGGCAGAGGCGCGCGTTTTACTGTGGCGCGTAAAAATGCCCCAAGTCCACACTCAGAAATCCTACGGTAACCGGCGCTGAAATCGAGCTGCTGTGAGGCGACGTTGAGGATCTTTTAAAAACACGCGGTTCGTGTTCGCGTTTTTGTGATTTTCACGTCTTGCGTTCTGTTTGCGTTTTTGAATGCAATCGGATATGTGCTATTCCACAGACTGAAACAAGGGTGGGTGTCTACGACAACCATTTGGTGACCGCTTGATTGGTTCTCTGACTTTATTTATCGACTGCACTGTTGTATCTCGTCAGAGGAAAAAATCGCCGGTGGCGGTTATGCAATAGCCTACGCTGTGAGAAGCTTGGATCCACCGGCCGGCCATCTGTGAGGTGACCCGACAGTGTTATCTACGGCGACTCCTAACTCGTTGCTCTCCTGCTCCTCTACACCCCCACCCGCAGTCCTGCCCTCCGTTGCCTCCTTTGTTCATTGTCTGGTCCTGGCTGTGATTCGACTCGCGGGGAGACAGGAGAGGAGGAGAATTCCTCGGTAATAGCCTTCCTCTTTGGGAGCGCGAAGCCCACCACTTCCACCGAGAGCCGGGACAGTCCGCTCGATTGTTTAGATTTTCGCCCCAAAGATGAATGGAGCTCACTGGTACAAGGTGTATTTTTTCATGCTGTTACCGTGGGCGACCAGCAAAATCTCCGTAGCAACAAGTCCAATAAACTGTCTGTGCTCTTGATTGCGCACCCAGAAGACCATGTGCACTGCAGACCCGCGTTATCACATTTCCTTTCGCTTACATTCCTAACTGTTCCCCTCGGAACGCGTTGACTGACAAATTGCTGAATTTACAAATTAACATGGACTCCTGGTAATAAATGCCCTAGTGAATTAAGGGAATACCCAGGGATACTCAGATGCGATAAATGCCCGCGAGATTGCCTCAGTTTCAAATGTCTCTATGGAGTTGCACAAAATAATCACTTTTAAAGCAATCCTAACCGAACAGCGTATCCAACATGTTCAGCGCATGGGTTTGTCAGTACGCCGTGTGTAAGATACACGCATGGAATACCTGTCATTTGTGGCCGCAGGCCTTTCAGACTTTCATACCTGGCTAAGCTCTCAATGGAGTAAATTGATATAATTGTCTGAGACGGTTAAATTCCAAAGTCACCTATTACGTTCCCTGTTGGGAAAAAAAAAAAAAAAACTTGCTTCTACCAAGAATTGCAAGATGCAAATCCGGTAAATATTTTGATTCTTGTTGCGTGGTTACATATCTTCTACGAATTGTAAAAGTATGCTACTGCCCTATTGTTGTCGCTAGGTGTGACAGCGGCCGTATTTCTACGCCTACCAATTACTTCTATGTATAGAGTTGCATGTGTTTCAGCGCATCACGCTATGACTCACGTGCCGGTGTTCATCACACGAAAAGCAGTTTGCCAAGTACAGCAGAAACTACGCTCAGCGTAGTAGAGAATGGCGGTCTCATCAAAGAATTGGCCACCGCTGAACTCTTGGTGTCGATCGACACTCTTGTTTTTGACACTCCCTCCTGTTGTGGGGTTGTTTATTTTCTTTTAAGAGCGCTTCCTGTTGGGAGTAGGCGGACACATTTGCCGCTCGCGAGTGTGTGGGTGTCTGGGCGCGTCGGCCCTAGTGCGTGTGTTATTCATAAGCCATCGCTCCCTCGTTTATTAGCGTTTCTGAGACCGCGGCCTGCTTTTCAGCGTGTCCGTGTGTATTTACTCAAAATCTGGAGGGCGATTGCGACGCCTTGTACAAAAGCGTTTCCAGAAATTGTTTGTGTGATATCCAACGTGGTTTATTATTCAGTTTATCATATTTATCTTTCCTTTTGATCGAGTTAACTGTTGTTTTTTTTTTTTGTTTTTTTTTTTTTATTGAACATTTTTTACATTACATGATTTTGGCGGGCGCTTTTATCCAAAGCGACGTACAATGAGTGCATACCGAAGGACACGCGCTACATAAAATAACAAATAGCTGTGGAAAGAATTCAAGATCAGGAACAGACATGTGGCTTGGTGCGCTATCTTGATTCCGTAGAAAGATAACGGAGTGTTGTTTGATCCGTGTTGTTGAAGTTCTACAATGCAAATGTCACGACTTTTCAAAATGAAGAGCTCATTGTGACGGATAGGATTATCTGATTCCTCCTCCCATGGCCATGACCAGACCGCACACAGGTCTGTTGTAATGACTTGCACCGGTGTGTACGATTTACCTTCTTGCATTGCCATCGGTTCAAAGAGGTCTCTTCTGCTAAAATAGAAGGTTCATGCAAGCACAGCCAATTGAAATATCAAGCTTCTGAGTTGAACTTAGCTGCGTTTATACGTTCATGCTGGCCCAGCTGCACAGAAACCCTTCCAAGTCGTTGTTATCTTTAAAATAGAGTCTTTCCACCTTGCTCATTTTGTTTTGCAGATATGGAGCGTTGTGGAAGATGTGCTTTACATTGACAGAAAATGCTCTTTGCTGCCCCCATCTGGTTTGTTGAATACATGACAGAGACAAACTCGGTGGTTAGCCAGGTTTGAAGAATTTAAGCTTCAGCTTCCATGGTGAACTTGGAGGGATGGCTCTGTTAGACTAGTCATCTGGTGACACAAATCCAGGGCGACGTGCAGTTAATACAACCAAGGCAAGAACGGAACGTGGTAGTGGAAAACGTAGACTTGAACGTGTTTAAAGTTACAACTCTGTTTACTGCATGACAGAGTCCAGTAAAAATAGCCACTGTTCCCTTTCCTATTTAATCTCTTGCCCATTTAAATTCACAAGCAGTGGTAGCAATGAAGCAAAAAAATTGGCAGATCGCGCATTCTTTCTCATTTGCTAGTGACTTCCCCACACCCTACCACACAATGGAGGTCAGGTTCAGAGGTCAGTGCCTATCCTGAGCCAAAACCAGCAGCAGTCAAGCATCTTACGCTAAGTGCATTGCCCAGAATCAGTGTGCAATCAGTCAGTTCTTGCTTTTGTGTAGCGCCATTTACAAACAGGTTGTCGCACAACGCTTCGCCGTCCGCTTGGCGGTACTTGACCAGTACAGTTGATTTTTCAGGCCGTAGTTTAAAAAATAAAAACAAGTTTGAAGTCAGATTACTGATAAATAATAAGGGACACTCGTAAGGCCTCTGCCTTAGCATTGCCTCCCGGGGTGGACAGGTGGTCCCTGACCCTTAGTCCGTCTGTACCCCCTCATTTGGACAGGGGGACTCTGGAGACCCTCCGCACACCCCTTTAAGGGTGGGTGAGCACTCAGTGGCCTTGTCCCTGCCCTCCCGAGCTCCTATAGGCTCCCCTGTCTGGCCCCAAGACAAGGGAGCAACGAGGGCAGGACATGTGGAAACCAAACCTCTGCTTAATACGAACGCCACAAAAGGTTTCCCTTTCCAGCGTGACCCTGTGTCTCAGAGCTGTCAGAGACCGGCCGTATTGAGTGTCGCCAGCTATTTTGTTGGACCTTTTGTGTTGGAAACAATGACTTTTTTTTTTTGCTGCTGCTGCTGCTGGAGCTGAGAGAGGCCTTCTCGTGAAGCGCAGGGGCCGTTTCGCTTCGCTGTTTGGAGGCTTTGTGTGTTTTCCTGCTCCCCTCTGAGTTTGGCTTCCTGACAGCATCAAACTTCTATAAAATAATGCGTAATTGTGTGCATAAATGTGTTCTACAAACACTGTCAAGGTTGCCATTGACCTGTTATTACCAATAGCTCCACCAGAGGGCAGTGAAGGACTTGATTTGATTCCTCCAAGGGCAGCTTTGTTGCTCTGTAGCAGGCTGTGTGCACGCGCCCGTATGTGTTTACGCATGTGGGTGGGCATGAGAGAGAGACAGACAGACAGACGAAGAGAGAGAGAGAGAGAATGTGCAATTGCAAGGAGTGCTGTGGGTTTCTCTTAGTTCCTCTCTGACATGTTTTAGCTAGTAAGCTGAATATGTAATGGTTCATTATCAATACAATAACATTACAGCTGAAGAATGCCCCTTTAAAAAAAGGCCAAAGGTTGTACATCAACAGTGTGCAAAGCTAGGAAGTTGAGACTGCATGATCTTTGAGTGTCCTTACGTGTGAATAATGTATGTGGCAGTGCACAGATTTGCAGTGTGCAGTTCCTTTGTTCCTGTAAATGCTTCACTGTCTGCATATTTTGAGCAGGCCTTGATTTTCTCACAATCTGCTTTCCTTTTAGCATGGGCATTTATCTCTCAATGATGTTACACTGACAGTTCTCCTGGTGTATACAGAATGTGTTTGACCCAGATCTCTCTCTCTCTCTCTCTCTCTCTCTCTCTCTCTCTCTCTCTCTCTCTCTCTCTCTCTCTCTCTCTCTCTCTCTCTCTCTCTCTCTCTCTCTCTCTCTCTCTTTCTGTCTCTCTCTCTCTCCCTCTTTCTCTCTCGCTCAGTCATATAGTGTTTCTTGGCTCTTTGAAGTTATTCACAAACGCATTCTGCATACAATGCATCCAATTTTCTATGTCAAATTACCATCCCGGTTTGTTGCACAAATATTCTCATGATATTCTCCTCTGTGAGGCAATTGTTGTAATTTCATTTAATCATCTCAGATATAGTTAAGAGCAGATTTTAAAAATGAAAAAAACATATAGTTGAAAAATACACGTGTTAATGCTGACTAATCAAGTGTATTTTAATGTGGTGCTGTATTTCTGTTCAACCTGGGCTTGCATAGAGAATACATTAATAAGAAGAAATTCCTAAACCTAACCCTAACCTTTCCAGCTGCTTATAACTAGCCATTCAAATAACTCAGAGCACAGTAGCTGCAGATTGCTCCATGGTTATCATAAGAATAGCTATAACAGCTCAAACACTTCTGTTGGCTGTGTACTATTTCATCCATTATTGGCCATAGTTGTAGGAATTAAATAATAACAGCTCCAGAAAAGCTGAGCTAAACATCCATTCACACCTGATGTATGGATAAGACCCCTATATGCAGCAGTTTTGAATGTATATATATATTATTCCACCATCATGGCCTCTTCCTAGTAATCCTGTCTGTTTAATGCTTATAGACAGTGTGTGTAAGAGGGACTTCAAAGACATATTTGCATCAAGTCTTTGCATCAACATCAACATAAAAAGAAACTATCATTTCAAATGTGTGCTCTTGAGGTAGAGTAATGGTAGAACTCACCAGCTGAGCAGCAATACGAGCAGCAAAAACAACCACAATAGTAATAACAATAATAATAAATAAATCCTAAAGTGCTTTTCTGGCTGCAGATTCAGGGTTCTTCGCAACAATGCAATAACACAGTGAAACAGTACACATAATGAAACAACATTAGACATTTTAAAGAACGGCAGAGAAAAAATAAAAACTAAGATGCATGAATGACTTCGGTGCAAGGAAGGAAGCATAAAATGAAATTCTAAAATACCATATGAAAAGTGGTGCACCTTAAAAAGCAACTTAATTCTGGCCACAGTCTCTGTGCAGCTCATCTCAGGCAGAGCATTCCATAGTTTGGGAATCTGTAGTTAAAACCTCGGTCCGCACTGCGAAAGCCGAGCCATGATGTTAGGCTCGATGGCAATCTGCTGTTGATCAACAGCCCCGATGACAAATCTCTCCATATCTTAGCGAAGAATCAATAAAATGATACTCTGTTTACTCTCCCTGTCCATTTCTCCTCCCAAGGGCCCGGCGCTACATTACCATCATCGTTTGAGGGTTTCTAATCGGGCTGGGACTCCTGGCGTTAGGTCACAGAACCGAATGCATCTGTAAATACACTGAAATCCTGCGTCTGCTTTGTCGTGTAAATATAAGATCCCTGCCGATGTGTTTCTCTATCGCTCTCCCCCCACTCTCACTCTTTCTCTCTCTCCTCATGAGCGGACTAATTAGAGAGAGGAGAGGCGTACCTGGCCTTTGGCTCGTTAGCAGTGGCCAAATGAATTCTCTGTTGATCGTTTCAGCCAGAAGGTTCCAGGAAGTGCAGATGCACTAGCCGGCCGCGGGCAGTCTGAATTAATGAGGTAAATTTAGCTCAGCTTCCTGCGGAAGGCTGGATTTCCCTAGACTAGCGTGCTGTGGTGGAATCCCAACGCACGGTAAACATGAACTAGATAAGAAAGGAGGGCAGGAGGAGCACTTGGCAGAAGCACAGTAATGAGCACTGGTTCACTCAGTCATGAGCACTGGCTCACTGGTTCACTCAGTCATGAGCACTCGTTCACTGGTTCACTCAGTCATTAGCACTGGCTTACTGGTTCACTCAGTCATGAGCACTCGTTCACTGGTTCACTCAGTCATGAGCACTGGTTCACTCAGTCATGAGCACTGGTTCACTCAGTCATGAGCACTGGCTTACTTGTTCACTCAGTCATGAGCACTGGCTTACTGGTTCACTCAGTCATGAGCACTGGTTCACTCAGTCATTAGCACTGGCTTACTGGTTCACTCAGTCATGAGCACTGGCTTACTGGTTCACTCAGTCATGAGCACTGGTTCACTCAGTCATGAGCACTGGCTTACTGGTTCACTCAGTCATGAGCACTGGTTCACTCAGTCATGAGCACTGGCTTACTGGTTCACTCAGTCATGAGCACTGGTTCACTCAGTCATGAGCACTGGCTTACTGGTTCACTCAGTCATGAGCACTCGTTCACTCAGTCATGAGCGCTGGTTCAGTGGTTCACTCAGTCATGAGCACTGGTTCACTTAGTCATGAGCACTGGCTTACTGGTTCACTCAGTCATGAGCACTGGCTTACTGGTTCACTCAGTCATGAGCACTGGTTCACTGGTTCACTCAGTCATGAGCACTGGCTTACTGGTTCACTCAGTCATGAGCACTGGTTCACTCAGTCATGAGCACTGGCTTACTGGTTCACTCAGTCATGAGCACTGGTTCACTGGTTCACTCAGTCATGAGCACTGGTTCACTGGTTCACTCAGTCATGAGCACTGGTTCACTCAGTCATGAGCACTGGTTCACTGGTTCACTCAGTCATGAGCACTGGTTCACTGGTTCACTCAGTCATGAGCACTGGCTCAGGATGAGCTCAGGATGACTCTTTTGTTTACATGTATAACTGTACTTGGGTTCCATAACTTTCCCAGTTTGGAAGTTCACAGAATAAAGTTGACCCATTTTTTTAAGTTCAGTAATGTACTGTGGATGGGAGGCAAACACTGCTATTTTAGCTACAGCCAGGATTAATTAAGATTCACCCTCAGCAGTTGACTCTTGGAGATAGTCCCTGTTAAAGTGCCAGCACTTAGACACTCTCCCATTGTGTCTAAGTACCGGGTGGCTGCTCGCCTGCAGAGGTGAAGATTGTGAAGGTTACTTTTTTTTTCGCCGCTGTCTTCAAAAGCAAATTAAAACTGGGCTGTACTCAAGATTAGGGGAAAAAACATCGCAAGATGTTTTATAAACAGAAAGGGCACTGTATTACCGTATTGCACATCCAGTTACTATGCAGAAGCACGCCCGTGTTAATCACAAGAAGAAGGCCGTTGTTTTAGCGTAGGGAAGAGGGGCGAGCGGTTCCAAATCCCATCGCGGCGAGAATAAAGCTGGGTTGACAAGCAAAATAAATCAAAAGGAAGTGATGGAAAGGTCCCCGTCCCCTCACAGAGGGAGACGAATCGAACAGAAGAAATGGATTCTGACGTGATTGCGAACAGGAGTCGCTTTGCCCTCAGCTTGGCAGCGCCGGGGCATATGTTCATGCTTTGCTTTCAGACGCCCCGTCCCCGGAGACTCCGCTCCGCTGGTGATGAGGGGCTATATATAGTTGTTCGCGTAAACACTCCCTTGAAACCGATACCGTTGGTAACTATGTAAGACGCCAGTGCCGCTCAAATTATGTTTTACTTTGAAAGATTTGTCGGCGCGATTGTTTCTCGAAGCCGTTCTCGGGTTACGGGATAGCCCGAGATGTTTCCGTTATTGTGCCTGGCATCCAGTGCCACTGGTGTCCCGTCCCAGAAGTCCTAGTTATAACCCCGTTACCTCTAATCCGTCAGCATTTACAGTACATTTCGATGCTGGTCTGTCACTCACATGTCCTCACGTCCATGTCCTCGCTGCTCTGGCCTGTGTGTAGGAGCGCCCCGTCCTCTTTCATTCACAAAATTGTCACTCGCAAACACGCATCCGCTTGTTTTAATGGGTAAAGCATTGGCAATGCCATTGCAAAACGAAATAACTCTTTCACGCAACGAGACAATGATATAGCCTAGTTCTGTTCTGTGTCGCTGATATGTGGTAACGCACACGTTTATTTAGCTTTTTCAGCTCGAAACGACTGAGCTGGCAGCTGCAATGCATGTGCAAAAGCAGGCGAAATGTTTTGGATTTGGAGAATAATGTGAAAAATAGGGTGGGGGGGGGTGGGTGGGGGGGGGGGGGAGGGGGGGGGGGGGAAGGCAGAACACTCTGTGTTCAAAGGAGTGCAATAAACAGTTTTATAAACCAATTGTATGGGTCGTATAAAACTGAGATATGTTTGTGGTGCCATGGATTAACAAAATGGGTATGCATTTTTTTTTTTCAGAACCTTTTAAAATTGAAAAGCAAAAGTGTCACTAAAGACCACAATGTTATTCATGACAAATGGATTATAGAAATCTATGCGGGTGGAATTTTTTATTTATCAAATGCAAAATAAAATTTATATTAAATTTAATTAAATTCAAACTGTTTATATATGAATTTATTTTGAGCAGAAGGGGTGGTTTATGTGCCACATAAGTCTTCTTAGGTTTTATATCACAAACTGTTCTCTGCTTTGGGAACTGGAACTAAATCTACAGAGGGTGATATAAAGAAATATTTTCAGTAGGCGTCTTATATGATGAAAACGATGCTGTCACTCAGTTGAGCTAATTGACGCATTCGGTACTTCAAAGCATTTCCACGATGAAAAGTGCAGTTAAATTGTGTGGTGCTGTAGCATGATGTAGGCTACATTTTTTATTTTGATAGTGAACACAATGTTGACTGCCTTGGGACTACTTGATTTGTTTATTTTGACAATAAGAAAACTATCTGGCTAAGTAGTTTCATTTATTCACCTTCTGCATTTAACTATGCAAATGTAGAATTATCATCACAAAATCAGTGAAAACCCTTTAGCACTCGGTTGCAGTTTCTCAGCTACACAAAAACGCAGAGTAGCCCTAAACAAGAAAGTAAATTAGCCAGTAATCAGATTGCTAATTATTTCTTAATAATAACTATTTGTAGGTACCTGGAAATTGTCCTCCTCAGGAGAATGTGAGAAGTAAGTTTTACCAGCCTTTGCATGAAGTTAAAGAAATATGCACTTACACTGACATTATGTCAAAGTATATGGCTTTTGCAAAACAATAATTTTGTGGTTGGTTAACCATTTCTTGATTTTTAAGTCATGCTCAGAATAATTGTCTTGTTGAAATATCTGTTTGCAGCCAAGTTTGGGCTTCCTGGGAGAGAGAAGCAGGTTTTTGGCCGAAACATCTTTGTATCTGCTGGAGTTATGATTCTGCTGACTTTAACAAGAGCCCCAGGACCGGTAAATTCACGATGATAAAAAAAAAAAGATCCACCACCATATTTCTCTGTGGGCCTGACGTTCTTTTGAACATTCTTCTGAACTCATTGGTCTCATCTGAGTGTAACGTCTGGTTTCGATCAAAAGATCAATGACCTTTAGAAAACTCCAGATACTTATTTTTGTTGTGTTCCCTCAACAGAGGCTTTTGTCCTGACCATCTTTCCAAATGCCTGTTGGCATGGAGGTGGTGTTTGGTGTTAGATTTGGGGCTCTGTGTCCCCAAAACGTTGCCAAGGTCTTTCAGTCTCCTATTGTGCTTTTTCTTTGTGGATTTTCTTTTGCTCCCAAACCACTTGTGTCCTCTACCAGGCAGGTTTACCATTGTTCCAGGGGTTTTAAACTTGAATTATTGACCTAAAAGTGGTATCTTTTTTATTTATTTATTTGTTTGCAGCCATCTCCTGAGTTGTGAAGGCCAGCAACTCTTTGTCTATTGTCTGAGCTTTCTGTGCCTTTTCCCATAGTGATTATACACTGATTTTACATGTCTGTGTTCCCTCATTTTTACACCCCAGTGAAAGCCAGCAGAAGCCATGGGAGGCCACAGCACAGTTCTATGACATGAACTTAAAAAGCAGCACTGCATTGCAGACTTATTTCTGTAGGATTTGATTTAGAATAATTAATAGAGTGTGACAAATTGTGTTCTTTTTTTTTTTTTTGTTCAATCTTTTTAGTTTATTTTTCATTACCTGTATTATTTATTTCTTACAGACTCCATTACGCATTTTAACCAAAGGTATTAATCTTTTTGGAGGGAGCTGTATCTGTTCAGTTTATGAACATATGGAGGTGGCATCTGATGTTGGGCTTTGAGGTTTTGTCTGCCCAGGTTTTGTCTGTAGCCAGGTTATGTCTGCCCAGGTTTTGTCTTCCCAGGTTTTGTCTTCCCAGGTTTTGTCTGTAGCCAGGTTTTGTCTGCCCAGGTTTTGTCTGCCCAGGTTTTGTCTGCCCAGGTTTTGTCTGCAGCCAGGTTTTGTGTGTAGATTTCGGGCTGCGGTCACTGGACCTGTGCCTCGCAGCACATCTGCCTCACTGCACATGGGGGCGAGATGCGCTTGTATCTTACATCACTGTTCATGTTTATCTAGGGTGGGAATGATTTTGGTGGGCACTATATCTCTTCAGATTGTACATTTGGATGTTCTTATTAAATGTACAAACTCACTGTAGCAACTGCTACCCTCAGTGTGCAAACTGCCCCTTCAGTATATGAGACAAGCTACAAACTGCCCCTCTCAGTGTACAAACTGCTCCCTCAGTGTATGAGACAAGCTACAAACTGCCCCCCTCAGTGTATGAGACAAGCTACAAACTGCCCCCTCAGTGTACAAACTGTCTCCCTGAATGTAGAAACTGCCCCCTCAGTGTATGAGATATGAACTTGAAAATGAGCTGTCTTACTAAGGTAGAACCCTATCTGTAATAAATATGAATGTGTTTTTTACAGTACCAAAATGTTTTGTTTCATGTTGTCTTTTCATGGTTTCTATCAGACTGCAGCATATTACAGACCTTTTACTACTTTATTGATTTTTATGAAAATCATGTGCATCCATGACTCAAACATGCACATAATTTTCCAGGTGTGTAACGTGTTTGTGTACAGATGCTTTGATATGCAGAGCAAAGTTGCTGTAGAAAAGGTACAATGAAATAAGCAATCAGCAAAGTAATGCTAATCAGCCTGGGCCATTTCCTTGTCATAATTTTATCTTTGATCATCTTCATATTCTGTATTCATAAGCTGTTTTCATCTGCTACTATGCACATCACAAGGAGTGACACATATGTTTAATGCTAGTCTTCCTTCAATCACAGTATTCTGGGTCACAAAGCACACTGCAGTCTCTTCTTAGCACTGTGTGTATGTGTGTGTGTGTGTGCGCGTGCGTGCGTGCGCGTACTTGTGTATGTGTATCTGTCTTTGTGTATGTTTGTGAAACACATAAAAAGTAACGCAGCAAAATATGGAAGGCAATCACAAAGTGCTCGAGTCCCATTTCTCAATGTAAGAGCAGCTGCCACTTCAGTGGACTGTCACATCATTACAAAGCACAGCGTTTACACACAATAAGGGCACCGTTTCTTTCTCAAACTGCAGCTTACACTGAACACTACTGCCGACTAGTAAGCTCTTTAACAGCGTCAGGCTCTGTAATAAAACACCGGGAGCTCAATCATAACACTCCCTTGTGACTCCCCTGTTTATGATTGTTTTTTGTGGTTATCTCTTTCCGTTAAAAGTTATTTTGCGCAAAGAAAGGCGTCTCTCACCCTCCCTGTCTACATGGGTTTTTGTTCCACCCAACTGATCTTGAACTGAACCGTGTCCTTGGCTAGAAATAGCTGTACAAAATAAGTATTGTACCTTATTGAACCTGTGTTTAGTAGTTGTCTATGACCATGAAATGCACTTTTTGTACGTTGCTTTGGATAAAAGCGTCTGCCAAATAAATGTAATGTAATGTAGCCCTATCCCTCCTGCCCCCTAGTGGTATGTATGTGCGGACTTCAGACACACTCTCTGTCCTTAAGTGTAGGCTTAAAACTTACCTCTTTAGTCAGTCCTTTAGTTAGCCATTCCTATAGTCCTATATCATCCTGTTAAATGGTCTAGAATAATCACAGAGTTAACAAAATTAAACACGGATGTCTGACCTGAGTAGGGAGCTTAGCGTTAAGTATCAAGCTTGCTTTTACGGAGCGGGCACGCTAGTTAGCTTAGCCTCAAGTGTCAAGCTGGCCTTTACAAAGCTGACATGCTAGGTAGCTTAGCTTAAGAGTCAAGCTCGCTTCTATGGAGCGGAGATGCTAGTTAGCTTAGCATCAAGTGTCAAGCTGGCCTTAACCTTGTCTTCTCTGCTTCTTTTTCCATGGGGCTCCCGCCCCTTACCTCGCCCTGAGTTCATGGGAGTGCTCCAGTCCTGTTCTTCGCTCCATGGTCATGGACTGCTTCAGCCCTGTTCCTCCCCTGCCCATCCCTTGATGGAGCCTAGAGCTCCAGATCCATCACCCGGCTCCTCTAAACTGCACTACACTGAACTATACCATTTGGTCTTCTATTATTCCTGTTAGTGTCACCTCAGCTGTAACCTGCTCAACCCATTTTATTTCCTGCGATAGATCTATTGTAGCATTTCTGCTACATTCTATTCTATTGCTACTTTACACCAGGCTGGCCAGTGGAGGATGGGCTCCCCCTCTATAGACAAATTCCTCTCGAGATTTCTTCCCATTGAGGAGTTTTTTTCTTGCCACCGTTTGAGGGTTTTCTCCCCACTGGAAGTTTTTTTTTTTACCTCATGTACTTGCTATTTGGGGGTTCAGGTCTGGTGTTTATTCTGTTTGCTCTTTTTGCTCTGTTTCTTGCCTACTCTACTCTATGTAAAGCGTCTTTCTGACAGTTCTATGTGAAAGACGCTATACAAATAAAATTGATTTGATTTGATTGGACGCAGGGACACTGGCACCCACCGAATGATAATAAAGAAAATATCCGCAATTTATAAAGACATGGGCCACAAACGCGCGGCAAATTCGAGGTCAGCGCCTGCAACAGACTCCTTTCTAGCACACAACGACACTCCTTCCCTTATCAGTGCTCTTTTAAGACTGAGGGCGAAACGCCCCAGAAACAAACAAACTGAAGATGCACTGACAGAGCATCACCAAGATACCCAGCATCTAGTAATTTCGATGGGTTGTACACTTCTGGCAGTCATTGAATGCAAAGGATTTGCAATCAAGTAATACATATGCTGACTTTATTTCAGGTGTTAATTTGTCCAATTGCTTTTGTTCAACTAAAATAGGGGCATATATATATATATATATATATATAAATAAAGGGTTGTAATTCCTGCACGGATCACCTGACATGGATGTAAATGGTGTGTAACTTAAAGCTGATATTCGTTGTGAACTTTAACCTCATATTCATTTCAAATCCAGTGCACGGGAATGCAGAGTTTAAGCACTGCACTGCATAATGAACATTATGTGAGTGTTCCTGTGACAGCGCACTCTGCTGGCTGAACCTGGAGTTGGTGGAGGAGCAGCCGCATAGCTAGTTCTTCTCAACCCCAACCCCCATCCCCTCCCACTCTCCCGCCACCCCCCCCCCCCCCCCCCCCACAAAAATGCAAAACACAAACAAGCACATCATTGGAAAGTGGCGCATTGGCTATCTGTATCTTGACCAATGTGGTGTCCTGACTGAGGCTCTCATAGCACTAATTCCAGTGTCTGTAAACAGAACGGTATAATCTTCTTATGCTCAACCTCCTCCGCATCCTCATTAAAATTGATTGGTCTCTTCTGCCAATGGCGGGCTCTTCGCCGTGTCTGTTCTCCCCCTCCTCTCTGTAATTGGGCCGGTGGGACATCTAACCGGCTGCGGCCGCAGGTTCGCTCATTTCATCCAGGAAACGGCAGTTTCCTGGTGTCTCACTGCATACGCGCGCGTGTCCGTCAGGGGAGAGGGCCGCCAACATTGCTTCGTTCGCTTCTTAAGGCCGTTGGAAAAGAAAGCACTACGTGAAGCGCTATATCATACCCCAGAGAACGCAATATCTTCCAACTATGATTCTTCACGGTATTGCAGAATTACGTCTTTTGTACTTCGCATTATCTTAGCATAACAAACCTTCCATGGTCTTGTACTGAAAAGTGAAACTACTCAAGTTCCTTAAGCAAATGAAGTATTTTTTTCACTTAGATAAATTCTCTAAATTCTTTTAATGTGAAAGCACCAGATGCAAAATGGAGAAGCGTCCAATCGGCGCTGTAAAGTTGCAAGAGGGCAACTGAGATGGAAACAGGGTAACCTGACAACCAGACCAAACAGAAGAATGGTCTGGATTAGCCACAGTAAATGCAGTTAAACTGTCCCTGGTCCTACGCACGGAAGTCCTGGTTTATGATGAGATTTAAGGGTGTTAAAAGTTCAAGGTTATTGTAAACGCCTCACGCACTTCTCCGTGGAAAATGCTCTTTCGCGCATACACACTTCACAGGGCCTTCCTACTGTTCGCTCCCAAATAGCTCAGGTTCCAATAAAAATCTCTCGCTGCTGAAGCATCGCTATTTATAGTTTATGACCCTAATTAAATATCGTCCGCCGTGTTCCTTCTGTGTCCTTCATTTCCACAGGGCTCCAATTATTCACTTGTTTTCCCTTCATTTTGAAGCGAGAGAAACAACTATTAAGTAGTTTTTTATTTGATGTGCAAGTGTAAATGGACACACTTTCCTAGCTATTCATCCTACAGGAAATGTGTCATGTTAATGTTTTTAACGTATCATTCTGGAATGTGTTATTCCCCCTGGAAAATGTGCCTCATGGATTTTATGACCGTGTGCTGGTTCGATTCCGTGACTGATAATGCAAAATATTGTGAATCATCTTATTGCATGAGGCCAATATAAATTTATATTTACACACACACAAACACACGCACGCATGCACACACACACACACACACAAACTCAAATTGATAATGAAAATGAAATAAATACTTAAGAATACTGAAGTGTGATAACGGATGTGTGCTGGCCTGTTTTTCTCTCCAGAGTTGGCTCTGGGCCCCCGCTGAACCAAGTTTGACCCTGCAGATGGTGCTGTAGGCACTTGACAAGGTGCATAATCCACATGATAAAAAGCTTGACATTAATTTCTAAAACAAGACTGTGTGACGTAGGCCAATATTATCTGCAGTACCTCCGAACTGTGCTTTTTATTAGCATTTGCCTTGTTCAAAACACAAAACGCTAATGGAAAGTATTCCCTGAAAACCTGTTTTTTCCCCCCTCCTTAACCACCCCCCCAAACTCCCCCCCCCCCCCCCCCCCCCCCCCATGAGTGAGTTCCATAGCAGGTCATGTGATGCCCGACAGGCAGCCAGCAGTGGTAAAGTGTGAGACTGCCATGCTTGTGTGGTCTGGTCGCGTGAGGAAGAGGGCGTTAGGCTAAGCTCTTCCGGGGGGAAGAGGGGGGGGGTTGTTGGATGAGTGAAACGGGGGGGGGTGGGGGTGGGGGTGAGCCGTCTCTCAACCACCGGCTTTCGGCCCGTTCTGTTGGGTCACTCGTACCCTGATCCTCCCCGTGGGCCTGCGTCTGTTTCTGTGATTAACACAGCTCCGACGTTCAGCCTCAGTACAGCAGACTCACAGGTGTGCCCTAACGTTCAGCTTCAGTACAGCAGACTCACAGGTGTGCCCTAATGCCCCGGCGTTCAGCCTCAGTACAGCAGACTCACAGGTGTGCCCTAACGTTCAGCCTCGGTACAGCAGACTCACAGGTGTGCCCTAACGTTCAGCCTCAGTACAGCAGACTCACAGGTGTGCCCTAACGCCCCGGCGTTCAGCCTCAGTACAGCAGACTCACAGGTGTGCCCTAACGTTCAGCCTCAGTACAGCAGACTCACAGGTGTGCCCTAACGCTCAGCCTCAGTACAGCAGACTCACAGGTGTGCACTAACGTTCAGCCTCAGTACAGCAGACTCACAGGTGTGCCCTAACGTTCAGCCTCAGTACAGCAGACTCACAGGTGTGCCCTAATGCCCCGGCGTTCAGCCTCAGTACAGCAGACTCAGAGGTGTGCCCTAACGCTCAGCCTCAGTACAGCAGACTCACAGGTGAGCCCTAACGTTCAGCCTCAGTACAGCAGACTCACAGGTGTGCCCTAATGCCCCGGCGTTCAGCCTCAGTACAGCAGACTCACAGGTGTGCCCTAACGTTCAGCCTCAGTACAGCAGACTCACAGGTGTGCCCTAACGCTCAGCCTCAGTACAGCAGACTCACAGGTGTGCCCTAACGTTCAGCCTCAGTACAGTAGACTCACAGGTGTGCCCTAACGCTCAGCCTCAGTACAGCAGACTCACAGGTGTGCCCTAACGCTCAGCCTCAGTACAGCAGACTCACAGGTGTGCCCTAACGCTCAGCCTCAGTACAGCAGACTCACAGGTGTGCCCTAACGTTCAGCCTCAGTACAGCAGACTCAGAGGTGTGCCCTAACGCTCAGCCTCAGTACAGCAGACTCACAGGTGAGCCCTAACGTTCAGCCTCAGTACAGCAGACTCACAGGTGTGCCCTAATGCCCCGGCGTTCAGCCTCAGTACAGCAGACTCACAGGTGTGCCCTAACGTTCAGCCTCAGTACAGCAGACTCACAGGTGTGCCCTAACGCTCAGCCTCAGTACAGCAGACTCACAGGTGTGCACTAACGTTCAGCCTCAGTACAGCAGACTCACAGGTGTGCCCTAACGTTCAGCCTCAGTACAGCAGACTCACAGGTGTGCCCTAATGCCCCGGCGTTCAGCCTCAGTACAGCAGACTCAGAGGTGTGCCCTAACGCTCAGCCTCAGTACAGCAGACTCACAGGTGAGCCCTAACGTTCAGCCTCAGTACAGCAGACTCACAGGTGTGCCCTAATGCCCCGACGTTCAGCCTCAGTACAGCAGACTCACAGGTGTGCCCTAACGTTCAGCCTCAGTACAGCAGACTCACAGGTGTGCCCTAACGCTCAGCCTCAGTACAGCAGACTCACAGGTGTGCCCTAACGCTCAGCCTCAGTACAGCAGACTCACAGGTGTGCCCTAACGTTCAGCCTCAGTACAGCAGACTCACAGGTGTGCCCTAACGTTCAGCCTCAGTACAGCAGACTCACAGGTGTGCCCTAACGTTCAGCCTCAGTACAGCAGACTCACAGGTGTGCCCTAACGTTCAGCCTCAGTACAGCAGACTCACAGGTGTGCCCTAACGCTCAGCCTCAGTACAGCAGACTCACAGGTGTGCCCTAACGTTCAGCCTCAGTACAGCAGACTCACAGGTGTGCCCTAACGCTCAGCCTCAGTACAGCAGACTCACAGGTGTGCCCGAACGCTCAGCCTCAGTACAGCAGACTCACAGGTGTGCCCTAATGCCCCGGCGTTCAGCCTTAGTACAGCAGACTCACAGGTGTGCCCTAACATTCAGCCTCAGTACAGCAGACTCACAGGTGTGCCCTAACGTTCAGCCTCAGTACAGCAGACTCACAGGTGTGCCCTAACGCTCAGCCTCAGTACAGCAGACTCACAGGTGTGCCCTAACGTTCAGCCTCAGTACAGCAGACTCACAGGTGTGCCCTAACGCTCAGCCTCAGTACAGCAGACTCACAGGTGTGCCCTAACGCCCCGGCGTTCAGCCTCAGTACAGCAGACTCACAGGTGTGCCCTAACGTTCAGCCTCAGTAGAGCAGACTCACAGGTGTGCCCTAACGCTCAGCCTCAGTAGAGCAGACTCACAGGTGTGCCCTAACGCTCAGCCTCAGTACAGCAGACTCACAGGTGTGCCCGAACGCTCAGCCTCAGTACAGCAGACTCACAGGTGTGCCCTAACACCCCGGCGTTCAGCCTCAGTACAGCAGACTCACAGGTGTGCCCTAACGCCCCGGCGTTCAGCCTCAGTACAGCAGACTCACAGGTGTGCCCTAACGCTCAGCCTCAGTACAGCAGACTCACAGGTGTACCCTAACGCCCCGGCGTTCAGCCTCAGTACATACACACCCATTTCTCCTCCCCACAGCCCTGCCACTCCAATCAGGCAGTCAGTAGTGCAGCACACTCAGTAACTTGGGAGCATGCCTGCTAGCACAGGAGCTAGTCTGTTAACTCAGAACCATGTACGCTAACTTGGGAGACACCCTGCTAATGCAAGAGTATGTCCACTAACTCAGGAGTACACCTGCTAATGCAGGAGATTGTAGGTGCACCCTGTGCCAACGTAGAAGCATGTCTGCTAACTGGAGCACAAGGTCTGCTAACATAGACGCACGCTGTGCTAACGCAGGAGAATGTCTGCTAGCTGTGTAACATGGTCGGCTAACGTAGACGCACGCTGTGCTAACACAGGAGAATGCCTGCTAGCTGTGGAACATGGTCCGCTAACATATATGCACGCTGTGCTAACGCAGGAGAATGCCTGCTAGCTGTGGAACATGGTCCGCTAACGTAGACGCACCCTGTGCTAACACAGTAGCACGTACACTTGAGGCGTGTGACTCTCTCTCAAGGGTAATCCTGATTATGTTTGAGCGCCAGCCTTTGTTAGATGGGCAGATCTCTTTCCTTTCTCTCCTCCTCAAAGGGTGGAGGTGGAGAGGGGGTGATGGAGACCAAAGCAGTGGAGCTGCCCCCCCCCCCAGCCACACACACACACGCACACACACACACCCTCAGCCCCACCGCTGCACTCCTGAAGGCGTTTGTGGTCCGGTTTAATCAGGCCATGCTGTAAATTATTCAGCCGTGCTTTGGGAATAAAAGGTCTTTGATTGTCACTTTTATTCTTCCGGCTGCTGCATTATTCAGAAGCCCCCCTATAAGTCTTTGTCACGAGAGCAGAGCCTATCGGTAATATGCAAGTGGCCTCAAGGTAAAGGAGGAACACCTCGCCACCCCCATAGAAACCACAATGACCTCTCAAGGTTACCATTAGAAACCACAATGACCTCTCAAGGTTAACATTAGAAACCACAATGACCTCTCAAGGTTACCATTAGAGACCACAATGACCTCTCAAGGTTACCATTTCCACATTAAAAACAGCGCAAGTTTTAGAAGGCAACTGGGTGGCTCATCATGTTAAGCTACTGTTCCAGTTCTTGGATGGGCTTCAGAATCTGTTATTGGTTCCGTACTGTTCCAGTGCTTGAATGGGTTACACAATGTGGTATTGGGTCCATACTGTTCCTGTGTGTGGATGGGCTCCAAAGTCTGGTATTGGTTCCATAATGTTCCAGTGTGTGGATGGGCTACACAGTCTGGTATTGGTTCCATACTGTTCCAGTGCATGGATGGGCTACACAGTCTGGGATTGGTTCCATACTGTTCCAGTGTGTGGTTAGGCTACACAGTCTGTTATTGGTTCCATACTGTTCCAGTGTATGGATGGGTTCCAAAGTCTGGTATTGGTTCCGTACTGTTCCAGTGCTTGAATGGGTTACACAATGTGGTATTGGGTCCATACTGTTCCAGTGGGTGGATGGGCTACACAGTCTGGTATTGGTTCCGTACTGTTCCAGTGCTTGAATGGGTTACACAATGTGGGATTGGTTCCATACTGTTCCAGTGCTTGAATGGGCTACACAGTCTATTATTGGTTCCATACTGTGCCAGTGTGTGGATGGGCTACACAGTCTGGTATTGGTTCCATGCTGTTCCAGTGTGTGGATGGGCTACACCGTCTGGTATTGGTTCCATACTGTTCCAGTGCATGGATGGGCTACACAATCTGGTATTGGTTCCATACTGTTCCAGTGTGTGGTTAGGCTACACAGTCTGTTATTGGTTCCATACTGTTCCAGTGCTTGAATGGGTTACACAATGTGGTATTGGGTCCATACTGTTCCAGTGGGTGGATGGGCTACACAGTCTGGTATTGGTTCCATACTGTTCCAGTGGGTGGATGGGCTACACAGTCTGGTATTGGTTCCATACTGTTCCAATGCGTGGATGGGCTACAGTCTGGTATTGGTTCCATACTGTTCCAGTGCCTGGATGGGCTACACAGTCTGGTATTGGTTCCATACTGTTCCAGTGTGTGGATGGGCTACAGTCTGGTATTGGTTCCATACTGTTCCAGTGCGTGGATGGGCTACACAGTCTGGTATTGGTTCCGTACTGTTCCAATGCGTGGATGGGCTACACAGTCTGGTATTGGTTCCATAGTGTTCCAGTGTGTGGATGGGCTACAGTCTGGTATTGGTTCCGTACTGTTCCAATGCGTGGATGGGTTACACAGTCTGGTATTGGTTCCGTACTGTTCCAATGCGTGGATGGGCTGCACAGTCTGGTATTGGTTCCGTACTGTTCCAATGCGTGGATGGGCTACACAGTCTGGTATTGGTTCCGTACTGTTCCAATGTGTGGATGGGCTACAGTCTGGTATTGGTTCCGTACTGTTCCAGTGCGTGGATGGGCTACACAGTCTGGTATTGGTTCCGTACTGTTCCAATGTGTGGATGGGCTACAGTCTGGTATTGGTTCCGTACTGTTCCAGTGCGTGGATGGGCTACACAGTCTGGTATTGGTTCCGTACTGTTCCAGGGCGTGGATGGGCTACACAGTCTGGTATTGGTTCCGTACTGTTCCAATACGTGGATGGGCTACACAGTCTGGTATTGGTTCCGTACTGTTCCAATGCGTGGATGGGCTACAGTCTGGTATTGGTTCCGTACTGTTCCAGTGCGTGGATGGGCTACAGTCTGGTATTGGTTCCATACTGTTCCAGTGCGTGGATGGGCTACAGTCTGGTATTGGTTCCGTATTGTTCCAGTGCGTGGATGGGCTACACAGTCTGGTATTGGTTCCGTACTGTTCCAATGCGTGGATGGGCTACAGTCTGGTATTGGTTCCGTACTGTTCCAGTGCGTGGATGGGCTACACAGTCTGGTATTGGTTCCGTACTGTTCCAGTGCGTGGATGGGATACACAGTCTGGTATTGGTTCCATACTGTTCCAATGCGTGGATGGGCTACAGTCTGTTATTGGTTCCATACTGTTCCAGTGCGTGAATGGGCTACAGTCTGGTCACAGTGTTGCTGGGCATGGAGGAATTTGTCTCCCAGGGAGGAATGGCAGAATGCTCACCGGCGCCCCCCTCTGATCAGTCCGGTGTAGTATCCAGTTCTGCCGGCCAGTAGAGTCCTGGACTGCAGAGTCTAGCGAAGGGGTGGCTTCACCGGGCCTGCATTATGGAGGAAAACTCCTCATCTGCTCATCTGCATTCTCTAGATTGACACATTGAGGAGGCTGCATGACAACTGGCGCATAAATGCACACGCACACACCGCACACACACTGCATACACGACACACACACGCATGTACGTGCACACACACACACACACACACACAATTCCAGTTCCAGAGAAAAACAGGGCTAAAATAAAGAGAACAACAACCAAAGAGTTCTGCACAGTCCCAAAGGACATCCAGTTAAACAGCTCCACCCTGCCCCTACACAACCCCCATAACGCAAACAAACTGAACGAGGGTGAGACTGGTTCTGCTCAGGTGCGATTTCTCCCTTGCTTGTCTGGGTGGGGAGGTGGGGGGGGAGGCTGTTCCCATTTATCAGACCTCCCCTGACCTTCAAGGGATAATGGCGCCCGACAGCCTATTCACACCCCTCAGCCTCGCCCCGGCATAAACTCCAAAATGACAGGCCAATCTAATGGCCTGTCCCATTTCTGTAACTGGCCACTTGCGAAATGCTAACATGATCTGGCAGCGCCGTTTTAAAAAACGAAAGCGGTCACAACTGCTTAAAAGGTAGGAACTTTCTCTCTGTCCTCGCAGTCCTCCTCCGTGTCTTCTGTGCGTGAAAACATTTATCTGTTTGCGACTACCCAGGGAGTCCAGAAAAAAAAGAAATCTTGCAATTTTGAGTGCTTCTCTTCTCAACGACAAAGGCAGAGAATGAGAACAAGAGAGAGAGAGAGAACAAGAGAGAGAGCTCCCACCAGGTGTTTCCGATCAGCAATCACTGCTGATTGGCCACACCCACGTAGGCACACCTGAAACTAAGCAGATGTTGTAAGACAGGCCTGTCAAGGTCATAACGGAGTGTAGCACAGTGGGTAAGGAACTGGGCTTGTAACCGAAAGGTCGCAGGACACTGCCGTTGTACCCTTGAGCAAGGTACTTAACCGAAATTGCTTCAGTATATATCCAGCTGTATAAATGGATACAATGTAAAAATGCTATGTAAAAGTTGTGTAAGTCGCTCTGGATAAGAGCGTCTGCTAAGTGCCTGTAATGTAATGTAATGTAATAACAGTATGTTTGTGTATGTTTGTGTATGTTTGTGCATGGGTGTGTTATGTTATGTTATGTTACAGGCATTTAGCAGATGCTCTTATCCAGAGCGACTTACATTGTATCCAGTTATACAGATGGATATGTACTGGAGCAATGCAGGTTAAGTACCGTGCTCAAGGGTACAACGGCAGTGTCCTACTGGGGAATCAAACCTACGACCTTTAGGTTACAAGACCAACTCCTTAGCCATTACACTACACTGCCGCCCTGTGTGTGTGTGTGTTTGTGTATGTTTGTGTATGTGTGTGTGTATCTGTGTGTATGTATGTGTGTTTGTGTATGTTTGCATATGTGTGCATGGGTGTGTGCGCGTGTGTATGTGTGCATGCATGTGTATGTGTTTGTGTGTGCATGTGTGTAACTGTGTGTACATGTTTGTTTGTGTATGTTTGTGTGTGCGTGTGTGTGCGTGCGTGTGTGTGCGCGTGCGTGTGCATGCATATGTACGTGTGTGTATCTGTGTGTACATGTTTGTTTGTGTATGTTTGTGTGTGTGCGTGTGTGTGTATGTATCTGTGTGTGTGTGTATGTGTTTGCGCGCGCGTGCTTCAGTGACTTTCAGCACAGCTTGACAGGAAGTGTGACTCATGTCGATGGGTTTCCTGGTGTTGCTCACGGATGCAGAAGAAAACACACCACTCATGACCAGTTCAGGGTGGAGGAGCACAAGCTGCTTTACATGCTGCACAACAGCATGTGACCTGTGTCAGTTCAGCTGTGCCAAAAGCCCATCAGGTACCCCCAACCCCCCCCGCCCCCCCCCCTGGCTCTCTCAGGCCCCGTCAGGGTCCTGTTTGGGTCCTTACAAACAAGAACGACTCAACTGAGAAAACAAATCATTACTGCATATGACTAGTGCAGTTAGACCACTAGTCTAAACGCTACCTATTTCTAATAACATTATCACAAACGAAAGTCTACATCAGCTGGTAGGCTACTATCTATGAACTTTAGTGAACAAATTACAGTAGGCCTCCTATCAAATGTGGTACGAATAAACATTGGCTAGCTGGCTTATCAGTAGATTTGAGTCATTTTATCAAGTTTATGTGGGTGATGGTGACAAATTCAGTGTTTTCTTTTTCAGCGATAGGCTATGTGTGTACATATAATAAACAAATCACTTTACGCCTAATAAATTGATGTGCAGAGCACTCCAAAAAGTCAAATTGGTTTTTATTTAAAAGAAAGTGCATGAGGACCAAAATTCTGAAGACATTACCAACACTGATTGTTTCCATTATGGACTGATACAATTATGACACTCTTATACTTCTTATTGAAGGATACATTATGTTCAGTAATATGAGTTATAAAAAGCATGTAGCTATATGCAATGTATGAACTAGCTGGAGCAACATTAACAAGCAGAATGGAAAATTCATTCAATTAATAGATAGTTTTAGACTGTGGTAAAGTTAGTTTTATATTAGGATATTCGAACTACCGACTTCAATAGCTCCTAAACTAAACATTATATAATGAAACAAATCACTAATTTTAAATGCGGGCACCAAAGATCTTAGTTTATCGCAGTAGGTTTTAGTTGATAATAGCCTATTTATTTGCATATTGATCTGTAGGAACACACATTGAATGGAAAAAAAAGAAACAGTGTGACACACTGATGGATAGAGAAATGCTTAGCTTAAGGTGGACGAACCAGATATCCACATAGCTTCCCATTCCATTCCAGTGTTTCAGAAATGTGAACATTTTCATTTGTCACTGGTCTTAAAATGTAGGCTGTTCTTGAATAAGAAGTGTTACTGGAGTATCATAATTGCATTATTCCTTCACACCTGAAAACAACCAGGGCTAGTGTCCTCACACTTTAGGTCCCCGTTTGCATCTTTGCTTGACCTGCTCGAGACGTTCGCGTAGCCATGCGGTTAACCTTTATAATGCTCTCGTTGCTACGTTGGGTAGCCAACCCAGCCAGAATGGGCGTAGTTTCCCCAAAACTTCGGATAATATACTGCGTATATGGTATCATAGATGACAGTCTAGAGTGTTCTACTGAGTTGTACTGTATTGTGTTATGCTTGTGCAAGTTTAAGTTGCATTTGTGAATATCTGTTTGTATTGCAGGGAACGATGCATATATGTACATGCCTATGTACAATCTTGACTCACTGCAGTAAACAAATTTACTGCACCTCTGAGTCTGTGTCTACTTCTAATTAAAGCCCCATGGTGAATCAACATCACTAGCCAGTCAGCTCTCCAGAGTAACTCCAATACTAATACACACGCATACACACACACACACACACACACACACACACACCCATGTTTGTATTGCTATAGGCCTACTTGTAAGGACTTTCCATTGACTTACATTCATTCCGTAACCTCTAACCCTAACCCCAACCACTACATGCCTGACCTTAACACTAACCTTAACCTAATTGTAACCCTAACCCTAAGCCCTAACCCTAAAACAGCCTCTTGAACTTATGGAGACCAGCAAAAGGTCCCCACCTTGCGTAATTTTCCTCATCTTTCTATCCTTGTGGGGACATTTGGTTCTCACAAAGATAGTAATACATGCCCACGCACACACACACACATGCACACACATGCAAACACACACGCACACACACACACACACACATGCACACACACACACACACACATGCACACACACACACACACACACACACACACACACACACACACACACACACAGGAATTCAGTAATAGGTGTGGTGCAGTCTATTTCCTGTGTTCCAGGCCCTGTGTGACTGCCTTTGGGAGTGTGTGTGCGTCGGTATGAAGCGCTTGACCCAGAGCGGTATTCTCTCCAGCGTCTGTGCTTGTTTGCCCATTTGTCTTCCAGACACGCCATTTATCTGGCCTGTCATTGCCAGTGTACTTTCCCCTCATTAATCCCTATTCATCTTCTTTTAAGGACAGTCTGTCAGATCCAATAGAGCCGTGTTCACCTGGGAAAAAAGCACATGATTTTTATTAGTCCACTCCCCCTCCGCAGTACCAGCAGTCTGCAGTCTGTGCGTGTGGAACAATGGTTTTGATTTTTGTTTTGCCCTTGCTTTTGTTAAGAGGAAATAACTGCAGCTCTCTTTCGTCGTTGGGAAATGTATAATCCGAAGCATAAGCGTAATTGTAAGAAATGGCAGGGTTTGGAAACAGCCATACTGAGAGGCGTTAGACTGACGGACCGTGGTTAGAAAGCACTGGCTTTGCCTCATGGGGTTTGGTATGGTAGAACGTTCCCTGCCTGGCCACTGCTGGGCTTTAATCTTCTGGAAGATTCAGTCGGCATCATGTTCAGTCATGAGGAGACTGCTACAAGGTTTTTCACTCTTCATGGGTTTTGAATTTTACATTTTTAACCTGCATCTAAAGACAGAAAGTGTTTTATTTTCCTATTTTCTCAGTCAGAACTTTCCATGGGTGAGGGTTGTCATTTAAAATTTAAATGATTTTTTTTTTGTTTGTTTGTTTTTGTTTTGTACTGTTGATCTTTGGAGAAATCAGTGATCCCCTTGAGTTTTGAGATTCAGGATTTGAAAGAGAAGTCCGAAGTTTTTTTTCGGGTCTAGCAGAAAAAAACGGTTGGAGTTGTAGCTGCCTGTGTCTCATCAATATGGATGCAATCAGTTATCAGTTTGATTTTAAAGTTATTTTCAGCTACGTTGCATACTTTCAATTTTTATTTATTTCAATAGTATAATTTTATGGGAGAAAACAGTAATTCACATAATTTTCTACTGTTATGCCTGTAATAAGTATTAAATACCTTTTTTGTTGTTAGTTATTACTTACACCATCCAGCCATCACAATAAAATGGACTGCCCCAAAATGCCCCAAAAAAGTTTTTTCTGCATTTTTGTGTATTTTAGTTTAATAGAACATAAAAATTCTTGACTTGTACACAAATTACAAAGCAGCTGTCGGCTTGTTTGTTCCTGTCCAGCAGCGGCAGCAGCAGCAGCCTCTCTAGTGGATCATATTAGCGCGTATCTGTTGAGTGATTTGTGATTAGTAGTTAACTTGTTAAGGTGTGTTCTGTTCAGATCTGTGTTATAAGGGGTACTGCACAGCTAGCTCACCTCAGAGTGTCCTCAAACGGAAAGCGCGCCTGAGCCGGCTCTATTTATGGAAACGTTTCCAGCGGTGTGGAGCGGCCTCCACTGCACCGGGCCCTCAGCCCCCCTCTGGGCCCTCAGGCCCCCTCCCTGCTCCAGGTCCCCTCTGGGCCCTCAGGCCCCCTCCCTGCTCCAGCCCCCCTCTGGGCCCTCAGGCCCCCTCCCTGCTCCAGCCCCCCTCTGGGCCCTCAGGCCCCCTCCCTGCTCCAGCCCCCCTCTGGGCCCTCAGGCCCCCTCCCTGCTCCAGGTCCCCCCCGGGCCCTCAGCCCCCCTCTGGCCCCCTCCCTTCTCCAGGTCCCTTCCAGGCCCTCAGGCCCCCTCCCCGCTCCAGGCCCCGCCTCCCTGCCCTGCCAGTCCGCTCCGGAGACACCGCTCAGAACCGGGTCGCAGAAAAGAGACCGCAGCGCATCCAGGGCCTCCGCTCGGTCACACGCGGTCTGAAATTACATCCCCGAAAGCATCACGTGCCCCAGCACTGCCTATCCCCTGATCCAAAAGCATTATCTGCCCCAGCACTGCCTGTCCTCTGCCCCATCACTGCCTCTCCTCTGATCCAAAAGCATTATGTGCCCCAGCACTGCCTATCCTCTGCCCCAGCACTGCCTCTCCTCTGCCCCAGCACTGCCTCTCCTCTGATCCAAAAGCATTATCTGCCCCAGCACTGCCTGTCCTCTGCCCAGCACTACCTCTCCTCTGCCCCAGCACTGCCTCTCCTCTGATCCAAAAGCATTATCTGCCCCAGCACTACCTCTCCTCTGCCCCAGCACTGCCTCTCCTCTGATCCAAAAGCATTATCTGCCCCAGCACTGCCTGTCCTCTGCCCCAGCACTGCCTCTCCTCTGCCCAGCACTGCCTCTCCTCTGCCCCAGCACTGCCTCTCCTCTGCCCCATCACTGCCTCTCCTCTGCCCCAGCACTGCCTGTCCTCTGCCCCAGCACTGCCTCTCCTCTGCCCCATCACTGCCTGTCCTCTGCCCCAGCACTGCCTCTCCTCTGCCCCATCACTGCCTCTCCTCTGCCCCAGCACTGCCTCTCCTCTGCCCCAGCACTGCCTGTCCTCTGCCCAGCACTGCCTCTCCTCTGCCCCAGCACTGCCTCTCCTCTGCCCCAGCACTGCCTGTCCTCTGCCCAGCACTGCCTGTCCTCTGCCCCAGCACTGCCTCTCCTCTGCCCCATCACTGCCTCTCCTCTGCCCCATCACTGCCTCTCCTCTGCCCCATCACTGCCTCTCCTCTGCCCCATCACTGCCTGTCCTCTGCCCCAGCACTGCCTCTCCTCTGCCCAGCACTGCCTCTCCTCTGCCCCATCACTGCCTCTCCTCTGCCCCATCACTGCCTCTCCTCTGCCCAGCACTGCCTCTCCTCTGCCCAGCACTGCCTCTCCTCTGCCCCAGCACTGCCTCTCCTCTGCCCAGCACTGCCTCTCCTCTGCCCCATCACTGCCTCTCCTCTGCCCAGCACTGCCTATCCTCTGATCCAAAAGCATTATGTGCCCCAGCACTGCCTGTCCTCTGCCCCAGCACTGCCTCTCCTCTGCCCCAGCACTGCCTCTCCTCTGCCCCAGCACTGCCTCTCCTCTGCCCAGCACTGCCTCTCCTCTGCCCAGCACTGCCTCTCCTCTGCCCCAGCACTGCCTCTCCTCTGCCCCAGCACTGCCTCTCCTCTGCCCCAGCACTGCCTGTCCTCTGCCCAGCACTGCCTCTCCTCTGCCCCAGCACTGCCTCTCCTCTGCCCAGCACTGCCTCTCCTCTGCCCAGCACTGCCTCTCCTCTGCCCCATCACTGCCTCTCCTCTGCCCAGCACTGCCTATCCTCTGATCCAAAAGCATTATGTGCCCCAGCACTGCCTGTCCTCTGCCCCAGCACTGCCTCTCCTCTGCCCCAGCACTGCCTCTCCTCTGCCCAGCACTGCCTCTCCTCTGCCCAGCACTGCCTCTCCTCTGCCCCATCACTGCCTCTCCTCTGATCCAAAAGCATTATCTGCCCCAGCACTGCCTGTCCTCTGCCCCAGCACTGCCTGTCCTCTGTCCCAGCACTGCCTCTCCTCTGATGGGGATTCGGCCCTGTTTAATATGACAAAGACTTGTGCGCTCTGTGGAATTACTCCCCGGCACCATGAAGGTGAAACGGAACGGATTCATCTGCTGGTCTCCTGATGAGAGCACGGATTCCTACTGGGGCTGGGTTGGGGTGGGGGTGGGGGGGTGGACAGGAGGTGGGGGGGAAGAAAATGGGATGTTGACACATCAAGCGAATTTTAATCGAGCCAAATGTGTGTGCTCTCGCTCTCTGCCCGACCGCTGCTGTTCTGGAGCAGCGTGGAGCTGTTGCATCTGGAGGTCTATTCTGGGCACCTCCTCTCCCCAAGCTGGAAGTGGGGGCCAAGGCTCGGCGGGGGAGTGGGGGGAGGTGGGGGGGGGCTGGGGGCAAATCTGCAATAACAGCGTGGGGGACGTGATGTTTCTCCTCGGCTGGGACCGGACAACTCCCAGAGATCCCAGTCTCATTATGCCTTTGACAAATTGGCTGATGGGAGAGGGAGGGAGAGGAGGAGAGGGGGGAGAGAGGGAGAGAGAGAGATGGACAGGGGGAGGGAGAGAGGGGAGTGAGGGAGATGGAGTGGGGGAGGGTGAGAGGGAGGGGGGGGGGGTCAGTATAGTTTTCCTTTCTCTTCTATTTACAGACTTTTTTTCACTCCCTCTTCAACCTTCACAATAATAATGCTAATAATGCTCCCAGACTTTGCACTGACAATAACCCCCTGCCCAGAGATGATCAGCTTGCGAAAGGAGGGATGGAGATGGGGCGTAAAGAGGAACGAGTGTATGAGAAGCGAGAGAACAGTGAATGGAGGAGGAGGAGATGGCATGTTGGTGTGTGAGCGGGATTGCTGTGTATATTGTGATTGTCCTGTCCCTCGGCTGCTGGCTTATCTGCACACCCACACGTCTTCTCAGCGCTAGCGGCCTCAGACTGGGGGGTCATCGAAGGGGACTCATAGTTTTACATGTTTAAACTGCAGCCCAGCCAGCTTCGCCATCCTGTCCCCTCACTATACCAGTACTTCAGAACTTATTTCACAAAGTTTCCATCGACGTACGACGGGCAGCCAGTAGTCTCTGTGTGAGACGCTGCTTCTGAAGCTCTGCTCTGAAGCAGATTGCCTCTCATCCAGGGGATGGGTGCAGGGAGCGAGAGTGTTCTCAGCTAGGGATTTTTCATATTTTTTTGGTTTGATCTATACTCGAATCCACTGTTGTCGAAACTCAGTTTCGATTTGTAAATTTCCACAGTGCGAGGTTTCTAAACTGAAGAATAGAATGAAGTGAATGTCATCACTTTGAGCCTCCTTCCCATTCTGGAGTATTTTTAATTACATTTTTGTTACCTCAGTCGCTCCTTTTTGAGGGTTCAGGCCTGGCTTTTGCCCAATTTTCCTTTCTGTTTCCTCTGTTAAAGCATCTTTGTGACGATGTCTCTGCATATACAAATTAAGTGGCATACAGATTAAATTCAATTCACGTGAAAATTTAGATGACGATGATGATTTTTAAAATGTCAGGTCAGGTCTTTTAGGTGAAATAATTTCCGCACATCTTTCTGGATGTAGATTTTGTGCTGAACTACTTTTTAAAAAAAATTTTTAAACCCTGTAAAAATAATTAAAACTACTTTAAAACTCTGTCTTTCTGTTAACTATCAGAAAAGAAAACCAATGGCATGACTGGTTGGAGCATCTAGGCTGTAGACAGCAGGGTTGTGTGGGTGTTATGTAGGGTAGTTTATGCTCATTGCTACGATCTCCAGTGTCAGTTCGGGAGAGCACAGATAAGCGTGTTCTATCCTCCAGACCACCCTGTCAGCCAGTGCGTCCCTTCACCGTGAGGCCCACGTGTTTAGCTTGTCCAGGGTTGGGTCAGAGGAGGACAGGCAGCTCGGGGGAAAGCCACGTCTGCTCTCTATCGCGTGCCCTCTGGGACTGCTGTTGTTTTCTTTATTTTTGTCCTCTTTTCTCCCAAACGCAGGCCTCAGTGTCTGCGTGTACGAGCTCGTCGTCATGCGACCTCCTTAAAAGCAAATATGGGAGAGTCAAGACAAGCACGCTTTCCTCCAAGATGTATGAAGTCCAGGCACTGGCGCCTCTCAGCACAGGGAGGGGGACAGTTCTAGTGCAGCTTGTGCAGGCGGAACGTGGGCCCTGCACGGCCAGAGGGGGGCGCTGTGGGTGGCGAGACGTGGTCATGCCGACCAGCCGAACCCCTCGCTCCCTGGGCGGCCCTACAGGGCTGAGGTTCCTCTTCAGGACTGCCAGCCACTGGCACCACTGGCACCATCTGCTGATAAACCTTCATAGGGACTGTTAGAGGCTCCAACTCGTCTGTCTCACACACACATACACGCAGCCACACACACTTTTTGTTTTTGTTTGGGAAAGTGTTGCAAGTTCCATGGCATGGCCTTGCCCCTGAAGGAGTTGTCAAGGAGAGAGATTATTAGAAGAACTTTGGTGATGGTAGCGGTGGTCTCAAGTACAAAGTTTTGTTGCCGTGTGAAAATTCAATGCAGTATGTTTTTGGTATAAGTCCAACTTATAAGTGGTTTATTTTATGAGAAAGGGGGGATAAATCAGCCAGTTGTCCTTCTGGCTGGTGGGCTGCACTGCTTCTAATAGCCGTTTATTTTATTGTGAACACTGGGGTTTATTGGAGATCAAATCACTGGAACCTCTGCTAGCCGTACGGTTAGTTCTTTTCATTTTTGCTGAAACCAATTTTTTGCGCTGCCGGTGAGCTTATTTTTAAATTTTATATTTTGTCCTTTTCAAAAAGTGAACGAATCGCTGAGAGTAGATCGGAGGACGCAGAATTGGGCCGCGCCCTTGGGAATGGGCCGAAGGCGAGGCTCGCGTGGACCAGAGGGTGGTTTCGTACAGCTGAAGTGAGTCCACCCTGTTCCCTGTTTGAAGTGCTGAAGCTGCCTTGTCTGTGTTTTGATCGAATTTGTTGCACGTATTCCACGAACGCACATTTGTCAGCCCTTTCCTTTTTGATAGCCTGATTTGAAATTATACAGATTTTGGGGTCCAAAGGGAGGGCCATAACAGTATGTTATGAATCTGTCTTGTTTGTGGTTTTAATTTTCTGTTTTAATCTAACCGATCAGCCACAACATTAAAACCACCTGCCTAATATTGTGTAGGTCCCCCTCGTGCCGCCAAAACTGCTCTGACCCGTCGAGAGTTTTTAAAATCATGTGGAAATAATTCATTCTCTAACAATATCTTAGCTTTTTATAGCCCTGTAGCAACTGATAATGTAATAAACTACCAATAGTGTAATAACTCCCAATAATGTAATCCCTTTCAAATGTTTTATGTAGCCTAATAAAAACCAATAATGCAATAAGTAGTAGTAGTAGTAGTAGTAGTAGCAGTAGTAGTAGTAGTAGTAGTAGTAGTAGTAGTAGTAGTAGTAGTAGTAGTAGTAGTAGCAGTAGTAGTAGTAGTAGTAGTAGTAGTAGTAGTAGCAGTAGTAGTAGTAGTAGTAGTAGTAGTAGTAGTAGTAGTAGTAGTAGTAGTGGTAGTAGTGGTGTACTTTATTGATCCCCGGGGGTAATTTGCACTGTTTCAGCATCAAAGACAACAAAGTAACACAATCAGATACAAATTTACAGTAGATACAAAATATTAGATACAAATATACAGTAGATACAAATATATACAGCAATCCAAATATACCAGAGGACACCTTCAGAGGTGGAGTCCATGCCTCGATGGGTCAGTGTTGTTTTGGTGCCACGAGGGGGACCTACACAATATTCGGGAGGTGGTGTTAATGTTGTGGCTGGTCGGTGTATAGTTTTTTTTTTGTCATTACATAGAAAGTATATGGCCATTAAAAAGTAAACTTTGATTAATTGGATTAATTTCCAATGCTCGTTGAGTTATTTAATGTACAGTTTGAAGCAGTTGTAATCAAACCATTTTTAGAGTTTCTGACAAAGCTGAGAGAAATTCTCTGGTTCTTTTATCAACACATTCTCTCATTTCTCCCATATAATACAGAACAGAAACGTGCTAAATGTCTTTCTCTAATTAACATTGGCTGCTATAGACAATGATTAATCTGCTAGTCTTGAGTTTGTGTTTTGTTAATCCTCTGATAAGAATATAATTCACAAAAAAAAAAACACTCATTCAACAGCCCAAATATTTTAATTCAAAGCCATCATGGGAGAGACAGCAACTTGTGGGGGATTATTGAGATGGAAAATTAATTTACAAGTATGATCCCACGGTGGCTTTTATGTTGATGGTGGCTTAGACTGCCTCGAGGCCAGCTGACCTGGCGTCATTCGATTGCTGTGATGGACAGCGCGAATGCTCGCAGTCTCAGTGTGCGTGTGCGAGACTGGAGACTACGCAATGTGTGTTTGAGTGCGTGTGTGTGTGTGTGTGTGTGTGTGTGCGGGGATGTACTGGTAAAGAAACCAGTCTCACTTTAACACGGCATGTGTAGGACAGATGCTTGGTTTTCAAACAAGCTTGCATTGAGTCATGGTATAAAAAGGCCTTTTAGAGGTACGGTTTGTTTGAATAGTGACACATGTTCAAGTCCGTGGTTCTGCCTTTGCTGTTCCAGCGAGGAGACTGGAATTCTTCCTGGTTTTAACGTTGGATACAGTTTGAATCACATAGGCTGTATCTTTATTTATTAAGGCGCAGGTTCTAGAATTTTCTGTAGCTACATAATGACTGGGAGCTGAGACTGAAACGAACAATGCTCATTTTGGAAAGTTAATGAAAATGATGGCATCTGCTGGCTGAATAAAGATCTGATGTTCAGCTAATTGCCATGAATATTAGCTCAGAAACCTATTCTCTGCTGTGCGTATTTCATCACAGGTACAATACCTGTATGTATTGCATTAGTAACTGTCATTCAGACTCATTGTACATTGTACTAGATGATTGATCACAACCTCGCCACTGTTGTTTTTCATACCATTTGTTGATGATGTAACTGTGATATGTTGCTTGTTGAAAATAAGTTGGTGAGAGTATTTATTAGTTTCCTGGTTTGTTTGTCTTTTAGCCACTAAATGGTCACCAGATAGGTGCTTTGATATTTGGATTTAACAGTTACATTTTACATTTGACCTTTTTGGGTATGATTGTTATGTGAAACATAACAAGGAAAGAGCTGTGGCTGGTAAATTATGCTTGATTAAATATAGATGCTGGGGATGTATTTGTTCTCGTCAAGCTAGAAAACCAGCATTTTCTCCTGTTTACACAACTGGATTAAGGAACAACCGCTTCTGGCTTTCTGTCTGAATACAGATACTGTTAATTTTGTTGTTTGAACACATACAGACGAACCCTTTTAAAAGCCTTTATTTCACAGTTTGACACTGAAAAATTAATTTGCACCTTTGTCTCAAGTCAGCTTGATTTTGATAATGAACATTTTTCTTTGGGGGTTGCTGATGTAATCCTAAATAAAAAGTACATAATACCAATTTAGTTTTATGCTGCAGTAGCCAAAGACTTTATTTAAGTAATGTAGACTTGCATTCTGTGATTTGTACAATGCATTTCATAGTATATTCATGCCAATAAATGTTTGAATGTATATTTGCAATAATATTGTTTAATATGAACATTATTTGAGTACACATTTTTTCATATTTTGCACTTAATATCTTACCATTTCAGTCACCCAGAATTCAGTGCACCACTTTGTAAAAAAGTGACACCATAAAAATAAATTAAATGTTTCTTTGGGCAAATAAAAATTGTCCTGAACACATTTTCACTGAGAAATAAATGGGGACAGAGCCTGTCACAGGGTACCGCCTTTTTAATAAATGAATACACACACACACACACACAAACACACATGTATATGTATGCACCCGCACACACACACACACACACGCACACATACACACAAATACACATACACACAAACACACGTATATGTATGCACCCGCACACACACATACACACAAACATACATGTATATGTATGCACCCGCACACACACACACACACACACACACGCATATGCACGCGCATAGCTGACAGGCTCTTCCCAAGCTATGTGCTATGTTAATTTCATTAGCCTGTACTGTCTCTCCCTGTATCATCCACCTTCAATGGACTTTGGATTTCCATCCAGTCAAAGCACCCCCCCCCGCAGCCAGTTGGGAGCCGTTCTGGCCCCTCCCCTTGGCTGCCTCTGATACAGGTACAGATACAGCATTTACCAAAGCTGAGGTTATTATGGAAAGTAAAATTTAATGTTGGACCTGAATAATTCATCAGTCGAGCGGTCCCACTGGCCGTCCTGTGCTGGCATCTCAGAAACGCCTGTATTAGAAATGGCTCAGAGTATTAATGACAAAATCCCGCATGAATTTTAATCTGCCACAGCAGGGGTGGACAAGGAGTGTGGGAAGGACAATAAACACTAGATCAACACAGATCAAATGCTGTCATTTGTACAGGATAGGAATCCTTTCGTAACTGCTGATGTCAAGTTCTTTTTCACCTTAAATTTCATTCTCTGTCCCCCTCAGAAGGCTTGCAGGTAGCAGCACAATGCCATAAGGTTAATATCTTTATGCATAAGCTGAGCTAACAGAGAGGTTTCCTAAATCCTAAAGGATTATTTATCGACTGAAACAGCATTAACAGATTTCCACATGGTGTGTATCTACATACGTACTGTTACAAATACAGACAAAATGGTTATTAATAATTTAAGCATTAAAATGGTTAGATTCATTATTGGACCTATTAGGATCTGTTGTTCTTCAGTGCAAGCATCACCAGTAATTATACGGCCAGTTATGTAAATGGACATACATATTGATGCGAACTTGCTGATTGATTTCATGTTTTCTGCTTCGTTCACCCCATTTATGTTTCAATGAAAGTGATTATTAATGAACATCTGATTCATTCTAAGGTGCCTGTGATGCAGTTGTGAAGTAATGCATGATATAAATATATTTACACTCCATTTTAATCTTGGTCTAGGTTATACCTCTAATTCAGGCATTTATCATTCACAATTATATCCCAAATCAGATTAGAAAAACATATATTTGCCTAACACAGGAGCTCATAAGTTCCAGAATCTAGTACAGCTTCCAGTGATTGGTCGTCAAAGGTCAATTTTCAAATAAAGTTTTCGAAAATGAAAGATTGGCGTTGTCTTTGTGCCTGTGAGACAGGTACCTAACCTGAATTTCTTCACTAAGCATCTAGCTGGACAAATAGATCATTTGCAGGCAATAAGATCTCAGCTCCACATATCTGCAATGTAAATTAATAAAAGAATGAATTATTGATGTTAGTTATTTATGTTTAAAACATTTTAAGGACAGTTAAGCAGCCCCTCGAGATGATCTGAGAAACTTCATTGAATATAGAATCAGTGACACATTTCCAGACAGCAACAGGCATGGAAGTCACAGCAACAATTTACCAAGCTTGACATCTGATAATATCATATCAAAATCATTAATATCATAAACTCTGTTGTAAATTAGCTGTTTGCTTCTTTACTGGAGTTTAAAATTGCAGTTTTACAACACAAACCTTGCCGGTATACTTATCATTTGAAGCTTACGGTTACGGCGCACCTGTTTGATAGTCGTCCGCACTGATATGTTAATCTGAATCTGCTGATGTGAGCGGGGGCACACAGACCACCCGCACCCACGAGCGAGTGAGGGTCTGAACAAAGAGAGACTGTGGGGAAACTGAACCAGGAATAAAAAGGGTCTGAACCCAGTCAGACTATGGGGAAACTGACAGAAACCAGGAATAAAAAGGGTCTGAACCCAGTCAGACTGTGGGGAAACTGACAGAAACCAGGAATAAAAAGGGTCTGAACCCAGTCAGACTGTGGGGAAACTGGCAGAAAGCAGGAATAAAAAGGGTCTGAACCCATTGAGACTGTGGGGAAACTGACAGGAAGCAGGAATAAAAAGGGTCTGAACCCATTGAGACTGTGGGGAAACTGACAGGAAGCAGGAATAAAAAGGGTCTGAACCCATTGAGACTGTGGGGAAACTGACAGGAAGCAGGAATAAAAAGGGTCTGAACCCATTGAGACTGTGGGGAAACTGACAGGAAGCAGGAATAAAAAGGGTCTGAACCCATTGAGACTGTGGGGAAACTGAACCAGGAATAAAAAGGGTCTGAACCCAGTCAGACTGTGGAGAAACTGACAGGAAGCAGGAATAAAAAGGGTCTGAACCCATTGAGACTGTGGGGAAACTGACAGGAAGCAGGAATAAAAAGGGTCTGAACCCATTGAGACTGTGGGGAAACTGACAGGAAGCAGGAATAAAAAGGGTCTGAACCCATTGAGACTGTGGGGAAACTGAACCAGGAATAAAAAGGGTCTGAACCCAGTCAGACTGTGGAGAAACTGACAGGAAGCAGGAATAAAAAGGGTCTGAACCCAGTCAGACTGTGGAGAAACTGAACCAGGAATAAAAAGGGTCTGAACCCAGTGAGATTGTGGAGAAACTGAACCAGGAATAAAAAGGGTCTGAACCCAGTCAGACTGTGGAGAAACTGACAGGAAGCAAGAATAAAAAGGGTCTGAACCCAGTCAGACTGTGGAGAAACTGAACCAGGAATAAAAAGGGTCTGAACCCAGTCAGACTGTGGGGAAACTGACAGAAAGCAAGAATAAAAAGGGTCTGAAACCATTGAGACTGTGGGGAAACTGAACCAGGAATAAAAAGGGTCTGAACCCAGTCAGACTGTGGAGAAACTGACAGGAAGCAGGAATAAAAAGGGTCTGAACCCAGTCAGACTGTGGAGAAACTGAACCAGGAATAAAAAGGGTCTGAACCCAGTGAGATTGTGGAGAAACTGAACCAGGAATAAAAAGGGTCTGAACCCAGTCAGACTGTGGGGAAACTGAACCAGGAATAAAAAGGGTCTGAACCCAGTCAGACTGTGGGGAAACTGAACCCGGAATAAAAAGGCTCTGAACCCAATGAGACTGTGGGGAAACTGACAGGAACCAGGAAGAAAAAACAAAATGGGTCTGTACTGAGGGTGGCCGCTGCCAAAGACAGACCGCCCCAGTTACTAAGCGCAGACACCCTGAATCGGCCCAGAAGCAGGGCACAGCCGCCCCCCAGGAGCCCACCCTCGCCTGTTTCAAAGACACGCTGCCATGGCAACCAGGCAAACAGAACTCCGCCGGGCTCGGAGCAGCTCTGCGTCCCCACGGCTGAACCCAGACTGTTTACCCTCGCAGAGAAACAAGCCTCTGTCTCCTCTGACTCTCTGAGTCCCGACTCTCTGTGTCCCTGCATCTGACTCTCTGAGTCCCTGACTCTCTGAGTCCCTGCATCTGACTCTCTGAGTCCCCGACTCCCTGCGTCCCTGCATCTGACTCTCTGAGTCCCTGAATCTGACTCTCTGAGTCCCTGCATCTGACTCTCTGTGTCCCTGCATCTGACTCCCTGCGTCCCTGCATCTGACTCTCTGAGTCCCCGACTCCCTGCGTCCCTGCATCTGACTCTCTGAGTCCCTGAATCTGACTCTCTGAGTCCCTGCATCTGACTCTCTGAGTCCCTGCATCTGACTCCCTGCGTCCCTGCATCTGACTCTCTGAGTCGCTGCATCTGACTCTCTGAGTCCCTGCGTCTGACTCTCTGTGTCCCTGCATCTGACTCTCTGAGTCCCCGACTCTCTGAGTCCCTGACTATGACTCTCTGTGTCCGTGCATCTGTTTCTCTGAGTCCCTGCATCTGACTCTCTGAGTCCCCGACTCTCTGTGTCCCTGCATCTGACTCTCTGTGTCTCCGACCCTCTGAGTCCCTGCGTCTGACTCTCTGAGTCCCTGCATCTGACTCTCTGCGTCCCTGCATCTGACTCTCTGAGTCCCTGCGTCTGACTCTCTGAGTCCCTGACTCTCTGTGTCCCTGCATCTGACTCTCTGAGTCTCTGACTCTCTGAGTCCCTGACTCTCTGTGTCCCTGCATCTGACTCTCTGAGTCTCTGACTCTCTGAGTCCCTGCATCTGACTCTCTGTGTCCCTGCATCTGACTCTCTGAGTCCCTGCATCTGACTCTCTGAGTCTCTGACTCTCTGAGTCCCTGCATATGACTCTCTGTGTCCCTGCATCTGACTCTCTGAGTCCCTGCATATGACTCTCTGTGTCCCTGCATCTGACTCTCTGTCTCCCTGCATCTGACTCTCTGTGTCTCTGTAACTCTGTAGAAGGAGACACTGTTTAATGCCTACAACTACCTAGGTCCAGATGCACAGCCACGTTCTTTCAAACATAGTTCTTTTTCCATTTAAAAGAAAGAACACATTTATGTATTTATTTATTTATTTATTTTTCTGTAGACAGTTAAGCCTGAATGAACGAAATCAACTCGCCAGGGCCAGATTTGCAGAGCGTGGCGCTGGAACACAGATGCTTGTGCAGAACTGCATGCGCGGTTGCCCTCGATATAGCAGAGAGTTAACTATGTAAACCGAGAGCAATTATCTAAATGAGGTCAAGTGCAAACCATGTCTTTAAATAGGCTATTGCTTGACATTTTTACACCCCTGTTTTGCAGTGAGGCTGTTTTGGTACTTTAACCTAAACAGTCACGTCTCATCTGGGTTTAGCGAGTTTTGAGGAGTATCATTAGGCCTCACTACCGTCTGACTTGAGCCCAGTCTGACAGGTTGCCCGTAGGTATAAAACCATGCTGACTGAGGCAGTCCAAACAATCATTGGAGCCCCTCTAATATCATAAATAACATTGTGCGTGTTTGGTTAAATCCATTTTACTATTTACAATTTATCATTGGGTGGACACATGTAGCCAAGGTAACTTACATAAGAGTGGGATACCAGGTTTTTAGTCCTCTGGAATTCATGATTCTTCTGTCTAAACTAGAACACCCGGGACCCAAAGATGCAAAACCTCTCCGGCTTCAACATGTGCATCCTCTGATGCCACATCCGCTGGTGTGCGGAGCCAGCAAATCTTGTGTGAAATTTCTCTGTGCAGTTTTCATGTATTACATGATATCAAACATGAAAAGATCTTCAGAGTGAAAGAATATACTCTCGACACTCCTCGACACTGCGTTGTGTTCATGGCTGAACTGCTGGCTCAGAGCAGGTGTTGCCCTAAAGAGGAGGCCTGGAATGTGTGAGAACCGGAGGAGAAATAAAAGCATATTCCTCCTTGCTCTCTTAATAGGCAGAAGCATATGGCAGAAATGGCAGCTTTTTCTCTATATTGAGGTGTTGGAGAGCGGAAGGGAGTGTTTTCCACAGCTGTGCTTGTGTGGCTGGGAGCATGCTTCCCTCTCAGTACTGCCTATGCCAAGATCTGGTATGTGTGTCTGTGTGTGTGTGTGTGCATGCATGCGTGTGTGTGTGTGTGTGTGTGTGTGTATGTGCATGCGTGCATGCATGCGTGTGTGTGTGTGTGTATGTGCATGTGTGCGTGTGTGTGTGTGCGTGCATGCGTGCGTGCGTGCATGCATGCATACGTGCGTGTGTGTGTGTGTATGTGCATGTGTGCGTGTGTGTGTGTGTGTGTGCGTGCGTGTGTGTGTGCGTGTATGTGCATGTGTGCATGTGTGTGTCCGTGTGTATGTGTGCGTGTGCGTATGTGTGTGTGTGTGTGTGCGTGTGTGTGTGTGTATGTGCATGTGTGCGTGCTTGTGTGAGTGTGTGTGTACGTGTGTGTGTGCATGCGTGTGTGCATGTTTGTGTGTGTGTGCGCGCGCGTGTTTACCTGTGCGTATGTGTGTTTGTGTGCGTGCGTGCGCGTGCGTGCGTGTGTGTGCATGTGTGTGTGTGTGTTCATTATGTGTATGTGTGTGTGTGTTTGTTCATTATGTGTGCGTGTGTGTGTGTGTGTGTGTGTGTTCATTATGTGTGCGTGTGTGTGTGTGTGTGTGTGTGTGTGTATTCTAGCACTATCCCGGAGCTTCCTCACAGTCAGTCCCTGATGGCTCTTTCTCCATGCTGAGCTCAGGGTGGGAGAGGGGGTTGGCTGATCTGAGCATGTGCGGGAGGAATTCCCTGCAGCTCACCCACATAAATCTATCACATACACATTCATGAGTTTCCTCCACTATGACTGTCTATTGTTAGCCTCTATTATCAGGTGCATAATGGGCTCTGTGACCCTGATCAGGTTGATGCAGATGTGGGGGCGACGCCCGGTTACTTTTTCTGACCAATCATGATCGTGTATGGGTGGGGATCCGACTGGAGCTGACAGTTCAAGCCAGCTCAGCCATCGACTTGCTTAATTCTGGTTAAAACATACAGCAGCCAGTAAGAGGCTGAATATCTGTCAGTAGAGACTGTGGTATAGCCCTCAATCAATGTTAGGAACCCAGAGTTGGTCATCTAGTGAGTCTAGCGTGGCATTGGTGGCCGAGCTTCAAAGTAAGAACACTGGTGAGTGCGCTGATCTGCCTGCCTCCTCTGGTGGGTTCTGCCCCTGCATTCAGCCACCCGAACACTGCTGCCATTCTCCTGCGTCTCCGGGAAGCCGCTCGAACACTGCTGCCATTCTCCTGCGTCTCCGGGCAGCTGCGCCCCTGACAGCTCCCGGTGATGTCGAGTGTCTGCTATGCTAATTGCGCCCCGCGATTATACTTTCAAATGTTCCCTAATACCCGCGAACAGACGTCAGCCGCCGCCGCGCTGGCTGTCGAAACAAAAGGCCGGGCCCTGCCATCCCGATGGGTGGGGGGAACAGGAAGTGGGCTTTGGGCGCATTGATTAAAATCGTGTGTTTTGTGGCTGTGGGGGGGTTGGGGGGGGGGGATAAAGGGCACCCGGGGCTTGGTTAATTAGCCGTGTGGGGGTGACAGGCTTTTCCTGGGCTCTGGGTTAGCGCACGGCTAAGCCCCACGTCGACACTCCTAGGGGCTGTTATGTAATGTTCCAATTATGAACAGTTTCCCCATTGTGGTCCTGGATATGTGTGTATACATAGGACAACTGTTTCATTTTAACAGTCGCCACTAAAACCTCAAAAACCAAAAAAAAAGTCCTTTCTTTTTAATCTTCTCCCTTTCCACCGTCCATCAAACAATAACAAAACCTCCCATGGAAGAATACTTAACCAGAAGGATACTGATCTTAATTAGAAGGATAGTGATCTTAACCAGAAGGATAGTGATCTTAACCAGAAGGATAGTGATCTTAACCAGAAGGACAGTGAACTTAACCAGAAGGATACTGGCCTTAACCAGACGGATACTGATCTTTACCAGAAGGACAGTGAACTTAACCAGGCTGATACTGGCCTTAACCAGAGAGCCACTGGCCTCATCCAGAAGGATAGTGATCTTAACCAGAAGAAATATTGATTAATGGATTCTCTAAGCAGCTACTTCAAACCCACCTATGCTGATTTTCAAGGGTTACGGAGATTAATCGCACTATAATCACTTTTGGCAACATTTTAAAGGGTTAACGCTGTTCTCCTTTTGCCCTATCAATTTGAGGCATCTGCTGCTGGCTGAGCTGAAATTTGTCTATTTAAAAGATATGTACATATTAATCCTAAGTTTGCATTAAAAGGTTACTTTTGGTTTCGTACATTGGCAGGGATAAAACGAGTTGCTTGCGCTCTAGAATCACCGTTCATAAATGGAGCATTTAAAAATGGGACTCTTTTTGACCTCTCAAAATGCATGCTGCCTGATATATATTTAGAGTACTTCTAGCCTCAATTTTCAAACCAGTCATTTATAAAAAAGAAATATTAAACGGTTTATTTTGTTCTATACCACTTCTGTACAGTGTATAGTACCTCTTTTATGTATCACAGTACAGCATGATAAATAAGCTGTTGTATTTCTGTTGTGACTGCAGCCACGAATGTCCTTCACACTGTGACATGTTGAATGCCATGCTGGGTTATTATAATATTTCTTACCTCAGCGTGATGACATTCAACGTTAGAGATTTATTGTTGTGACTACTGCATAATCAAAACAACGGCAGTGTATGGTAGGCGATATTACAGGGAGTAAGTGCATGGTAGACAACTGTGAGCAGTTTGCCAGCGCCATTTTGTCCCTCAAAGTCATCGGCAGTTATGTAACTAAGTCCCGCAGGACCGTGTGTCCAGCTCCACGCTCCTGGCTTATCCTCAAAGGGAAAGGGTAAAACACTGAGGGTGAAACACCGTCTGCAGGGTTTTCCTCTGTTTCATCTTAAATAAACTTTCAACACACTTGTCCCTGGTTACGGTTATACACTTTGTTGTACGTCGCTCTGGATAAGAGCGTCTGCCAAATGCCTGTAGTGTAATGTAATGAATTGGTGACAATCGTGAATCATATGTAGAGGCTGCTTTGCCACGGGTCATATCCTAAGCATATAGATCAGTGTTTGTCAGCTCTGGTCCTGGAGAGCCAGAGAGTGGCCTGTTTTACCTTATTACTTAGCATTTAATTAATTAATTAATGCAGATTATTACACAGTTCACACCTCACTTAAAGTGCTTTCTTAGACCTGAATTGGTTCTCCAGTTTTACTGTATACTGTTCGTTGACATTGAATTGCTGATGTGTTGTCTCCAAGCACACAAGTGAAAGCCCATTCGTCTGAGTGTGTCCGTTTTTCTGTCTGTCTGTCTGTCTGTATGTCTGCCTGTCTGTCCGTCTGTCTGTCTGTCTGCCTGCCTGCCTGTCTGTCTGTCTGTCTGTCTGCCTGCCTGTCTGTCTGTCTGTCTGTCTGTCTGCCTGCCTGCCTGCCTGCCTGCCTGTCTGTCTGCCTGCCTGCCTGCCTGCCTGTCTGTCTGTCTGCCTGCCTGCCTGCCTGCCTGTCTGCCTGCCTGCCTGCCTGCCTGCCTGCCTGTCTGTCTGCCTGCCTGTCTGTCTGCCTGCCTGCCTGTCTGCCTGCCTGTCTGTCTGTCTGTCTGTCTGCCTGCCTGCCTGCCTGTCTGTCTGTCTGCCTGTCTGTCTGTCTGTCTGTCTGTCTGTCTGTCTGTCTGTCTGCCTGTCTGTCTCCTGCAGTGAGTGACCCGGGCCTGTGGCGTTAGGAAATTCAGTGTGGGTGAATATTAACAGGCCTCCCGTCTCTGCAGGGGACCAGCGTCCAGACTGACGACGGAATTAAATCGAAGGGGCGGACGGGGAACTCTTTTTCCCCAGAGCTTCAGTGGATGAGGAGGGCGGAGAGCTCATTTAGGCTCAGGCTTCAATCAATAAAGTGCAGTTTGTTAAAGCGTGTGCATATGGAAGCAGGCTGGAATGGAGCTTCTCTGAGGAGGAGTGAAGCTTTCCTGAACGTTAGTCCTGAGGTGCCCTCTGCTTGCCTCACCCCCACCTCCCCCGTCAGAGTAACTTACACAACTGGCGTTTTTCCTCCATACATTCCATCCGTGCAGCTGAGGCATTTACTGAGGCAGGACAGGTTCTGCAAGGCACCTTTGCTCAAGGGTAAAACGGCAGTGCCCCACCTGGGAATCAAACCTGCAACCTCTGAGTCACAGGTTTCCTAACCATCATAACGCACTTCCTTCTCTCTACAGTTCGCTTTGATAGATCTGCACTGAAGTACATGATGGCATGTTGAAAGATGGGTATCGAGACTTCAGATTCGACACCGTGTCTCTCTGCTGGGGGTTAGCAGAGGCTGTGTTGAAGGCTGAATTAAATTGCCACTGGGGATGGACAGGTTTTGGAAATGATCCCGCCCCGTGGTGAATGACATCATTCTCAGGTGGGTCCGACGGTGGCAGCGGCGTGCGGAGACGGCTGACATTTCCTACCCAGCTCCTGCGAGCAGAATCGCACGCCTCCACAGGAGCAGTACAGGAGAGTTACTGACACGCGTGCTCGCATTTTATATTCCAGCTGTCCTTTCCCAAGTAACCTTTAGGGTGTATTTTATGTGCAAGAGCCCATTTACATATAGCTTTAAAGTGAAAGAAGGAAATGTTGAGTGAATGTAAAAGGGGGAGAAAAAAAGCAGTGACCCATTTCTGATTGGTTAAATCCAAAGTCCCACAAATGAAATGATAACGCACTGTCCTTATTGCTTTTTAGAGTCCTACATTTAGATTTCTCTGATTGAATGAGTAGATTAGCTGTCCCCCCCCCTCATAATTAACATAGAAGTCTCAAAAAATAAATAAATCTAATTTACTACTATTTTTATTTTTATTTAATTTTTTTGAAGCAGGCCAGAGGCAGCCCCAGGGGCGTGTCCCAGTTTGGTCCCTAAAGTGCCGGAGAGGTCGAGCGAAGCCTTTGCCCCGCAGTACAGCGCCGGGCTCTCTCTCCTCTGCGGGGCAGACAGAGTTTATCTCCGCTTTGTGTTCTCCTCACGCCAGCTGCTGGCTGCCGGGTTAGCACGCTCTGGAGAAGCCTAGCGCACGCTACGCTGACCCTTTGCCCACGGGACCCTTCGCTTATCCCGGTCAATCCATTACTACCGTCTCCGGGGAAATACCAGCGCAAATGCCCTCATTCAGATGCACCACCATCCGCCCTGAGACTGGTTCATTATCTTACCTCCTCCGTGCCATCTCCGTATCTGTGGAAAGATGTCGGGGAGGGCAGTTTGGAACAATTTCTCGGACGATTTTGGTTTCCTGCCAAAAATGATATAATTCTCAATGACGAGCTGCTTTATTTCAAGTCGCTTTTTGCTTTCTGTCTGAAATCTTATCACTTTTTTCCATGACAATATTTTTCCATGTGCAAGTACCGTTTTGTGTGAGCTCTTTTATAATATCCTTCTTTAGGAGAGTGAGTGTCTGTGTGTGTGTGTGTGTCTGCTTTGTATAATATCTTCCGTTAGGAGAGTGTGTGTGTGTGTGTGCGTGTGTGTGCGTGCGTGTATGTGTGTGTGTGTGTGTGTGTGTGTCTGCTCTGTATAATATCCTCCTTCAGGAGAGTGAGCGTGCATGTGTGTGTGAATACGTATCATTACTGAAATTTAAATTGTGCATTTAGATGCGAGCTTTTCATATGCATCTCCCGCAGCTCCAAAGTGTACTATGTGCTTTTTCCCAGCTCTTTCAGCAATTACTTTGTGTTTTATGGCTGTATGTATAATGCATGTAAGTCCTTTCTTCATGCAGTAAGCCCTAATAAGCCTCAGGCGTGCTCTTAAAGGTGAAGCCGCCATGCTTTCATTTCATTAAGGGACTCAACGTTTTCTGAGACAGCGGCACAAATCTGCATTACTGGCTCCCGTTCACATCAAATCAATACAGAGTGCCTGCCTTTGACCACACCCATCTGTAATTCCAGTGAAACATCTTGCATCCGCATCTCCTTGTACAGAGAGCACAGGGACTGCCCACGTCCATCTTCAGTACAAACTGGAAGGTCACTTTGGGGTCATACACTGACAGGCAGAACTTTAATTTGCCCCAGTTCTAGAATTTATGCAAAAAATGGAGCATTAAGAAAATGGGCGGGAAAAAATTATTGGACATCATAAGAGGCATACCACAAAATGTGCATTGAGACCATATCTATCCTCAGAACAATAAACTGTAGAGAAAATGTGGTAAAATATTCTGTAAAAATTGTTTTAAATATGCCAAACATTAAATATTTTTAAGGTTAGGCAATGTTAGATCATTCTCTATACATTTTCTTTACTTTTAAGCTTCTATACCTCAGTGCATTTTTGGTATTGTTTCGGAATGATTACAATGGACACAAGGATTAGAACAGTCATATAGTAAATATGGAGTCATGTTCAGTAAGAAGTCTTGTATATATTGGCGAGGCACTCAGAGTATATGTATGTCATATTTGTTTTACCCTGATTGCTGGGCCAGATGTTCACTTCTCTTTGGTCTGAGTACTGCACCTAATTACAGACAGGAAAAAAACCATGGAAGATGATGCCATTTTGCTTAATTAGCAAAACGAGCTTTATCTGGTCTGCTGGATATAATTTAGATTGTTTTAATCACTAGACGACAGGGAAAAGATGTGTGCTCAAATATCTCTGAGATTTGATAACATTGAAGAAAGCTAGGAGTTATCAATAATACCAGGGAAGGTACTAAAATTTTGCAATGTGATATTTTAAATTGTTTATAATTTTTTGTGTGTTTTATATACGGTGTAAAAAAAACTAAATGAAATAATTCAGACTGAAACACATGCTTTCTGAAGATGGATTTGGTCTGAATGTCTGAAGAGGTTGAAGCTGCCTTCTGAGATATTTGTAAATGTTAGTGTTTGACTTATGCGATTTACTGGATCTTGGGGATTAAAGTGTTAAGTTGACCTCATTCATTCTGGCTTTCTACAGGCCTATCAGATTTGAACCCAAATGCAGAATTGAAACCTTGTGCGCTCAGCTGAGCGATTCGGCTCCGCGTGTCATCTGTGACTGATTGCGCTACGGACCTGACCGCTGCAGGGAGAGCGGCGAGCGGGCGCCATGGCGACGGCGGAAGGGAAAGGGGGCGGGCGGCGGCGAGGGAGCGAGCCTGCCCCAGAGCATCCTGGGAAAAGGGCGGCCGCTGTCACGGCTGTTGCGGCGATCCGTGTCAAACTCCCCGCGGGCTAATCCGTCAACGGAGCGCTCCGACGCTCCTCCGCCTTCCCAGAGTCCCCGGCGGCAGCCTTCCGAGGGCCGTCAGTCCTGCCGTTCGGGGGACGGCAGTCGCTCTGCGGCGTGCAGTCTTGTCCTGTCTGTCATCTCAGCTCCGACCGGTGGGGATGCAGTAAATCCCAGAGGCGGTGAGACTGACAGATGCTAATCAGGGTCTTCGCTTTTTAAAACTCTCGTATCGATTCGTTTTATTTACAAAAGCGCGATGCTTTTACAGGACAACCGAAGAACAAATGCTTCTCCTTAACCCAGAAAGTTCTGGGGTTTTTGCTTTTGGTGAAATTGCAGTGCCCATACTTCACAGAATTAAGGACATCATTTAAACTCTTTTTTTGACACTTGCACTGTATTATATAATATGTAACCTGTTTACGTTTGATTCACATTGGGGTGACCAGGCCCACTTCATTTAAGCTGGTTTTTTTAGGAGGGTGGGGGGGAGAGTGCTGGCTGGGAAGGGCTGATTTAGTGTCTCCTCCCAGAACAGTCAGCTTTAGGCAGCCCAAGTGCAATCTACAAGGTAACCTCATTTTACAGGTTAATAAGGGACTTTGGACCAGGCTATTTATAGACGTACAGTAGAATCCACATTTAAGAACTCCACCCCTCGTCCCCCAGCTCAGTTCCCAGTAGAGGACGTTTGCAACACCCTTTCTCTCTCTCTCTTCTTTCACTTTCTAATGCAGAGCAATTTCACTTTGCCCTGAAAAGGGAAACGTTATGAGCAAATGCATCGAAGTCTATGCTGCACATGATGCTGCACAATGGTGAGTGTACTCATCTGTGTGAATGCATGCCTTCATTGCATATATCATGTTAATATTTTACATGCACTATTTAGACAAGAAATATATGTAAAAGTTGCATGTGGGTAAAAATATAAGCAAAACTGTTATTATTCTGTCACTGGTGGGTGTCTTATGAGTGAGTTTCAAATTTATGAATAATTTTTTTTCTTCTTCTCAGTGATCAAGGTGAAATTTTCACCACTGTTGGGCCACATTTGGCCCCTGTCCTGCTAGGTGAATAGAATGTTGGGCCACATTTGTCCCCTGTCCTGCCAGGTGAATAGAATGTTGGGCCACATCTGGCCCCCATCCTGCCAGGTGAATAGAATGTTGGGCCACATTTGGCCCCTGTCCTGCCAGGTGAATAGAATGTTGGGCCACATTTGGTCCCCGTCCTGCCAGGTGAATAGTATGTTGGGCCACATCTGGCCCCCATCCTGCCAGGTGAATAGTATGTTGGGCCACATTTGGCCCCTGTCATGCCAGGTGAATAGAATGTTGAGCTACATTTGGCCTCTTTTCTGCCAGATGAATAGAATGTTGGGCCACATTTGGCCTCTGTTCTGCCAGGTGAATAGAATGTTGGGCCACATTTGGCCTCTTTTCTGCCAGGTGAATAGAATGTTGGGCCACATTTGGCCTCTGTTCTGCCAGGTGAATAGAATGTTGGGCCACATTTGGCCTCTGTTCTGCCAGGTGAATAGAATGTTGGGCCACATTTGGCCTCTGTTCTGCCAGGTGAATAGAATGTTGGGCCACATTTGGCCTCTGTTCTGCCAGGTGAATAGAATGTTGGGCCACATTTGGCCTCTGTTCTGCCAGGTGAATAGAATGTTGGGCCACATTTGGCCTCTGTTCTGCCAGGTGAATAGAATGTTGGGCCACATTTGGCCTCTGTTCTGCCAGGTGAATAGAATGTTGGGCCACATTTGGCCTCTGTTCTGCCAGGTGAATAGAATGTTGGGCCACATTTGGCCTCTCTTCTGCCAGGTGAATAGAATGTTGAGCCACATTTGGCCCCCATCCTGCCAGGTGAATAGAATGTTGGGCCACATTTGGCCTCTGTTCTGCCAGGTGAATAGAATGTTGGGCCACATTTGGCCTCTGTTCTGCCAGGTGAATAGAATGTTGGGCCACATCTGGCCCCCGTCCTGCCAGGTGAATAGAATGTTGGGCCACATTTGGCCTCTGTTCTGCCAGGTGAATAGAATGTTGGGCCACATTTGGCCCCCTGTCCTGCCAGGTGAATAGAATGTTGGGCCACATTTGGCCCCCTGTCCTGCCAGGTGAACAGCCCTGATTCTTGTATTAACACATTATGCTGAAGAGAGAGGCTGCCCTGTCAGAGCCAGGAAAACGCAAACCTGACCTTTCCGCCTCGTCGTTTAAAAAGATGGATGCCGCCGTGTCACTCTGGGTTATTATCCCTCCTCCCTGACGTGATTTTCAGCTCCTTGGCCTGAACCAAGCCTCTGCATCCACACTAATCAAATCAACGGGGACCAGATGCCCCGTCGAAAAAGGCCCTCCTGGACAATTAGGCCTGTCTAGATGAATGTTCACGCAGGGATTCTATATGGCGCATGTCTCCCTTGATCCCACTCTCATCCGTAACAGTTCCAGCGCAAGACTTTGAGCACGCGGCTAGAACACCAGGGCTCAGGACTCCAGGCCCAGAACATTTACAAGGACAGTCTCTCCGTAAAGATGTCCGCGGAAGAAGAAGAAGAAGAGGAAAATGAACATTTCTGGATTCAGTGAACTTGCGATGTGAGAGGTGTTAGTAAAATGTGCCGGAGTTTGTCTCCATGCAAGGCTGTCCACAGCGGCCTCGCCTGTGCTCTATTCTTCCCCTACTGAAGAGGCTCACAGGAACAGGTGGAGGGTTACAGTGCGGAGGCAGGTGTGACGTGGGCGGAGGGGAAAATGGAGGGAATGAGAGGTCGGGAGGTGGGGGTGAGGGGCAAGGGAAAGTCCTCTGGCTGCTTATTAGAGGAGCGAAATGAATTGCGTCGTGTTTTTCTCCATTCGCCTGCTTTGTAATCACTGCTTTTTTTCTTTTTTTCTTTTCGTCTAGCGCAATGAAAGAATTGAACAACCATAGAAAAATCCGTTCCAAGGACATTTTTTATTTTGAATGGTTTCAAAGGCTCTCTAAATAATCTTTTTTTCAGTCTGATTTCTGAAAAGCTTCCTGGCGTCCTTGGACTGGCAGAAACCTGTGGTTGTTTCTTTCTTTTCTTCCTGCATTATGAAACAAGCTGCCAACTTTAAACATTCATTGCTACCATGTGATGGGATTTGAATTGGAGGCTGCCTTGGATTGATGTACTGAATGGAGCAAAGCACTTTATTTTTCAATCACGTATCTAAAGGTCAGTCTTACGTATTCCACATATAAGGCACCTCTGAATTTGAGGCAGAAGTTGTATTGTGAGATGTGGGGATGAGCTACTGTTGAGAATGTGGGTAAGTGGCGAGAGAGGTGGGGTGGTTAGCCTGGTTTGCCTGAAGAGCCTATTCATTTTCTTCCAAGAGTAATCTGGTGGGTTATAGAGAAAAGTGAGACACGTCCGATTGGCTCTTCTCTTATCAGGTGACCATAAAGTCATGAAGGCTATGTTTCTCTTGGAGGCTGTAAAAAGCATTTTTATGGATGCAGTCACATGGTGTGTTCCATCCGTGCTCTCACTCTCTCTCTCTTCTGAGGTTAAGCTCTGAAGTCAAATGAGAGAGGACCTCTCTTCCCAGGCCCGCTGCTCGTTGTGATCTGAATATGATCCGCAGGGTTTTTTAAGAGCCACAGTCGAGGAGCACTCGACGTGTTAAACCGCAAAATGGCCGCCCCTGGTGCGGTCTGGAAGAACGGAGACCGTGGGCGCTCACGCGGAGGTGAGGTGCGCTGGTCTCACATTCCCCCAGCCTTTCCGGTCCGACCGCATGCATTCGAGACGACGCGACTCGCTCATTTTTCACCAGCCCTTTCTCTCTCACACCCTTCCCACCGTGACTGACTTGCGATCGCGCCTTTAACACCCAGATCAGATCAGCCTGCTGGAGATTAGCGAACGCAAATGTGCACTTCCATCGGAAACGCGTTGTCACTCACGTTCATTTCCACACCTTTATCAGCCTAAGCACCGTCTTCGTTTTGGAGTACGTGTGCAAAATAACGTTAACCACTGCTTCTTAAAGGCAGTCATACGATGAGGTAAATCTGTAGCCTGTAAAGTATGTTGAAAATGATCTATACATTGTGACTTATTCTTATTTTGAAGATGAATTTGTGCTCCTAATCAGTCTTACTTATTTTGATCCTTGCTTGCATCTCGCTTCTTCTTAAAATGTCTTGAAAACAAATTATTGGAAAGAACATCCAGTGTGTGTCCATATAAGATTAAATAGATATATTAATAACTTGGGGAAACTGAATCTGTGATTTTTATGTAGAATTTTTGATGTTATATGTAACATGGATTTGTCACTAATGTTTTAAATATGCCGTTATATGTTAAAATAACCTACTGTCAGTTGTTAAAAGGTATAGATAATAGTTTTAAACATGTGATATGCGTTTGGTCATTTTCAAGCTGATAAAGGCATTATAAATTCTACACAAGGCATTGCTTAAGTGTAGTGGTGCCAATGTTATAGCTACTACTGCTGCTACTACTACTATACTACTACTACTCGTACTGCTACACTACTACTACTGCTGCTGCTACAACTGCACTACTACTACAGCTACTACTACTAGGCCTACTAATAATGCACCTGCAACTACTACTAACTCCTTATTGCAAAAAAACTATGTAAGTAAATTATAAGATCATGAATTAAAATCTCACACAACAGTTTATTGTTATTTAACTGTATTATATCTCTGTGCTGTTGCCATAAAATAAAATCCAATTTACAAAATGGCAATTCACTAACAGTTCAACTTTGTAATAATTATGAGATTTTAATAAAAAACCGTTATGTAACAAAGAAAAAGTCGAAACCTATTTTTAGGTCAAAGAATAAGGCCAAATGCATTTCAGTTCGATTGAAATTGCCCCTAAACGGCATGTGAACTAAGATTCTGTCTATTTAGTCCATCCCAAGAGCTACTCTTGACATTTTGTTATTCATTAAATGCTAAATTTCTATACCCAATTGAATAACCATTGATTTCGGGCCCCACAGGGGCCTGTAGCTCCGTTGCGCTGTAACATAAACATGGTTTTTAACCCGCTGGAAAGCCGCTCGTCGTGAGGATGAACTCGAGCGTCGGCCTAGTGGCCTACGCTTTGACCTGGATGAAATTGTGGGTTCTGGGAACGGCCAAACCAGCATTATTAGATCGCCACACTCGCTAAGTCTCAAGGTCGCCTCTCAGCGGGCTCTTTTATGTTGTATTGATCTGCGCGCGGCTCTCCGTGAACACGCAAAATGAAACTTTCCTGATCGGAAGTTCTCCTACCAAACCCCTCTGAAAATGACTGATTCTTCAGCTGCATTCGGAGCTAATTTTCGCCGCATCCTCTCCAGTAAATTATGTGCAGCCAAACACGACGCAGTTTATTTAGCGTTGAAGAAGAGCAGGGTGTGCCCTTCCGTTTTGCGTCGTGTTTTCACACTGCAAAATTTCAATTAAATTTGAGAAAAAGTCGCGTTGTGCAGTGCAGTTTTCCCATGTTTGTGTTTCTGGTTTGATTCCACGAAATATACACATAAAGGCAGAACGTTCTTGGATTTATGAATTCATTGATGAAGAAAGTGCAGTCTCACTAAGTAATAATGGGTTTCTTGAGAGTGTTAGCGGTCGGAAGTTCCCTTGGGCCCTTTTCATTTCAGCACTACGGACAGTTCCTAAATCTCCCTGGAGCTATCCTCAAGGGTCAATCTCCTTCATCTTTTCCTCCGATGGAAAATGATGGTATGTAGCCTACTACTGTCTTACAGTCGGAACAGTTTACAAACACATTACTGATGACATGTGCATAGAGGCCTAAACGTCAACTAGACTAAATCAAATCGGTCTGTTAAAATAATCGAAAGTGTCTTTCTTACCACAATAGCAGCTGTTTATTCACGGTGTTTTGAAGGTTCTTTCGCTGCTTTAAAAAAATATATATATATTATTTTAATTATTATTATCATTATTTTTATTATTATTTTTATACATACTTAGAATAGACTATAAGCCACTTCCTTCCCATGAACGTTCTTGTAGGTGAAGTGACATTGATGTCGTGCGAGTTAACCTTGCGTTCCTCTCAAAGGCGTGTAACAGCCTATAGCATGTGCCGTTTATTCCCTTACGACCAGAAACGAGCGTGCTCTATAATCGCCCCATTCGAATACTATCGTGTGTTATTACTGAACAAACAGTGCATTTTAAATAAGCATGTCTGGGCGATTGCACTGTAGGCTACATTTTTTTAAAGTCATAATGATCTCTCGTGCACTGCATTTTAACGGAATATTGTGAAGCTATGTTAATTCTTTTAGATGTGGAAGGCTATTGTCGCCGAAATAAAAATAAGAAATTTTCCGATTTCACAGATATATATATATATATATATATATATATATATATATATATATATATATATTTCCGTGGTCTCAAATGCAAAAAACGGAAATACTAAGTCAGACAATTTAATGTGTTTTTATAAATAAATAATAAAGTGGATCCACGTTTTCCACTCCTCACGGTGGAGAGGGCTTCGTTCATTTTGTGCAAAGGTTTTGAAAGGAAATGGGCTATTTATTCACCTTATTCACCAACAGTTTGCTTCTTGTATTTGAAGGGGGCGCGCCTACAGGGTGGCGACCAAAGTGATCGCCGGTGACGCGCGTCTGGGGTCTATGTTTATGTCTGTTTGGGTTCCGATTGGGCGAAGGGTAGAAATGTGCCTGGCATCTGCGCGCCGTGGGCGGGAATAGGCATGTTTATAAACCCCAGTGTGCGCGCCGTGGGCGGGAATACTAGATTGAGAAACTGAAGACAGAAACGGAGAAGAGGAGAGAGAGGACGCGCAGCGGCGGCGGCAGTGGCGGCGGCTGTGGCTGACTGGAGCTAGTTGGAGGAGGCGCGGCTCCCCCTGCCCCTCCATCCCAGCACCTGCATGGACGACCACCTCAGCCTCCTTCACTCGCCTCCGACTTCCTCAGCCAAGCACCGGGGCAACAACATCGTGAACCACGGCTACACCGAGACCGAGCAGGACATCATGACAGTTGTTGCTTGCGATAACATGTTGGAGGAGACGGCAGCGCTCCCAGGGCACCAGTCTTTAGACCGCTATGAGCCCGACCACGAGTGCTGCGAGAGGGTGGTCATTAATATTTCCGGCTTGCGCTTCGAGACGCAACTCAAAACTCTCTCTCAGTTCCCCGAGACTTTGCTCGGGGACCCCAAGAAGAGAATGCGCTACTTTGACCCGCTGAGAAACGAGTACTTCTTTGATAGAAACCGTCCCAGCTTCGATGCAATCCTATACTACTACCAATCGGGGGGGCGTATCCGGAGACCTGTTAACGTCCCAATTGACATTTTCTCTGAGGAGATACGGTTTTATGAACTCGGGGAAGAGGCAATGGAAAAATTCCGGGAGGACGAAGGTTTCATCAAAGAAGAAGAACGTCCTTTACCCAGCAACGAATTCCAGAGGCAAGTGTGGTTGTTGTTTGAGTACCCCGAGAGTTCGGGTCCAGCCAGGGGCATCGCCATTGTCTCGGTGCTGGTCATTTTAATCTCCATCGTAATATTTTGTCTGGAAACTTTACCCGAATTCCGGGATGACAAAGAACCCACTACCGTAGCGCCCATTATAAATGGAACGACACCTTACTTCACTAGTCCTTTTTCAGACCCTTTCTTTGTGGTAGAGACACTCTGTATAATATGGTTCTCTTTCGAACTGCTGGTTAGATTTTTTGCCTGCCCCAGCAAAGCCACGTTTTCGAAAAACATCATGAACATTATCGACATTGTGGCGATCATCCCTTATTTTATCACGCTAGGGACTGAGCTCGCGGAGCGGCAGGGGAACGGGCAACAGGCGATGTCCTTGGCCATTCTCCGCGTGATCAGGCTCGTGAGGGTTTTTCGTATTTTCAAGCTCTCTCGGCACTCAAAGGGGCTTCAGATTTTAGGACAGACACTAAAAGCCAGCATGCGGGAGTTGGGACTTTTGATATTTTTCCTTTTCATCGGGGTTATTCTCTTCTCCAGTGCCGTCTACTTCGCCGAAGCAGACGACCCCGAATCTAGCTTCAGCAGCATCCCCGATGCATTCTGGTGGGCTGTGGTCACCATGACGACAGTCGGCTATGGAGACATGCACCCTGTAACCATAGGGGGTAAAATCGTCGGGTCCCTGTGTGCAATCGCAGGCGTGTTAACCATTGCCCTGCCAGTCCCAGTAATTGTTTCTAATTTTAACTACTTCTACCACAGAGAGACTGAAGGGGAAGAGCAGGCTCAGTACATGCACGTTGGCAGCTGTCAGCCTTTGTCCTCAACGGAGGAACTGAAAAAGACACGTAGCACGTCCTCCCTCAGCAAATCGGAATACATGGTGATAGAGGAAGGAATCAACAGTGCTTTCAAACAGCCCAACTTTACTGCACAGAACAATCAGAACTGCGTGAACATCAAAAAGATTTTTACAGATGTGTAACCGTTAGAAAAGCGAGAAATGATATAAATATAACGACTATTACTCTACCAATAATAATCGTGACGTGTCAGTGCAAGTCTTGTGTGGAGGCAACGCAATAGGTATATACATGTGTCCTTTCAGTCCGTGAGCTTCTGAGTACATTCCATTCGCTCTTGAGGAGTAGCTCAAGGATTTTTTCTAGTGTTAATGGAGCTTCGTGTCCTGCGTTTGATTCGGTTTAATTAAGTGGGATAGAATTCAAACGCTGCTGTATTGGACATCTTTCCGTTTATTTTCCTTAAAGACAACGGCGATGTTTGCTTCCAATGTTCATTAATTCTGCTGGTTACGTGATATTTCATTTACTAAGTGAAGTGTCTTCATTAAATAATTATGTCAGTAATATTCTAGCTATAACAAGCAACGAAATATGGAGTGAGAAACTTGAAGAAATGCTTTATTATGATTACAGCCAAATATTGCTCATAGGTAGACATATATAATATATTTTACAAACGTGTTACCATGTCAAACGACAACTAAGGTGTAATGTAGGCTATTAAATCTATTTCGGCTGTTGAATTACGTTTAAGCGGCCGTAGGTAAGCGCCTGTAACCATCAAAGGGCACAATAGAAAAGAGTAGCTTTTTCATGTAATGTGGAGAAAAACATCCCATTCATCAAGGCAATGTTTCGCGTGTACGCATTGTGCGATTCAGTCAATTTAATCTGATCATACTTATTGGGAGGAGTCGCGGCAACAATATCATCGAATCACTTCTGATTGTTTACGTGAAAGAAGTGCCCGTGTTTTCCAAATCAGTTTGGCCTTCTGAAGACTCCAAGTTTAAAAATCAATGCCAGCACAAGCACGAGGACGAATACACGGTGTTTGCGCGTCTCTCGTGGAGGTGCCGGACAACAAAAAAAGGAGATCAGAGCCAGCACACGGTTTCCAGTGGATGCTGCTAATCCCGCCTAGAGTGATGCAGTCTCCATGGCGACCACCGTTTCCTGGGTAACCCCTCTGATGTTGCCATGGCATCTCTCTCTCTCTCTCTCTCTCTCTTTCTCTCTCTCTCTCTCTTTGTCTCTCTCCCCTGTTTCCACAGTAACCTTCCAGATGGTTCAGAAGCCTGACCTGAGAATTTTATACTCAAAGGCTAGTCTTAAAACAGTAAAATAACTGTGAAAATAACACACATGCAGAAATTTGTGTGCCTTCAAATAGACTGATAACACTTAACTCTTGCATTAATATTCCAAGTAAATATGGACACACATATGTAACAATAGTGCAAATGGTGTTTTATAATAAGTGTTGTACGTCATATGATTGATAAGTGTGCTACTTTAGCTGGATTTTGCATCGCCTGGCGTGATGGCAAGACAAAGGGGACTGGATGTAAATTCACGTAATAAACTGGAGACAGAATGAATGTGTGGCACATGGAAGAATGTGGGAAATGTGTGCACGCAGATCTCCCGGATGCGCGCACGCCCGGGCAGCGCCCCGGCGATGGAGGAGGGAAGATGCTGGAAATTGTGAATGGAGCTGGAGCAGGCCGTGCTTTACATCCCGCGTTCACAAGGGGCTGCTCTACACCGTCGAATGCGCGAGGTGGGTACGGCCGGGGGGGGCGCGCCAGGGAGCGCTCCGCTTTCGCGGTCGCGCTTTCGCGGTCGCGCTTGCGTCACGGGCACAGCCGAGCAGCAGATAGCACTTCTGCGGTCGTCCGTGTTCGGCTCAAGTTAAGCTGATACGCTTGCATGGGGAAACGTGACCGCAGACCTCTGTGCATAGGAGATGGCCGCTGTAAGTTTGTTGTTGCTGCTGTTGGGTGCGGCATTTAACTTGTGGAGTGAAATAAATATATCTCTGACTAGGTGATTCAGTTCCTCTTATAGCAACATGTTTTGAGCATTGAGTGTAAAGCATTTGCCTCAAGTACAGCAATGTTAGAAAGGTGGAGTTAGCCCTCAGCAGTCTGAGGAATTACATGTGGATTCCACATATTTTTAAAATATAGTTTTCTGTCTTATGCAAGTCTAAAAATAGGCCTCACAGTCATGGCAAGGCTGTCTGGTTTCCCATTCTGTGTTTCTCATGAAGAAACCTGCTTTAATAAAAACTGCAAGGCTAAAAACAAAAATCCCCTCAGTTATTGTTACTAGCATTATAGAGTTATGAGCCACGTTTTGGCATAGTGTCATAAAAAATGTATGCGTCAGTTTTTGTACAAGAGTGCTTATTAATGAAGTCAAAATGGCATTCGATTTCATTACAAATATGATTACATGATTGGCAAAAACATTTATTTATAATTATTGTTTTTGACTGTGTTACTAATTTATCGGATGCTTTCATGGCTTGGAGGGACATTGAGGTATTTAATATGATATATAAAATATATAATAAGATGTACAACCAACAAGGCCATGCTCATATAATAGGAAGCAACGCTTAGTGATAGTAAGGTGTTTAATTAAATATTGGCCATTGGTTTGCAATCACACATATGTTTATATCATTCTTATTCTTTATGAATCACATAGATTATTATTATTATTATTATTATTATTATTGATAATAATAATTGATTTAATGAGTTGCAACAGATCAAAGAAAGGTTTGTAAATCTTTCTACCAGAGATTTTGATAATTGTTGCTAGTCTGTAGAGAGGCAGTTGAGTCCACCTTAAGCCTCAGTACTGCACTGGGCCTGGTGGAGAGAGAGTGGTCCACCTTAAGCCTCTGTACTGCACTGGGCCTGGTGGAGAGAGAGTGGTCCACCTTAAGCCTCAGTACTGCACTGGGCCTGGTGGAGAGAGAGTGGTCCACCTTAAGCCTCAGTACTGCACTGGGCCTGGTGGAGAGAGAGTGGTTCACCTTAAGCCTCAGTAATTCACTGGGCCTGGTGGAGAGAGAGTGGGCCACCTTAAGCCTCAGTACTGCACTGGGGCTGGTGGAGAGAGAGTGGTCCACCTTAAGCCTCAGTAATTCACTGGGCCTAGTGGAGAGAGAGTGGTCCACCTTAAGCCTCTGTACTGCACTGGGCCTGGTGGAGTGAGAGTGGTCCACCTTAAGCCTCAGTAACACACTGGGCCTGGTGGAGAGAGAGTGGTCCACCTTAAGCCTCAGTACTGCACTGGGCCTGGTGGAGAGAGAGTGGAGGGGAGGGAACCTGTGGAATGATAATCAGTGAGCACGCGCGCGCGATGACGCAATCCAGCAGCCGCCTGCATTTTAAACGCTCGCTATCCCTGCAGGGTGGGCGACCGCCAAGCCTGACCGGAGGGGGCGGGGGGGGGCGGCCCGTCGCTCGGGGGTAGCGGTAATACCTTACGTGCGCACGCGTGGCACTTCATTCAGGTTCCGTCATGGCTGCCGGCCTGATTAATAATTGTGTCACACGATATCAGCAGGCGCGGATTGAGTCTCTGCAGCGTTTGTGGGAGGTCAGGTTCCTTCTTCAGTGACTGTGTCAGTGTCTGCGCCCTGTTGGAGGGCTCGCGTGTGATTGGATGTGTTTTTTTAATTCTGTCATTGTGAAGTTCTCACCCCAGACTGAAGTGAATGTTGTGTACACCTACACTCAAAGCAGCAGCTCCAGGCTTTCGTTCAGGCCACGCCTCTTCAGCTGCACTGAGACCAGAGACAGTGGTAAAAATATGGGCCAGGTCACTGTGACGCCACCCGTTGACTGCCTACGGGCTTGATGAGATGCGTTTGGAATCCCAGGAAGTGCAGTTTGTGGGCGCCGCCATGTTGTACAGTGAGCTTTGTCTCTCAGCAAGACCAGGAAGTGAGCTTCACAAAGGCAGCCTGGTTTTGGCCGCTTGATGGAGACATAGGGAGAGGTTAGCTGGATAGCTTTAGGTACAGACACAGTACAAACACAGGGAGAGGTTGGCTGGATTGCTTCAGGTACAGACACAGTACAGACACAGGGAGAGGTTAGCTGGATGGCTTTAGGTACAGACACAGCACAGACACAAGGAGTGGTTAGCTGGATTGCTTTAGTTACAGACACAGGGAGAGGTTTGCTGGATGGCTTTAGGCACAGACACAGGGAGAGGTTAGCTGGATTGCTTTAGGTACAGACACAGTACAGACACAGGGAGAGGTTAGCTCAGTTCCTTTAGGTACAGACACAGGGAGAGGTTAGCTGGATTGCTTTCGGTACAGACACAGTACAGACACAGGGAGAGGTTAGCTCAGTTCCTTTAGGTACAGACACAGTATAGACACAGGGAGAGGTTAGCTCAGTTCCTTTAGGTACAGACACAGGGAGAGGTTAGCTGGATTGCTTTAGGTACAGACACAGGGAGAGGTTAGCTCAGTTCCTTTAGGTACAGACACAGTACAGACACAGGGAGAGGTTAGCTCAGTTCCTTTAGGTACAGACACAGGGAGAGGTTAGCTGGATTGCTTTAGGTACAGACACAGTACAGACACAGGGAGAGGTTAGCTCAGTTCCTTTAGGTACAGACACAGTACAGACACAGGGAGAGGTTAGCTCAGTTCCTTTAGGTACAGACACAGTACAGACACAGGGAGAGGTTAGCTCAGTTCCTTTAGGTACAGACACAGGGAGAGGTTAGCTCAGTTCCTTTAGGTACAGACACAGTACAGACACAGGGAGAGGTTAGCTCAGTTCCTTTAGGTACAGACACAGGGAGAGGTTAGCTGGATTGCTTTAGGTACAGACACAGTACAGACACAGGGAGAGGTTAGCTCAGTTCCTTTAGGTACAGACACAGTACAGACACAGGGAGAGGTTAGCTCAGTTCCTTTAGGTTCGGACAGGGAGAGGTTAGCTCAGTTGCTTTAGGTACAGACACAGGGAGAGGTTAGCTCAGTTCCTTTAGGTACAGACACAGGGAGAGGTTAGCTCAGTTCCTTTAGGTACAGACACAGGGAGAGGTTAGCTCAGTTCCTTTAGGTACAGACACAGGGAGAGGTTAGCTCAGTTCCTTTAGGTACAGACACAGGGAGAGGTTAGCTCAGTTCCTTTAGGTACAGACACAGGGAGAGGTTAGCTCGGTTCCTTTAGGTTCGGACAGGGAGAGGTTAGCTCAGTTGCTTTAGGTTCGGACAGGGAGAGGTTAGCTCAGTTGCTTTAGGTTCGGACAGGGAGAGGTTAGCTCAGTTCCTTTAGGTTCGGACAGGGAGAGGTTAGCTCAGTTGCTTTAGGTTCGGACAGGGAGAGGTTAGCTCAGTTGCTTTAGGTTCGGACAGGGAGAGGCTAGCTCAGTTCCTTTAGGTTCGGACAGGGAGAGGTTAGCTCAGTTGCTTTAGGTTCGGACAGGGAGAGGCTAGCTCAGTTCCTTTAGGTTCGGACAGGGAGAGGTTAGCTCGGTTCCTTTAGGTTCGGACAGGGAGAGGTTAGCTCAGTTGCTTTAGGTTCGGGCAGGGAGAGGTTAGCTCAGTTCCTTTAGGTTTGGACAGGGAGAGGTTAGCTCAGTTGCTTTAGGTTCGGGCAGGGAGAGGTTAGCTCAGTTCCTTTAGGTTCGGACAGGGAGAGGTTAGCTCAGTTGCTTTAGGTTCGGGCAGGGAGAGGCTAGCTCAGTTCCTTTAGGTTCGGACAGGGAGAGGTTAGCTCAGTTGCTTTAGGTTCGGACAGGGAGAGGTTAGCTCAGTTGCTTTAGGTTCGGACAGGGAGAGGTTAGCTCAGTTCCTTTAGGTTCGGACAGGGAGAGGTTAGCTCAGTTGCTTTAGGTTCGGGCAGGGAGAGGTTAGCTCAGTTCCTTTAGGTACAGACACAAGGAGAGGTTAGCTCAGTTCCTTTAGGTACAGACACAGGGAGAGGCTAGCTCAGTTCCTTTAGGTACAGACACAGGGAGAGGTTAGCTCAGTTCCTTTAGGTACAGACACAGGGAGAGGCTAGCTCAGTTCCTTTAGGTTCAGACAGGGAGAGGTTAGCTCAGTTCCTTTAGGTACAGACACAGTACAGACAGGGAGAGGTTAGCTCAGTTCCTTTAGGTACAGACACAGTACAGACAGGGAGAGGTTAGCTCAGTTCCTTTAGGTACAGACACAGGGAGAGGCTAGCTGGGTTCCTTTAGGTTCGGACAGGGAGAGGTTAGCTCAGTTCCTTTAGGTACAGACACAGGGAGAGGCTAGCTCGGTTCCTTTAGGTTCGGACAGGGAGAGGTTAGCTCAGTTGCTTTAGGTACAGACACAGGGAGAGGTTAGCTCAGTTCCTTTAGGTACAGACACAGGGAGAGGCTAGCTCGGTTCCTTTAGGTTCGGACAGGGAGAGGTTAGTTCAGTTCCTTTAGGTACAGACACAGTACAGACACAGGGAGAGGTTAGCTCAGTTCCTTTAGGTTCGGACAGGGAGAGGTTAGTTCAGTTCCTTTAGGTTCGGACAGGGAGAGGTTAGCTCAGTTGCTTTAGGTTCGGACAGGGAGAGGTTAGCTCAGTTGCTTTAGGTTCGGACAGGGAGAGGTTAGCTCAGTTGCTTTAGGTTCGGACAGGGAGAGGTTAGCTCAGTTGCTTTAGGTTCGGACAGGGAGAGGTTAGCTCAGTTGCTTTAGGTTCGGACAGGGAGAGGCTAGCTCAGTTGCTTTAGGTTCGGACAGGGAGAGGTTAGCTCAGTTGCTTTAGGTTCGGACAGGGAGAGGCTAGCTCAGTTGCTTTAGGTTCGGACAGGGAGAGGTTAGCTCAGTTGCTTTAGGTTCGGACAGGGAGAGGTTAGCTCAGTTGCTTTAGGTTCGGACAGGGAGAGGTTAGCTCAGTTGCTTTAGGTTCGGACAGGGAGAGGTTAGCTCGGTTCCTTTAGGTTCGGACAGGGAGAGGTTAGCTCAGTTGCTTTAGGTTCGGACAGGGAGAGGTTAGCTCAGTTGCTTCAGCTGCCGCAGTGGGGATGTATGATCCTGCTCAAGCATTTAACAGTCTGAGGCACAAACCTGTGAGTGTTTTCCACTTCACCTCATTTGCCTTTTATAAACATCAGGGTCAGGGAATTAATCTCACTTCATCAGCAAAGATAAGTCCTCCCTCCCATTACAGCGTTTGACAGATTGACAGCAGAAAGTGTGTTAGCATGTGCTTTTATCTGATACATTAAGCACAGTTTTTTCCCCGTTGCTTGTTGCTTTTACTGGTTGTGGTTTAGTCGAGTGGGCGGTTTTGCGTTTTGGGGGGAGGGGGGGGGGTATGTTGTTGGGGGTAAGGGGGGTAAATTGTCAGGATTGCCCTTTACCAAAATAAGCATCTTTGCAGGCTGTTCCACTTTTCCCTCACCTTCAGTTGACTTTGACTCTACACTATTTAAAAGCCTGTGCCCAGTGCTGCCCTCCACTGGCTCTCTTTATGTGACTGTATATATATATATATATATATATCCATCCATCCATATGTTATCTAACCCAGCATTTCCCAGCCGCTGTGCTGTTAGGTGAGGTCAGGTGTGCCGTGTGAAAAATCTTTTTAAAAATAGGTAAGTTCAAATTATTCAAAAAAAAAAAAAAAAAAACTTGACTACGTAATTAAAATGAGAGTGGCTTAATTGAAACCCCGGAAGAATGGTTAGGCCTACTGTTGACACGTCGCATCAACATCAGTGCCTGGCTGGCTTTGGAGAGCGGTGTGCCATGAGGTTCTGTAAATCTCGAAAGTGTGCCACAGAAGGAACAAGGTTAAAAAGGAAAAAGGAAGGACCTAACCTACTTATTTTTGGTCAGGGTTGCGGTGGGGCTGCAGCCTATCCCAGCATGCATTGGGCAAGAGGCAGGAATACACCCAGGACAGGTTGCCAATCCATTGCAGGGCACACACACAATTCACTCAAACACTCATACCTATGGGCAATTTAGAGTCTCCAATTAGCCTACCTGCGTGTCTTTGGACTGTTGGAAATCGGAGTGCCCAGAGAAAACCCACGTGGACATGTGGAGAACATGCACACAAAAAACATACCACGCAGCTTGTGGGATTCACAACCCTTTCCTACGTTGTATATATATCCGGTCTCTTTGTAGAGATACTGCAGCTCTACATTTGATATCTATGTTTAATATTTAATAGCATGGCCCCTTTCCACATTGTAAGAATATAAAAAGGTAAACAGGAGTACAATGCATGCCTTGCCAATATTTTATTTGAAGAAGGGAGGCCTCTATTCTCAGTAATAGTGTAATCTGAACATCACGCTCACAGTATCAGTGCCAAAAATGGACTCCAGAGGTAATCCTTACAGGCTATTGGTAATGTGATGAACTCTGTGGTGTGATTTACGATGCTAGGCACTCAGAGGTGGAGGGGCCCACGCCGTGCTTGTGTGCTGGAGGAACACAGCCCAGAGAATGCAATTTATAGATTCCAGGATTGAATAGTAGGTAGTCGGCCCTTTTGTTCTGTAGAGATTTCCATTGAAACACCATTATGGGTCTGAACCCAAAGCTTGACCTCTGAGGTGATATCCCTCCTTTGGCTCACAGCTAGGTCCAGTCGATAAATTCGCTGCTGATTCTAATGGATTTCATTGGGTCTTCGTTATTTATCGTCAACAGCAGTCTGACCCCACGCAAAATCAAAGTGCTTTTTTAACTTAGCACCAGGCGTTAGCGGTGTTAAAGTGTGTGGTCTTTTGTAAAATAGAATGGGGAATATATTTCACTGCAATGTATTCTTTTTTTTTTTGTTTTTTTTTTTTAGAAATATCAAAGCGGTATTAAAATTGTGCTGTATATTTGCCAATATATTTTGAAGTATAGCAATATATTTGTTTCTGGTCTTGAGAGTATTGTTCAGTTTGTTGCAGTGTATTCAGTTTCTAAATGAAAATCTTCCTGGGTGCCCAAATTGCAAAAGCCAGAATACCAGCCCTGTTTGAAGCCAGAATCTGCAGCATGCTTTGGTTTATGAGGCTACAAGACCAATTCCAGACCAATATGTTTGTAACCAAGGTGGATACGGGTTCAAATCAATCAGAAAGTGTTAGTGTTGAGTGCAGTGCTTAATCTGCATTACATAAGTAAACATCAGGAAAACAAATGGTCATACTCCACAAAAAATAACCTGTGTGAAGTTTCTGTGAATCACTTCAGACATTTTACATTTACGTTGTTGCTCAGCACTTAATTGTCAAATTGAACAGCATAAATCAAAGCGCTTGATTACACAGTTCAGAGTTCCCTTTGCCTGGCTTCAGTCTAATTCTCCACCATGTTGTGCTGTGTTTCCTGGTGGCGCAGAGAGATGATGTCATTGGGCCCTGGTGGGTTGGGCTGAGCCTTCGATATCTGGACTGTCCTGGGCCTCTCACCACAAGGATATACAGCCAGTGCGGACCAAGGTATAGCCTGCATGTTCCTCTGCGCTAATATGGCTCTCACTTAGAACTGAGTTTCTGGGTACGGTGCATTTTCTCCAGTCAGAATGTTTATGTTGAAAGCAACTCAGTTCATCCGGTGCACGCTCCACTTTTGGAGACAAACTAGCTCACGTATATGTTACATCGATTTAATTAGGATTTACACTACTTCAGTACGTCAGTAGTGTGTGTGTTTGCTGGGCTGTCAATCAGTAGGGAAATTGCAGTGCTAGGATAGACACACCCACAGCTCGCTTGTTCGGAAAAGACACACTTTATATTTCAATAAAATTTGATCATTTTACTTTTTATACATTTGGTTAAAAATTAAGTATTGTTTTCAAGCACTGGTAAACGCTTTGCGGATTATACAGTCTACCATAGTCTGTCTTTTGGGTAAAAGGCTGTTTTGGTTATCTGGAGGGAGATCACTGTTAAACACAACAGGGGTTGATCATTTGCAACTGCTGGCATTTGGTTTCTGTTCGTCGTTTGCTCACCCACATCTTAAGGTCTTATGGCAGTGTGCAAAACTCTTGGATTACTTTGTTAATGTACAAAATGGACGGATCACATTCTTCCTTCTTTCTTTGGTTATCGAGTGCTCAGAATTTCAGGAAGTGTTTTCAACGTCGGAGTGAAAACAAGCAGGAAAATGTTCTGAAAATAGCGTCCTTTGAAAAAAAAGGGGGTTTCAGTACAGGGGGAGCGAACGAAACTGCGATTTATATTTGGGAGAAAGCGAAACGACACAGTTTCGCTGGGCTGGGGTTCGATGGGTGCCGTTCGCTGATGTGGCGTTCCGGAAATGCTGCGATCCGGAAAATGGTTTGAGCGGAAAACTCGACTGGACTGCCCCTCAGCAACAAATCTAGGACAGTGCGCATTTCTTAGGCAGCGCTAGCAAGGCTCCTCCCCCTTGAGTGCTCTCCTTCTCCAGACTCCAGTGCACATCACCGTTACCAGCACAGTGAGGGTACAGCTCATCACCGTTACCAGCGCAGTGAGAGTACAGCACTGCAGCTCATCACCGTTACCAGCACAGTGAGGGTACAGCTCATCACCGTTACCAGCACAGTGAGGGTACAGCACTGCAGCTCATCACCATTACCAGCACAGTGAGGGTACAGCTCATCACCGTTACCAGCACAGTGAGGGTACAGCACATCACCGTTACCAGCACAGAGAGGGTACAGCTCATCACCGTTACCAGCACAGTGAGGGTACAGCACATCACTGTTACCAGCACAGTGAGGGTACAGCTCATCACCGTTACCAGCACAGTGAGGGTACAGCACTGCAGCACATCACCGTTACCAGCACAGAGAGGGTACAGCACTGTAGCTCATCACCGTTACCAGCACAGTGAGGGTACAGCTCATCACCGTTACCAGCACAGTGAGGGTACAGCTCATCACCGTTACCAGCACAGAGAGGGTACAGCTCATCACCGTTACCAGCACAGAGAGGGTACAGCTCATCACCGTTACCAGCACAGAGAGGGTACAGCACATCACCGTTACCAGCACAGTGAGAGTACAGCTCATCACCGTTACCAGCACAGTGAGGGTACAGCACATCACCGTTTCCAGCACAGTGAGGGTACAGCACATCACCGTTACCAGCACAGTGAGGGTACAGCACTGCAGCTCATCACCGTTACCAGCACAGTGAGGGTACAGCTCATCACCGTTACCAGCACAGTGAGAGTACAGCACTGCAGCTCATCATCGTTACCAGCACAGAGAGGGTACAGCACATCACCGTTACCAGCACAGTGAGGGTACAGCACATCACCGTTACCAGCACAGTGAGGGTACAGCACATCACCGTTACCAGCACAGTGAGGGTACAGCTCATCACTGTTACCAGCACAGTGAGGGTACAGCACTGCAGCTCATCACCGTTACCAGCACAGTGAGGGTACAGCACTGCAGCTCATCACCGTTACCAGCGCAGTGAGGGTACAGCACTGCAGCTCATCACCGTTACCAGCACAGTGAGGGTACAGCACTGCAGCTCATCACCGTTACCAGCACAGTGAGGGTACAGCTCATCACCGTTACCAGCACAGTGAGGGTACAGCACTGCAGCTCATCACCGTTACCAGCACAGTGAGGGTACAGCACATCACCGTTACCAGCACAGTGAGGGTACAGCACATCACCGTTACCAGCACAGTGAGGGTACAGCTCATCACCGTTACCAGCACAGTGAGGGTACAGCTCATCACCGTTACCAGCACAGTGAGGGTACAGCACTGCAGCTCATCACCGTTACCAGCACAGTGAGGGTACAGCACTGCAGCTCATCACCGTTACCAGCACAGTGAGGGTACAGCACTGCAGCTCATCACCGTTACCAGCACAGTGAGGGTACAGCTCATCACCGTTACCAGCACAGTGAGGGTACAGCACTGCAGCTCATCACCGTTACCAGCACAGTGAGGGTACAGCACTGCAGCTCATCACCGTTACCAGCGCAGTGAGGGTACAGCTCTGCAGCTCATCACCGTTACCAGCACAGTGAGGGTACAGCTCATCACCGTTACCAGCACAGTGAGGGTACAGCACTGCAGCTCATCACCGTTACCAGCACAGTGAGGGTACAGCACATCACCGTTACCAGCACAGTGAGAGTACAGCTCATCACTGTTACCAGCACAGTGAGGGTACAGCACTGCAGCTCATCACTGTTACCAGCACAGTGAGGGTACAGCACTGCAGCTCATCACCGTTACCAGCACAGTGAGGGTACAGCTCATCACCATTACCAGCACAGTGAGGGTACAGCACTGCAGCTCATCACCGTTACCAGCACAGTGAGGGTACAACTCATCACCGTTACCAGCACAGTGAAAGTACAGCACTGCAGCTCATCATCGTTACCAGCACAGTGAGGGTACAGCACATCACCGTTACCAGCACAGTGAGGGTACAGCACATCACCGTTACCAGCACAGTGAGGGTACAGCACTGCAGCTCATCACCGTTACCAGCACAGTGAGGGTACAGCTCATCACTGTTACCAGCACAGTGAGGGTACAGCTCATCACTGTTACCAGCACAGAGAGGGTACAGCTCATCACTGTTACCAGCACAGTGAGAGTACAGCACATCACCGTTACCAGCACAGTGAGAGTACAGCACTGCAGCTCATCATCGTTACCAGCACAGTGAGGGTACAGCTCATCCCCGTTACCAGCACAGTGAGGGTACAGCTCATCACCGTTACCAGCACAGTGAGGGTACAGCACTGCAGCTCATCACTGTTACCAGCACAGTGAGGGTACAGCTCATCACCGTTACCAGCACAGAGAGGGTACAGCTCATCACCATTACCAGCATAGTGAGGGTACAGCACTGCAGCTCATCATCGTTACCAGCACAGTGAGGGTACAGCACTACAGCTCATCACTGTTACCAGCACAGTGAGGGTACAGCTCATCACCGTTACCAGCACAGTGAGGGTACAGCACTGCAGCACATCACCATTACCAGCGCAGTGAGGGTACATCACATCACCGTTACCAGCACAGAGAGGGTACAGCTCATCACCGTTACCAGCACAGTGAGGGTACAGCACTGCAGCACATCACCGTTACCAGCGCAGTGAGGGTACAGCTCATCACCGTTACCAGCACAGTGAGGGTACAGCTCATTACCGTTACCAGCACAGTGAGGGTACAGCTCATCACCGTTACCAGCACAGTGAGGGTACAGCACTGCAGCTCATCACCGTTACCAGCACAGTGAGGGTACAGCTCATCACCGTTACCAGCACAGTGAGGGTACAGCTCATTACCGTTACCAGCACAGTGAGGGTACAGCACTGCAGCTCATCACCGTTACCAGCACAGTGAGGGTACAGCTCATCACCGTTACCAGCACAGTGAGAGTACAGCACTGCAGCTCATCATCGTTACCAGCACAGTGAGGGTACAGCTCATCACCGTTACCAGCACAGAGAGGGTACAGCACTGCAGCTCATCACCGTTACCAGCACAGTGAGGGTACAGCACATCACCGTTACCAGCACAGTGAGGGTACAGCTCATCACCGTTACCAGCACAGTGAGGGTACAGCACTGCAGCACATCATCGTTACCAGCACAGTGAGGGTACAGCACTGCAGCTCATCACCGTTACCAGCACAGAGAGGGTACAGCACATCACCGTTACCAGCACAGTGAGGGTACAGCTCATCACCGTTACCAGCACAGTGAGGGTACAGCACATCACCGTTACCAGCACAGTGAGGGTACAGCACTGCAGCTCATCACCGTTACCAGCACAGTGAGGGTACAGCACTGCAGCTCATCACCGTTACCAGCACAGTGAGGGTACAGCACATCACCGTTACCAGCACAGTGAGGGTACAGCACATCACCGTTACCAGCACAGTGAGGGTACAGCTCATCACCATTACCAGCACAGTGAGGGTACAGCTCATCACCGTTACCAGCGCAGAGAGGGTACAGCACTGCAGCACATCACCGTTACCAGCACTGTGAGGGTACAGCTCATCACCGTTACCAGCACAGTGAGGGTACAGCACTGCAGCTCATCACCTTTACCAGCACAGTGAGGGTGCAGCACTGCAGCTCATCACCGTTACCAGCACAGTGAGGGTACAGCACTGCAGCTCATCACCGTTACCAGCACAGTGAGGGTACAGCTCATCACCATTACCAGCACAGTGAGGGTACAGCCCATCACCGTTACCAGCACAGTGAGGGTACAGCACTGCAGCTCATCACTGTTACCGGCACAGTGAGGGTACAGCACATCACCGTTACCAGCACAGTGAGGGTACAGCACATCACCGTTACCAGCACAGAGAGGGTACAGCTCATCACTGTTACCAGCACAGTGAGGGTACAGCACATCACCGTTACCAGCACAGTGAGGGTACAGCCCATCACCGTTACCAGCACAGTGAGGGTACAGCACTGCAGCACATCACCGTTACCAGCACAGTGAGGGTACAGCCCATCACCGTTACCAGCACAGTGAGGGTACAGCACTGCAGCACATCACCATTACCAGCACAGTGAGGGTACAGCTCATCACTGTTACCAGCACAGTGAGGGTACAGCTCATCACCGTTACCAGCACAGTGAGGGTACAGCACATCACCGTTACCAGCACAGTGAGGGTACAGCTCATCACCGTTACCAGCACAGTGAGGGTACAGCACTGCAGCTCATCACCGTTACCAGCACAGTGAGGGTACAGCACATCACCGTTACCAGCACAGTGAGGGTACAGCACTGCAGCTCATCACCGTTACCAGCACAGTGAGGGTACAGCACTGCAGCACATCACCGTTACCAGCACAGTGAGGGTACAGCTCATCACCATTACCAGCACAGTGAGGGTACAGCACTGCAGCTCATCACCGTTACCAGCACAGTGAGGGTACAGCTCATCACCGTTACCAGCACAGAGAGGGTACAGCTCATCACCGTTACCAGCACAGAGAGGGTACAGCTCATCACCGTTACCAGCACAGTGAGGGTACAGCACTGCAGCTCATCACCGTTACCAGCACAGTGAGGGTACAGCACATCACCGTTACCAGCACAGAGAGGGTACAGCTCATCACCGTTACCAGCACAGAGAGGGTACAGCTCATCACCATTACCAGCACAGTGAGGGTACAGCACATCACCGTTACCAGCACAGAGAGGGTACAGCTCATCACCGTTACCAGCACAGTGAGGGTACAGCTCATCACCGTTACCAGCACAGTGAGGGTACAGCACTGCAGCTCATCACCGTTACCAGCACAGAGAGGGTACAGCACTGCAGCTCATCACCGTTACCAGCACAGTGAGGGTACAGCTCATCACCGTTACCAGCACAGTGAGGGTACAGCTCATCACCGTTACCAGCACAGTGAGGGTACAGCACATCACCGTTACCAGCACAGTGAGGGTACAGCTCATCACCGTTACCAGCACAGTGAGGGTACAGCTCATCACCGTTACCAGCACAGTGAGGGTACAGCACTGCAGCTCATCACCGTTACCAGCACAGTGAGGGTACAGCACTGCAGCTCATCACCGTTACCAGCACAGTGAGGGTGCAGCTCATCACCGTTACCAGCACAGTGAGGGTACAGCTCATCACCGTTACCAGCACAGTGAGGGTACAGCACTGCAGCTCATCACCGTTACCAGCACAGAGAGGGTACAGCACTGCAGCTCATCACCGTTACCAGCACAGTGAGGGTACAGCTCATCACCGTTACCAGCACAGTGAGGGTACAGCACATCACCGTTACCAGCTGAGTAACATTTTTCTCCTGCTGAACCTTTTATAAAGAGGGACCCCCTCCCACTACCCCCCCCCGCCCCCCGCCAGAGAGAGCAGTGTCTGGGAGTTCGGCGCTCGCCTCGCTGTTCGCAGATCAGGCGGGATGATTGACAGCACATCAGTGCGGCGCGGTTTACAGCCACCGCCAGGCTGTCATTGGCCCCTCCCCTCACCATCACAAGCAGGCAGATGCTGTGAATGAGGACTGCTTGGCTTTTCTGTGTGTTTTGTAATTAACCATATTAACCTTTATTCATACAGGGTAGGATGGCTGAGCACGCATTGCTCTTATGCAGCAATGCCCTGTGAATGCCCTCCATGTAGTCCAACCTGCATGTCTTTCTACACAGCAGACACGCTCAGTGTTAAATCAACTCTGGCAGTTAATATAAGTCCAGCTGGAACTAAACTGCACTCCTTTAGAGTTAGTAATAACACAGATAAATACTCCATGAGAGTTGATTTTACAGAGAACTTTGCCGTGTGCCTGAGAATATGGCATGGCTGCATATGCCCAGCATCTGTTGCAGAGCTGGGAAAGCTGTTAGACAGGCCTCTGAGTGAGGTACATGCTGTACGAGCCGCTGGTGGTTGACAGCAATCAGCCGGTGGCTGGGTATGATCTCATACCCTGAGTCTCCAGAGACGAAGCCCCTGCTCCTGTGTCTGGCCCCTCCCTGGAGAACCCTAGGCTGGCTTTTCTGTGTTTTTTTTAAGGCCATGGTCTGTTGGCACAAACGTTCAGTGAAATTCCCTATACAAATTGATTTGATTTTGGATTTGAGTACGGTTATCCTCCCCTTAAGCCTTGGTGCGGCTTGTCTGTGGTGGTCCACTCGGAGAGCTCTGTTTGTTGTGTTCCCATAGCGACAGGAAGAGGGAGGGGCTGCAGTCTCTTCTGAAGATTCTGAGCAGGAAGCAAGCTGTGATGATGAGACAGCTTTATGAGAAAGAATTTACCCCCCATAGTCTCACACTTCTGCCATCCTCCATTTTGTTTTTTGTAGTTTTGTCTTCTTCTTTAAAGGGCATGTGTCAGAATTCCACCGCAGCCTCCCTCTCGCCCGTTTTGGTTCAGTCTTTCGTAAGACCTGTCCAGTCGCTTTTAAAAAAAAAGAAAGGAAGAAAAACAACGGCGCTATTTTCGGGGTGGTGCGTCAGCTCTGTTTTCGGCGTTTGCTTGCGCGTGCCCCTGCCGCACAGCTGTGGCCGCGTGCCTCACGTGCCCGCTTGTGAGCGGCGGCTGTACCGCGCCGGCACAGAACCATCCTCGGCTAACTTCGCGGTGCACCGGAGTAACGCCGCGTGCTGATTGGAGCGGCGCTGTTTTCTGCCTGCGTTCCCACGATTGAGAACAATCCGGGAAAAGCCTGTTGCCTCGTCGCAGGATTGGCTGGGCTAATGCGGTGTTAGAGACGGCAGGAAGTAGTCCTATTTTCTTTTCTTTCTTTTTTTTGCAGTTCTTTGATTGGCCATTTTGCAGTCCAGTCACACAGGGTGTTCTGAAAACATTATCCTACTTGCCGGTGATGACAGCTGACTGTGTAATGAAGGCCAGGAGATGAACAGGAAATGGGAGGAGCCAGCACTGACAAGTATGGGCGTTTTGCAAACACATGACCTTTCCACTTTAACCCCTGTGTGACTCTGCGCCTTACCAAATCCATTAAAATATCGTCTTTTTTATTTTGCCATTTTGGACGTGGGGGAGTCCTTTAGCTAGCCGGTGTTGGAATTTTGTTTCTGCCAAAAGGGATAAGCGTCCTGATGCTCAAACTGAAGAATTGTTGTGCCAGGATGAAAGAGAAAAAAAATATAAATGACAATTGCAGTAACCTGTTAGAAAAAATAAGGGCTGGTTTAACTGGGATTAGCCAATCATTTGCTGAGAGCTCAGAGCTCCACATCATATCTGTTCATCACTCGCTAGCGCCCCCTTGTTTTGATCTTTAAAAAAAGCCCTGCCTAAGAGTGATTCACACCTGCACACACAATGGGAGTGGGACCCAGGGTGCAGTGGGAGTGGGACCCAGGGCACAATGGGAGTGGGACCCAAGGCGCCGTGGGAGTGGGACCCAGGGCACAGTGGGAGTGGGACCCAGGGCACAATGGGAGTGGGACCCAGGGCACAATGGGAGTGGGACCGAAGGCGCCGTGGGAGTGGGACCCAGGGCACAGTGGGAGTGGGACCCAGGGCACAGTGAAAGTGGGACCCAGGGAACAATGGGAGTGGGACCCAGGGTACAGTGGGAGTGGGACCCAGGGCACAATGGGATGGGACCCAGGGCGCCGTGGGAGTGGGACCCAGGGCACAGTGAAAGTGGGACCCAGGGAACAATGGGAGTGGACCCAGGGTACAGTGGGAGTGGGACCCAGGGCACAATGGGAGTGGGACCCAGGGCGCAATGGGAGTGGGTCCCAGGGAACAATGGGAGTGGGACCCAGGGCACAGTGGGAGTGGGACCCAAGGCACAATGGGAGTGGGACCCAGGGCACAATGGGAGTGGGACCCAGGGCGCAGTGGGAGTGGGACCCAGGGAACAATGGGAGTGGGACCCAGGGCACAGTGGGAGTGGGACCCAGGGCACAGTGAAAGTGGGACCCAGGGCGCAGTGGGAGTGGGACCCAGGGCACAATGGGAGTGGGACCCAGGACGCAGTGTGAGTGGGACCCAGGGCACAATGGGAGTGGGACCCAGGGCACAGTGAAAGTGGGACCCAGGGCACAATGGGAAGGGACCCAGGGCACAATGGGAGTGGGACCCAGGGCACAATGGGAAGGGACCCAGGGTGCAATGGGAGTGGGACCCAGGGCACAATGGGAGTGGGACCCAGGGCACAGTGGGAGTGGGACCCAGGGTACAGTGGGAGTGGGACCCAGGGCACAATGGGAGTGGGACCCAGGGCACAGTGGGAGTGGGACCCAGGGCACAGTGAAAGTGGGACCCAGGGCGCAGTGGGAGTGGGACGCAGGGCACAATGGGAGTGGGACCCAGGACGCAGTGTGAGTGGGACCCAGGGCACAATGGGAGTGGGACCCAGGGCTCAATGGGAGTGGGACCCAGGGCACAGTGGAAGTGGGACCCAGGGCACAATGGGAAGGGACCCAGGGCACAATGGGAGTGGGACCCAGGGCACAATGGGAAGGGACCCAGGGTGCAATGGGAGTGGGACCCAGGGCACAATGGGAGTGGGACCCAGGGCACAGTGGGAGTGGGACCCAGGGTACAGTGGGAGTGGGACCCAGGGCACAATGGGAGTGGGACCCAGGGCACAATGGGAAGGGACCCAGGCTACAGTGGGAGTGGGACCCAGGGCACAGTGGGAGTGGGACCCAGGGCACAATGGGAGTGGGTCCCAGGGCACAGTGGGAGCGGTGTTGTCCCTGGTATCAGAGTCTGTAGCTGACAGTCTCTGCACAAGGTCCTCTGTCTGCAGTGCCAGCTCAGGACAACGCAGACATCACAGCCCCCCCCCCCCCCCCCTCCATCTGCCTTCAACACCGACCCGCTCTACAGGAACACAAGCCCTGCTTGATAAGAATAATAACATAATAATAATAATGAACTGTAGGTATAAAAAACTTTTCATACATTGCGAATAATACAAAACAAAGCAGTTCAGATTATTTTGGGATAAAATCTTAAGAATATGAATAATCTTAAGAATAATGCATATACACAAATACAGGACTCCAGCACATGGAGAAGGTGTGCTGGGTGAAAACTGAAGCTCTGATGCTCTGGATCTGCATTGCTTCTGCAGGACAGAAGATCCTGGAGTCTTAATTCAGCTCCGCCTCACCTGAGCCCCGCCCCTCGATGACACGCCCTAATTGCCTCGCGACGCCCGTGGAGCAGGCAGGATGCCGGAAGCTTCCTTCTCCATCTCAGCCCGCCCAGCTGCGGACCAATCGACAGCCTGCCACTCCCTCTGCCTCGCTGTACATGGCCTGGGCCATGCCCTGCCACGCCCAACCACTCCTCGCCCCGCCCTGCCCTGGCTGAACGGCCCAATTCACACGCCACCTCTCGTCCTTCAGAAGGACCTCTGTGTGCCCCCCCCCCCTCCCCCCTCTGAGACTGGAGAGGTGCCACAGCCTCCTCCCTCCCCTCCATCCCCCCAGGACTGTGTGTAGCAAACAGCGATGTGATGTCTTTAATGTCAATGCATAAATGGATCAACATGCAACAGCCTGGGCTGCTCTGTCTGTTCTTCCCTCTTCGTATGTCTTATCACCGGGGGGCGGGGTTTAACAAACACAAAAGGCCTACAAGCTTTGTGGTTGGCGGCGGTTATCGGTCACAGCCTGACGATAATCAGAACTCCATTCCGTTAGATACTGTCCAGCTCTATAGGTGAACCGAGCACTGGGTACACTTCAGCGGTAGTAAAATGGCGAGCATTGTTGGGCTGAACGGCCTGTTTTCGTCATTGTGTTACGCTGTGTTTTATAATGTTAATCTGGATAATTTTCTATTTTATTTTATTTTATTTCATTAGCAATGGAATGGCTTCTTCACACAGGGAGAAAGCGTTCGAGCAGACAGGCTATCTTAAGAAAGTGCCAATAGATTCCTCACTTTTTCCAGCAGACTGTAGGACACTTAGAGGTCATTGAGCACTGTCTTGCTCACTGACTGGGGATTTGCTGTCCATGTTAAAACATTAAGGATAAAACATCTCTCTCTCTCTCTCGCTCTCTCTCCCTCACTCTCCCTTTGTCCCTGCCTCTCTTGCTCTCTCTTTCCCCCTTTCTTTCTCTCTTTCCCTCTCCCTCTCTCTCGAGCCCCGCAGTGCTGTTTGGCAGAGTTACAGGGTTTTTCTCTTTTGGGGTGGGGACTTCAGGTGATTGGTCAGCAAGCGTTGCAGTTGAGAATGAGGCTGCAGAGAGACGATGCCTTCAAGCGAGAAGGATACCAATAATGAATGGCACTGCAGTGCCGAAGAGTGGTTCTGCTAACTTACACCGAGGTTGCTACAACGGCACGGAACAAGCGTCTCACTGTACAGCAACACTGCATCAGGCTGTAGCAGAAATGTGGCATGCAGCTCACTTACATTGTTGCACAACATGTAGATTGAATCAGTCTTACCAAACAGGTATCCCATTTTCTTTCTACGGGTCATATCGATATGAATGAACAAAAAAAGAAATGCTTGAGACTGACCACATTTTCAGATTATCTTACAAGGTCATTCCTTTACGTACACACAGTAAAGGTTTTTAAAACTTGAGTAAGACTATGAATGAGGCTTTGGTTTCCAGGATTAAATCACTTCATTTGGTGATTCCCCGACAACTCCCCTCCCCCGTCCCCTCAAAAAAACCCGGCCTGATTTATCCAAAGTTCAAATGATTGTCCGAAGCGATTGGTCACAGCTCCACACTCCGTGTGAAATGAATCAGTTGACCTGAGAGAAACAGGCGTTTAATGGCAGCTTGCTGACATCCGGCCTTGAGTTTCTCCCCCAGTGCCTTGTTTTGCCATTGATTTGGTGGCGTGACCGATAGCCCACGTTCCCCCCTCTCACTGAACCTGCTCCTCTCTGACGGCCTCCTGCAGGTGGTGTGCAGGGGGAAGTGCTGAGTCGGTGTTTCTCTGTGAGTCAGGTGCAGCCCCACAGCTACAGCCTCTCGGAGAAGGGGTGTAGACCTGCGCTTCTCAGTTTTATTTTTGTCCTGACTGAAAGTTTTTTTTTGGGGCAAAATCTCGAATGACTTTCAGCGCTAGGCGACTCGCAGGTGCAAGAACAATGCATGCTGGGATCATTTAAAAGCACAAGTACTGTACTCCGCTGAACAAACTCAGCACCTCTGGTTTCGGGTTTAAAGGTACGGTGGATGCATTCGGCTTGGTTAGCCTTGCGAGTGTAAAGCCTGATTCATACTTCTGCGTTGAATCGACGCTGTAGCCTGACGTGCACCTCCCCAGAAATGTAACTACACGTTGCGGCGACGCAGACCGCAGCAACTGTGATCGGTCCGCTTGGTAGCATCGCATTTCCTCCTACGCATTTCCAGCTAGCGTTTCGCCGGTGTATTGCAGAGCGACGCAGACAGACCAGCGCACAAGTATAAATGCTCACAACGGCGTAGGCCACTTGCGTAGGCTACGGCGTAGTCTCTACGTAGATTCAACGCAGAAGTATAAATCAGGCTTCAGAAGTTACAGCAGTGTCAGAAGCTTGCATTAGCTGAGAGAGTATCTGAATCTTCGGTGAGAGAGAATCTGAGAATCTGAATCTTAGCTGAGAGAGAATCTGAGAATCTGGATCTTAGCTGAGAGAGAATCTGAGAATCTGAATCTTAGCTGAGAGAGAATCTGAAACTTATCTGAGAGAGAATCTGAGAATCTGAATCTTAGCTGAGAGAGAATCTGAGAATCTGAATCTTAGCTGAGAGAGAATCTGAAACTTATCTGAGAGAGAATCTGAGAATCTGAATCTTAGCTGAGAGAGAATCTGAAACTTATCTGAGAGAGAATCTGATAATCTGAATCTTAGCTGAGAGAGAATCTGAAACTTATCTGAGAGAGAATCTGAGAATCTGAATCTTAGCTGAGAGAGAATCTGAAACTTATCTGAGAGAGAATCTGAGAATCTGAATCTTAGCTGAGAGAGAATCTGAGAATCTGAATCTTAGCTGAGAGAGAATCTGAAACTTATCTGAGAGAGAATCTGAGAATCTGAATCTTAGCTGAGAGAGAATCTGAGAATCTGCGCTGAATCGACGCCGTAGGTACGCTGTAACCTGACGTGCACCTCCCCAGAAATGTAACTACACGTCGCGGCGACGCAGACCGCAGCAGCTGTGATCGGTCCGCTTGGTAGCATCGCGTTTCCTCCTACGCATTTCCAGCTAGCGTTTCGCCGGTGTATTGCAGAGCGATGCAGACAGACCAGCGCACAAGTATAAATGCTCACAACGGCGTAGGCCACTTGCGTAGGCTACGGCGTAGTCTCTACGTAGATTCAACGCAGAAGTATAAATCAGGCTTCAGAAGTTACAGCAGTGTCAGAAGCTTGCATTAGCTGAGAGAGAATCTGAATCTTCGGTGAGAGAGAATCTGAGAATCTGAATCTTAGCTGAGAGAGAATCTGAGAATCTGAATCTTAGCTGAGAGAGAATCTGAGAATCTGAATCTTAGCTGAGAGAGAATCTGAAACTTATCTGAGAGAGAAGCTGAGAATCTGAATCTTAGCTGAGAGAGAATCTGAAACTTATCTGAGAGAGAATCTGAGAATCTGAATCTTAGCTGAGAGAGAATCTGAGAATCTGAATCTTAGCTGAGAGAGAATCTGAAACTTATCTGAGAGAGAATCTGAGAATCTGAATCTTAGCTGAGAGAGAATCTGAAACTTATCTGAGAGAGAATCTGAGAATCTGAATCTTAGCTGAGAGAGAATCTGAAACTTATCTGAGAGAGAATCTGAGAATCTGAATCTTAGCTGAGAGAGAATCTGAGAATCTGAATCTTAGCTGAGAGAGAATCTGAAACTTATCTGAGAGAATCTGAGAATCTGAATCTTAGCTGAGAGAGAATCTGAGAATCTGAATCTTAGCTGAGAGAGAATCTGAGAGTCTGAATCTTATCTGAGAGAGAATCTGAGAATCTGAATCTTATCTGAGAGGGAGTCTGAGAATCTGAATCTTAGCTGAGAGAGAATCTGAATCTTATCTGAGAGAGAATCTGAGAATCAGAATCTTATCTGAGAGGGAGTCTGAGAATCTGCGCTGAATCGACGCCGTAGGTACGCTGTAACCTGACGTGCACCTCCCCAGAAATGTAACTACACGTCGCGGCGACGCAGACCGCAGCAGCTGTGATCGGTCCGCTTGGTAGCATCGCGTTTCCTCCTACGCATTTCCAGCTAGCGTTTCGCCGGTGTATTGCAGAGCGATGCAGACAGACCAGCGCACAAGTATAAATGCTCACAACGGCGTAGGCCACTTGCGTAGGCTACGGCGTAGTCTCTACGTAGATTCAACGCAGAAGTATAAATCAGGCTTCAGAAGTTACAGCAGTGTCAGAAGCTTGCATTAGCTGAGAGAGAATCTGAATCTTCGGTGAGAGAGAATCTGAGAATCTGAATCTTAGCTGAGAGAGAATCTGAGAATCTGAATCTTAGCTGAGAGAGAATCTGAGAATCTGAATCTTAGCTGAGAGAGAATCTGAAACTTATCTGAGAGAGAAGCTGAGAATCTGAATCTTAGCTGAGAGAGAATCTGAAACTTATCTGAGAGAGAATCTGAGAATCTGAATCTTAGCTGAGAGAGAATCTGAGAATCTGAATCTTAGCTGAGAGAGAATCTGAAACTTATCTGAGAGAGAATCTGAGAATCTGAATCTTAGCTGAGAGAGAATCTGAGACTTATCTGAGAGAGAATCTGAGAATCTGAATCTTAGCTGAGAGAGAATCTGAAACTTATCTGAGAGAGAATCTGAGAATCTGAATCTTAGCTGAGAGAGAATCTGAGAATCTGAATCTTAGCTGAGAGAGAATCTGAAACTTATCTGAGAGAATCTGAGAATCTGAATCTTAGCTGAGAGAGAATCTGAGAATCTGAATCTTAGCTGAGAGAGAATCTGAGAGTCTGAATCTTATCTGAGAGAGAATCTGAGAATCTGAATCTTATCTGAGAGGGAGTCTGAGAATCTGAATCTTAGCTGAGAGAGAATCTGAATCTTATCTGAGAGAGAATCTGAGAATCAGAATCTTATCTGAGAGGGAGTCTGAGAATCTGAATCTTATCTGAGAGAGAATCTGAGAATCTGAATCTTATCTGAGAGAGAATCTGAATCTTATCTGAGAGAGAATCTGAGAATGTGAATCTTATCTGAGAGTGAATCTGAGCTAGGCATGCGACAGCCTGCCCTTTCCGCTAACACACACACCGCCGTTTCGGAGCCCCACTGCGGGGTACTGGCGCCGGCTAGCGAGCGGGGCGGGGGTGGAGGATCGGCCGCCTGTCCCTCCCCAATGGGCTCTGTGCCGTAAAGTACCAATGTGCCCCCCCCCCACCCCCCCTCCCAACAACATGCTTGGCTTGTCCATTGCTCTGGGGATACCACCACCCAGACCACAGCATCACTCATTGCCTACAAATACCATGCCTGTGTAATACGAGTGTGTGTAGTGTGTACACATATAGGGCTTTATGCACACATGCACACACACGCACAGTTGTATTCCTTGAACATGTTATTTGTGAGTATTTGTATATATAAATATACTATACACTGTAAATAATGTTAAGTGTACTTCTCGTGAAAACGTTAAGACAAGAAATGAGGCTGTTTTTAGGCCATTTAATGGCATCCCTTGGGGTGCTCTCTCTCTCTGTCTCTCTCACTCTCTCTCTCTGTTGATATGTGCTACGCTAACTCTGCGCTAGCTATGCTAGCCCCGCACACTGAACTGCATCACATCGCCCTGCTCAAATGGCAGCAGATGTAGCCGCCGGGCGTCTGCGGATGCCGCAAAGCTGGGCGTGTGGCATTTGCCCGTTTCCTGTTTTATCTGGGGAGTCACATGGGGCGTGTTTTAATGTCAGCTCCCCGAGAGGAATGCGTCCCGCTCATTTGGTACACGTGATGCGGACGTGATTGATATCAGCCTGGGAGCTGAATATGCCGACCAGACAGATTAAGCGAAACGTGTTTTTCCACACTTGGAAAGTGTACTGGGAGAAGGTCTGCTTGGTGGTTTGCTACAGTGGTCCTCACCAACCCCTGCTGCCCGCCTAGAGAGGATCCTGCCAGGCTAAGGACCAAGGTGCACAACCATGGTGAGTAACGGGCCTCAGAAGTCGTGTCTTTATGCCTCCTGGTTTCGTTGCCGTTTCCTGGACTTCCAGATCAAATAAAATGAATGGAAGAAATGAATGGTGTTTTCCTAATTCCTTCAAAATAATTCGTGCAATTTCAATGTTTGTTTGTATATGAAAAAAGAATATTCTAATGGCTGTGGTTAGCAAAGTGGTTAGTGACCCGCCACACATTTACACACACACACACACACACACACACACACAGCGCTGTATTTCCATCCAACATTCGCACAAGTAAGCAGTTTGCTGTTAAACCTTAGTGTAATAAATTATAAGAGTTCTTTTGTTTTGTACAATTTATATATACCTGTATATCTTTGTGTATATATATATATATATATATATATATATATATATATATATACACTCTTGTGAGCAATTTCCTTAAGTTATTCGAGTACTTTCTTTAAATTTCTTTGATGGCTAACGGTAGCATTGACCAGCTTGAAATGCCGCTCGGCTGGCTAGCTAGCTGTGGCATAAATAATCTTCACAGCAGTGTTAGCTTTTTGTTAGCAAAATCATTATTTCAGTTGGAAAAGACTTCTGAGCCCCATAATACTCGTATTGTTTCTCCAGGGATGACATCACATCCTTTAGCATTTATGTGCTAACTTGCATCTCTGAACACTGCTGCATAAGATCCATGAGAAGGAATGTGGCTGCTCTCAAAAAGGACTTGAAGAATTTTATGCTGCTGCTGCTACTTCTCTCAATCCCAGTGCATGCTGGGAAAGGGGCTTTGTGGGATTGTGATGCAGGTACTAAGTGTGGGCTGCCAGGTTTTATTTAAATGAAGTATTGCAACATGAGATTCTCAGCACTTTCATTGGGTCTATTTAAAAATAAAACAAAGCTATTCCATCACAATAAAGCAATTTGTCCTTGTGCCAAAATAGCTTGGCTCAGGCAGTTAAGTGCACTACCAGTCAATGGGCCTCATTCACGAAATATGTGTACGTAAACTGTGTAAGAACATTTCCAAGATCATTTCGCCCATTGCCCACTGTACCTGGCATCCCTGTGGGATGGTACATTGGCAGCCAGTTTACATCAGCTGGGGAGGGAGGGGTCTCAGTGGGCAGAAGGTACAGTGTACCAATGCTCCCCCCCCCTCCAGTGAAGCGGGTACCCAGAGACTGCCTGCATGTTGCACTCTCCTCTATCAAGTTTTAATACATTATTGCCATATCAACGAGATTGATCGGAATTTGATTTGGTGAGCTCAATACCAATACACTGTACACAATAAACACATGAACACAAAGACACAGGATAAGCATGAGACAAATGATAAAACCCTGGAATGACCGTAACCATAAAACTATAACCATCCCACTATCTGCTGGACCGTGGAATGAACAGAAGCAGTGGCTTCACATTGCAGGTTTTGGAGGAGATGCTTGCTTGTTTGTGCTCCAGAAAGGACTTTTTGTTTATTAAAGAAACAAGCCAAAACACTTATTGGGCATTCCAAAAATAGGATAAAGTGTGGGTAAAATCTATTTTTAACAACGCGTGGTTGTGTGTGTCGTGCTTGGAATAGCAGTCATAAATGAAATGGTTTCCATCTGACTCATTGTTTTGAATGACGCCTGGGTGTGTTGTCACATTGACGGGCGCATTTTTGGATTTGAAGACCTGGGTTGCCTGATGATGAACTAAACCACAAAAACAGCCTTTAAATTGAGCAGATCTTCGCACACAAAAATAGTCCATCGCCGCTGATGCAAATCTCTGAAGCTATAAATAGAGCGAACGGGAGAAAGATCCAGAAACGTTCTGGGCGTGAGTAAGCCTGCGTGCTGCTTCGGACTATAATGCTCCGGAACAGCAGGAAATAAGAAGGGAGGCGGAAAATTACTGTGGAGAGTCCTGCGTCGTCTTTCCTCTGTAAAGGTGTACATTTACATCTGTGCTTCATGTCCTACCGAGGACAAAATTAAATTACAATTTGTTTAAGCAAGACAGGAAATGCATCTGAAAATACATGTTTTTATTTTCTGGGGAATACCTTCCTTTATTGGTTTAAATTTTCATAGCTTCCACTGTCTTGCTGTGTTTTCCTCTTGACCTCGCTACAGTCAGTGACAAAGTCAGTATGGAAAGTGAAAAAGGGAATTGTGGGTGGACAGGCTGCCTGGCCCCCACACCCCTTTCTCCCCCTCTTTTCAGGAGGCTGGCTGTAGGGGAGCCGATGGGGCGGGGCGGGGGGGGGGGGGGGGGGCTGGGGGATTCCCTAAGATGGGAGAAGGGAATGAGTCAGAGGAAGATGAGACAGTGGTGCCACAGGGTGGGGAGGGGGGGGCTAAACTTGGGCTGTCGGTTTGAAGGTTGGTGTTTACTCAGGCCCAGGGAGACCCCGCTACCCCCCAGGGCCCCCCAGGGCCCCCCAGCGGAATCCCCAAAGTGTTTAGCGCCTGGGCTGGGATGGGAGGGGAGGGGAGGGGAGGGGCGGGATTTTTTATAGAACCCCTCCGCAGCCTAGAGGCTGAAAACATGACCCGGCGAATGAGTTTGACCTTTGACCCGGCAGTGTTCAGCTGCACTCACATTCGCAGAAACACATTCACACACACACACACAAACACACACGCACACACACATGCACACACACAAACACACACACACACACACACACACGCACACGTGCACACCGTACAGGGAAAAAAAAGGCCCATAAATAATTACAGAGGACATGAAATAAGCAGTCCTACACCAAGCAAACAAAGAAAGGTCAGTGCCGCCCTGCTGGGCCGGCCCCAAAAGTGGTGCCGTGGGCGCGGGTGCGAGGCGGCCCTCACAGAGCTATTTCTGAAGCTTCCATTCCGTCAGAGCGGCGGACGGCACTCATCACATGACCTTTCAGAGCCGTCTGAATGTGACACACAATTGCTTTCTTAGAGTGCGTCAACAGACCATTCTGTTCGATTTTGATTCCCTGGTATTCGATATTTGCGTAATTGGAGATTAGATTGTTAATAACAGAAATTATAAATGGGGTTCATCTGATTTGTTGACTCACTTCAGTACTTCACTTTATTCACACGTTTTAAATTGAAGTTTGAATGGCATTGGTGTCATGCTGTCACTACCACCGGTTTGTACACTTTTTAAATTTCACAATTCAGCTCTTTGTGAAATCATAATTTGATAAAGTACGGAAATCTCACGTGACTTAACATGCAAGTTTTTTTCTTTTTTGGAGATACAAGCTTCGTACATCACACCATCAGTGTGTGTGTGTAGTTTCTGTGAGTGGCTCCCTTCAGATGAATAACTCTGTCATGTGTGCGGGAGTCGACCACTTGTGTCTCTCTGATGCCTGGTTTCCCAGCATGCCTCTGGACGCGCGAGCAGTGTTTCCCGTCCTGGATGATGTCGTCGCCGGGCTCTCTCACGCTGCCTGGCGAGGTGTTTCAGCTGAGAGCGTTTCCACGGTAACGAGGCGAGGTGAGCAAGACGAGGTGGTGCCAGTGTCAGCTCTGTTGTGTAACTCCAGATTTTTCTGTGAGTTGCTGCTTTGTTCTCTGTTTGCGTGTTTCTGTGTGTGTGTTTGTGCGCATGATGGGCGTCCTTCCACACTTCACGGTGTATGTGTACGCAAATATGCGCACCTTTAAACACGTGTGCACGTGCAGGCATGCTGTAGGTGCTTTGTGTGCGCCTGCACATGTATGTGGAGTCATTTGAAAGAGGAAGTATGAGCTGAAAGTTAGCCAGTTAGCCACTAGCGGAATCATCCCATCACCATTTACCCCCCATGAACCTCTGAATATTGTATCAATTCATGGATTTTTATCTGTAGACTCCTTTGCATCTCGGAAATATTAATACAATGCCATTTTTCCTGGCAAACAAAGAGCTAATACCTAAAAAAAAACAGCAATACACGACTACAATTGCAGATAAGTATCCATCAGTTTAAAAAAGACAAAATTAAAGTACGGATGAGAGATAAGCTAGGAGTGTGGGGTAAAGGTGAGGGCAGTATTAGCCTCCTCGTGTGTCTGTTTATTCCTGGGCTGTGTGGGGCACACACAGGCAGGTCTCTGGGACATAGTTTCCATTAACAGACTGAGACAGTGAGGCCGGGCTAGGGGACCTCTCGGGACTGTAACGACACAGGGTTTTATTGACCGTGAAGAGTAAACACAAACAGCCCCGCGTGCCAGTCCCAATACCTGAACCGTCGCCGCCGCGGCTAAACCTTCAGCGACCACATGGGAACACGTGACCTGGCGACCTCTCCGTTACCCTGGTAACACCTGCCCCCTCCCCCCCCCCCCACCCCTCCTTGAGCAGGAAGCCACTGCAGCTGCCTGTCTGTCCCCCCTCCGTACCCCTTGCCCAAATGGGTCTGGCACGGGCCCCCCCCGGCCCATACAAAGAGGGCATTATGGGGTTCACAGCTGTCTCCTCTCGGTTTTATAACGACGGGCGTGGCTGAGCAATGCACGGGGAGGCGAAATATAGCAGTGGGCAGGAGGGGGGGGACAGGCAGGACGGGGGTGGGGGCGAAGGGCAAATCCACCACTGCTGCCATCAAGCTGGGTGTTCCCATTAGCATCAGCAGTTAGCACCAGCTCCACCAACCTGCCTCCAGCCCCCAGACCTTCGGAGAGTTTCCTCCTGCGTTTGCCTTCTTATTTTCTCCTTCCTTCTCCCTCTTTCTTAAGATGCAGGACTGGGGGGTGGGGGGGACTGTTTCCTGTGGTGGTGTGTGTGTGGGGGGGGGGGGGTGTGAAAAGTTGTGTTTCTGTATCTGTGATGTCATCAATTGGGGACTGATATTCCACCCAGAGGAGAGATTTGGCCTTCACATTCCATAATTGGCTCTGAGCGGTGGGAGGGGCGTGGCAATGCCCATGCCAGTAGAAGGTTGGCACGCACATTGTTTCAGACCTTGTGACGAAATGCAATTTGCTCACGATCAGGAAAACGCCATACACCTGTACGCATTTCTGAGCACTCTGCTTCTGTTGGGTCAATGTTACCCGTGCCAGCGCTGCCACTACCCTGGGAAAACAATGCCACCCTCCCAGCTGGCACCGAGGGTCGGGTTCAGCACCGGGCCCCGCCCGCTGTGCCCAAAGCTCATTCTGCCAGCAGTAAGGGCAGCTTCAGGGACAGCACAAACACTACCACCTCAACACTACTCCTGTTTCACTGCGTGGCCTCAGATGACTCTCCGTTTTATCCCCCCCTGCCCCCCCCCCCCCCCCCCCTTGGTGCGCGTCTGTCCCTGGGGCCGCGGCGGAACCAATACGGCCCGCTCCGCGTAATCGCGGGGACGGCAGAGCGGGGGACGCCCGTTTACCGCGCTTCTTGTCGAATTCGCGATTCGCTTCGTCGAAGCACAACCTCTGCTTCCACCGGGTCAACCGGCTTTCTGTCACGGAGGGGGGACTCCACACAATGGCTAATGCACCACTGCACAGAGAGAGAGAGAGAGAGAGAGAGGGAGAGAGAGAAAGAGCGAGAGACACAGAGAGAGAGAGAGAGGGAGGGAGAGAGAGAAAGAGCGAGAGACACAGAGAGAGAGAGAGAGAGGGAGGAACAGAGAGGAAGGGAGAGAGAGAGAGAGAGGGGGGAGACAGAGACAAAGAGGGACAGAGACAGAGACAGGGAGACAGATAGAGGGAGAGGGAGAGATAGAGAGGGAGGGGGAGAGAGAGAGAAATTCACACCATCCAGATTCTGCTCACTGTGAATGCATATATATATAAGAACGGGCAGCCACTGTGATTCATTTATGAGGGTGCCATGGGAAATGAGTAAAACCCTTGTGACTTTAATTACTATTAAATACACTTAAAGCCTTTGTGTGTCATTCAATCAGTCCTCCTTACTATCGATTCAATATCTCATGCATGCACAAGGAAGTAAATGCATTTATGAAATCCTCAATCAACCCCAGTACAACTGCCTTTCCTAGATATTTTCCAATCACAAAAGCAGCACAACAGTGCAAAAGGTAAATGAGTGGTGGCAGTTTGTTGGAGTGAGTTTGATGGCCTGGAGAGTAGACGAGTCTTGATGGCTTGTAAAGGTCAGTGTAAGATGGCTGAAGCTGACGCTGAAGCAAAGAGCCCAGAGGGTGAGGAGGGAAAACTGCAGTACACCCGTTCACTCTCTCACCATTTTTCTTTTTTACATTATAGCGTGGGGGATAACTTTTTTTCTCTCCCCTTTGAACTTTTAAAACCTCCGTCGATCAAATCATCCGCAGAGCAGCGTTCACTGCCCTCCTGTTCACGGCTAGTGTGGACCCGCAGAGCTGCAGTCTGCAGTCTTCCTGTGCCCATCGCAGAAACGTGACCCAGTTCTCCGGCTTGTGGAAAATCAATGAGACACAACATTGCTGCCTTTTAAGGAAAGTGTCTTCGCAGGTTCTCATTACAGAAAAATCGCATTGAGCTAATAATAAAGGACATGGTGAATAAAGGTCTGTAATGAAGATGCCCTTATGAAAAAACCACATGTTCAAAAACCACATGTGAACACCCAACATGTGAAGAGTACACATGTGAAGAGTGAACTATGAAAATAATCCCATTTGTAAGATGAGAGCAGAAAAAGGTAACCGTTGCTATTTCAAGTCACGCGTTTAGTTTTCACATGAAAATTGTGGTTCACATTTGAAAGAAGGCAATCACGTGTGACATTTTCTTTACACATTAATATGCATATTTTAATTTGCATGCGAAAATGTTAAATTCACATGTGTGGTTTTCACGTGTGAAAAGGCAGCTTTCACATGTGGTTTTTTTGTCAGGGTAATAGTAATAATAAATACACAAAATTAATGAAATTATAATGAAGTTGCATTTTGTGCACAAGCAGCACATGCAGTGGCTGTAATGTGTTGTTTACAGTAAAGTGGGCGGAGCTTGGGTGCCCATCCAGTCCACAGTTTCCCCATTGTTAGTGTTCATATCACCCAACCAGCTAAACCCTCCTCACTTATGTCAAGGTGGTTATGAATGGTTATGAAGTATTGCAGTGTGTATGCGTAATGTACTTCCCGATGCTCGATTTCGGCATTGGCGAACGAGCTCAGCGCTAACGCCGTTGCTAGCGCTGGTGCTTTGCAGCGCTCTCTCCCTCTGTGGCTGTGTTAGAGACTGTGGGAAGGTCAGCACTCCGGGCTGCTGCATTGCAGAGGCTGTGCTGCAGCAGGTGTGTTCAGAGCGTCTCCGCGACTCGGGCGGCGGCTCTGCTGTCTCCACGCCAGGGAGACGCCAGGGATTTAGGACCCCAGACGGCAGGGATTTAGGGCCCCAGACACCAGGGATTTAGGACCCCAGACGGCAGGGATTTAGGGCCCCAGACACCAGGGATTTAGGACCCCAGACGGCAGGGATTTAGGGCCCCAGACACCAGGGATTTAGGGCCCCAGACAGCAGGGATTTAGGACCCCAGACAGCAGGGATTTAGGACCCCAGACACCAGGGATTTAGGGCCCCAGACAGCAGGGATTTAGGACCCCAGACCCCAGGGCTTTAGGGCCCCAGACACCAGGGATTTAGGGCCCCAGACAGCAGGGATTTAGGGCCCCAGACAGCAGGGCTTTAGGGCCCCAGGCAGCAGGGATTTAGGACCCCAGACCCCAGGGATTTAGGACCCCAGACAGCAGGGATGTGGACCCCAGACACCAGGGATTTAGGACCCCAGACACCAGGGATTTAGGACCCCAGACAGCAGGGATGTGGACCCCAGACACCAGGGATTTAGGACCCCAGACACCAGGGATTTAGGACCCCAGACAGCAGGGATGTGGACCCCAGACACCAGGGATTTAGGACCCCAGACACCAGGGATTTAGGACCCCAGACACCAGGGATTTAGGACCCCAGACACCAGGGATTTAGGACCCCAGACACAAGGGCTTTAGGACCCCAGACAGCAGGGATGTGGACCCCAGACACCAGGGATTTAGGGCCCCAGACAGCAGGGATTTAAGACCCCAGACCCCAGGGATTTAGGACCCCAGACACCAGGGATTTAGGACCCCAGACACCAGGGATTTAGGACCCCAGACACCAGGGATTTAGGACCCCAGACACCAGGGATTTAGGGCCCCAGACAGCAGGGATTTAGGGCCCCAGACAGCAGGGCTTTAGGACCCCAGACCCCAGGGCTTTAGGGCCCCAGACACCAGGGATTTAGGGCCCCAGACGGCAGAGATTTAGGGCCCCAGACAGCAGGGATTTAGGACCCCAGACACCAGGGATTTAGGGCCCCAGACAGCAGGGATTTAGGACCCCAGACAGCAGGGATTTAGGACCCCAGACGGCAGGACTTGAGGATCCCAGACAGCTGGGCTTTAGGGCCCCAGACAGCAGGGTATTTTGGTCCCCAGACACCAGGGATTTAGGGCCCCAGACCCCAGGGATTTAGGGCCCCAGACCCCAGGGCTTTAGGGCCCCAGACGCCAGGGCTTTAGGGCCCCAGACAGCAGGACTTTAGGGCCCCAGATGGCAGGACTTGAGGATCCCAGACGGCAGGACTTGAGGACCCCAGACGCTCACTGTCTCTCACCCCGAAGGGCTCCACGGCGGTGGTGGACAGCTGGGCGAGGGATACCCATTAGCCTCTGTGGTTTGACCGCCTCCGGGACTGACCCGGCGAGCTCTGCCTGGGTGTGTCCCTCCTGGCTCAGGTTCGCCGCCCCCCAGTGACCAGGCAGGAAATGGAAAGCAGCGTGGGTGTTGCTGTTGCGTGCGTACGGCAGGAAGCCATCACTCAGGTCCCTCGCAAGACTGAGCTGTGGCACGGCTGCCCCGCCCTGTGCCTTACCTCACTGTTGCATTATGGGAGTACCCTTCCTGCCCTTAAAATAGTCTGACCACACCTCTCCACTCTTCTACCTTCCTCTCTTATCTCTCCTCTCTTCCTTCCACCTATTCTTCTCTCTTTACTTCCCCTCTCCCCTCCTTTCCACTGCTCCCTCTCTCCTCTCCTCCTCTCAGTCTAGCTCACCGTGCTGCTCAGACCCAGCAGTAGCAGTCACTCCCTGTTGTTCTATCTTTGATGTGGTCTTGTCTCTGGCTCCTGGTCCCCTGGGTGTAATTACCATTGTGCAGTCAGGTAAAGATGAAAGGGCAGTAGGACAGCCATGGAAAAAAACACACGTACACACACACACACGCACACGAATGCACACAAACACACACACATACACAAATGCACACACACACACACGCACACAAATGCACACACACACACACACACACATGCATACAAATGCACACACACTCACTCACTCACACACATACAAACACACACACACACACACACGTTTGCACACACATACACAAGAGGAGTGCATGAGAGTGTGTGAGGCATAAGCACAGTGCATGGGAAGTCAGTCTCCCTTATGTGACATGGATATGCCGCCCCCCCCCCCCCCCCCCCCACAGAATATTTACCACAGAAAGAACTGGGCAAACGTAGGCTGTTGTGGTGATGCATGATTCACTCATAGGGGTGCATTGCCTTGTTACCCTGGGAAGCTTTAGTAAATACAGGCACATGCATGAGATCCATGCATAAGGCGTCTGAAATGGCCTTTAGGTGATTGACAGTTCGACTGCTAACTTCTGCAGAGTGTTTTATAACTGGGTTTGGTCGCCTTGGCAGACCATAATTTAATATGTAGCGATTTCTTTTTCACCGATTTGCAGATTGATCGGACCTCGGTAACAATTACAACATGGCTTTGTGTTTGCAAAATACCAACTGTAAATCCAAGGATTCATATTAATATACAAAACTTTTTTTTTTACCCAATTTTAGCATTAGTCACATTCCTTCCTGCCTAAGATCTTGTATGATTGTATGTATGATTTTATCGGTATGTCTTTTAACCTCGAGAAATGAAAGAAATAACTACTATTGATTTTTTCTGGCTCTAGACTGAAATCACCCGTCCTCCTAGAAATAGGGGAATAAATCAATGGACCCATCTTTTCTGACTGCAGCCTATGGATTACTGACAATTTTAAAACACCTAATTTTTCATTTGTGTATTCAGAACAAAATTCCTCCATCACATGATTAAGCTTTGGTTTGTAACATTTTTTTCTCAGGGATCTGCAGGAGTGTTTTTATATTTTATCAGGCATCTAAAGAGTTAAAGTTGAAGTACTTGAAATTCATATTTGACCCAGATCTGCTTCAGTGTCACTGTAATAACACACAAACATACACATACACACGTGCAGGCACACACGCATGCACACACGCACCACACACACGCACCACACACACGTGCGCACACATACACACACTCACAAATATGCATGCATGCACACGCACGTACACATGTGCACACATACATGCACTCACACACTCATACGCCACACACACACACACACACAGACGTGCACACACACACACATGTACACACACATGCACCACACACAAACACACACTTGTGCACATATAATTTATGTTGTAAATTGGTCTGGATAAGCACATCTGTTAAATGAATGTAAAATATATACTTGTGCAGTGGAATGTCCTGTATTCATTAGACATTTATTTACAAATGCAAATCTTGGGTAAAGGGAATGCAGTTGTGATTTGCTTTTTGGTTCATTTTCATGTTGATAAAAGTTATCATCATTCTCAAATTACCTTCACATTAAATTCAAAAGTATGTTGTTCTGAGTTTCATTTAACCCCCTCGCACTTTTTTCATTTCTGGAAAATATTGGGAAATGTGGAATAGAATAAAACTACAGCTTTAATGGCACTGGCTCTTTGGGGTCATCAAACATCTGGATTATTAGTTTGCCCATATATGAACTGTGAATTTTCCTCCTATGTACATTGCCCTTGCTGTGCTCTTTCGGTCATGGGTGTATAAAATTAATGCTACTTGGAGAATTTTACTTAACCTGTTTTCCTTCAGAAAAAAAAACATATGATAAATGGACAATATGTGAAATACAAGCTATGTGGGTCATCCCATAAAAGGGCACCTCCCACAGGAGAGAGCGTACATTCTGCTTCCACATCATTTTTGCTGGCTGAGCCGTGTCCTTTAGTATCCGTCACTGCAAAGTTTAAAAGGTTTTCAAACGAGGAATTACAGCGAATCTCCGCAGGTGTGAAACACCAACGTGGCAGTTTTTAACGTCACACTAAAATATCATTACAGGAGGGGTGGGCAAGGTGAAGTCACACACCGCGTCGCGTTTTGTGTGCATCGGCAGTTTGTGGACAGATTGAGGTAGCTGATGATCATGGAGGGGTGGGGCAGGGCGGGCAGGCGGTGAAGGAGGGGTTAGGTGGGGGTGCTGGCTGGGGGTGGGGGGTGTCAAGCGGGGGTGATGGCTGGGGGTGGGGGGTGTCAGGTGGGGGTGCTGCTGGCTGGGGGTGGGGGGTGTCAGGTGGGGGTGCTGGCTGAGGGTGGGGGGTGTCAGGTGGGGGTGCTGCTGGCTGAGGGTGTCAGGTGAGAGGTGGGGGTGCTGCTGGCTGGGGGTGGGGGGTGTCAGGTGGGGTTGCTGCTGGCTGGGGGTGGGGGTGTCAGGTGGGGGTGCTGGCTGGGGGTGGGGGGTGTCAGGTGGGGGTGCTGGCTGGGGGTGGGGGGTGTCAGGTGGGGGTGCTGCTGGCTGGGGGTGGGGGGTGTCAAGTGGGGGTGCTGGCTGGGGGTGGGGGGTGTCAGGTGGGGGTGCTGCTGGCTGGGGGGGCAGTGGGGTAGAGGTCATTTGGGCTGCAGCTCAGTGGAGGGATGTGAAGTAAAGGTTTCTATTACCCACTCCCAGTCCCGCCACCACCCTGTGCTTTATTCCCCTGAATGAGCAGATGCCACAGCATAAGCAGGCAACTATGAGACTGCACCACATGCTCTCTCTCTCTCTCTCTGTCTGTCTCTCTCTCTCTCAGTCACTCACTCTCGCTCTCTCTCTCTCTGTCTGTCTCTCTCTCTCTCTCTCTCACTCACTCTCTCTCTCTTTCTCTCTCTCTGTCTGTCTCTCTCTCTCTCTCCCTCTCTCCCTCCCTCACTCATTCACTCTCATCTGTGCCTCACACAGACACACACCCAATGCCTCAACCACACCCTCCCCCACAAAAAAATGATTTTACATATTCAAAGCAAAATTTGGAGAAAATATATGCGGTTTCACTTAGCGTCAATAATTAGCTGGTTAATTGGATAGATCTATGTCTGTTGCTTACTACCAGCCCTGCTGTTCAAGCTAACCTTTCCACTGAATTTACACTGACTCTTAGTGGACGGGCACAGTGGTCACAATGTACGATTTTTGTGGGATTTATTAAGGTGAATTACATGGAATGAACATGTGCATGGGCTACAGTGCATTGCCATATAAGTAAAAAGACAGAGTGAGGCTATCGTGACTGAACGCTTCATCAGTGAACTGCTCTGAAGGTTGACCTCAATCTCTCCACGATCTTAAGACTACAATACCCTGGTTTCACTGCCACCTTAAATCTGCATGAGAGTCCAAAGTCTTTGGCACACGGCCTTGGAAAGAGCAGACACACTCCCAGCCAAGTCAGTACCAGGGTCCCTTTTGTGACGTATTAAATATATCTCCTCTCTGTACTTTCTTTGATGGTTGTTTGCTTGGCCAAACAGACTCTCTTAGAGGAACCCAAAAATCAATACCATCTGGCTACCAGATACCCCACCCCCCGACTTCAAGATTACAGCACCAATAAAAGGGGAACAATACACTTCAGTTTTAATTAAACAGGGAATAGTAATGCCAAGTGAATTGTTTCCAACTTTCCCTGTTAATGCAGCCTTCATAATGGGACTTTTGGCTCATAAATAATGGCTGGGCCATCCTGGAACCTAGGAAGTCTATTAAAATGCAGGAGCTGAGTCTACCCAGACTGCAACCTTGACAGCGCCGAGGCAGTGCAGCAGGGAAGCCGTCCTTGAAGCACTGCACGCACATCTAGCCCTTCTGTAACTCTCCACTCCGACAGTCGGACCCAATAATTATTTAAATCTAAATCTTATGATTACTCCACCCCACCCCCCCCCCCTCCCCCAGCAGTGAGACAAGGGATTTGTTTGATTTAGCCCAAGTCTAAAGGCGTTAGTTGGTCAGCACATAAGATATAGATGTAAACCAGGGTCCCGGTGCACAAACGACTACATGAACGATTCATCGTTTTGACACGGAAAAATGAACGTTTGCACACCGCTGCTCACTGCTCATTCCGTGGCTCTCTTTCTTATCTTTCTTGTTGAATTGGGTTTATTTCTTTGCTTTAATTATGACCAGGAGCCAGAAGCATTCACCAAAAAAAAGCTTGTGTCAATGTCTATAATTGCCAGGAGGACTGCTTTACTGAACAATTTTTTTGCTAGATGCTCATTGTGTTTCATACTACTGCTACTACTGTTGCTGCTACTGCTATTATTATTATTATTATTATTATTATTATTATTATTATTAATAATAATAATAATAATAATAATAATAACAACATAGATATCCTAAAGCTAAAAGCCTTATGTGTCTAATAATGAATCGCATTGCTAACATTCCTGACTCCAGTAACAGAAGACAAAAAAATGGAAATGTTTCTGACATTCAAATGATGTGAATTGAATTCAAATGCATTCATCCAGTTATCTCCTTGCCCTATTACTAGATTGAACAACTGAGTTTCCCATCATGCAACAAGGCCACACTGCTTGCAGCATTTTGCAGTTCTGTGTTGTTATTCCCCTCAGGGTTAAAAAGGCCGTGCTGATTATCAAAGTACTGCAGGCTTTCTCAAGGAAAGCTGAGCGTTAGATAAAATTTGACATCCCGACATTTAGTCCAGAAATGATAGTGTTCAATAATGTGTTTTTCAAAAACCTTTGTGTCTGTAATGAGTCCTGCAACTTAAGTTTCCGGGGCTTCTTAGGCCAGGTTTGAAACAGAAGTTGGGCTTGTGAAATGCGATGGAAGGAAATGGATGCAGGATATTTCGCTCTTCTGCTTGATTTAACGGGTTTGTTTTGCGCCCGTGGTGCTAGGCGGAGAGTGAGGCATTAGCGGACTCGCCTCCTTTTCCGCCTGTGACAGCCTCGATCACCGTCCGACCATAAAATCTGCCGGGGAAGGACTAGCTCCCAGAGCCCCCTCCTTTCAAAGCCTTTGTTCTGCTGGCGATGAGACGCTTTTTAGGTGAATGTTTCAGTGGCTCCAGAGAAGAAGTGGTCCTCCAACCGTACGCGAGTGTAATATATTGCATATCAAAATAGAATATGTGGCCAAGATCACTGAAACACCTAAACTTCTACTTCAATGTGTTACACCTACATTTCTGGATTTTCTCAATTAAAATGTTTGAGATCAATTTGAATGAAAATTTTCAATTAAGAAAACCTGAAAACAGATGTGTAACAAACTGAAGTAAAATTAAGTTTATCCAGTGAAGCACTTTTTTCAGTGTAGGGTAGAAGCATCATATCGCTGTTCTGTTGCAGTTGTTTCTTTGCATCAGTTGACACTGGTCTGGACGTTTCAGAGGTATTACCTAGGCATACGGGGGATTGCATTCTGTTGATATTTAGTCTAGTCAATGGCACATTGCTTTTTTATGAGGCATTTTACAGGACTCCGAGTTCGATAAGACAACATTTAGAACGCCTAGTAAAACTCAAGAGACCAGATGACTCCGAGGCATATCAGTAAAATTGGATAAACTGAAAACCGTAACCGTAAAACACATTTAGGAAACAAAACAGAGAGTGATTATAACCGTTTAAACATTAGCTCAACTTGTGCATATTTGTTCTAATGTTATGGGCTTCTTCCAAAGTTTTTTCTCTCTCTATCTCACTCTCTCTCTAAAAGAGAGAAGGTGCGCTTCCTGTTTCAGTGACAGTTTGCTCCGGTTAAGTTACTTAAACGAGTCGAACCTTAGGTTTTACTTTTTACATCCCCAATTAAACACAATCCCACAACTGACTACGAGTTAGTTGAAATACTGGCCCCCCACGTCTCGACGCGTCCCCTTTAAATTGCCCACGCTGTGGAAAGGTAAGGAGTGGTACAGTGCGGAGGGAACCATGCTCGACAGCTCCGTATAGTCTCTTTGTATGCAGAGCAATGCCCGACTGCAGACTTGACTGTATGCTTTAACAACTTGTCTTACGGCAAATTACGGGAAAATACAGCAAGGAGAAAGATACAGTCTGAAATCAAAGTCCGAACACAAGCCACAGCGTTCCTTTAATTTACGAAGGGGAAACAAGTAAGGGCACGAAGAAGCCTGCATCCAAAATATAATTTTTTAAAAATGCGGAGACTGACACTGGATATTTTCATATTGTGTGCAGCCTTTTAAGGGTGATTTTTATGCATGTCATTCTTATCCAGTGCGTAAAGAAATAAGTACTATTCAAATGCTTTGATTGTCAATAGATACTGTATGCATGGATATTGTAGCTTGTGATCCAGCAAATACATGCAGCAAAATAGCCATGGTCTGAGCATGCCACTGTAGACGTTTTATCAAGCTTGGTTAGCTAATCGCACTTTACAACGCTTGTAATAAGAAAAATCAAATCTCTGCACGAAAATAATGAGACGTGGATTTATCTGGTGGGGTTTGCTGTGCATGAACTTGGCTGCGGAAATGGGGAATATTGTCACAAAAATAAATTGGTGGACATTGCGAATACATTAGAGGGGCACATTGGTAGGCTACCTGGAACTTGGCACTTTAAAATACGTCTACAGCGTATTGCCTTTGAGGTCCTGCAATGTATTTGTTGTGTTTCGAAGCCACCTTATTACTATCCTCAATGTTTACAGAAGTCTCAAGTTTTTTAAGTACAGCTATTGTAAATCGATACAATTAGCAACGCCTCCACGCAACATCCCTTCCTTATTTTTTTGCAGATATCAGAGTACAGTCAGGACTACCTCCGCTGCTGTTTGTTGCAGACAACGTCATATCTCATAAGGACGCTGGGCGCGTCAGATTTTGCTGATCTTAGCATCTTTGGACCATTTTCGTGGAAAGGTTTATGAAAAACATAAAGCGTCGACATAGAGCCTTGTTATTTATCCCAGTAACTTGCTCTTATTCTTCCTCTGAACGAACAACCTATTGTTGAATCAAGGAAGCGAAGGAGGGTGGAGGCGAGGAGTCACCCGCATCCCTCATAGAGTCCCCCCCCCCCCCCCCCCCCCCCCCCCCCACACCCGTCCCCCCCGTCCCCCCCGTCCCCCCAACTCGGCAGTTGCGGGGGAGCTAATGGTTGCTGCATAGCAGTACCTGCAATGAATGACTGTCGGGCGGTGGACGCTGTATGGACTGTCGGGTCTGAAAGCGATGTCCAGGACTCTGGAGTTTTAATCATCGACGCCGATGTTTTTTTGAGAACGAGCAGACACCCCCTGGGGCACTCCACCAACATCACCGGCTTTAGGTAAAGGTGGCACGTTGTTAGCAGGTACGATGTCTTTTCTTACTCACCGTTGCCTTTTAAATTTGAGAAAATAGGTTTGAAGTCAATTAAGATAGAGTTGAGTGTTTAGTAGTCTGCCAAATAATTTCATTTATCTGATATTTTTAACGCCGAAAATTGTATCGGGGGTTTTGTTGATTTGCACTGCGGAAGATACGCGGAATTAGTGTCTAATTTATTTTTGTAAGGTGTACGAAATTAGGGATTGCTAATTATGTTTGCACACACATTATAGGAAAAAAAAACTAATGCCACATGATGTATGCTGTTATTTAACGAATGCATAATTTACTGGGTAAAAGTTTGAAAGTTGAACGCATATGTATAGAGCCAGGGTCGGACATATAAATATAGTTGATGACACTGTGATATTAAAGGGGGTTAATTATGGATGGAAATAATTATTTTGACGGATATTACATATTTGTGTATCGCAATGTGATACTGTATGTGATTGGTGTATATTAAGTATATATTAGGTTTCTCTTAATGATGCTACAAAAATGTATTACACTGCAGTTTAATATTTCATATGAGGCTCCTGAATATTTTAATGGCTGTTTGACTGCAGCCATTTGAACAAGCCTTGCTATTTCAGGCAATATATTCCCAAAATGTATTTTATATAATGTATTAAGTGAATACAAATTGATGTCAGAATGAAGCAGTTCCTGTGATACAGGGGTCATGCATCATATGACACTCTAGAAAATGCAACTTTGAAACAGTCTGCAAATACATAGTGATTATGTATACTGTCACTTTGGCCTTAACATTGATGGAAGAGTATAAATTGATCAACTGATTGAAATAAAACTTGTTCTGCGTGTTTTGAACAGAATAAAGCCTAGTGTTCTTACCTGTCAATGAATGTATTTGTCATTTGTGGCTCCTCACTTTTGAATATTTCATATCATGATTGTTGACTTCTCAATATTTTCAAGAATGTAAAGAACACATATCTGGTAGCATTAATTTGAGGATCTAGTTATGGTGATACTATTTTATGGATCCGGACAGAATAACACTATTCATGGCACATGAAAGCATGCATTCATTTGACTCTGGCTTTCTTTAGAGATAAAACTGCATTGCAGACTGCCTGATGCTTACATGTAGGACTAACAAGGTGATCAGTCTTTTTTTGCTGTAGGGACTTGATGCAAATGTGACACGTATACAAAGGCATAAATTGTTCAGTAATCAATATTTCAGTGTGGTTTTTCTTTTCTGTCTTTCAGCTGGACCCAGGTGCGAATCCTGTGGTCTTCAGCACGGTGCTGTGTGGAGCCCCCTCCCCTCCCCTACTCCCTCCATTCTCTGAGGACGCAGCACCGGGTTTGGCTGAAAGGTGCGGGCCTCCCCCCCCTCCAGGATGACGGTGGCCACCGGGGACCCGGTGGACGAGGCGGCGGCACACCCCGGCCAGCCCCAGGACACCTACGACCCCGAGGCCGACCACGAGTGCTGCGAGAGGGTGGTCATCAACATCTCGGGCCTGCGCTTCGAGACGCAGCTCAAGACCCTGTCCCAGTTCCCCGAGACCCTGCTGGGGGACCCCAAAAAGCGGATGCGCTACTTCGACCCGCTGAGGAACGAGTACTTCTTCGACAGGAACCGCCCCAGCTTTGACGCCATCCTCTACTACTACCAGTCAGGCGGGAGGCTGCGGCGGCCGGTCAACGTGACCTTGGACATTTTCTCGGAGGAGATACGGTTCTACGAGCTGGGCGAAGAGGCTATCGAGATCTTTCGGGAGGACGAGGGCTTCATCAAGGAGGAGGAGAGGCCGCTGCCCGAGAACGAGTTTCAGAGGCAGGTGTGGCTGCTCTTTGAGTACCCCGAGAGCTCAGGACCCGCCAGGATTATCGCCATCATATCTGTGATGGTCATCCTCATCTCCATCGTCAGCTTCTGCCTGGAGACCCTGCCCGTCTTCCGCAACGACGAGGAAGAGATGCACAAAGCCTACCAGACCTCCTCCAACAGCACCTCCACCTACCAGTCCACCTACTTCACCGACCCCTTCTTCATCCTGGAGACCCTCTGCATCATCTGGTTCTCCTTTGAGTTCCTGGTGCGCTTTTTTGCCTGCCCCAGCAAGGCGGGTTTCTTCGTCAACATCATGAACATCATTGACATTGTGGCCATCATCCCGTACTTCATCACCCTGGGCACCGAGCTGGCGGAGAAGGCGGAGGACGGCCAGCAAGGGCAGCAGGCCATGTCCCTGGCCATTCTCAGAGTCATCCGGCTGGTGCGCGTATTCCGGATCTTCAAGCTCTCACGGCACTCCAAAGGGCTTCAGATCCTGGGCCAGACCTTGAAGGCCAGCATGCGCGAGCTGGGGCTGCTCATCTTCTTCCTCTTCATCGGAGTCATCCTCTTCTCCAGCGCCGTGTACTTCGCCGAAGCAGATGAGCCGGAGTCCCAGTTCTTCAGCATCCCCGACGCCTTCTGGTGGGCGGTGGTCTCCATGACGACAGTCGGTTATGGGGACATGGTACCCACCACCATCGGCGGCAAGATTGTGGGGTCCCTCTGCGCCATTGCCGGAGTGCTGACCATCGCCCTTCCCGTGCCCGTCATAGTGTCCAACTTCAACTACTTCTACCACCGCGAGACGGAGGGCGAGGAGCAGGCCCAGTACCTCCAGGTCACCAGCGTCCCCAAGATCGACTCCACCGAGGACCTGAAGAAGAGCCGCAGCGGCTCCACCATGAGCAAGTCCGATTACATGGAGATCCAGGAGGCGGTGAACAACAGCAACGAGGACTTCCGGGAGGAGAACCTCAAGACGGCCAACTGCACACTGGCTAACACCAACTATGTCAACATCACCAAGATGCTCACGGATGTATAACCATTTTTGGATGATGACCTGCATCGGGGGTGGGGAACTGGGAAGGGGGAGGAAAAAAAGGGATTAGCCTCCCCCTATTTTAGGATGGTTTGCAGAACCTCCCCGCCCCCCTCTCCAAGGCAACGGATACATGAGGAGGAGATCCGTAAAAGGTCCAATGGGAGAGGAAGATTAGCAGAGAGGGACCATGCGCGCCTGATCTGGACCCTCCCCACCCACTTTCCCCATCCCCATCCTGTCCTGTCCCACTTGCAGGGAAATTCCACATCCTCCTTTCGGTGTCTGCATGGAGTTAGTCTTATCTGTGTGACTGTGTAATAGTTGATGTCCTGCTTGCGACAGTAGCCAAACCGTAGCCAATAGAAAAATTAACAAATAATAAAAATAAAAAAAACGTAGCATCGAGGGATTTCTGACTCCTGCTCCCTCCCCCCCCCCCCCCCTATTTCTACTACCCTACTACCCTCATTCCCCCAGCCCAACAACCCCCATGGCCCCCACCACCTTAGCTGCCCTCTTCAGCACCCCATGCTCATCCTCCCATTGCCATCGCCAGAGGAACGGCAACGTTTCTGTTCCCCCCACAAAGAATACCACCGTCAGGCTGCTTTGGCATTTACCCGTGCATTGCCATGCACGCAAAAGTCGACAGCCAACAAGATGGGAAATAACACAAAGATGCATTTGAGGAGCACAACAGGGAGGAGAGGTATCCTCACCTGGCCCGATTTTTTTATGAGCAGGTTCCCCCCTTACCCCCATAGCGCTGAAGTTTGGGGCCTCGTCAGACACTGTCGACTGTTACGCGTCCCATTTAACATGAGGGGGCAGAGGGGGATGGGTGGGGAGAGGGGAGTGACACACGGCCGCTCTCAACGGACTGGAAAAAAACAACAAAACAAAAAACAAAACAAAAAGAACTGGTCCTGTGGTTCTGCAGTGTTTTTTCTTCTGATTTTCCGCCATGTGTCTTTAAGAATTTGTGTCTGAGGAGCAAACGGATGCAAGCGATACAAGCCTCTCCCTCTCTTCCTCCCTCTCTCCCCACACTGCGCCAGACTAGCCACAGAGCAGCAGCTTCAGAAAGGCAGGGTGGATCTCTCTTAGCGCTTTATTTATTTATTGTGTGTGTGTGTGCGTGTGTGTGTGTGTGGGTGGGTGTGTGTGTGGTCGGTCTCCATCTGAATGTGCAGTCTAGGCTTGCGTCGTACTCCCCTTGTTTATGCTACCAAGGCTACCTTGAGTGCTCTCACCTCCCTGTCTTTCTCTGCATTGTGTCAAAACACAGATCCAGTGGAGTGGGTGGGTGGGTGTAGGGGGAGAATTGTAGAAATGAAAAGAAAAAGATCCCAAGCTTGCTGTCGCTTGTTCCCCCCCCCCTCCATCATTTCTTCCCACTCTGCTCATCACCGACCCCGCCGCCGCCGCCCCCACCCACACGCCCACCCAGTTTTTCTACAACTCGTCCAATCAGCACTGTCTTCCTGTCGTCCACACTGCATTTCATATTTATAGGTACTATAGTGCCGGAGTCGGTTGCCGTAGTGATGCAGCAGTCGCACAGCCACGGTTGGTGGAGGGAGGGACTCGCTGCCGTTTTACTGTGACAGTGCGGCTTAATGAAGCAGACGGCTAGCTCACTTTTTTCAGGTCACCAAAGATTAATCCACTGCCACCCGATGTACATTTCCAGCATTCGGTCTAGGTTCCTCTATTAATCCATTTTGGTCCATTTTTTGTACCCATTGAACAGTTTTTGGTTCCTTCTGTTCGTACTCAGACACAGAAGGTACCTTGGTAGAACCTGTATAAAATGATGCTTCCTCTAAAACAGCTATTCAAACAGATAGGAGCTATTCTACTATTGTAGTGTTGCATGTCCTATAAACATTCTTTGTAGCATGCATTTCAATGTGGATAATACTTAAGAGAAAAACTATTAATAATTATTCATATCTACCAATATTGATATATATATTTTTTATTTATTTATGAGATATTAATGCTATGTGCAATATATAAAAGTTATTAGTGTCTTTTTTCAAAGTTGTGTGAGATTTTTTTTGTTTTTGTGAGATGTTTTTCTTTTGTATTTTGAGTACTCATGCTAGCAGGCCGGTTTCAGGGTTTGTCCAGAGGAAGGTTGTTCATTTTCCCCGTAAGATGGCGGGAGGTTGAGGTTGAAGTGCTGGAGAGTGGGCTAGGAGTGCGTGGAACTCGCGCCCGACTCATCCAGAATGAAAAGCACTACCAGCTGTTCCAAACGGCACCGTGATGCAGAGGAGCCACACAGCTGTCTGCGATCTCCACTTTCTCTGATAATTATAGACGGGGTCACCTGACCCCTTAGAGTGCTGGGTGTTAAATGGCCATCGCTCTTGTCTTTTCTTTTCCTTCTTAGAGAACAACGGGGGAAGAAATCCAAGCGATGGTTCCCTATGGCCGAGTCCCTCGAGGATAAGAGGCCCAGTTATGTTGAGTCGTGGTGTTATTTAAGGAGCTGCAGAATATTTAAAAATGAGCAGTGTTGTACGAGAGAGTACGTATGGTCGCTGCACAAGGAAAGGAAAAATGGCCATGACCTAAATGCTTCTGCGCCGGGCCGGTGAGCATTATGCAAGAGCAGAACGGGGGTGAAAGTTGTGCTGTAGAGCATGTTTATTTTTGTATTTGCACCGCAGAGTTGTTGTTTGATATTCTATCCATCTGTAACGTAGTTACACCTTGCAATACCTTGACCTATGCAACACCCCCTCAACCCTGCTAAATCAGTGTGGCACTGACTGAACAGAGCCTTCTGTAGCATTAGAAAAAAACAGCCTTTTCCTGTTGAGTTCTGACCTAATAGGACAGATTCTGTCAATTGGTTGTTCCTCTGGCCTCCATTCATGAATTTCCTTGTTTTGCTGCTATTGAAAACCTCCAATCGCACTTTGCACAAACGATACCTCCACTGTAGAACAATTGTGTATACATCCCAAAGCCTCCCCTTCTCCAAACTCACTTGAAATGAACCATCATGGAGGCCTCTGTCTTAATGTGACTTCCATTTATGCCCCTGGTTCCTGAGGCAATTGTGGCGTACGCACACGGTGTTTGGCAGTTGCTCTAATGTGGCCTCTTGGCTGTGAGAAAGGCAATGCTCTGGAACCTTTCCTGTTCTCCTGCCTGCCAAAACGCACTTACGCACTGTGCAAGCGCGTCTGTCCAATCTGGCTCAAGGTGGATGGATGGGTGCTAGGCTAATGGAGCCAGAGCAGGCGCAGGGCCGATCAGAGTGAAAACCCGCCCAGGAAACCGCGCCGTTAAACGAGAGCGGCGGGAGAGTGCTGGGGCGGTGTAGCGGTGCGGGGCACTTGAAAAATGGCAACCTTCTTGTGCGACTTGAGTTCATTCCAAACAGCGTTACGATTAGCTGACACTGCTTCTAGACGTATCGATGGGAGGGTTTAAGTACTTTTATAGTGGGGGAAGCTGTCTGTCTGACCGAGGGGGGGGTGGGGGGTGGGGTGGGGCGGGGCGGAGCCTGCCACAGTCTAGTGTCTGAGAGGCTGCTGAGAGGGAGCCAGTAAGGTGGCCAGTTGTTTTTCCTGTGAATTTGATAAGCTGAGAATACACACAGCAGCTATTCCATGCACCCCTCCCACCCTTAACGCCCAAACTAACACCCCATCCCCCATCCCCCATGCCCCTCCCACCCTTAACGCCCAAACTAACACCCCATCCCCCATGCCCCCCCCCCCACCCCTTGCCAGCAACATCGTGTCCAGCCTACCCATTTCTGGAGGCCATAGCTGGGTCTACAGCCTGTAGCCGTTAGGAGTGTGAGTGTGAGGGTTTCCATGCGTGTGTGTGTGTGCGCCTGTGTGTGTGTGTGTGTGTGTTTGAGATGTGTGTGTCATGAGTGTGCCTGGGCAGCAGCTGGCTTCACCTCGACCCCCGATGGAGCCCCAAGGACCAGCTCGATCGGGGCTCTGACATTGGAACGATCAAAGAAAATTACCCCCCCCACCCCAACGCCAATGGACAATTCTTTGGGAGCTTCAGTGACTGAACCTGTACCTACAGTACTGCTCATTGGATTTCTATACACCCTTTTTTTTTGAGGACTGAAGGGCTCTCCTGGATTTATGTTGAGTCACAGCTACCGAACTGTACAGCCTGTGTGCATATTTACATAACATTCACACACACACACACACACACACACGTGATGGACTGAAAATGCAGAAATAAACATGCCAGTGTGTGTGTGCCCATGTGCAGACAGACACGAGGCCACACCAAGCTATGATTATTACATTTCAGAGAATACAGCTACTTTCATCAGCGTCTTTAATGCAAGGTTTAGCTCTAAAGTACCTTCAGCCATGTACAGTGACTTCAGGGTAGCGGGAAGCAGTAATTATATCTGAATAACCCAAAACTAGCAAGAAGTATCATAGCAGTACTATTAGGTTTTGCATAATTCAAGCACAAAAAAGATTAAGAAAGCCCTTGTAGTCAAGATTGTGGTGGACGCTTTTGCCTGCTAGTTTTCTTAAAAAAAAAAAAAAAAAAAGCAACAAACTTTGCCTATATGGTTATTTAATAGTTTCTTCTTTAACCAGAAGTGGGGCACAAACATTCCAGTGAGTAAGACAGTGAGAGACTTTTACATGTGAAACAACATGTGTGTGGGGGGGGGGGGGGGCCTTTTACCATGTCCCTCTCAATCACTTTTGTCCTTGGCTCCCCTCCCCCAGCTGCAGAGGCGCTTCCAGATTCGACAGCCGCCCCCTCCCTTCCCCCTGGGGGTGAGCCCGTCAGATGCCAGCAAGGGGTAAAAGCCAAACTTTCGCTGATCCGGATGAAGCCTTGTCCGTGTGTGTGTGTGTGTGTGTGTGTGTGTGTGCGTGTGTGTGTGTGGCATGGTCCAACATTACAGCGCATCCCAATGAAATGGAGTTTCAATGCCAAACCCGTCTCTTTCATCAAAGGTGGCCTGACTTCTAACTTGTGTAAAAAGCTATTTTTTTCTAGAATAAATAAATAAATAAAAAACAAGGAAAAAAAATCCTGGAAAACAAACAAATAAAAACAAGGAGGAAAAAATGAAAGACTATATGCTGTACGTATGTATGAACTTGGGATGTAAACGTCTGTGATGCACTTTATATGGCCTACAAGAGAATCCACTGAAAGACAATCTACAGAGAACACAAATGGACTGAGATTCTGATGCATATAATCCTTACAAATTATTATAGCCGTCATAAAAGTCATATCTATAATGATGATGATGATGATGAAGATGATAATAAGAACAATGATGATAACCTAACCAACTGTGTGGTGTTCTTTCTGAGTTATGGAACCTGCCTGTCGTTGGGATTGGTGGGCACTGTAAATGGGGCTGGTGGGTACTGCAATTGGGGCTTGTGGGTACTGTAAGTGGGGCTGTACTGGAAATGGGACTGTACTGTAAGTTGGTTTGTACTGTAAATGGGGCTGTAGTGTAAATGGGGCTGGTGGGTACTGTAAGTGGGGCTGTAGTGTAAATGGGGTTAGTGGGTACTGTAAGTGGGGCTGTACTGTAAATGGGGTTAGTGGGTACTGTAAGTGGGGCTGTACTGTAAATGGGGCTGGTGGGTACTGTAAGTGGGGCTGTAGTGTAAATGGGGCTGGTGGGTACTGTAAGTGGGGCTGTACTGTAAATGGGGCTGGTGGGTACTGTAAGTGAGGCTGTACTGTAAATGGGGCTGTACTGTAAGTTGGTTTGTACTGTAAATGGGGCTGTAGTGTAAGTGGGGCTGTACTGTAAATGGGGCTGGTGGGTACTGTAAGTGGGGCTGTACTGTAAATGGGGCTGGTGGGTACTGTAAGTTGGGCTGTACTGTAAATGGGGCTGGTGGGTACTGTAAGTGGGGCTGTACTGTAAATGGGGTTAGTGGGTACTGTAAGTGGGGCTGTACTGTAAATGGGGTTAGTGGGTACTGTAAGTGGGGCTGTACTGTAAATGGGGCTGGTGGGTACTGTAAGTGGGGCTGTACTGTAAATGGGGCTGGTGGGTACTGTAAGTGGGGCTGTACTGTAAATGGGGCTGGTGGGTACTGTAAGTGGGGCTGTACTGTAAATGGGGTTAGTGGGTACTGTAAGTTGGGCTGTACTGTAAATGGGGCTGGTGGGTACTGTAAATGGGGCTGGTGGGTACTGTAAGTGGGGCTGTACTGTAAATGGGGCTGGTGGGTACTGTAAGTGGGGCTGTACTGTAAATGGGGTTAGTGGGTACTGTAAGTGGGGCTGTACTGTAAATGGGGCTGGTGGGGACTGTAAATGGAAGAAGCTTTCAGGCTTGTGCCCGGGCAGTGTGTACTCTCAACATTTCTATCACAGCTGTCAGGGGTAATTCTGAAAATGCATGATGTCATCAGGACAAAAAGACACCAAGTTTTTGTTGTTGTCAGCCAAGCTTAAAGCTGTTCCAAATGGGATGGGGCGAAGGGGGGAGGGGTGTGGATTTTGGCTGTACTGTCTTGGGCTGGGGGGGAGGGGGGGAGGGGGGGTGGTTGAGGAGAAGAGCCGAATGCCTTTCAGTGTATTGTGTTCCATTATTATTCCTAAGTGAATAAAGTGTACTCTGCTAGTCTGTGGCTCAGCGAGAAAGCAGAGGTAGGCTATTTATAGCTGGTACATTACAGTGCTGCCGATTCCCATGGGAAAACCGTGCACATCCTGTCAGTGCCAGGGACGGTGGAGGATCACAGTGGTTTCTTATTCACGGGGGTGGGGTGGGGGGGGGTAGTGTTATAAAAAGCTTTGTTGAAAGGGTCATTTCATGTCATCTGAGCGTAGAAGGGAGAGGACATGCATGGTGGCTCAGGTGTGATGTGAGTCACTGCTATGTTGTTGTGCATTAGGCCTTTAGTGTGGCATCAAGTAGTTGTGATGTCACCATCTCATTGTGATGTCACCAGCTTTACTGCTTTCACCGCCGGTCAAGCTGCCTGCAGCCAGGCTACCCCAGACAGAGTTTCCAAGCAAACGGTGGATGCACATCGATCCAGAGGTTCCTATTTCACTAAGCTGGTGTAAAGTGGGGCTGGTAGTGCACTTTGGCCGATGTTTTAAACGTCTGGGAGACCGACAGGGAATTGTATCTTGGCCTGTGTGTGAAATGACTCAGTGCAGTTAGGACGTGGGCACATTCTTTCAGCTGCAATGCTGCATTCCAGACAGCTTGTCTCATTTTTAAAAAATGTCTTTTTTCCTTTAGACCGTTTGCTTTCTGATTCAACAAGCTGTGGTGAAACCCTGCTTAGGGATTTTGGTTCGTGCTGAGTGGCACTGTGATGTTCCTGCACATTTTCTGGCTACAAACTCAGGCTGCACGCCTCTTGTTCCACCTCATCCCACAGGTGGCCCTACTGGATTGAGGTCTGGGGACTGTTAAGGCCACTGGAGAAAACTGATAGTAGTTAGCTCTGCCCATTTTCCTCTGACCTCTCATTAAGGTGTTTCTGCCCGCAGAACTACAGCTCACTGGATGTTTTTTTTTTTTTGCACGGTTCTCAATGGTCAAATTTGCTTCGATCAAGCTTAGATCTCATATTTTAATGTCTACTCAAACAGCAACTAAACCTCCTCTCCACGTTTGCATGCTTTATATACTGAGTTACAGCCACATGATTCGCTGTTTGGAGGGCAGGTATACCTGTATAGATAGCCCAGTGGCCAGTTTATTAGGTACACCTGTTTCATACCGTAGGTAGGACCGTTCCGCACAGGCCCTGTTGTGAATCGTATTCTTACTCGGTGAAAGTTACTAATATCAGGTTTAAAATGGCAGATCCTAAGACAATTACGTTGGCACTTGACAAAAAACTCGAAGAGACTAGGAAAGTTGATGGAGGTAAAAGTGCTTAGAAAACTGTAGAGGAAATGAGTGTCGGGTGAACACGAATTCAAACTGTCTCTGTGGCCATGTTTGGAGAGCGGTCACCTGCACCTGACGGCCATTCGTCATCTCTCCCCTGGTGGTGTTTATTCTGCATACACATGCCTTATTTCCTGAATGACACCAGTTTTAATTCCAAAGATCATTCTCCAATTGAAAATGATCTCATAAGCCTCCCTTCTCCATTTCAGACAGATATAAATAAATAGATAGAGATCATTTTAAAATTACAGAGAATTTTATTGATATAAAACTGGAAATGATAGCAGACAAATATTTAGCACCATAATGGACCCCGAATCGGACAGGGTATAGCAGTGAATAAGTAGCAACACCTAGTGTTATTATTTTTCATTATTTTATGGGTAAATATAATAATTTCATATACAGAATACTAAATACATTATTATTTACTAGGTTATCAACAAGTGGTCAGTTGAAATCATACTTCATTTTGATGACACAGGTCGGGGGGGTGGGGGTGGGGGTGGGTGGGTTTGTGGGTACTGAAGTACTTTAAGAAATACCACCCCCACACCCCCTCCTCCCCCCACTAGGTTTCTATAGTGGAGTTTTCATGGTGATTCTTCAGCTGCAGTAATCTCATATACAGGAGGGATAATAATAATGCTGTCAATGTGTTTATCCTGAATGTAAATGCACTGTGAAACCCTCACTTTGGCAGTGAACGGTTTCTCCTTGAAAGGCTTGAAAGGTCAGATTGCTGTGGTATTGCCAGCAGTGTGAGGTAATGGCTACCTCGTTGATACGCGGCGTGATAAAAAGGTTAGGGTCCCAGAAATGAGCTTCCAGGAGAGTCCGTTAGCCTCTCAGGGAGACCTCCAAAACAAAATGTGTTTTTGCAGGGCTGAGGGGTCCATGATGGAAGTCTGGAACCTTGCCTGGAATTAATATAACCAGACCGTTGAACACGCAGGTCAGAGGCCTGGGCGTGGATAAAGAATAGTGCAGTGGAATTATGGGAAATTTCAGTGGACACATTTCCACAGCCACGCTAATCTCAGGTGAGTCAGGGAGTGCCTAGGCTTCCTGCTCGCCAACGGCTGTTTTAGGGCTTCAGCGACACTTCAGCCGCGTCTTCTTGGCGCCTCAATCCAGTGCTTTTTGGCCCTTGTAATCCCTTATGAGTGCTTCATCCGCAGCAGACCAGTCAGGGAAAAGGGGTGCAGACAGGGTGAAGGGTGGCGTTAGCACAGCTAGCTCGGTGGAAGGCATTGTATGGGAGGGATTTCCAGTGCCGCTGGGACCTCCCAGGTCTGACAGCGGACAAGCAGACAGGCCAGTCTTAGCCTGTACGCCATGAGGCATTTGACAGACTGGTTCAAGCTTTTGACTGGGCCGGGCTGACTGTGGAAATGCAACTAGCAACTAAGCAGAAGAAATGGCTGCCCTCCTCCCTGGACTGTGCCATTTTAGCAGCATATCTCCTCTGTCTGCCACATTCACGTTTCACAGGTGTCACCTGCAGTGAAGGGATCGGGGCTGCCAAAAACACTTTCCGTAGAAAGTGGAGTCTTCAGTGACAAAAATAAATTATGTAGTTGACTGTTGTAGAGACCTCAGTGCTCATAAATTCACAGTTCAGTATTTTGGTTGAGGTCTCAATGTTCACATTGTTGGCATATATAGATGTTTGTTTAAAACCACAGCATTGAGGAATCACAGTGTGTTGGAGCAATCAATGTGGTCAATATTTTTGAGATTCACAGAGCAGGGGAATGTGAGTAATATTCCTGAGTTTCACAGAGCAGGGGAATGTGAGTAATATTCCTGAGATTCACAGAGCAGGGGAATGTGAGTAATATTCCTGAGATTCACAGAGCAGGGGAATGTGAGTAATATTCCTGAGCTTCACAGAGCAGGGAATGTGGGTAATATTCCTGAGCTTCACAGAGCAGGGAATGTAGTTAATATTCCTGAGATTCACAGAGCAGGGAATGTGGTTAATATCCTCGAGCTTCACAGAGCAGGGAATGTAGTTAATATTCCTGAGATTCACAGAGCAGGGAATGTAGTTAATATTCCTGAGCTTCACAGAGCAGGGAATGTAGTTAATATTCCTGAGATTCACAGAGCAGGGGAATGTGGGTAATATTCCTGAGCTTCACAGAGCAGGGAATGTAGTTAATATTCCTGAGATTCACAGAGCAGGGGAATGTGGGTAATATTCCTGAGCTTCACAGAGCAGGGGAATGTGGGTAATATTCCTGAGCTTCACAGAGCAGGGGAATGTGGGTAATATTCCTGAGCTTCACAGAGCAGGGAATGTAGTTAATATTCCTGAGATTCACAGAGCAGGGAATGTGGTTAATATTCCTGAGATTCACAGAGCAGGGAATGTAGTTAATATTCCTGAGATTCACAGAGCAGGGAATGTAGTTAATATTCCTGAGCTTCACAGAGCAGGGAATGTAGTTAATATTCCTGAGATTCACAGAGCAGGGGAATGTGGGTAATATTCCTGAGCTTCACAGAGCAGGGGAATGTGGGTAATATTCCTGAGCTTCACAGAGCAGGGGAATGTGGGTAATATTCCTGAGCTTCACAGAGCAGGGAATGTAGTTAATATTCCTGAGATTCACAGAGCAGGGGAATGTGGGTAATATTCCTGAGCTTCACAGAGCAGGGGAATGTGGGTAATATTCCTGAGCTTCACAGAGCAGGGGAATGTGGGTAATATTCCTGAGCTTCACAGAGCAGGGAATGTAGTTAATATTCCTGAGATTCACAGAGCAGGGAATGTGGTTAATATTCCTGAGATTCACAGAGCAGGGAATGTAGTTAATATTCCTGAGATTCACAGAGCAGGGAATGTAGTTAATATTCCTGAGCTTCACAGAGCAGGGAATGTAGTTAATATTCCTGAGATTCACAGAGCAGGGGAATGTGGGTAATATTCCTGAGCTTCACAGAGCAGGGGAATGTGGGTAATATTCCTGAGCTTCACAGAGCAGGGAATGTAGTTAATATTCCTGAGATTCACAGAGCAGGGGAATGTGGGTAATATTCCTGAGCTTCACAGAGCAGGGGAATGTGGTTAATATTTTTGAGCTTCACAGGAACTGTGAATCTCAGTGACACCTGCATTTAGATTTATGGGAAAGAAATAGGTCGCTCTCCAACACCACCAACATCAAAATAACAAATGAGGGAATATCTTTTGGAAGAATGGTGTTACATTCCAGAGTTCCAGAGAATTATAGAATCTATGCGAAGGTGCACTGCACCTGTTCTGGCAGCTTGTAGTGGCCCAAATTTATGTTGGTTTTTCCTTTAATTTGTCACCCGTATATATATATATATATATATATATATATATATATACACTGTATATATGTGTGTCAGTTATTTGTCAGAAAATATTATCAGTTATTATTATTATTTATTGTATGCATTTTTCTGTACAAGATTTTCTCCTTCCATCACATTTCACCCACTCTTCCATTTTTTTCATTTTCATTGCCAGGGCAGTTTTCCATCTCTGAGCAGCTCTTGGCATTTCACTCACTGAGACCTGACATTCTGAGATGCTTTTCCACTGCACTGTTCTAGGGAAGGAATTTTCCCTGGTTCACTGCATTATTCTCAGCCAAGAATTTAACCACTAGTGGTACCACTTATTACACACACAACCCAGTGGCATTATCCCAAAATAATTTAGGATGTGACGGTATCCCATTAGGATACCATCACAAATAATGGTATCCTAATGGCACACACACACACACATTGGGAAATGCAGGGCAGCCACTGATGCAATGTGGAAGGGTTGCTGGACGCTTGACCCCCATCCGCTTGGGCAACCGCTTGGATTAGGGTCAGGCCCGGGATGCAGGCTGTCTGCAGCGAGGCCTGCGTTGGGATTAGATTGTGAAGCAGCTCTGGCTGTGAAACTCCTGCGTACTGTCACCCCTCCTCCACCCCTGGGTCCTCCCTCTCATTTAACAACATACAGAACTAACACCGCCTCAAAAAGGTCGACTCTGGGAGAATGTGCCCTAACGAGCTATAGGCTGGAAGGAGCTGTGGTCATGGTGATTGGGTTGTTTTGAGTCAGGCTGGGAGGCTGGGAGCTGATTGGATAATCAGCTGCTGTTGAGCTCAAGCTATAGGCTGAGCAGCATTCTCTTTGCTGATGCTATATCACCTGTGTACCAGGCATAATGAAAAGTCAAAGTGACAGAAGGAATTGGCTAGATTAGATAGATAGATAGATAGATAGATAGATAGATATACTTTATTGAACCCCGTGGGGTAATTTGTCCTCTGCATTTGACCCATCCTAGTTACTTAGGAGCAGTGGGCAGTTGCCTCTCTTGTGCTGCTCCCGGGAACCAACTCCAGTTCTGAGGCAAGTGCCGTGGTCAAGGGCACCCGCAGGAGCGCACCTAACATGCAGGCTTATCCTAATTATACTCACTTTTTAACTGACAATAGTGGAACTTCTCAATTATTAATTAAAACAGTCAATTGACTGATAAACAGTTGATCAACCAGTACATTATACATGGGCAATCAATGTCACTACAATAGCCAGATAATGATTTATTGCATTTCAGTGGGTTTTCCAGTCTATTCTTTGAATTTGGTTGTTAAAGGGTGCTTACATTATTGTCATTTACATGTAGATCAGACGTGTCAAACTCCAGCCCTGCAGTGCTGCAGTGTCTGCTGGTTTTCAGTGTGTTTCAGCACAAGTGATTCATTTAAGTGATTGATTGGCTATAGAGTCCACTCACTTGTTCTCAAGGCCTTAATTGGCTGATAATCGAAAAGAAGCCACAAACACCTGCTGACACTGCGGCCCTCCAGGACTGGAGTTCGCCGCGCTTGATGTAGATCGATATACCATTTAATTGTTTAAGAACAAACAAATGAAATATACAAGCAATGCTCTGATGTTCCATAGCTCCAGGTATCCAAAAGGGTGCAGCGTTGTGCATTACTGAAACCCAGCCAAAGCGTTTAAATTTAATTTAAACCTTTAGACAGCCTAATGTAATGTAATCTCGAATCTGATGAGGTTCTTGATTGCACTGAAGTGTGTCTTAATGCAACTTGTAATCATTGCTGTGGCTTTGGAAATTGATACATTATTGATCCTTTTAACTCACAAGGACACGGAAGTGCTTGCGCACAAATTCCAGGCCCACTGATCCTTGCAGGGAACTGTTTCAAACTTTCAAACTACCACCGTCATTATATGACTCTCTGTCCCGAACACCTCAGGTCAGCCTTGAACATAACGAAACAACGTTAAAACGGGAAACAAATAAAGGAAACGGACTTCTCTGTGAGCATGTCAGCATGGATTTTTTTTCCATATATAGAAGATTTAGACCTCTGCTCAGTCCTATCAGACATGATGGAAAGCTTTCGCTGGTTTTTTGGAAAATCCCTGATGGGCTGTAGCCAAAGGTTTGGAATTCTCAACATTACACGCAAGCAGCCAATCAAATGAAGGCTGTCGTGACAACACACTGTAAGCTGGGTCTCAGATTCCATTTTGTCTGGTAAGAGAGTGGGCTGAGACATGGCACCTGACACTAATGGAAAAAAGTAACATTTAGGTTAATCTTGTCTAACAGGACCGCACAATTGTATTACTCCTTAATTTCCAACACTGCAGTTCCTTACGTTTCAAAAACCACGTTTCCAACACGTCTTGACAAGCTGGTATAAGTGTTCTTTGTGTGTAAATATTTCATTTCCTCCAGGCTTGTTGTGGTCACTGGTCACAGCTATACTTAGCTTTTATGCATTAGAGGTAAAGGTTTGGACTTAAGCCAGTGCTTTTAAAATGGATCCCTGAGGTTGTGTGGCCTGGGCAGAGCGCACTATGGCACAGTGGAAAGGCTTTAAATCTTATCCGCTGTTTACTTGAAGGCATGATTTTTGAGTACAGTGGTAACACAGCCATCATAAAAAATATTTCCATAAAAAAATATATTGTATCTTTCTAAAAGCCTTCTGGATGCATTATTTACAGAAATGACTATTTTCTTTTTGTGAAATTTCAAGCAGGTCTACACACAACCCAAAGGCTTATGTCAGAGTTTCAGCTTCAGTGAAGCAAAAGGTCAAGGCCCACCGACCATTATTGTTCAGAAAAAGTACAAATTCCTTTCCTTAATTTTGAATTACATATACATTTATAACAAGAAAGTATACACATAGTTCTGTCACACTGAAAGGCTTTTTCTTATTCATAAAGACAGGAATTGTCTTCTTTGAGCAATAATATAAAATGAAAACATTATCTGAGTTAAGTTGATAATTATCTGAAAATAAAAGTCAGAGAGCATGTTTAATTTGACACTGACATGGGTCATCACAATTGTTTTTCTATTCCAACCACAGACTTTTGCCAGATGTTCCATTCTCAGTGCAACCAAGGTAATGCAATATCCCCGCAGTCAGGTTAAAAACTGCGTGAGGAGAATGCTTGCTTTTTCTAGTTTCACTACAAATAGGTAATAGTGAGGTGTGCTTTTTTTATCCTGCATGTTAGCCAACTAATGCTAACTGTAACTTTTGAAATCTCAGCCTAGCAAATGGACTGTTTCAAAAGGGAAACTGCATATCATATTAAAAGAGAAAAAGGTCACTGATACCATAACTGTGGGTTACTCAGTTCAATAATAAGTTTCCAGTTCTTCCTTGCGATCAAATTTTCCATAATTTTCCAGTTCATGGTAGTCTACCGAACATGACCGCAGAGCTTTCGAAGGCTATCGCTCCACTGTTGAGCACAGTTGTCTGAGAGCAGCAATAACTCAGAGATGTGATCTGTTGTTGACTTGGCTACATTTTATACGTAAGTAGGCGGCAGGCCCAAACTCAGCACTTCGTTGTCAAATTTGGGGTGGGGGCGGCCTAAAGGTTGTCATAGGCCCGGGGCCTGCATGGCCTTAATCTGGCCCTGTGTGTGGCTTTGCCAGAGAAAGAGTTGCTTTTCCACTGAAACAGCCCCCAAAGATTGCAGGAGGCTGGCGGCTCTGTGGTGGTTCTGCACAGTAATTCACGGGGTAAAATTTCCTCCGCGCACAAGCACAGAAGCAATGAATTTCTTCCCCCGAAAAATGATTTTCCTCATTCTTCCGAGAGACAGGATGTTCGCGGCTTAAAATAACCTGCCCGCGTAAATATTTCATACCACCCAGCACTCAGTGGCCAGCTGCAGAGATGTTCTAGATGTTCCCTCCCAATCCCGGCTTCCGATTTCCTGCGCCTTCCCATCGAGAAGAAAAGAAAAGTATGGCCACGCAAAACCGCTGTCATTCTCTCTGCCTTCCCCAGCATGCAACTGGACGGCACTCCAGGCCAGCGGAAAGGAGGTGCGGAGGCGGGTGTGGTTACGACTGTGCGGTGGGCTGGGAGGAACGTGCAGCTGCGTCTGCACAGAAGGAATCGTCGTACCTGACAGTGGGATGGCCCTGTAACGTGTGTGGCCTGGGAGAAGGTGGGGGGGGGGGGGGGGGGTTGTAGTAGGCTGCAGCCAATGTGACTCAAACTGGCTGCACTCCTGTCCTTTGTGCCTCATCTTTGAAGTGTCGCCTCTGCTGGCCATGACTGGCCTGAGGCCAATCTCTGATTGGCTTGCACAAGCACACACCTACGTGCACGCACATCTTTTATTTCTAAACAATTCTCTCACCTTATTTGGAGAGAAATAGCATAAAAATCAGAGGCTGTGGGATACACTGTATTTTGCATAGGGACAAGAATGGTGAGGGGCAGCACCATCAGGGGCAAACAGAAGCTGGGGCAACACTCAGGGGCAGAAAGGAGCTGGGGCAGGACTCAGGGGCAGAAAGGAGCTGGGGCAGGAATCTCGGGGGCAGATAGGAGCTGGGGCAGGAATCTCGGGGGCAGAAAGGAGCTGGGGCAGGAATCTCGGGGGCAGATAGGAGCTGGGGCAGGATTAGCAGGGGAAGAAATAAACTGATTACATTTTTCAGATTTTATGAAACAAATTTCTCATCATAGATGTCTTTTAATCATTTATTACACTGTGATAGTATAATAAACATAATCTGTGTGCGTGAAAAAAATCCAATTTTTCTAATTTTTGCAGGTTTTTGGAGGAAAGCCTTATGTAAAAATTTTGCATAGTCTGCCTTTTAATGTTTTTCCCGGGGAGGTTTGGACTGAAATGTCATACTGTAGTGCAGGACTCTACAAAGCATGCCCTCTCATGACATAACTTAGCCAATGGCATACATACTGTATGATCCCAATATTCAATTATTTCAACAGCAGATAGCAAATAAAAAGATAAACAAACTTCAGAAATTGATGCGATCAATATGAGTTTTATCGTGAAAAATGGCAACTGCTGCTGTTGGCGCTACTAAAAAGGCTTTGTGTGAGGTGAGTTGTTAGCGTTGGTCAGTGCATGGATTGGTGTTCCCAGAATTCCCTTTCAGCAAAACAATAGTGAACGGCCACTGCTCAGTTCTTTCCCAATGCCTCAGTCTAACTGCTACTGAAAACACTGAGCCTCTATTGGGGCTACAATAAAACAGTGATTTGGTTAAATATTCATTCAATAGAAAACCAAATGAGATTCATGTCCATCACACATTGTATTGTTAACACCTGTAAGTAGGGGACATTGTATGAGGCTAGGACACTGGCATTGTTCTCTGTGAGAATACACATAAAGAGTTTGCTTGGACAGACCAAGCCCTTATCTATAAACCCTCTAATTACCCTTTTTATATTTCATGACTTAACTGGGTTTCAGTTTCATGCATATTTGTGAGGTTTTTTCTTCAGGAGGGAAAGGTTGGGTTCCATTTGAAAAATACAGTTTGAACCCAGGGGTTACTAGGCTTGGACTAAATTAATGCCTGTACCTCATCAGACAATAACGAATACTATTAAACACAAATTATATCATTGGGAAGTTTTGATGATAAAGTATTAATACTCCCATGGTATTAAATCACTCTCTCTGCCATCACCGATGAAATATTTAGGAATTTAATCATTGAGTGCTAATTTACTGTTTTTAATGCAGCAGGTATTTTGAATGCTTTCCCTGGAGTGTTCCATTTACCTCGTTACCCAAATTGACTGCCTGCAGATAGTTACACACTCATCCAGTGGCTTCTGCGCCCCCTATTGCCAGCATGAAAAAGCGCTGCGCTCAGATAAATAAAGAGCCTTATGTAACTGGGTAACAGAAGACCCCTTGGCCTTTTCTGTCTGAGGAAAACACAGTTAATTGCCCTGTTACGGAATATGGCAAATTTGTCTGTGCATTCGTTCCACAACATCTGTCCAGGTTTGCAAAGATCCACTTACTGGCGCTGCAGGCAGACACAAAAGCAGATAAAGTTCAGCACAGGAGTCACCAGGTGATTCTACAGTAACTGCTAACAAAGAAGAACATTCGATTAATTGCTTTCCAAATTTGTTTTTGAATCCCGACTGCTGAGGCTCACCTGACTGTAAGGCGCATGCGTTTCTCATTCACATCCCATGTCACTTTCGTTTTTTTGTTTCTCTTCTGGATCCTTTACACAGCAGCTCCGAGAGGACACCACCGGCAGCCTGCTCTTGTCTGCAGCATGATGGCGGAAGCCATTTTAGTCTCCGGAGTCCCGTGTATCGGGTCCGGCTGTCTCAAGCGTCTCAAGTATGCTTTTGTTGTTTGGCCGACCAAGAAAGGGGGTATCAGCTATCCGGCTCCAGCTTTGCCCAGTGAAATACGCATGGCCCTCGCTCTATTCAAGAGGATGGAGTGATTTTAAATTCTCATCTCCACAGGTGAAAAAAATGGAAACTTTTACTCAATTCATACTAAGGGCACAAAGAAAAATAAACAGCTATGAGAGTACAAATAATTTTTGTACCTCTGCTAGAGGTGCTGGTAAGGGCGTACACAGCGAGGGGTGAACCTGCCAGGGTTCCGGAAGGGGCATTGTGGGACTGAATAGGGAATGAGGGAGGGGTCGGAGTGCTGGAGCGTTAAAACTGTTAAATATTAAAATCGAGGTCAGAGGAGCTGGTCTGTGGTGGGCTTCCAGTGCCCGGTCTGCCCTGCTAAACAGAAGGACAATGCAGGGTGCTGCTGCAGGGTTGTGCTGCAGGGTGCTGCTGCAGGGTGGTGCAGCAGGGTGGTGCTGCAGGGTGCTGCTGCAGGGTTGTGCTGCAGGGTTGTGCGGCAGGGTGCTGCTGCAGGGTTGTGCTGCAGGGTGGTGCTGCTGCAGGGTTGTGCTGCAGGGTGGTGCTGCAAGGTGCTGCTGCAGGGTGGTTTGGCAGGGTGGTGCTGCTGCAGGGTGGTGCAGCAGGGTGGTGCTGCAGGGTGGTTTGGCAGGGTAGTGCTGAAGGGTGGTGCAGCAGGGTGCTGTGGCAGGGTGCTGCTGCAGGGTGGTGCTGCTGCAGGGTGGTGCTGCAGGGTGCTGCTGCAGGGTGGTGCTGCAGAGTGGTTTGGCAGGGTGGTGCTGCAAGGTGCTGCTGCAGGGTGGTGCAGCAGGGTGGTGCTGCTGCAGGGTGGTGCTGCAGTGTGGTTTGGTAAAGTGGTTTGGCAGGGTGGTGCAGCAGGGTGGTTTGGTAAAGTGGTTTGGCAGGGTGGTGCTGCTGCAAGGTGCTGCTGCAGGGTGGTGCTGCAGGGTGGTGCTGCAAGGTGCTGCGGCAGGGTGGTGCTGCAGAGTGGTTTGGCAGGGTGGTGCTGCAGGGTGGTGCTGCAAGGTGCTGCGGCAGGGTGGTGCTGCAGAGTGGTTTGGCAGGGTGGTGCTGCTGCAGGGTGGTGCTGCAGGGTAGTGCTGCAGGGTGCTGCTGCAGGGTGGTGCAGCAGGGTGGTGCTGCAGGGTGCTGCTGCAGGGTTGTGCTGTAGGGTGGTTTGGCAGGGTGCTGCTGCAGGGTGGTGCTGCAGGGTGCTGCTGCAGGGTGGTTTGGCAGGGTGGTTTGGCAGGGTGCTGCTGCAGGGTGGTGCTGCAGGGTGCTGCTGCAGGGTGGTTTGGCAGGGTGGTTTGGCAGGGTGGTGCTGCAGGGTGGTGCTGCAGGGTGGTTTGGCAGGGTGGTGCTGCAGGGTTGTGCTGTAGGGTGGTTTGGCAGGGTGCTGCTGCAGGGTGGTTTGGCAGGGTGGTTTGGCAGGGTGGTGCTGCAGGGTGATTTGGCAGGGTGGTTTGGCAGGGTGGTGCTGCAGGGTGGTTTGGCAGGGTGGTGCTGCAGGATGCTGCTGCAGGATTGTGCTGTAGGGTGGTTTGGCAGGGTGCTGCTGCAGGGTGGTGCTGCAGGGTGGTTTGGCAGGGTGGTGCTGCAGGGTGGTGCTGCAGGGTGGTTTGGCAGGGTGCTGCTGCAGGGTGCTGCTGCAGGGTGGTTTGGCAGGGTGGTGCAGCACCTTGGTGAAGTCTTACCTGGTCCTACTGGAATGGGATTGATTTAATGCTATTGGTTTACTTCAGTTTTGGAATTTAACATAACGTTTTAACCTTTCTATGCTAACAATTATTACATTACATTACATTACATTACATTACATTACATTACATTACAGGCATTTAGCAGATGCTCTTATCCAGAGCGACGTACAACAAGTGCATTGGTTCATGATGTAGAGGTGCAAAAGAAACACTAGAGTGAAGTAAGGATCGTAGTGCCAGAAGTGACCACATCGATCAGGACTCCAACCCTGTAGATTAAGCTGTTCAGCAAGCAAGAATCCTACCAAGTACAAACTAGCACTGGAATCACATCTAATCACACCTAATGAGACAAAAACAATCCTGCCAGATACACTAACATAATCATATTATCCTAACTAGGTACAGTGAGCTAAACTATAGGCTAGGGAGGGGTGGGGAGAGGTGCAGCCTGAAGAGATGAGTCTTCAGTCTGCGTTTGAAGGTGGTGAGATTCTCTGCTGTTCTGACCGCCACAGGGAGGTCATTCCACCAGCGAGGGGCCAGAACAGACAGCAGACGGGAGCGGGAAGTACAGACGCGAAGAGGGAGAGGTGCCAAGCGTCCAGAGGTGGCAGAACGGAGAGGTCTGGCTGGTGTGTAGGGTCTGATGATCCTCTGGATGTACCCTGGTGCTGCCTGGTATGCAAGCACCAAGGTCTTAAATTTGATGCGAGCCGTAACAGGCAGCCAGTGGAGGTCAGTGAGCAGGGGGGTGACATGGGAATGTCTGGGGAGGTTGTAGACCAGACGTGCTGCAGCATTCTGGATGAGCTGCAGGGGTCTGATGGCAGATGCTGGCAGACCAGCCAGTAGTGAGTTGCAGTAGTCCAGGCGGGACAGGACCATCGCTTGAACCAGGAGCTGGGTTGCGTAGGTGGTGAGGAAGGGGCGGATTCTCCGGATGTTGTACAGGAAGAACCTGCACGTTCGACTCACCGCCGTGATGTTCTGGGAATTATACATAGAAGAAGACTGCAAAGGTTGCTATCTATCTTGGTAGACGTGGGTGTGCCTTGTGTAGCCTGCATAAATACAACTGTGTATCTTGCGAGGACACTAGTGTATAGGCAAGTGACTACGGTGCACAGATATCCTGAGTATATCTGTATGTTAGGACCTCAAAACTGCTAGGTGTGTAGTGATATAGAGTCAAAGAGGAATGCCAGGTTGAAGTGAATGCAGTTTATTATACAGTGTATTCAATAATAGCAATATACAGAGCTGTACTGCTAAAGTGAGTCGTGCAATGGCTATACCATTCCACCTTTCCCCTCATATCAAAGATCAAGGATCAAAGAAAAACCCAAATCAAAGAAAGAACCAGTCACAACAAAACAGCAGTAACATCAATGACCCTGCTTGCACCAATGACCTCTGAAGGCATTGATGAACTCTTTTAGCTAGCCTGTTAAACTTGAATTACCTACTGTTCGCTTTTGAATGGTCTTCCAAGATCTTTATTCAGCACCCACTGTACCACATCATCAGTGACACCAACTTGTTCCCCATGGCATCAGTTTCCAAAACACCAAACGTGATTATACTTTGTATGGAAAATGTAAGGTTGACATACTGCAACTACTTCAACTCAGTAGTTGTGGGAGCATTCAGCAAGCAGAATGGCAATAGCACTGTCTCTTTACCAAACCTTGATGACAATATGTTTTCCTTTGTGTCTGTCTGATAAGGGGCACATTTCTCTTAACCACCCAAAACTTTCATAAACTTAAGTATTGTGCCCTGTGCTTCATGATATGATTCTTGTCCTACTCAAACTGCCCATTAGGAACTGTTGTAAAATCATGTATAAATTCAATAAACAAATGTACTGAATCTCTACATTATGCTACATTAATGCCATACATGGACCATGGATTAAAGACTGCTGCAAATTGGTTTTATATATGGGATAAATGATTAGTGAAGAGTAGTATTTTCTCTTATAATTTCTTTTTAGCACAATGTTTTTCTGTGCTATGCTTCCCCAGTTTGGTTTCTGATCTGTCTCACACATATTGGAATTTGACCGGATCAGTGACCTCCATGATAAAATTATTCCCTTACTATGACCATAAATCAGGATTACTTGCCTGACCTTACAATCCCCTACATGACATATTGACCTTAAATGGATATTCTGGTCGGATAGACAGTATTGAAATCCATGCATCTGTACAGGTTTATGTGATACGTTTTTTCATTCCACTGTACCTTTTGAAATGCAATTTTCTAAATAGAGAATGAAGCGGATTTGTAATAGATTTGTATTGGATTTAATCCTTAATGTGCAAGCCAGGACATGGGAGGAAATAGATATTGTATTGATCATGCCTCCAAGGCAAGGTGACATTGCTAGGATTGAGCCTGGCTGTAGTGGAGGACCTGGCCTTTTAGTAACTACTACTGTTGCAGAACAATAGAATTAACCTTCGAGATCGCAGAGCAAACCCTAATTCAAAAACAGTACTTTTTCTTCTTGTGAAAAATGTATTTCTTCCTTGTAATGCTCATGCATTTTCAACAGGGGTGCACAAATCCACTATTGAGGGGGGCAGTGTGTATGCTGTTATCATTTTGTTTCTTTTCTTAGCGTATTTTAACAATTAAGTGTTAAATGTAAGTCAGTTATTGGCTAAAGAGTCAACACCTTGTTTCCAAGACCAAGATTAGCTGCTGTGTAAGTGGAATCCACAGGATTATCTGTAATATGTGTGAATTATTATTATTATTATTATTATTATTATTATTGTCTGGGTTCATGTATTTAAGGGTTCATGTATTTCAGATAACTGTTTGACCCTGGTCTAATGGCCATCCCGTTTAGACACATGAGTCTTAAAGTCATCATGCTAGAATCGTTTTTTTTTATGGTAAACTGGCCTGCCCACAAAAAATGTGGTCAAAAAACCATGCTACACCCCCTTTCAATACGCAGTGGCAATGCTTATCTCAGTCACAGACATGTTCTGGGTGCAGTATGTGGCAAGGAAAGAAATTCCAACTTTTAAAAAGTGTCCAACAGCGGAGGGATCAATGAAATACAGCTCAATATGGATTTCTGGTGTAAGTGTCCTTCAGCATCTGACCTGTGGAATCTTGCCTCTGGAAGCTTCTGGAGTCAGCTGGGCAGAAGACCTATTCTGGGTCCTCTCCATCAAAAATGGGCGGGGCCTCAGTCAGAGGCAGTGAAGGGATAATGGACTCCCTTAATCTAGTCCAGGCCACCTCTCAGTGTGGGCAGCAAACAATGACTAATCCTCTCGGTGCCTTCCACCTCCCCTCACCTTCCACAAGTGGATAGAGTTCCCCTTCTCCCATCCACACCACAGACCAGCACCTGGAGTCTGCCAAACAAAACTCCCAAGAGGACTATTCAAGAAGTCAATATGAATGGATGAGGTTTGCAGCTCACCCACCTGCTCCCCAGCCCATCCACCTGCTCACCCACCTGCTCCCCAGCCCATCCACCTGCTCACCCACCTGCTCCCCAGCCCATCCACCTGCTCACCCACCTGCTCCCCAGCCCATCCACCTGCTCACCCAGCTGCTCCCCAGCCCATCCACCTGCTCACCCACCTGCTCCCCAGCCCATCCACCTGCTCACCCACCTGCTCCCCAGCCCATCCACCTGCTCACCCGCCTGCTCCCCAGCCCATCCACCTGCTCACCCAGCTGCTCCCCAGCCCATCCACCTGCTCACCCACCTGCTCCCCAGCCCATCCACCTGCTCACCCACCTGCTCCCCAGCCCATCCACCTGCTCACCCGCCTGCTCCCCAGCCCATCCACCTGCTCACCCACCTGCTCCCCAGCCCATCCACCTGCTCACCCACCTGCTCCCCAGCCCATCCACCTGCTCACCCACCTGCTCCCCAGCCCATCCACCTGCTCACCCACCTGCTCCCCAGCCCATCCGCCAGCTCACCCACCTGCTCCCCAGTCCATCTGCTAGCTCACCCACCTGCTCCCCAGCCCATCCACCTGCTCCCCAGCTCACCCACCTGCTCCCCAGCCCATCCACCTGCTCCCCAGCTCACCCACCTGCTCCCCAGCCCATCCACCAGCTCACCCACCTGCTCCCCAGCCCACCCACCGGCTCCTCAGCCCACCCGCTAGCTCACCCACCTGCTCCCCAGCCCATCCACCTGCTCCCCAGCTCACCCACCTGCTCCCCAGCCCATCCACCTGCTCCCCAGCTCACCCACCTGCTCCCCAGCCCATCCACCAGCCCACCCACCAGCTCCCCAGCCCACCCACCAGCTCCCAAGCCTATCCACCAGCTCCCCAGCCCATCCACCTGCTCCCCAGCTCACCCGCCTGCTCCCCAGCCCATCCACCTGCTCCCCAGCTCACCCACCTGCTCCCCAGCCCATCCACCAGCTCACCCACCTGCTCCCCAGCCCACCCACCAACTCACCCACCTGCTCCCCAGCCCATCCACCTGCTCACCCACCTGCTCCCCAGCCCATCCACCTGCTCACCCGCCTGCTCCCCAGCCCATCCACCTGCTCACCCACCTGCTCCCCAGCCCATCCACCTGCTCACCCACCTGCTCCCCAGCCCATCTGCCAGCTCACCCACCTGCTCCCCAGCCCATCCACCTGCTCCCCAGCCCACCCACCTGCTCCCCAGCCCAGCCGCCAGCTCACCCACCTGCTCCCCACCTGCTAGAGGTGTCTAAATGTGAGCATTGAAAGGTCACATTAGGACCTACAGTTTACAGTAGGACCTACAGTATAGACCACATTAGGAACAGTGTGGTGCTGAGTGGCAAGGCAAGCTCCTGCTTCTCATCCACCCTCCCAGCATTGGACATAACTACAGGTTTCTTTTCTATCCCCCCGAGCTCCTTAACCACACAAGGTTCTGTTAGGTGCTTCCTGAGTATCCATAGTCGTGACATTGTATTTCGTCAAATCACTTAAATTTTCTGCAGATGCATCAAATTGAAATGTTTTTGCTTCAACAGTGGGGAGAACATTAAATGTTAAGGTTACAAGTGTCTGGTGAGTCTGAATAATCTGTGCTATACCCATATACCCATGACAAACTGAGGCTAATCTACTCCCGCTGTAATGCTATTACCCAATGCTCCGCTGAACATGGCATCAAACCCCAGCAGCCCTGTGTCTCTGTATGAGTATATCTCTCATTGTGGGTTAAGTGCCTTCGCTGCTCAGCGCCATGTTGTAATACCAGGAGAGGTCGTGCAGTGAGAGACTGCTGGAGCACGTGAGCGAGTGGGAGGGTGGTGCAGTCTGTAGGCCTGCCTTTAAATACTCCATGTGACTAACGGAATGGCGTAAGAAGATGACAAGCATAGAAAGCCCTTCCCTGTTACGTTCATAGACCGGTTACAGTTTCTGATTAGCTAAACGGTCCGGAATGACCAATCATAATTGTAGTTCAGTCCCGTCCTCCTTCAGTTTTGGACAGTGCAGTCCAGCACCCGCATCCTGCGTAATGGGTCCAACCAGTCACTGCTTGGTTTCACCCTGTAGTCGTTCAGTCATTAGCAGTGAGATGAACAGTCACTGCCTGGTTTCACCCTGTAGTCGTTCAGTCATTAGCAGTGAGATGAACAGTCACTGCCTGGTTTCACCCTGTAGTCGTTCAGTCATTAGCAGTGAGATGAACAGTCACTGCTTGGTTTCACCCTGCAGTCGTTCAGTCATTAGCAGTCACTGCAGCAGAGGGCTGCAGAACCACATCTGTGCATGACGACAGATCCCAGGTCTCCAGCTGTAAGGGGAGGTGACTGAGAGAGGAGGCGGGGAGCACCTCGCTCATTCAAACGCTCCCTTTGTGGATGACTGACTGACCAATGAGTCACACCACAGAGCCCCCAGCCATAGTTAACACTGGCATGGACAGGATTTAGTCCAGGCCGTAGTGGACACATCACTTTTCAAAGAATGAGGACCTCAACTAGGTATGCAACTTGATTGGTAGACCTGGGTCAGATGTGAATTTTAAATGCTTTCTTTCTTTAGATGCTGCTAAATTATAGAACACTCTTGGAGCCCCCTGAGACTTCTCAATAAAACATGCTTCCAACCAATATATTAAACACAATGATATGAGAGATGAATTTTGTTCTCAGTGAAAATGAAAATGTTTCTATTAACAGTAGCACTGTCTGCAGGGATTTCATTACCATCTAAAGGGTGTGTGTGTGTGCATGTGTTTGTCTGTGTGTGCATGTCTGTGTGTGTTTGTGTGTGTGTCAAATAATTCGTCAAACATGTCAAATAATTATTTTAAAAATACAATAGTATAACTTTACCACAGTTCAAAATTAAAATTCTATTCAAAAGTGGTGCAGGTGTCTTTCATTGAGGTGCAGCACCGTAGATGTCCAAAAAGCATTTGGTACAGATATCGCTTTGCTGTTCCCTGCTGTTCATTAAGAAATGATGTGTTTCTTTACAGCCATTTCAAACTTCAGGAGGTCTGCTATTCTGATTTCCTGTGAGTCTCCATGAAATTGGGAAATTAAAGAGATAAGACCTAAGTAAAAAAAATGCATTCTGGAAGAAAAATCTGAAATATATACATAAACACACACAGAGAATAGGGGTGGCAAGAAGGTTGTAGGTTCGAATCTCAGCTTGGGGCCTCTCTGTGTGGAGTTTGCATGTTCTCCCCGTGTACGCGTGGGTTTACTCCCACAGTCCAAAGACATGCAGGCAGGCTAATTAGAGACTCTAAATTGCCCATAGGTATGAGTGTGTCAGTGAATGGTGTGTGTGCCCTCCCATAGATTGGCAGCCTGTTCAGGATGTATTCCTACCTCTTGCCCAATGCACGTTGGAATAGGCTCCATATTCTATATATATTCTTTGAACAAAAATATATTTCTTAGAGTTTGCTATTTAGAGTTTCATTCTCTGATATTTAATAATAAAAGAAGGAATACTTCGACCTGGAATGGACATGAGATCATTAAATTAGCAAGTCAACCTTTCTTCCTCAGTATGCCCAGGCTCAGTGCTAGTCCACAGCTGATATGCGTAAAGCTTCCTGTCTCCTTCTGCGGGGTTATGCTCCTCAGCGGTCTCTAGGGGGCGTAAGATTATTAGAACAACGTTCCCTCATGGGAGCTTTGGACTGCATGTAGCATCCTTTGTGTGAAGTGAAATGATGATAACACCGTTAATATACTAGTGTAGCAGTATGACAGTGTCATTCCCATTTAAATAATCATTTACATTTCATTATTTTTATCATCACCATTATTATTATTATTATTATTTTATATTTGTAGTAAGCAGTAGAACTCCTAGTCTATGTCTCATAAGTTGCAGTTGTGGTAGTAGTAATGTCAAGACAGTTCACGCTTTATAATCTTAAATGTATAGTACAGTACATTTGGTTATTTTTTTTAAAAAATTCGTTGAGGTGAGAAACGAATCTTTAAAAAAGACAAGTAAAGTCACATGCCACAGCATTTCAAATATGCAATCCTTGTCCTTTCCTCATCTTTAGAGCAGCAGAATTAGTGGATGTGTTATCATAATTAACAAGCAGGCCGGAGACAAAATAACCTTTCACTCTGCTAGCGGGTCATTCAGGTTATTCATTGATTTGGGACAGAGGGCAGTTAGTTAACGATAAGTACTCGACACGTTCTCAATACACACCTCTCGTTGAAGACTATCGACTGAAGACTAAACATTCTCGGTTGTAATTAGACAGGCATTGTATGTGAAGTATAGGAAACGACAAAGCGCCCTCTGAAAATTCGAATAGAGAATTTCATTTGAATATGAAAAGCAGTTTAAGACAGTAGGCTACCTGGTCGTTGAAGCCAAACAGCCGGATGCTGCTGGAAATCGGGCGAATTGGCCGAATTAAACGTAATGATGATGTTGTTGCTATATCACAATCACATCTGTCCTCTTCCGCTGATTGCCCGGACAGTCGCTGCCCTGCCTTCTGTCAATTTCGTAAGCTGGTGATACCCTGCTTTTCAGTGTGCACCGTGACATTGCCACGGACGGGATCTAAAAACTTTCAAGGACAATACAAGCGAGTAGCCTATGTGATGGATATGCCACACTCCGTCGAGGTACCTCGTCGCCACCTCCCCTTGATTTAACCTGTGTTTTGTCGTTTTTTAACTACCGTGTGGTCAGCTGCGTCACTCTTAATACATTTATGTGTCAGTCCACCCTTCTTCCCTCGTGTATCTGTCACTGACCAGCTGTTGCACAGCAGCAGTGGGCTGGGAAGCTAAACAACCGAAAGCGGGTTTGTGCTTATTTATACGGTACATTGCACTATAGCCGTTCATGTGACATTTAGACGTGGTTTTGAATCTTTGACTTGTGGAAATATTTATGAAATCAGTGTATTGGCGCTGAAGTGAATGTGTAATGTGAAGTTGCATCCTCGTGTTGTTGTATCACTTGTAGTTTTAATTAAATTAAATTAATGAATCTATTTTGTGTTTAAGTGAAATGTTGACTCTTGAGATTTGTTGAGCTAATGCTCAATATCTGATTTAACAACTGCGTAGATACCGAAACAGGTTAATAAACAGGTTAATTCGTAAACAAAAATAACTTCCTTCAGCAGGAATATCAGCAATAATGAACACTGCATAAATGTTCTAAGCAATAACTAATGACCCACGCTTGAACTTGCAACAAATTTCACATCCATCTAAATTCACTTAATTATTGTTAGACTGTATTTTTGTGTACATCCATACAGTCTAGCAATAATTATTTACATTCTCAGTAAAGATTGTAACATGAATTGTTCATATATAAAACGAATGAGAGTATATAAATAATATACAGCACATACTGTATGCAAATGTTTAATTGACTTCCCCACCTTGGATTCAGTGCATTCAATATCTTAGATTGGCTGCTATGCGCTTGAATCGAAATGTAAACCTATAAGCTTGTAACTTGTGGCTTCCATTTCTTCCGGGGCTACAAGCTCAAAAATAGCACTCTAAAAATATATATCTGAGCCAAGAATGAATTTATTTGTACAGTATATTGTAATCTAATTGATATGCAGTCAGTAATTTGGTTTGGTGCCAATTTAGTAAACTTAGTTTTGTAGTTTTAAGTTCTTGACACATCACACTAGTTTTCACAAATATATACTTAAAGTATAGTATATACAAGACCTAAATAAGACCTCTTTAATAATTTAAGCTACATTTTGTTAGATAGCAAGTGACTCTGGGCTGGATCTGTGCAGATTCCACCCCGGCAGTGCTGACTCCGGGCCAGGATCAGCAGTGAGCTGGTCCGGAGCTGTTCACAATCTGAATTAAACACATTAGGCCTGTTATCATGTAAAACTATTAGCTTTAAATTATTTCCAGCAATTCTTCAGCAGCTTCTTCTGGGAGACCAGATTCTTTTTTAAGTTGTGCATACTGGACAAAAATTTGTCATGTACTAATGGAACAATGTTCAAGTTATATTGTACATGGATGTTAAATAAATGCCCTTATGAAAGATGTATAAGTATTACTTACTGTTCTGCCACGTGCAAGTGGTATGTTGACACTGCACAGATGCAGACCTAGATATACTGTAAGTCACATTCTGGACTATTTCAAGAGTACTCAGTGATCAAAGGGCCAAAATACACCAGCATGATGCTCCTTGTGCTGACAGTTACATTTCCCTACTCTATGAAGTAAATGTGCAGTAAACACAATGATACATAGGTATGTTTTTGTATGAAACTCAAATAAAACACAAATATTTATATTTTAATTCAGATTTCCAAAATGTACTTTTTCTGTATCGACAAAATCTTTGCTTATATCTGATGGCAGATCTCACACTACCTCAGGCATAAAAACTGTACTTTTACCAATATAATCACAGTTATTTACTGTATTTTCAGTTAACCGTATTGTGCCAAAAATTACATAAACATTACATAAACAGAGCCACAAGCAGAGATGAAGGGGGCCAAGCACTGTCACAAATACATATGCATATGCAAAAAACATACACATGGATCTTCCTAATGAGGTGGTTTGTAAGGCTAGCAAAAAAAATTGCATCCTTGTGGATTAATCAGAACAAATCTTTACAGCTGTCCTCTGGATGTAATTGTAAGTAGACACACAAGTTTATTGGCATCAAACTGTCTGGCATTTATTAGTTTTTGTACTAAAAAGCCACACCCACATGCAAATTCATTGGATTACTATGTGTTCATTTTTACATAGCTTTTAAAGATATATCAATGAGAGTACATGCATAATTCAAGTTTTGTGCAAATCAGTAAAACCGTGTAGAGGATAGATTTGAAGTGTTTTGTAATTTACTCAAAATGGTGGAAAATCCATAAAGGTAGACGTATGGTGCCATGAGACAAATATGTTCCTCATGCGAAGGTCAAACACTGCAGGAATTATTGCTTAAATATCGCCGTTTCAATTGACTGCCATGGTGCCACCATGTGGCCAGTCAGCGGTGCATTTGGTCACGCTTGTTAGGAAGAAGGTGCCCTCTGTCAGTATACCAAGAAAGTGTAACATCCATAATGTTGGCCAATTCAAGAAGGCAGCGACCAGCAGGGCATGTATAAATGCACCTTATGAGGTGATTCATCACTCCAGCAAGTTTGAATTCTCTGTGATGGAACACTGATTTTTAGGGAATTATTTTTCACATTTTGAGCGCTCTAGCTCCACCACAGGGTTTGATTGTGCCAGTGCACCACCATAAGGCCGATCTGCATCAAACATTCTGCGAAGTTTGGTAAAAAATTGACCAGGTGGTTCGGACAGAATACATAAAAAATGGCGTAAGAATAATAAATATAGCTGCAAGCAGCAATGAGGCAGTCAGCAGAAAATTTGGACAAATGACAAATGGGCTTAGCTACACATTTTCAGGCTAAGCTATACCGATTGTTAAAATGTGCATGCTAAATGTTATGCTAATACATAACTCATTAGCTAAGATAGTTTTAGTATGACAGTGTTATAGTACACCCGTCCGTAAATAGACTAGCATTAATATGCTAATATTATCAAAGCACGTATACTGATTTTAGCATATAGTCATATAGTCACATGTTTACACTATTGTTGTAAATGTTAGCATGCTAGCATTAGCATGCAAATGTTTTCATAGTATACTGACGCTAGCCTATGTCCTCATATCATTAGCTTCCACTACATTCCTGCAAAGATTAGCATTCTGCTGTTAGCATACTAATGTTATCAAAGTGTACTGATGCCAGCATGTTGATATTCATATTAGTTTGTACTGCACTGCTTTGAACAATAGCATGCTAATGTTAGCACACCATACTCATGTTAGCACAAGATAGAATGCAAATTGCTTAGTTGTGTTAAAATAAATAAATAAATGTTCTTAAATAACACTTCACTCTAGTGAGTTTTGTCTAAGTCAAAGAGAGAATTTAAATGATTGTTAAATTTTTGTTATTTAGTTAAAAATATGACAAAGAATACCCTTAATGCTTTTCATTTTTAAAATGAGTTTTTAATCAATTTCTTCAAACAAATTAGTAAATATGTAAATATGCTCACTTTCTCATTGACTTCAGTAGAGTTTATGCAGGTCAATTGAAAAAAGTAGTGAGAAGTATTATTTTGCAATTTGAAAATTTGAAAAAATCAGTGACAAACTTCAGAATTTGCACTTGGTTGCAGGATATTATTCATCTTATTTGGAACTATCTCCTTACAACATGTCATACCTATTCCATAAATTGGTTGATTTTGTTATATTTAAACATTTAAAATGTTCCTGTAGCATAACCATTTTGTCAATTGTCTCCATATTACAGAATACATTATTTGAGGTGAGACTGGACTTGTATGTAAATTGTATGCAAATTTAAGAGACTTGACTCCAACTCTGCTTGATTGCATCTGAAAATGAAGGCCCCATGTTTTTGGTGTTAAAACGTTTTCCTGCACGGATTCACCATTTCAGTACCTACCACCCATGTAGCTATGTTTTACAGTGCATTCTAGCACTTTATGTTCAGCTATTATGCAACTTATTGTCTATCGAAACGTGATAACACAGGTTTCTCGTATCTCCTGCTTGTTTTGTTTAGCTCTATAATGACTGGACAATCATGAGGTGACTCAGCAGGAGGGCTAATGACCCATGATCTTCAGGGCAGTGGGCTATAGATGTGAGATCTGTATATTGGTTGTGGTGGCTAATAGTGGTGATGGCATATTGCTTATTGTGTGATCCTTTCGATGGGGAAGTGGAATTCAGTAGTGTGGGATGAACATTAAAGTGTGAGGAGGGAGATACACTATGTGTGGAAACAGTAAGATTGTAGGAAGATAGGGCCACAGGCAGATGAAGCCAATCCAGCAATCAGTAGCTGGTTAAGGATGAGTACAAAGTCAGAGGTATAGTCACAGGTAGTGAGAGAGAGAAACACAGATCACATGAAGGGGGTTAGTTTAAATCACCAGCATGTAAACTGTGTGTGTGTGTGTGATTGTTGCTATATATGTAATATGCAACAAAGAGCATATCAGGGTCTGGTTAGCAGATGGTTGTTTTTTTCACTGGGGAAAATGGCTTCTAAAAGTATAATATAGCATTTCAGTAAATGAAACTGGCTTAATCATGGGGGGGGGGGGGGGGGGGGGGGGGGGGGGGGCTGCTATGCTCATTTAACCATGCCCTCGTAGCTCTGCAGCAAACGGATCATGGTGCATTAAGACCACTGTGCTTCCTCCCCCCCCCACCACCCCCCCCCCACACCGCGTCTCCACTAATGCCGTGGTGTGGCCGAAGACGCACAACATCGTGCTAACGCTATTTTTAGCGTTCTGGCCCGGAATGGCATCCCTGAGTAACCAGGTTTCCCATGACTGGCTAGCACGGTTATAGGGAATAGTGAGTGAGAGGGCTTTTTAAAAAAAAAAAAAAACAGCGCACCTGTTAAGAATAAAAAGGAGGGCCGTGTGAATGATTCCCATCCCTCCTCTCAAAGTACTGGACAGAAGTGCAGTAAGCCGTTCTGTGTGGCTAAACAGGAAATTATGGAAAATCAGCAATGCTAAAAATGGACTACTTTGCAGTCAGTTCCATTAAACAATTTTAAAAAACGATCACTGGTGCCGTCCAAATGCTGGCAAAAAAAGAGGAAGTAGTGCATTACAGATACATTAATTTCTCAGAGCGAAATGACAGAGGGGAGTTTGTTTTTCCCCAAAAGGCCGGGGTGAGCGTCTGATTGTTTGTTGGCGGTTTTGTGTTGATATGATTAAAGGAGAAAAGCCAGTGAGCTGCGTATGCTGGCATTAGCATCCGAAAGGATAAGAGATAAAACCTCTCGCTGTAGGTCACTCTGGCCACTGCTGTTTCGTCTGCAAAGCCCATGACCCCAGATGAAGTTGAATGCCAGCTTTTTTTTCCCTCTCGGACCTTACTGTGATGTGTTTTGACGCCGGTCCGTTTATGTGTCCCCTCTGTGGCTTTAACAGAGCTGACGGTCGCGACCTTTCCTTTTGAGAGTGTCAAATTCGAGTGTGCAGTAGGAACACAATGTGGTACAGATGTTCCTTTAAATAAATCTTAATTTAGGAGTGCAATCAGCATCATTCATCCTCACTGAGAACTGTAAATTAAGGACATGCCGAGTTTGAATTACAGGCTCCACTACATAGAGAAGAAGTAAGTATACCACCGTTGAAGCTAGATAGGGCTTTATTTGTTACAGCATAAAAGAAAAACCTTTTTTCACTGATGCACTGGCATGCCTAGTATTTTTATTTTTCATATTTACACAGGTCACAGTGTCTATGTAAACTCGCTGAAGGGCACGCTCTTTTATGAAGGGACTGCCCTTGTTACGCTCACATTGTCAATTTGAGCATTTTGACTTTGGATTTAATGCACCCTGCATGGATGGACCTCATTCCCAAACACAGTCTAGCCTCTTTACTTCTGAGGCCTGGGTTCTGGTGCTGGAGTGATGTATTGGCATGGGTTCCCTTCCTGCTAGGGGGGTGGGGGGTGGGGGGGGGGCTGGTCTGTGTGCAGCTGCCCTGAGCCTGATGGCTCTCCCCCCCATCCCCGCCCACCCTCTCCTTGCTGTGACCTTGTGTGCCGGGGAGCAGATGTCCGTGGCATGTGGCCCAGACACACGTCTGCAAGCATACATGTCTGTGTGTGTATGTGTGTGTATGTGTGCCTGTGTTTGTGTGTGTCTGTGTTATGTCTGTGTGTATGAGTTTGTGTGTGTGTGTGCCTGTGTATGTGTGTGTGTGTCTTTGCGTGCCTGTGTATGTGTGTGTGTGTCTTTGCGTGCCTGTGTATGTGTGTGTGTGTGTCCTTGTGTGCCTGTGTATGTGTGTATGTGTCCTTGTGTGCCTGTGTATGTGTGTGTGTGTCTTTGTGTACCTGTGTGTGTGTGCGTGTGTTTGTGTATGAGTGCCTGCGTATGTGTGTGTCTGTCTCTACATGTATGTATGAAAGTGCATGTGGAGGTGGGATGGGCATCTTGTTGATCCAGAGTACTTTTTCTTCCCTCTTCCGTGTCTCAAGGCTTCTGGTTCCTCACAAACAAAATGTCGCTGCCAAGGTGTGATATAGGGCGGCAGTGTAGCACAGTGGGTAAGGAACTGGGCTTGTAACCGAAAGGTTGCAGGTTCGATTCCCGGGTAAGGACACTGCTGTTGTACTCTTGAGCAACCAGAATTGCTTCAGTATATATCCAGCTGTATAAATGGATACAATGTAAAATGCTATGTAAAAGTTGTGTACGTCGCTCTGGATAAGAGCGTCTGCTAAATGCCTGTAATGTAATGTAATCCTGCAGTGTGACCTCACACCCAACAGGTGTGCCTGCTCTGGGGGCAAACCCCCTGCCCAGGGCAGCACTGTGCTTTTATCCCACAGAAAGGAGGGGGAAGGCCGGATGTCAGATCCTCAGAACTGCCCCTCTGTTCTGGAAGTCTACACAAGTCCCCTGGATTGTCATCTTCTTACTGGGAAAACACTGCTTTCCTATATGACGAGAGAACGGCAATGCTGATCAGAGATTCCAGTTTACTGTTTTTGCATTACAAATATTGAGTCAAAGAAATGTGGGTCTATATAAATATGACCAAAAATTTAAATATCATCCAGTGCGCAAAAAAATGTCAAGTCGTCACTTCCCTTACTCAAAATTTGTCTAGTAGGAATCCGCTTTTAGTTCCTCTATAGTGCTATATGGTGCGCTAGTGAAAGCTAATGCGTGCAAACCTCTAAGTTTTGATCAGACCATCTCCTTGAAAACTTTGGGACTGAGCACTTTTTTCTAGGGCATATCTTATGGTGTATAAGTTCCCCTGAGAAGCCATCATAGCTCAGGCAGTGAAGTCCCCCCCCCCCCCCCCCCCAGAAAACAGATGAAGAGAAAGATAAGAAAGAAGATAAAACAGTGATGGGGTGGAAAGACAGCAGGACACAGGAAGTGGATGGGATAGGAGGGAGGAAGATGGCGGAGAGGGAGAGAGAGTGACTGCATAAACCACCATTGTGCTCGGATGTTGATGATTGATTCACAGAGGCATCCCAGACGAGTCCCAGCTTTGCCCAGCGACGGGGGAACGGCTCTGAAGGAGAGAAGCGTGATGACTGTCTGAACATGAGCCTGAAGCTGCACAGCTTCAGCTGCCCAGCTCAGATTTTTAGTACACAAGGCAAGAGGTTTTCCATTCTGTGATTAATCTATGGGTGTACTTTCCTCTGGTTACAGCATTCGAACATGTGTGTGCGTGCGTGCATGCGTGCGCGTGTGTGTGTATGTGTGTGTGTATGACCAGTCAGTGTTTAAAATATTGTGATTTGAAGTCTCCGTGATTGGTGGTTTCTGGGGGGTGTGACCACTACAGACTGCACAGATCGGACTGAGGTCATGTGATCAGTGATACGCATCAGAGAGACTCCCACAAAACGTGATGAGTCACCGAGCCCTGCCTCAGGGTCCAGACTGAATTGCTGTCCTTTGGTAAACCCAACAGCGTCTTACATCATCGGCACAGAGCACTGGAGCTCAGGGGCCACATCTGCAATCTCAGCACCTGTTGTACGGGGGAACAGAAAAGGTGCAGCACTTCCTCTCCTCAATGAGCTTAAGAAAAGCAGTAAGGAAGGGCATACATCATTCAGAGCTATTATTTTTACTAGCAATTCAAATGGGAAAAATCTACGTGCTGCTAGCAAGAGAGTGATCATCAAAATGAAAGCAAACATTCATAAATCTATTTTGAACCTCAGGAACATAGATTTGGAGCCTGTATGGATTTAGACCAGTTCCTCTACCATTGCCAATTTTCACATGCAGATGTTTCAGTGATTCAGTCTGACTCTCTGTGCCAGAACACTCTGTGAGGCAACAGGGAAGCTGCTGCAGACATGGAGTCAATGGGTTGGCTGATGTTTTGGACGGGCTCCAATTCCTATGGTTGAGCTTGGGGTGTATAGCGGGTGGCATTCATCCGCAGGCAGTGATCCTCCGGGCTTATAGCAGTGAGCTGTGACTTGCAGATTAATCTCCTTAATAGGGTCATTCCGCTGTAGCCTGGCAACACCTGCTCTGGACCTATGGTGCACGGTAAACACTGCACGGGTCACTGATCACAAGCCAAAAAAATAAATAAATAAAATACGAAGACTGCAGTTGAGTACAAAGCTGAAGTGAAGTGAGTTCATTTCTCCAGAAGGAATTGTCTTTAGTCTGGGGAGATATTATGTATAACAGTGCCATAGTGCTGGAGATACCTGGTCCATACTTAACAGTACCACAGTGCTGGAGATACCTGCTTCACACATAACAGTACCACAGTGCTGGAGATACCTGCTTCACACATAACAGTACCACAGTGCTGGAGGTACCTGCTTCACACATAACAGTACCGCAGTGCTGGAGATACCTGCTTCACACATAACAGTACCACAGTGCTGGAGATACTTGCTTCACACATAACAGTACCACAGTGCTGGAGATACCTGCTTCACACATAACAGTACCACAGTGCTGGAGATACCTGCTTCACACATAACAGTACCACAGTGCTGGAGATACCTGCTTCACACATAACAGTACCACAGTGCTGGAGATACCTGCTTCACACATAACAGTACCACAGTGCTGGAGATACCTGCTTCACACATAACAGTACCACAGTGCTGGAGATACCTGCTTCACACATAACAGTACCACAGTGCTGGAGATACCTGATTCACACATAACAGTACCACAGTGCTGGAGATACCTGCTTCACACATAACAGTACCATAGTGCTGGAGATACCTGCTTCACACATAACAGTACCACAGTGCTGGAGATACCTGCTTCACACATAACAGTACCACAGTGCTGGAGATACCTGATTCACACATAACAGTACCACAGTGCTGGAGATACCTGCTTCACACATAACAGTACCACAGTGCTGGAGATACCTGCTTCACACATAACAGTACCACAGTGCTGGAGATACCTGATTCACACATAACAGTACCACAGTGCTGGAGATACCTGCTTCACACGTAACAGTACCACAGTGCTGGAGATACCTGATTCACACATAACAGTACCACAGTGCTGGAGATACCTGCTTCACACATAACAGTACCACAGTGCTGGAGATACCTGCTTCACACGTAACAGTACCACAGTGCTGGAGATACCTGCTTCACACATAACAGTACCATAGTGCTGGAGATACCTGCTTCACACATAACAGTACCACAGTGCTGGAGATACCTGATTTACACAAGGGTTTCCTTCTAATGGCTTTGTGTTTATCTCCTTTTCACCACCTCAGCATACTCTCAGGAGTTATGTGCTCACTGAAATGTAAACCAAGAGAAAGTGATTGATTGGACTTAACCCAAGTATTTATCAGCCAGTATTGTTGTGGCAGTTGGCACGGTTTATGCTTAGTACATCCAGCTAATGACTTTCCCTAGGTTTAATATGACAATATGCGCTGAGAGCTTACATTTGATGTTCAAGTCCAGTTACTTATCTGTATGAATTGTTCGCAGTGATGCCAAGATTCGATTCGGTTTGAAGATTCGGTTTCTGAGAACTACTCCTGAACTCCACGATGGCCCGGTCAATTATCACTTACAGCGCACGGTCTCTGCAGCATTCTGACTAGAAACAGCAGGTTTCATAGCTCGAGTGTTAAATGTTGTGACGTTTAGATATTCGCAGGCGTGCGGTGCTTGTGTCCCAGGGCCGTGTGATGACAGGCTGTGATTGATGTGGCAAACAGCCGCAGGATCGTAACTCTCTTCTGGTTTTCTGTTGAGCGGCAGGATGAAGTACAGACGGAGCTCTCGGCCCTCCCTGCTGCGTTCTGTATTGGTGCTGACACGAGGATTGCCTTGTGTTATATGTGGCTGTCAGTTTCCTAACCAGAGTACTAAGCTAAATTGGGAACAACGGTTGCTTGTGCACTACATCAGTGTATACGCCAATGTGTTTCACATTGAAACAAATTTGCCATAAAACTAGATCATTTTGCTTATCTTAACTCGTTAGCCGTTGGTGCATAATTTCAAGTTCAAATGCCTTTGATGAATTGCTACAGCCAATAATTTCATCCAATTGTATTTTTTCACGACAGGTCTTGTTACAGACTACAATCACATTAACTTGGCTATATGTAAATGTATGTGGTGCAAAGCTTGCAAATGGACTTCGGTATGTCCCACTGAGTATTTTGAAGGTCTGTGGCTTCTGCATCTTTGCACGAAGACAGTTGTTGGGCTTAATATCTTTCTCATTCATTTTGCAGAACAGCTTACTCCACGTGGCCCCCAGTGGACACTGTAGGTACTGTGGCACCCAGCACCCATTCCCCATTATGTCACATGATTACATTTTACATTCATTTAACAGATGTTCTTACCCAGAGAGAATTGCAAAACAAAGAGCATGAGTGCATTTAGATGGGTTCTCCAGAGCAGTGGCACTCTGATGAAGGATACTTCATCAGTCACAGTACAGCAAGAAGTGCTGGATTCAAGAGTATTTTCAATATAATCAGCATTCCTGATGAACACTGAATTAACCTGATAACTTATTGAAATTGTCCAAATAACTCACTGCCCACAGTAAAAGAATAAAACTTGGATGATATGTCCTTTCTTGCTAACTCATCTGCATGATGAACATTTATATTAAATCTTGAAATACCCGTATACTAACAATGCTGCTGTAAAACCAGGACAGCTCATTGGTTTGACTCCACTGCCATTCGCGACAGACTCCACAGGTCATCCGTCCCTGAAGAGTCAAGTGTACACATCTTCATATTCACCAAATATTTTAGAATGAATGTTAGTCAAACTGGCATTCCATCTCGCAAAACTAGCCCAATACCACAAAATGAACCTGACTTTTACACCAAAAATAAATAATTGGAAATCCTACATGAATCATAAGATATTGTTTAGAAGTCATGGAAATCATACAGATGTGATGTGAGTGGGAACTCTGGATGTACAGTAGTGCTGTGCTAGCTCTTAGAGCAGGGGCTGATCACCTGAAGCTGCACAATGCAAGTGTATTCCCTGGCGAGAACGCTCTATTGTGGTCTGATATGTGTGAATCAGCATCGCCACATACAGTTGTTTATAAAACCAAGTCAGAGTAATAAGTTAAAACAACAAGGAACATACACACTGGCCCTCCAAGACTGGAGTTGTGCAGCCCTGTTTTAGAGTGATGAGCAGCACAGAAGACTGGAGTTGTGCAGCCCTGTTTTAGGGTGATGAGCAGCACAGAAGACTGGAGTTGTGCAGCCCTGTTTTAGGGTGATGAGCAGCACAGAGGACTGGAGTTGTGCAGCCCTGTTTCAGAGTGATGGGCAGCACAGAGGACTGGAGTTGTGTGTCCTGTTTTAGAGTGATGAGCAGCACAGAAGACTGGAGTTGTGTGCTCTGTTTTAGAGTGATGAGCAGCACAGAGGACTGGAGTTGTGCAGCCCTGTTTTAGAGTGATGAGCAGCACAGAGGACTGGAGTTGTGTGCTCTGTTTTAGAGTGATGAGCAGCACAGAAGACTGGAGTTGTGTGCTCTGTTTTAGAGTGATGAGCAGCACAGAGGACTGGAGTTGTGTGTCCTGTTTTAGAGTGATGAGCAGCACAGAGGACTGGAGTTGTGTGTCCTGTTTTAGAGTGATGAGCAGCACAGAGGACTGGAGTTGTGTGCTCTGTTTTAGAGTGATGAGCAGCACAGAGGACTGGAGTTGTGTGCTCTGTTTTAGAGTGATGAGCAGCACAGAGGACTGGAGTTGTGTGCTCTGTTTTAGAGTGATGAGTAGCACAGAGGACTGGAGTTGTGCACAGTGTGGATATGGTCGATGATAAACGATTAAGTTTAAGTGCAAGTGCTCAGCATACCCATGATCCCATTAGTCAGTCTGCAGTGGAAGGATACAGTTTGGGGACCAAGGGGAGGCGTTATCTGGTCTCAAAGGCAGCGATCTACAGATGAGAGAGTGCGTTCTGTTCATGAATATCATCTCTGTGTCATGCGGCTTGATAGCCTGCCAGACCCAACAAATCCATCTGTCATTTTCACAAAGTAGATGATGGACTCTGATTGGATGTTTTCCTCTGAAGGACGATTGGGCCGAAAAGGTGGTGCAGGAGTGTAAATCCAGTGTCTTACAGTCGCTGCCAGGTCTCATTTTTCATAGCGGTATAGTCTATTTTATATCAGACCAAACTCCTCTCTACTGGTTTCTGTTGTCATCTTTACCCCGTAGCCCTCAGTAAAAGTGATTTAGTATAGTTATAATGTACTTTGGGTGGCACGGTGGTGCTGTGGGTAGCACTGTTGCCTCACAGCAAGAAGGTTGTGGGTTTGAATCTTGTACTTCACCTTTCTGTCTGAAGTTTGCATGTTCTCCATGTGGGTTTCCTCCCACAGTCCAAAGACATGCAGGTAGGCTTATTGGAGTGTGTGAGTGAATGGTTTGTGTGCCCAGTGATAGATTGGCAGCCTGTCCAGGGTGTATTCCTGGCTCTCACCCAATGCATGTTGGGATAGGCTCCAGCACCCACCATGACCCTGCTCAGGATAAGCTGGTATAGATAATGGATGGATAATGTACTGTTACAATACAGAGTATAATTATATACTGTTATTATATAGATTTTTATGTTTAGAAAGTATTTATACTTAATCTATGAAATTCAAGTTTGATAATGCTAGGCTATGTCAGCAAAGCATGACTGCAGTGTTTCTTTTTCTTTGCATTTTAAGAGTAAATTATGCGGACTGAAATACCTATAGCAAATGCACTACTCTGAGTATCATATTCAATTGAATTGACTTGAAAAAGGAATTGAAATGAAATGCTTGGAAAGTATTTCTTAAATAGTTTTCCTTTTTTCTCCCCAAAAATGGAATTAGTAATTGTGCTGGCCGGCTTACACCCGGTTCACTCCTAGACAAGGAGTCCGTCACTGCGGACTCCTGGTAAAAGCCAAGGAGGCTCCAACTGGTCGCTACGGGGCCCAGTATGTACTCACGGTGATAACTGTTACAGGTTGAGTCACTCTGAAGCTTCAAAACATTCAGCAAAATTTGAAACATGTTGAAACGTACAGTACAGTTTGAAACACATTGAAACGTATAGTACAGTTTGAAACACATTGAGACGTACAGTACAGTTTGAAACGCATTGAAACGTATAGTACAGTTTGAAACACATTGAGACGTACAGTACAGTTTGAAACGCATTGAAACGTACAGTACAGTTTGAAACACATTGAAACGTACAGTACAGTTTGAAACGCATTGAAACGTACAGTACAGTTTGAAACACATTGAAACGTACAGTACAGTTTGAAACGCATTGAAACGTACAGTACAGTTTGAAACGCATTGAAACGTACAGTACAGTTTGAAACGCATTGAAACGTACAGTACAGTTTGAAACACATTGAAACGTACAGTACAGTTTGAAACACATTGAAACGTACAGTACAGTTTGAAACAAATTGCATTCACTGCTACTGGAAGGAAACTGCTTGGGTCTCACATCTGCTATTAAGGAAGGTCAAAAGAGGTCAGTAATACATGACCAATGATCCATGAATACTCGTTTTCTCTAAAATGTCCTCTATGCTCCTACAGTATGTGCTGGATGAATGGCACTTTTGTTCCACTGCACAACCTCTCTTTGGGGAATATAGTGTAGGACTTCTGCTTTTATGGTAGGGAATACATGCACTTGAAATTGGAAGCTATTCAGGTTACTGTATGTGTAATTTAATAAAATATAACCATATTCAACGTTCCTGAATACAAAAGCTAAAACTTGTGTTTTTTGTGACACACAAACACTTACTGTTGAGCAAAAAAAAAAAAAATGCTCTAAAAATAACTCCTAATAATCTCCTAAAATGTCTACATGATTTAACTGCCTAATTTTAGTTTTATCTATCTTATGTTGTATGAATTGTAGAATGTATATGCTGCAATACCAGCAGGGAATCCCCACTTTACAGCTGATGATGTTGAATTATCCAAACATCCTTCCATTGCTCTGTGATTGTTATTTATTGTCCTCTTCCACTGCTTGGCTCTTTAATTGTCTTGTAAAGCATTAAGTATTTAAGGTGAATTCGTTAGCTAGTCAGACATGGCCATCGGTAAGTAAGTTCTTCCAGTCAGGAAGGTTCTGCGGACAGTGTAACTGATCTATGCGGTATGCGGTCTGGAAGCAGGCGCGTTTCTTACGTTGGGGGTGGGGGGGTCATCGTGTAACCTTGCCCTGAACGCTACGCGTCGGGGTGTTCTTCCTCATGTGAAACACAGACAGAAATCCTCACGCAAACCCAATGGGAGGCTTGTGGATGCTGAGTGCACACGGTGTCGCAGAAGGTCATGACCTTTGCTCTGGATTGCTGCCTTCCGGAGCAGTGGTGTTTCGAGGATGTCCCCCCGCCCCCCCGACTCTGTCTGTACCTTTCCCTCCTGCCACGCTGTAAAACGCCTTCGCCTGAGAGGAGGGGTTCCCTCAAGGCTCCGCCCCCCCCACACCCCACCCCCCCCGCCCGGTGTCCTGGGACAAGGTCAGCTGACAGGAAGAGAAAACAGGGCCAGTGTTTTAAAAAAAAGTACTCCTCTCACCCCAACCCAACCTCACCTCAACCCAACTTGGCTGGGTACCTGGCGGCAGGTGAGCCCTGCGTCCCCGTGCGTGTGCCCGGGGCCCGAGGCTCTGGTTACGCAGCGAGCTTAGGGTTACCAGATGGGCGCTTTAATAGATTAAGCAAGTCGGATCCCCTGATTGTGCTTTGCGGATGAGAAGGGGATCGGGGAGGACTGAGCTGGCTGAGGGTGCTCGGGGCAGCCGGAGGGACCGGTCACTGTGCTGGGGCAAGCGGGTAAGACCGGGGGGGCCAATGCCCAAGGCCCTGTGTGTAACAGCAGCTGAGCAATCCATGTGAGCACGTGTCTGTGTCTGCATGTGTTTGTGCAGTTTGTGTGTGTGTGCTTGTAAAGTTTGTGTGTGTGTATGTGTGTGTGTGTGTGTACAGTTTGTGTGTGTATGTGTGTGGGTGTGTTTGTACAGTTTGTGTGTGTTTGTGTGTGTGTGTTTGTACGTGTCTGTGTGTGTGTCTGTGTGTGTGTTTATGTTTGTATGTGTGCGTGTGTATGTATGTGTGTGTGTGTGTTTGTGTGTGTGAGTGTGCATGCTTGCATGTGTTTATGTTTGCTCAGTTTGTGTGCATGATAACAAGTTAAGTATGTTTATTTGAGGGTTAAAAAGCTGCTATATTTCAAGGGTAAATGGTTTCAAATAATTATGAATGACCAGTTTCATTTGTTCATTGTTTCTAAAAATACAACAAGGATTGTGTAATCTTGAAAATCTTTTTGATGATCATTAACAACATCATTATGTAAAGTATCTAAAGATGTATCAAATTGATTTGTAAAAATATAATACAAATACAGGAGACACGATTTGTAGTTTCATGATTTGTGCTTTTAAATATTCACCCCAGGCAGTCAGGCTTTCATCTGTTTATTTCATGAGCTGCATGTGTTTACTGCTTTCTTACATAAATGCTTGTGTTAAAACATTTTTATTTCATTAGTTTTTAGTAGTGAAAATATGGCTGCTTTTTATCTGGTAAAAAATATTCATTAGTCTTAGAAATCAATATTGTGCTGTATTCATACAGCAGTTTCATATTTGCATGGTTCTTTAGAAAGTATCCATCGGTACTGACAATGAATAAAACGTTTTCCAGCTGATATTAACATAGGTTTGGGGGAACAAAAAGTTTTTGAGCATGCATGCAAATTTAATCACAAGACTGAAAAAAACAGTCTCATCACGCAGTACAGAGATGATCAATATAGCCTCTGATCATAATGACCGTACACACAAGCAATTAAAAGCACAGTTCTGTGTTTACCCAGGAAATAAAAATGGCATTATATCGCCAGTGAAAAATAATTGCTCATGTTTTAAATGGTATTCCTCCAACTGGCATGCTCATCCGTTAGCCTCCGTGTAGGTTGCTTAGCATATGATATGAACTGGCTGTGGGAAGTGGCATTTTAGAGACAGCAAGGCTCTAGGGACATTTTCACACATTGTGATGACCAAAGACTTTGGAGGAGTAAGACAAAAACAAAAAAAAAAAAACTCAGCTTTAAAAAAGGGCAGGGGTGGTTGAAAGCAAAATGAACTCAACTCTGAGCTCAGAGCTTTTTCTAACTTTAATTAATGAACTCTGTATCTTTTAATTTAATTCACCCATTTTAGGGCATTTGCTTACCCACATAGTTCTGTTTGCAAAACTTTTCTGCAAAACTTTTTGTGAGACGGCAAATTACCAGGAGCCTACAGCGCTCACGCCATTCTCTGCCTTCCTGAGTCTGAAAAGACTCAGGTGGCTCAGATCAGACAAGCCCTGCCCAATGATTCCAATTAACAAGGAGGCGAATCCGTCCACCAGACCGAGCTTCGAACATGATGACCCATTCACCGTTGCCGGGCTCACTGTATCCACAGCCACCCTGAACACAGTTGTTATAACGCGGAGTTGAGGACAGATTGTGAGTGAAGCCGGACTCGTGATTATGGGCTCTGCAGCCCAGCCGGTGCATGGCGTGGTGCAAGCAGTCGCACAGGCCAAATGGCATTATCGCCATAGATTTCGATGCGCCTGATCGGTTTGGTAATTCTGTGACTTCCCGTGCACTGGAGCAGGAGAGTAGCCGCTGCTGGGGGCGTGTTAGGCGATATTGCACAGCAGTGTAATTTTGGCAGCTCCTTGGAATTTTCAGGTCAGTCTACTCCGTCATTTGCACCATCCCCCACCAGCCTGCCCAGACCAGGTCTATGGCACATGGCACAGGCCGGTGTCTGGCGGATTGGTCATTTTGGGGCGTTACTCTGCAATGAGTGCATGTTTCACAGTCCATTCAAAAGGCAATCAATCGTTTTCTTGGATCTTATGCTGTCCAGTTTCACTTTGATATAAATACCAGAAATAGTAAAAATGCATTTATTGTTCATTGTCTTTTGTTTATTTTTTCATAATTTATATTTATAATTCCTGTATTTATTTCCATTTTTAATTGTTTATGGCTGTTCTTATATTGAATTATACCTCTATTTCATTCTTTTTTCTTATACCCTTCTGTAATGACAAGAATGACAATAAATGCAACTTGAACAATCTTTTCATTTTAAATTGACTGTAGTTAAAATTATAGCAACAGTGTTGGCACAAATTATGGATAGACTGCCTTTATGAACAGAGGTTTATGATTAATGCAGTATTTTGCAACAATCTCACTTTTTAGCATAATAAATGTAAAAAAAAAAAACCATAATATCAACATAAAACAAAAATGTAGAAATAATGAGCTTTTCAGTAACACTAGTAACAATCATTACAAATTCCTATAACCATTAGTTCATACCAACTTAATTCAGCAGTATAACATATCTTTCAGGTGGAAATTTAAAAAATCAGCTTGAACATTGCTTTGTCCAGTATTTTCCAACATAAAATTATAATATTCATGCAAAGAAAAAAAAATGATATTCTTGAATGTATACGTTATTTCAAATTACTGATGGTTACAAATGGTCATTACCACTCACGTTCAAGAAGATATATAGGGGATAACCGGCAGAATCGTAACAATTTTCACTTTTTACTGAATTACTGAACTTAGAAGTAATGCGATCAAAAGCCATGAAATTACTCTACAAAAGCGTACGCTTGTCTGCAACAATACGTCTCATTAAATTGGAGGTGATCAGAAACGATTCCATGTTCAATTTAAACAAACGTTTAAATTGAACATGGATGTTACAACTACAGAGATTACTAAGGTAAAGTGCATAAATTGTTAATATCGCCAATGTTTGGTTCTAAAGAGCATACTGTTCATGGGTGTTTAAAGCAGCAGTAGTAGTCTGCTCAATAGAGTCAATCTTGACTTTTTGAAGGCTTTACATCATCATTGTGAGGTGGAGACTAGGTTTTACCCTTCTCTACCCTTCTATATGTATGTTCTGTTTACATTCTATATGTAGATGTGACAACCATGCCTCACAGGGATAGACTTGCTGTGTGGTTGCTCAGCAATGTCTGTGAGTGAGTAATACAAGTCAAACCTACGCTGATTTGGAACCAGGAGACAAATAATCACATAAACATGACGAAACCACCGCTCATCCAATCCCGCTCAGTTCAGATAAGCCATGCCTTTGTCGTGAATTAATGATGGATTTGTGAGTTATAATCTTTCATTTGGGCGACACAGAGTCCTTTTACTGCTAAATACCAACTGATCAAGTGAGCAGCCATTGCACCGAGCTGAGCGAAAACAGGGAATCACTCAGTTTGGCGCTCAGAAAAAACATCCACACAAATTTGTTTTTGTTCATCAAACGAAAAGTAACTTTGTTTTTAAACAGGCTATTGATGAAATAACTAACGGGATAAGTGCCAGGTGCAAATGGGTTTCACAAAGAAAATGTAGGTTAGGAACTCTTTCCAGGACACCCATGACACAGGAGAAGTTTCTCGTTAGGAGCATGTGTTCACCACCTCTCCGCTGTGTCTGGCCCTCTTTCTTTCTCCCTTCTTTCTTTCTCTCCGCCTCTCTCTCTCCATTTCCACCAGCCTTCCCACGTGCTGTGCCATCTCCTCTGACAGGAAGATGGATGACGGCTCGTTCCGATGTCTTTAATTAAACATCTACGGGCCTCTCACTGTCTCTGTGTGCCAGTTTCCGTTACTGCTTTTAGCCAGCCTCACAACGTGCTGTTTTTCTATTCTTCCGCTTTCCACACACACTCCCATTCATGTACACACACACACACACACACACACACACACACAGGCACAAACACACACCGGCACACACACACAGGCACACACACACACACACACACACACAGGCACAAACACACACACACACACGCACACACACACACACAGGCACACACACGCACACACACACACAGGCACAAACACACACACACACACATAGGCACAAACACACACACACACACACACACACAGGCACAGACACACACACACACACACATACACACAGGCACAAACACACACACACACACACACACACACAGGCACAAACACACACAGACACGCACACATACACACACACACACACACACACACACAGCCACACACACACACAGGCACAAACACAAGCAGACACACACACGCACACACAGGCACAAACACACACACACACACGCACACGCACACACAGGCACAAACACACACAGGCACACACACACGCACACGCACACGCACACACAGGCACAAACACACACACTCACACACTCACACACACACACAGGCACAAACACACACAGGCACACACACACACACACACACACACACAGGCACAAACACAAGCAGACACACACATACACACACAGACACGCACAAATACACACAAACACATACACACACAAACTCACACACACATGCAGACACACACACACACACACACACACACATACATACACACACAGGCACAAACACAAGCAGACACACACATACACACACAGACACGCACAAATACACACAAACACATACACACACAAACTCACACACACATGCAGACACACACACACACACACACACACATACATACACACACAGGCACAAACACACACAGGCACACACACACACACACACACACACACAGGCACAAACACAAGCAGACACACACAGACATGCACACGCATTCATGCACATATGTTGAAAATGAATTGCTAACATTGAGTAATTAAATTCAATATTATCAGCACAATCTGTGTCACTCAACTTACCGTAGCTAGCATAATATTATCATTATGATTAACTAGATGATAAATATAATATTCCCATATTCAACACTAGGATATGACTCTTCTCAGGAACAGAGTGGCATAGCATTTAAAACTATGACCAGAGGGGTTTTTCCATTTGTGAATATAATTCAAAACAGTTGTTTTTAAAACCTACTCTGTGTGTCAGAATCGATGCGACGCGAGTCATCTGGGGTGAAAGCAGGGTAAAAATGAATAATGGATCAAAGTAATGTGTGCAACTCTCCAGTTTCTGTGAGAAGCTAACATGAGCCCTTTAGCCTAGCGCTCTCTGTGTCCTTTAATAAGGTCAATAGAGCAGTCAGTGAACTGTAAGAGGAGTGCATCCTCCTAGCCCAGGTGCACTTCTGTAGTGCTGGCTTTCTCTCAGCCCAACAGCCTCTGCTGTAGCCGGAGCTGCGGGTTCGAGGTCTGCGATGTTAAGGAGCCCGTACTCACACAGCTGCTGCTAATGGCCAGAGCTACAGGTACAGGTGATGAGGAGTCAGCCTCATGAGCACACCACAGCCTTGCATCTGCTTTCTGCTCCTGCAACCCACAACGTCTGGAGACACCAGTTTTATAAATGATTAATCTTTAATGAACTTAAAATGTTTCCATCTGAAAAGTGTGCTCTGTTGGCCATTCCTTTTGTTGTTTTCAGTTGGTTATTTATTCTTCCTTTCTACTCTACTGAGTTAGCAGGGAATGGAGACAGGGTCAACACAGGCCACGGCTTTCTCATTCGCTAGCCCCCAGTACCTGGGGACACACTCTTAGCTGGGAACCGTTGAGACCCAACACGATTATTTTTGTAATAAGTTATTTTATTGATGTATTGATGTATAGCATTGATGAGCGTTGTCACTATTGATCACTTTGAAATCCAGCTCACAACCCATTGCAGAGAATAGTGACATATATTTTACTCCTAGGCTCACATGATCTCAGATAATTTCAATGTTCAATCATTTTTGGATTTTGGATAGGTTAATATTGTCCATAAATAGATCAAATCTACTCAATTCTTTATATTAAATAATATATTCCTTTCCTGTTCTGTCAGAAAACCTGTCATCATACATTTTCAAGTTGAATTCCTGTTTTTCTTTTATTTTTTAATTGTTGCATTTGTTCACTGTAAAAAAAATCCTTGGTAATTTACACATTCACTCTGTGTTATGCTCAACAGGGGTAAAAATAGAAAACTAAAATGACACACCTAAAACCCAAAATAAAACAAACAAATTAGAACAAGTACCTGTCATGAGCACACAGTGAAATAATCCTCAGAGCATTGTGGGCACAAACAAAACCGAAAATACTGTATGACTGCATGACATCTTTCCCCTCGATGATGCCAGTTTGGGCCTTTTCCACCCAAGGGCACTACAATTAAAATACAGCTGAACAAAAGACCAGAGGCTCCACAGATATCTGTCCATTGTACCCAGTGGATCTATGAATATTACTGAATTCTGTCTTTTCTTATAGAATCAGAAAAAGATGACAAAACCCCCTTTCACCACAAAAAGACAATTTTTTTTTTGCACTGCCTTCATTTTCACATTCTCTGTACTCTCAGGAGTTATTTGTGTTACATAATTTAAATGACTTGTAATACCTTACAATAATAGAGACAATAGGCACCTTTTAACATATACATATACCCATTTAACTTTGGCCAATTTTTAGCTCAGTATGACTGCACTGAGTACTAATTGCCTAATCTTTGGCTCAGTATGACTGCAATGAGTACTAATTTCCTTCTGATTGGTGGGAGTGCTACTGGGATTGAGTTATGTACATTAGCATTATGTTAGCCACTAAAGTGATAAAAGGATATACACTCTCTGACTCCCCCTGATTGATATACTGAGTTTGGGTGCAATTTTGAGCTAAGGGTGCCAAGAGCAACTATAATAAGTTACACTATGGAAAAGGAAGACAGTCCAACCAAGCCCTGCTCCTTAATTTGTGTAAAAGACACTAATATTCTTTCCTGTCCTGGGCTTTTAAGCTTGATTTAAAAAAATCTAAAATGAAATTGCATGTTTTTTTTATTACAGGAAAAATAAAATACACCATCAGTAGTCCATCAGATCAACTACTTTCTCTATGCTCTGTACCTTGTTTACTTTTCCATCACAAACACTATGATCATATTTAAGTTGTATAGGGTTCATTTAGCACTGTGTAGCAAACACTAGCTAATTATAATATGCCTCTGAGGTATGCGCAATGTCATAAAGAGAATTGTTCCACTGTATCATTCTTCACTCACCTTTAACACGCTTCTCCCTAACACACATAAATGTATACACGTTTATTTTGTTCACTATTACAATTTTCCATCCCTTAAAGCATCTCGATAAACGTTAAAATAACAAACATACAATGATATGGCTGGTCGCAGTTTGTCCAGATCTCCTGCCCTCCCCTTTCCTTCTCCTTCCACACAAGTGTGGACTCACACCCAGAGAAAGGCTCTTCCTCTCCCCCAGCTGCTTAATGCTGGTTTCCAGAGAGACCTTGGTATCCAAGGAACAAGTTATCAGGCACATGAGTATCTTCAGACGTCACATGCTCAAGACAGTAATTGGCTCTGTGTGCCAGAGTCCAGACCCACAATTAGAATGTGCAGCACTCTCACACACCCTGCTTCTCTCCTCTCTGTGTTCGCAGGTCTGAGGGAGAGAGGATCCTGAATTTTGGCAGGGCGTTCTCTCCTGCACCACTGATTGGGTCACACCTTTATTAAAGCTTTCTGTCCCTTTTTGGCTTTGTTTTTTTTTGGGGGGGGGCGGGGGTGTGGTTCCACCTCATTCAGCCACCCTGGGCCAGGACGTGGAGCTGTGGCCTACCAAGGGCAGGAGATGGAGGTAGCGCTGGTCAATTTCGAGAGTTTGGATGACGTCAACGTCAACATGGGCGACCCAGATGACCCCGACGATCCCAACAAGATGACCTCCCTAGCCATGGACACGCCAAGCCATGGCCTCGGCAAAAACCACCTCCTCGACCTGCAGGAGCTCCCCTCTCACAAGGGGAGGAAGGGGTCGCAGCAGCACGGCCAGACTCCGCCGTCACCCACCATTCCTTCTCTGGCCAGGAGGGGGCGCCCCAGCTGCGCTAGCCTGATCTCCAACTGGAAGCTCTTGCTGAACAGCGAGGGGACACAGAGCGAAAGCATTTACAGCAAGCTGGCTAAGGACTGCTCTGATGACCTGTTTACGGACAAGCGGGGCTTGGACGAGGGGGACCAGAAGGTGATCATCAACATAGCCGGCCTTCGCTTTGAGACCCAGCTCAAGACCCTAGACCAGTTCCCTGAGACCCTGCTGGGGGACCCCACCAAACGAATGGACTACTTCGACCCCATGAGAAATGAATACTTCTTTGACCGCAACAGGCCAAGTTTCGATGGGATTTTGTACTACTACCAGTCTGGAGGGAAGGTCCGCAGGCCCGCTAATGTACCCTTGGATGTTTTCGCCGACGAAATCATTTTCTACGAGCTTGGCAACGAGGCCATGGAGCAGTTCCGTGAGGACGAGGGCTTCATAAAAGAAGCGGAGGTGCCCTTGCCCACCAGTGACCTTCACCGGCAGTTCTGGCTCCTGTTCGAGTATCCGGAGAGCTCAAATGCCGCACGCGGCGTGGCACTGGTGTCGGTGTTTGTCATCGTTATCTCCATCATAATCTTCTGCCTGGAGACTCTGCCAGAGTTCCGAGAGGACATCCTCTCGCCTGTTGTCCACCACCTCAACCAATCCCAGGAGGGTTACACATCCCTATCTCCTCCCAGCACCGCCCCCAAATCCATAGCCACCACTTTCTCTGACCCCTTCTTCATCATCGAGTCGGCCTGCATCTTCTGGTTCTTCTTCGAACTCTGCGTTCGCTTCACGGTGTGCCCAAGCAAGCGGGAGTTCTTCAACAACATCATGAACATCATCGACATCATCTCCATCATCCCTTACTTTGTCACTTTAGTAACGGAGCTGGTGACAAAGCCGGACGCCAACTCCAGCCAGAACATGTCGCTGGCCATCCTGCGCATCATCCGCTTGGTGCGCGTCTTCCGGATCTTCAAGCTGTCCCGGCACTCCAAAGGGCTTCAGATCCTGGGCCAGACCCTGAAGGCCAGCATGCGGGAACTGGGGCTGCTCATCTTCTTCCTCTTCATCGGAGTCATCCTCTTCTCTAGCGCCATCTACTTTGCTGAGGTAGATGAGCCCCTAACGCAGTTTGTCAGCATCCCCGATGGTTTCTGGTGGGCGGTGGTGACCATGACGACCGTGGGCTACGGTGACATGTGCCCCATCACCATGGCGGGCAAGATAGTGGGCACACTGTGCGCCATTGCCGGCGTGCTGACCATCGCCCTGCCCGTGCCCGTCATCGTCTCCAACTTCAACTACTTCTACCACCGCGAGACGGAGGGCGAGGACAAACAACCCACAGCCGACGCGCTGGACGCGAACCTCAAATCAGGTGCCGCCGCCAAGCTGGGTAGCACCACTTCCCTCAACAAAGCTAATGGCAGCTGGCAGAACGAGAAATCCAAAAATGCGGGGTTGTGAACTGAAGCAAGCTGGGATGCATTCAACAAGGATAGCATTTATGTAATTAAAGTATATGTGGTTTTGTCAATTTTTACCTCAGAAATCAATCTGGTTGAACACTTGAACATGCAAGACAGTCCATCAATAAGTTTTAAAATACATGTACCTTTGCCTCATTTCAGAATGGTGGTTGGCTTTATATATGCAAGCTTTGAAAAGGCATTCTTTTACATTTTGTTACATAAATACTCTCTGTTGATGTTTTATCAGAAAAAAACCACTTGAATTCAGTTTTAATGATTTAAGGACATTAATGTTTTAATGGAGCTTCAAATTATTTTCAGTTATGTGAATTCAAATTATTGCAGAATTTAAGGTTATACTGTATGCATATTGAGATCAGTTTCTCAAATGATGAGGGGTCCAAGGGTTAAAAATGTCCATAACATCCTATGGGGCCTGACCAATGCATTACTTGAATTTTGACGAATTAAAAAAATCCCCTTTATGTCCCCGGGGGGATTTTTCAGTTCATGAAATGAATTTCGACAAATTTCCTGAACTGGCTGAATGAACATCCTACTGATCCCAGTCATACAAAGTATAAAGAATATGTGTGTAAGTGTCAATGAACCAAATCCACTTAACATGGTTGCTCTAAGTGGCAGAGTGACAGATCTGAAATCAATACAAAAATGCAAGAGCTTATTTTCTGCATTTTCATGTTCAGTTCAGGAACTTGAACTGAACAATCTGCCTTTAAACAGGCAGGAGTGAATTAACTGCCTTATTTGGAGTAAGTACAGTGAGCTTGAATCGAGAAAAACTGACCCCAGCCTAAGTATTGCTTCGCTTACAGTAACACAGGCATTATTTAACACAGTGGTAACCAACCCTGTTACTGGAGATCTACCATCCTGTTGGTTTCCCCCAATCCTAACAAAGCACACATAATTCAGGAGCTAGAGAGCTTGTTGAGCTTATAATCAGTCAGGTGTGCCAAATTAGGCTTGAAATGAAAACCTATGGGATGGTAAGTCTTCAGGAACAGGTTTGGTTTTGCCAACAGAAACAGTTTTGTTAAAAGAATATTTAGATGTGAAAATGTAACATTTAAATAGACATCTTGCAACCATCATGTAATTGTATGGGATACATTGTATCATATATGTAGTTATCTATCAGTTTATTTATGCATTATTTCATTTATGTGTTTATTTATTCATTCATCTCAATAGTGTGTTACTTCTCTGGTAAAATCAATGTTGGTATGTATTTGTAAATTTTAGCCAGGGAATACTGTGCAATGACCGTGATCTATAATAACTGCCTAACAAATGGCATTCCTGACAATGTTTATAAAGATAATTCTGCATTTCGGTATGAATGTAAATTTACATTCATCAGCTGACTTATTATGTGCAAATGTATTAGAAGACATATTTCATATTTCCATACAGGTAGTTTATTTCTTTTTATTCATTGAGTGCCTTGAATTGCTGCTGATGCTTCAACATACTTTCCAAGTATAGACTGCCATATCTAGTTTGACTTCTGATGAATGGTCCTGTGTATCTTTGACAGTGCATTGTCCTTCTACAATATTACAATATATATATACATATTTTTTTACTTATGAAGAGTGTTTATCATAAGGTGTACTGTCCAATACAAGTTGCACAGAACCTTTTGTAATAGAAAATATTACTAGATATTTACTGTCAACAGAATGGCTCTCTCTCTCTCCCTCTCTCTAGCGAGCGCCATTAACCCAAAGGAATGTTTTTATTGTTAACGAACAGAGCAAAGGGCACAAAGGCGCCCTGCTATTTTAAGGACAGCAATGACAGAGCGACTGAGACAGCCAAAGAGAGGAATCTTTACAGGGGATGGCTGGGAAATACAGCCGCCAAGGTCTTTCAGAACATGTCGCGCCTTGCTCACCACGGGCATTCTGGGAAATGGCTCGGGGCAGCTCCAGCCATCTCCCCAACCCCTTCCACACACCCAGTCACTCACCTGCCAATCAAAACAAAGTCTAGTCCCCAATAGAAATAATTATATAAAACAACATAAACAGAAGAGAAAATGTTATATCGTTACTGAATACTTTTCCCTATTTTTAATTGTTTTTAAACATCCTATGATAAGTGTAGACATTCTTACTAATATTTTTAAAAAAACCCACAAACCATTTATTTAGGCAGGACTTGATGGAAATACTGCCTCACATTAGTTTCTAGAGAATTAGGAAACTGGCACAGAGTGACATTTTATTTCTTAGTCAGAATCAAATAGTGAATTCTCGCAGAAACATTTACAAAATGAAAACATGCAAAAAATATATTATTTGTTATTCTCACAGGAGAAAAAAAATGTTTGCATGAACTCCACGCCAGGAGCACAGTTTGCTGAAATTGGGCAGCTAATTATGAAGTTGCCAATTGGCTGGTCCTTCTGCAGATTAGCCTCAGGCTGCCAATCGTCCTTAAGAAGCTCCACACTTCTCACATGCCTTTCACAAGCGGGCAGTGCGTTCACCTGAACAATGCAGAAAGCACCCATGGAAATCAGGAAGCAACAGGAAAATTCAGATTCACTCTGCTGGAATAAGTATATTGAGTGGCTACTTTAGTGTTTTCCAATGCATACATCAAATCCTCTCCAGACTAGGGATTGTATCTGAAATCTAATACCGTAATTAGGAAAGCATGGATAATGCATTTTACACAGCTTTGATTTCTTCCCAAAGGTGATCAATGATATTCAGAAGATATTTGGAAAATGAGATAAATGGGCATTGAATTGAAAATGAAACAAAAGTAATTTGGTGTGCACTAAAATGTGTTTCAGTGCATCTCCTGACATATTGGCAAAACCTGTCAACGCCTTATTCTGAATGAAGGTGCATATAAATATATTGGTTTTACAGACACAGACACAGACACAGACAGACTTGGACTCCGACTCGGACTCGGACAACGAGCCTGCCTCCAATGGGTTGAAACAGCTAGTGTCTCTGATGCAGTGCACTGCCGGTTGATTTAAGTAGCGGTATTAATGTGACGAGAAGCTCTTTGTCACTTGCATAACACGCAATTATTCGCGCCCACACCCGCCAGCACCAACCGACGACCCCCCCCCCCCCCCCCCCACGACCCGCCGCGCCCCGCCCCGCCCCCGTCGACCGCACTGGGTGACACCAACCCTAATGACGCCACTGCGCCCAAGTTTCCCACCTATTGTTTCTACCAGCCCATCCTAATATAGCAGGCTAAAACCGGCCCTGGTTGTTACCACCATTTTTCTTATGATAGTATTATTATACTCAGCAAGAGACATACTTTAATACCACAGATTTAAGGGAATGCTAAAAAAATAACAAGATGCACCTGTCTTCTAATGTCAGAAACAGTCACTCGTGACACCTCTGAACTAAACATAATAAAACAGGGACCCGACCCTGGTGCAAGATGGCTGCTTGAGGAGGAATTAAGAATACAGAGTGAAGAGGTGTGACACACTGTGACGGTCTCTTTCTCATTTTGATTGGATGCAAAGGACACACTCAGAGCAGAGGTCCAATGAGGAGCTCTGACACACGGACAGTCCCCTCCCACCACAGCGGGCATCAGCGAAGTAGTGTATACTGTATATATCATATATATGCACTGTGTACTTGTTCATATCTGCTGCTGCTGTGTAAATAAAATTACGATTGCATTTTAAAATGTCCGGAGTCGTTACTTATTTCGAGCTCATTCATTTGTTAATTTGCATTTTATGATAATTCTCCATTACCTTGTTGAATGTTGAAATGTGAGTGTGGCAGGACTGTTGATAGGTGATTTGTGTGTGGACCAAGCGGCCAAAACCGGGCTGTCTTTTTGAAGCTCACTTCCTGGTCTTGTTGAGAGACGTTGGTCACTAGCAGCAGTGCAGTTGGCTCCAGTATAGGTGTTTCAGCCACCCGTTTCAATGTAAGTCAATGGCAACAAATACAGTAAAAAACGAAGTCTATAATTTTTTCCCACAAGAAAATGTAGTTGCAATAGGTGTTTTTCTGTCATCTAATGTCTCCCCATGTGTCCATTTGTTAAGTTATTGTGTTATTTGGACAATACTGTAATATTTTCTGGACGAATCAGGGGCAGCGTCACTGCCAAGTCACTGTATCACACGTGCTGAGTGGATGACCAGACTTCATGCCCATATAAGGGTCTCCCGTTTCCCTACTGCACAGTCTCTGGCTCCAATTTGTACAACATGGCGGCGCCCACAAACTGCACTTCCCCGGCTTCAAAACGCTTTTCACCGAGCTGATGCAGAGTCAGTGTGTGACGTCACAGTGACTTGGTCCATATTTTTTTTACAGTCTGTGGTGTGGGCCAGTGGCCTAGAGAAACAGCCGCTTGATAATCACGTTCAGTTTAAAAACGTGCTAGCGGTTTACCTCAGGAGGATGGTCGTCTTTGCTCTGGGCCCGACAGGAAGTGCATGGTGAAGTCCAGGATGTGCCCAGAGCTGCAGATCCCCTTACTGAAGCAGCCTCCCGTCAGGCCGTCAGAGGACAGTGATGTCACAGTCTGACTGGCAGCGGTAATATCCAATCGCAGCACAGCGGCGGCTCCAAGGCGGGGCCCACATGACATGCGGTAAACGGCTCTCGGACTCTATATGGGCGAAAGTGGGAGGAGTCAGTAAAGTTGATATGCAACAAACAAGTTCCTGCACTAATCAGAGGTTCTGAATTTTAGCCTCTAGTTGTGTGCACTGCTGACATGACAGTACAGTTCCACAACACAAGGTATTTATTTATTTATTTATTTTGTAATAACCATGCTCTCCCCCTCCACTCTGTGCCCAGGCAGCACAGACTAGAGAGTAATTCACCCTGTTGCCTCGCAGAAACAGGGAATGGGAGAGTTACAGACGAAGGCTTTTTCCCACTGTCTGATTCCTGGGTCCAAACCATCATGCCCAACTGACAGCAGTGTTTTTAATTGATATAATTAACTGTACAAACTGTACCATCAATGTGTGCTCTTTACAGAATGGCCATTACCCTCCATGTAATATTGCATTCAAAACGAGGCAGAAGAGAACACACTGTTCAGTTCCTGGGACAACACTGGTAGTCCTCCTGATTTCTGACTTTTAGCCATCTAGTCATAAAAGGACTCTATTGTCTTTAAAATGAAAGATCGGCTCACTCACTGTTAATGAGAACCACTAAGGCTCATCTAGTGTTCACAGGCTGGAAGATTCCACTTTTGGAAACACTTTTCAAAAGGCATCTTGTGCTTGTGGAAACAACTGACGAACTTGCAGCTGATGCTGGTTGCAGGGTGGTGTGAAGTCTCCATCGAAAAGTTTTGAAATTCTGGAGTGTTCCATTTCCATGAAGGAAAGTGCATTACACTGCTGGTTTCCCCCCTCTGTCTGTTTCAGAAGGAGGTGAATTAGGGGGATTTCCCAGGCTCCTGGGACACTCCCTCAGGAGAGGAGGAGTAAGGTCAGAGGGCTGTGGTGTGTGGAGGCTTAGGGGAGGGGGGTTATTTTGGGAAGGGGGGTTCTGTGGGGCAGTACTTATCTGACTGTCTTACTGGGGACCCAGACAAAGCTCAGAGGCCCATTACATTAGCACCCGTGTTACATAAGCTCTCATCCACAAAGATCACATGACCGGTCTCCGCTTTCACTGTAACACGAGCGGCAAAGTTTCCCCTATGCCTGGGAGAGGAGGTGGCACAGGAGGTGAAGGAGCAGGAGGACGAGGAGGAGGAGGAGAAAGGGGCAGCCAAAGTCCATAGCTTCATACTGCGCAGTTAGCCAGCTAGCACTGGCCCAGTTTGGACCTTATAGCCCTTACAGAAATTTAATGAGCTGAAACACATTGTAAATATATGGACATTTGGAAAATATTGTGATAACTATATTTCACTGCAGAGTAATATTTTGCAATATTCTAATGTGACAATAACTTGTTTATTTGCCTGAAGGGTTATACACTGATATGCATTGTTTGCGTGCAGAGTTTTACATAGGTACACTGCATGATCAAAAGAATCTGGACACCTGTTGGTCTGGGGCTGTTCAACATGGCCCCTCAGTTCCAGTGAAGGTAAATCTTAATGCTACAGCATCCAATCACATTCTAGATGATTCTGTGCTTCCCCAACAGTTTGGGGAAGGCCCTTTCCTGTTTCAGCATGACCCTGTCCTGGTCGCACAGCGAGGTCCATTTAGAAATGGTTTGGAAGAGAACGGTGTGGAAGAACTTGACTGGCCAGCACAGGGCCCTGACCTCAACCCCATCCAACACCTTTGGGATCATTTGGAAAGCCAACTGTAAGCCAGGCCTAATCGCCCAATCAGTGCCCGATCTCACTAATGCTCTTTTGGCTGAATGGAAGCAAATCCCTGCAGCAATGCATCAACATCTAATATAAAGCCTTACCAGAAGAGTGGAGGTAGTTATAGCAGCAACGGTTGGATCAATTCCATATTAATGCCCATCATTTTGAATGAGATGTTGGATATCAGGTGTCTGCATACTTTTGACCATATATTGTATTTCAGTAAATTTGCAAATATATTTCATTTCTATGAAGGAGGGACTCAAGGACCCTATAGTGGCCTAATATTACCCCCTGCCCCCCCAAACCCAGAAACCGCGCCCCAGACTCCTGCTGTATGGCTGCCCCCCTTCCATTGTGGCCCACTCCATTGCCCTGGCATGGGGTGGCAATCTGACACTGGGGGTACAACGAGCCTTGCATGCAATGGGCTGACAGGGGAACACTGGGTCAGACATTCCCGGCAGGGAGAGAGTGACAGGCCAAGAAACAGCGACCATGGCGGAGAGCCAGTGTCAGAACCACGTCTGAAATACACCTGCTTACAAGAGAACGGAGAGTAAACTCTGCAGAAGCGCTGCAGTCCCCATACGGGCTGTCTGTGGGTAAGGGGGCCATCACATCACAGGGGTCAGGTCAAACACCTGCCACAAGGATTAAAGGACGCGGGTGGATCTGAGCTGCCCCAGGATCAGCGGGGGGGTGCCGTTCAAATACCCCATTTAAATTCACGCGGCTCACCTGAGACGGGCAGCGCAGCCAAATGCTCATGCAAAGAGGAGGTCACAGAAGGTTCAGATATCAAGTGTTGCAAATGCTAAATACGCAGAAATTAAAAACGTAGAGACACACTAGCAAAAAAGAAATTGGCTTTATTTCAGTCTGCACCCCTACAGACTCGGTTCTAACATTCACCAAATCAGCTCAGAGAGAGAGAGAGAGAGAGAGAGAGAGAGAGAAAGGGCAGCCCAAAACAAACATACAGCGCTACATTTATATGTTTATTCTCACACATGGCATTGTCAAGCAGGCAGTCAGTAATTGTTCTAATCAATATTGCCACAATAAATCGAAGTAATTAATTAAATACACGGCCTTATTTTGTGATAGACATTTCAATTACACATTCTGTGCCAAGTAAACCAATTATTTTTGTAATTTAAATGTACGATGGTCTTCTCTATATATTGAAATTAAAGAGTGCAAAAGCAGCACAAACACAATGAATTAGATGTATAAAGGGGCAATATTGCAACTTTGCACACAACAATGATATTATGATTACTTCTCAAAGAGATAAATCCTAGATTAACCTGAGCACATACCCACACGAAAAGCAAAGCATATGTGTTGACTGTCGGGGAATCCTCTTTAAGTCTTCAAACCTCTATCAAACATGAATTATAATCTATATTATTGTTATTGTTTCTATTATCTATTATTACTATCAGTTATGATAATAATAATAATTATTATTATAATTATTATTATTATTATTATTATTTGCTCAACACAGAAAGCAGTATAAAATATGAATCATAACCTTATGCTGACACATTTCCTCCAGAGCTTATGAAGCATGCTCCTAAACCAAAAGAGCCTTATTAAAATTGCAGAGCCAATTCATTTTTTATAGGCCCACGCATCCCAGGTCTGTGACTGTGTGACACGCTCATGGCGTGGGAGAGCTCGCGTGGGCGCCCTGCACACGCGTGACCATCCGCAGCCCGTGAGCGCGTGCGTCTCCGAGCCCTCCGGAAGCGTGCGAAGGCACACGCGTGACCTTCCCAGAGCGTGTGTTCACGGACACGCCTCGCCTCAGATCCGTGGGCGCGGGGACAGGTCGCGCCCCAGCGCTCATGGAAAGAATGTCGGCGTGTATGCAGTGCCCGCGTGTCGGAGGTGTGTGTACGTGTGCGCGTGACATATGCAGTGTTGGCACCCTATATAAACGCCACCAGGCTGCTCCTGCATTCCTGCTCGTGCTTTGAATGCCGTCTTACAAAGCTCTTATTACCGAATGTAAAACTGTCAGCATCCTGCCCTACTTTCCACCAGATCCCATAGAACCTTCCGGAATGTACTGCATGCAGCTCCTTTTGAGTACTTCAGCACTTCCCTCTCTTGCGCTTCTCTTTAGTGGCAAGTATGGATTAGCTTTGTTCAAAGAGAAGAAAAAAAATGGTTTCTCTCTGCCTGATTGTCTGTTCTTCAGGGGCAGAGAGAACATTGCTTTTGTGATAATGTCCCTTCTTGTTCCTGCTAATGGCTGAGGTCCCCTTGTGCTGAGCATCCATCTGTCATCCTGTTGCTGACTCCTTGCTCTGGGGCAAGACTGCAGCAGAGATAATTCATAAATTACCGACGCCCCCCCAGAGTTTCAAATCCAATGGTTCGTCTCACTACAATATTTATCACAGCCACCGAGGCTGTGACTGCCCCATAGCGCTATGCGGAGCTAAGTGAAAATGTCCAAACTAGCTGTTTAATTCCTCGGTGATTCACTGAATAAGAGATACAGCAAACAAACACTGGCCCACTGACCTGTAACAGTAGGCAGCTGTGTACAGTGAGCTCCATAAGGTTTGGGACAAAGACATATTTCTTCTTGATTTGGCTCTGTACTTCACAATTTTATATGTATAATCAAACAATTCACATTTTATTAAAGAGTATTTTTAAACGTTTTGGTTTCACCATGTAGAAATTACGGCACTTTTCATAGGCCATCCTTCTTATGGTAAACTATTTTTTTTGTGGTGATTTGCACCTTGCAGTGTAGCCTCTGCAATTCTGTTTGTGAAGTCTTCTGCGGATGCAAGTCACTGACACATCCATGCCTGCCAGCTGAATAGTGTTTCTGATCTGTCGGACAGGTGTTGGAGGGTTTTTCTTCATTTTGGTGAGAATTCTTCCGACTGTAGAGGTCTTCCTTGGTCGATTAGGCCCTTTGTGATAACGGAGCGCAAAATGCGATCAAAAGCATTGAATCAAGACTAGATACTGAAAGCTCTCTTATATCTGCTCCAAAGAAGCAACTGAACACACCTGACTAATCAGAAACACTTGTGAAGCCATTTGTCCCAAACATTATGGTGCCCCAAAATGGGGGGGACTATGTATAAAAAGTGCAGCAATTTCTACATGGTGAAACCAGAAAATACACTTTAATAAAAGCGGAGAATCTGCACTTTAACCGCATGTGAATTGTTTGATTACAAATCTGAAAGTGTCGAGTACAGAGCCAAATCAAGAAAAAATATGTCCAAACATTATGGAGGTCTCAGTACATTGTTGGTATTCCATGTAATGGCTGTAATGATTGGTGCAGTATGCTGAAATTTAATTCAGTTTTTAACGGAAGGGTTTCGTATGCTAATGCTAATGTTTATACAGCCACTGGCTTGCATTCAGAGTGCAAACATATTTTAGTGTTCTCGTCTGGCACATTCTCCATGTGAGGTAATGCTCTCATCCTTCATCATTATGGGAAAAGTCTTAATGGTGAGGCTGTGATGCCCTTGGAGGACCTGGGCCAAGGCCAAAGCTTTTTATTGCCTTTCTTATCTCACCACCGCCAGTGATCAAAATGCTCCATCCGCACGGCTAGCCCCCTCCATTTAGCCACTTGTGCGACTTAGAACGTTTTGGGGTATAAATACTCTGAGAGGCCACAGAGGTAACGGAAGACTGAGTTTCATGAGCAGACACACCGAGCAGCCAATAACTCACTCCCTTTTAATCAATCAGAAGGTTTTGCTATCCGCAACAACCCACAATGTTTGGCTCAATCAATAAATCACCAATCATATGATAGCTCCTCCCATTTTGGTTTTACTCCATGTGTCTCAATTACCGGTCCAATCGTTGTCCAGACCTGGTTCAGATACATACTCAAAACACGTCAACTCTTCAGACAGTGGAAACATTTTAAAAATACCAAACGGTACTATTATGCAAAATAATTTAATTAACAAACCTGGAAAAATCATGTTTTTTTTAAAAGTGTCAGTAGTTGAATTGTACAGGGCCTCTAAGGGGTTACAGTATATGAAAGGTCAAATACAGTATTTGAACGAGATGAAATCTGGTTATTTTTTTATGCTTTTAAAGGGAAAAGTAGCAGCTGTAAAATGGCGGCCCTGTATGTTCATATCCAGGTTCCCACCTGTTTCCAGCCCCACACGCATGGCACTGATCCACATACAGGCGCAGGTAGCCGATGAAAAGCCTTTAAAGACAAAACAGAACCAATACAAGCAATCTGTATGTATTCAACCGCAAGGAACATACAGTATATCTCCAACTTATTCAGTACAACCTACGACATTTTATATTGAACTGCATGTGTCTGGTTTTAGGGGGAACTGCTGGCTGTCAATTCATCAACCCCAGAGTGTCCCTAAAGCACCACTCATAACCTACATCTCCAAATAGACCGCTCCTGCAGGTCTGGTTCTGCTGGAAACAGCCCAAATGTCACATTTCCCCTCAGTTCCTCACTGACGGGCACGTCCCATCCACAGCAGAGGGATTTACGGCTTTAAGGAGTGAGTGCATGCTGTGTGTGTGTGTGTGTGTTTGTGTGTTTGTGTGTGTGTGTGTGTGTATATGTGTATAGTGTGTAAGCATGCAATGTGTGTGTGTATGAGTTTGTATGTGTGTGGTGTATGAGCATGCCTTGTGTGTCTGTGTGTGTGTGTGTATGTTTGGTGTATGAGCATGCAGAGTGTGTGTGTGTGCATGCTTATTTGAATCCATGTGACCATGCAATGTCTGTGTGTGTGTGTGTGTGTGGGTAGGTGTGTGGGTAGGTGGGTGCATGCATGCATGTGGATGTGTGCAGGGGGGTGAGTGTGTGTCTGTGTGAGTCTGTGTCTGTTTCTGTGTGTGCGTGCGTGTGTGCGTGCATGTGTGTGTGTGTGTCTGTGCGTGCATGTGCGTGTGTCTGTGTGTGTGTGTGCGTGCATGCGTGTGTGTGTGTCTCTGTGCGTGCATGCATCCGTCCTTTCATTCTGAAGGTAAATACATCAAAGATATCAGAAAGTATGTTTTTATTCAGTGCTGTCAACCCGCATTACAGAGAGGGCATGAAGCAGAGGCTTTTCCTTCCAGATTATTCTATGCACCAGCTGGACGAACCTCAAACACACACCTTCCACCCATAACTGCTTATGCGGATAACACTGCGTTAAATGAAGAGAACAGTTTCAGCTTGTGAGTAATGTTGCTGTCGGTGGCTAACCTTGAGCTTCTGAAAGCCTCTTTCTGCTTGAAAGAAGTATAATAAGATCCAACAGACTAAGAGGAATGATATCAGACAGATGTTGCCAAGGTCAGTTAGCTGTGCAAGTCAAGGAAATCCTCTTTTTTGAAATCTTACCTCATGGACAATACATCTTTGTTTTTCATTCTGTTGTTAGTGCTGACTGGATGTTTGCTCTGCCTGAATTCCAAGTTGGATGTCAAGTTAGAAAAGCACAGATACCTGGTGGGGAAAAATGAAGACTGTGGTTTTAACTAACACAACCACTTCAAGATTAGGAAATACAGTGAAAGGGTCAACGGATTTAAACTTACAACCTTCATTAGACAGTGTGAGCATTTAGCAACAGCATAAGAAAGATTTTGGAAATATTACCACAAGGCTGTACATATAGAACAGAATATCCCTTATAGAAAAGCAGTTCTCTGCAATTCAGTTTAAACGTGTATACGTTTTGGATAATACAATGATTTGATGATGCATCTATTTTCTGAAAATCTATTACAAACTGTGAAAGCAGAAATAATTTCTGTGTCTGCCTATATGTTGTTAAGCATGGTAATTCATTTTTAATTCCCTGCTCTTGGTATTTAGATATACTCTATTTTCGGTAAGGGAGGCCTCTCCCCTACTCCCTTTACAGTTTCCTCAGTAGATGACTTTGTATTAGCTACAACCTGTTGTGAGAGCCCGCAGTGTGCTTTGAATCAGATGTCCAGAGCTAAGCTATCCATCTAATCCTGTCCATACCGGGCCTCGGGGTTGCCATGGATGCGGCATTAGTGCATGCCTGAAGCATCAAAACAATGAGTATCCACACATGCTCCATTAATACAATAACTTCATTTTTCATTGAAATTGTAGGAAAAAAATAATAAATCAAAAAGGAAGACTTGTTTTTCTTTGTTGCCCTTCTTTTGTTTCCTGTGTTTTGTTTCATAACCTTTTATGGCGAAACGCCTTTGTGACAGCAGTCATGTTGTGATGTTAACTAAAGGCAAAGAGACTTGGCCTCAGCCTGGAGCTCAAGCACATTGCAGTGGTCTGAATTATTGAGTGGGAGGCTTGTGAAAGTGATTGAATCAGTCTCACCTTGACACCAGTCATACTGAGGCCTACGGCAAAGAATAAACAAACCTGAATGGGACAACAATACACACACACACACACACACCACCACACACACACACACACACACACACACCACCACACACACACACACACACACACACACCACCACACACACACACACACACACACACACCACCACACACATTATAGCTGAGCAGTGTCTTCACACACACACACACACACACACCACCACACACTCTCACACACACACACACACACCCACACACACACACACCACCACACACATGTAAGCACACACACCACCACACGCATTATAGCTGAGCAGTGTCTTCACACACACACACACACACCAATGCACACACACTTGCACACACACACACACGCACACAGACACACACATACACACACACACACATGCATACACACACACACACACACACACACCCACACATACACGCACACACCCACACGAATACACACACACACACCCACACACACAAACACAGACTCACACACTGCTTGGAACTTTCCATCAAAGCAGGCTTGTTAAAGATGGATCGCTCTCATGCATCTTTTACGTCTCTCCGAGCGGGCTCTGGTGCTTCAGCTGGGCTGGGGTTCCAGCATAGCGGTCAGCCTGCTGGGTTCCAGTAACCCCAGGAAAAAAAAAGCAGTAATAAAGCTGTTACAATGGCTTTCCCCTCTCAGTTTGCAGAGAGCTGCAGTCTTCTTTTACAGCAGCACTGAGGGGCGGAGAGCAGGCGTCTCCGACTGCAGCGACCCAAGACGTCTCAGCCTTGGCGGGAGAGAGGTGCGGCGCATTCCAAGGGCTCGGCTGCCTCTTCTTCGAGGAGCTGCTGTGCCACTGCATGCAGGCAGACCCCCACCGAGCAGCTGTGAAGGATCAGTACAAAACCACAACAACAGCGACAGAGCTGGTGCACTAACACAGACGTGTTCGCTTGAACTTCTCCTGTTGTTGACAGAAAAACCTAATTCGTGCTTAGGTCCTGGTGGGTTGCTTCATGGTACTAAAAGGTTATTTCACTTAATGGGGTTTTTTGATATGATTTCAGTTTTAGTGTATGCTTTTGATTGGCCCAGAGAGTGAATTGTGTTAAATGAATCATATTTGAAATATTTAGAATAGTTATTGATGACCTGTTGGCTTTACAATAGCGGGCATCGGGCATTCAGAAGTTTGTTGAAAGCAAGAATATGCACTTGAAGCAACTCAAGTATCAGCTATGCTCAAGAGGCTGTGCATATTTAAGATTATTCTTGATAAAATTCATTTTCATATCATTTTTGGTTATGGAACATGCCACCTAATGTGTAAACTTCTATTAATGTTAATAATTGCAAAGAAAAAAATTAAATGAACGCGTTCAGATGTACAGCTTTCAGACACATGATATCCCTGAACAATGAGCAACTTTTTGCATCAATTTTTTACAAGCTAGTTTTAAAGAGATCAGAAATTTCAGGTCTTTCTCTTCATACTGCCAAACAATCTGTTCAACAAATTAATTGCATTGGAACAATTTTGGATGGAAAAAAGGATTTGAAAATGAATATGTCCTCTTTATAAGGAGATTAAAATCGGATGGTAGTACAATTGTAGGTAAATATAGAGGAAAAACACAATGAATACCATTGAGTGATTTATTTTATTTATTTTTTTGGGTGGGTGGGGGGGGGGGGGGGGGGGGTCACACCTAGTTTCCATTCCTTTCAAGTATTCACACTGTAAGGAGTACGGACACCTAGAGATTTTATTCAGCTGCTGATTCAAAGGTTTATAGTCTGTAGCTTTCTTGTTTTTCCTCGTGTCTGTGTGATATAGTCACTCCTATTTTTAACTGCCTCTATCAGAGTGAGTAATAGATAATATCTGGGCTCGGAGATAAGATTCCAGTCTCTGACTCACTGATGAGCTCGAGGGATCCGCGTGCATTTTCGCCATGCAGAGTCACTCTTTGGCACGCGAGACAGACTAGGTAGCGGATTGTTTTCCAATCTGGAGTTCTGGACCGCTGTCAGAAGCCGGGAAACGTAGGCTACCTACCTCATCGCGTTCACTGGCAATGGGAGGGGATGACTCCACGTACGCCTATACGCTACCCATATTCAACAGGGATGAGATACTGGCTACAAACTATCGCTAAAAACAATAAAAAATAAAGTAAATACATTTATTTTAAAAAATACACAGTGGCCGTTTTCCCGGCAAAGCTCAGACAGGTTAATATCATATCCGTAAAGCACATTATCTGATTGCCGACGGGCGCACTGGCCCACAATCCCTGTTGGGGCGTCCTTTGGGAAAGAGCTCATCGGCTACTCTAAACAGTGAGTTAAGACTGCACTGTGTTCCCTGCACCATCCCCCCCAAAGAACCACACCGATGGTATTTCTGATGTCTGCATTTTCACGGTGGGTTAAATTACATAATTACTAGAGGCGACGACCTCAAACCGTCTGGTTGCGCAGCAAGGCTTTTAAAGCATTTGGCAGTTATCTGACTGTCAGAGTCATGCAGTGCAATGACAACACAGTAGACCTACGTTTTACAACCCGTATTTTGATTTTTTTTTTTTTTAATCCAAAGCCCAGGCCTGTCGTTTAGCATGGAATCGATTTCTGAGTTTGATGTTTCTTAGGTGAGTTAGGACTGTTCTGAGCATGTGGGCTGTGTGTTATAGTTATCGTCATTTTATTGACAACGCCGATTATATAATGAAACCATAAATGCAGTTTATGGGGCTACAAAATATCGAATGGAATTTAAATGCCAATGATGCAGTTTTTTTTTGGAAATATGTTTTCTGCATGGACAAGCGAGAGTAGAGAACAGGCACTACTGTAATAGTACAGTCTTATTCTTTGCTACCTGTCAGTTTCTTGTGTAAGAATACGAGTGACAAACTGCTTTCATAAGAGAAATCTGTGTTCCATACAATTTCATAGGACTCAATTCGACAGACCGCATTTATAAAACAGATCGTTATGATCTGAATCCCAAAGCATCCTTTTGCGTAGTATGAAAAGCATACCAGCTGGAAATGTGTGGGGAAAGCAAGCTTGTGATTGGGACAGCACACTGAAATTGAATGTTTTGGTAAAAACTTCAACAGGACCAACAGCCCTACAAAGATAAATAAATAAGTAAATACATTTCTGTGATGTTTACAACAAGGCAGGTACATTGTTGGAACGTCAGTATATGAGCCAGGGCATGAGCCTACGTACCCAGAACTTCATAAATATTCAGTCTGTAAAAACAACAGCGGAGCTGAGCTTTTAAAGTCCCTCTATATAAGTCTGCTAAAATGTAAGTGCATCTACTTGTTTTGGGCTTGTGTAAGATGTGGTATAATTTTTAGCCTCTTTGTATTGCATAGCTCCCTATCTGCAGTACACTGAATGTGGGTCAAATCCAGACTCTATGTGAACAGAGTGGCATAAGAGGATTTTGGATTCACTGAAACTCCTCACTAAACAGTAACTCTTGGATCTAAAATGATTATAGCCCATACATTTTCTGTCATCACATTCTGCTGCAAGAAAGCTGTTGTAGGCAAATTTACAACGGGATTTTTGCCCATTTACAACAAGATCACACAATACATTTGGGCTATCCTGCTGGATATTTTTTATAAAGACATGGTACCTAGAACTTGGGGTTCTCTTGGGGTATTTTAATGGTCATGAATTGTAGTAGTTTATGAAAGTATTCAACCATATACAACTGAACACAAACCCCTCCAACTTCTCCCATGTTCTCCCTTCTGTGATTTTAGGAGTCTTTGTCATAATTTTGTTCTCCAGAATCGTTGTCAGACTTGATCCGCATTTCAGTGTGATTTTATTTTCCTTTACAAGATCATTTTAAGTCCCTACATAGTAACACCTTTGCTTTTTGTACACTCACCTCGCTGTTTTTCTGTGAATACCTGTTTCATTTATATGTTCTTTCGCTTATTACTTTTAGCAGCCATACCACCACGCACTCTGCTGCTGCCGACTGGCTGATCCTAAGCAGGTGTGGGCTTGGTTAGTACTTGGATGGGAGACCACCAGGGAATAGTTGCTGCTGGAAGTGGTGTTGGTGGGCCAGCAGGGGGCACTCTTCCCTCTGGTCAAATAAACCCCAATGACCCAGTGCAGTGACGGGGACACTGTGCTGTAGGAGATGCCGTCTTTCGGATGAGACGTTAAACCGAGGTCCTGACTCACTGTGGTCATTAAAGATCCCATGACACTATTCGCAAAGAGTAGGGGGTTCCCCGGTGTCCTGGCTAAAATCCCAGATCTGGCTCTTGCAAAAACTTGCCACCTAATCATCCCCAGATTTAACTGGCTAAAAAAAATGTTCTCTCCCTCCAGTGGAGCTGCTCAGTGGCCAACAATAGAGGATTGTGGTTGTACTGGGCAGCTCCCAGGTGTGAATGTGTATGAGTGTGAAGCAAGTTGTTCCTGCAAAAGAGCATCCGTGTTCAGTGAACCTACCCTGGGTAAATAAAGGTTAAAAAATAAAAAACTATGACAGCAGCGTGCATTTTGTACATCTTAACATGTCCTATGATGTCAATTTTGGAATAAAGAGTGCTGGTAAAATTAGTGAATAAAAGAAATGGTATTGCAAGCACTGTGGCATAGTGTAGCTATCAATCTGTGCTGTTCTGTAAATGAGCTCAAGATATGTTACAGACGAGGAACTGACACCAGGAAGATGGGTTTTGTTTACCGTAATTAGGAAAGAGGCAGAAAAACAAGCAGACTTAAGACCGTTAATACCCTTCCCCTGTCTACTGTCTCTCATGTATAGTTAACTGCCTGAGTGCAGACGTGGTCCACAATGGGGCCGGGTCAGTGTGCTAAACCTTTAATAGCCTGATGCTTTGTTCCCCTCTCCCCTAAAGCCCAGCAGTTTAGGGTGTCTGTACATAGGCGCTGTCCTGGCCTCGGGTACGGTGTGTATGGAGCTTCTGTTTGGTGCCCCTTTACCTGCCACTTTTCACCAGGGGCTGCACTGGAGGGCGTGACCGAACAGCAGTTAAGAATTCTGTCATCGTTAATTCAATTAGCGCTCAGACAACAAAAAAATGTACACCCCATAACTTTTTACATCCACGGTTCAGCACCTCCTTTTTAAGAATTCATTTTAAGAATGTTAATTGAAACGGAAACAAAAACAAACAAGCAAAAAATGTTCCATCGCTTCCTAAATAGTAATGTTGTTTCATATGTGCAGAGAGATTTTCCCTTTCGAATAACATCAAAGACAGCCATGCCTTCAGAAACTAAAGGTGGCAGGGAAGGTGTTTGCACATGTGTGTGTGTGCATGTGTTTGTGTGTGTGTGTGTGAGAGAGTTTGTGTGTGTGTGTGTGAGGCGTGTGTGTGTGTAAGTGAGTGTGTGTGTGTGGTGTGTATGAGTTGTATATGTGTGTGGCGTGTGTGTGTGAGGTGTATGTGTGTGTGTGTGTGTGTGTGTGTGTGTGTGTGTGCTGCACAGTAATACATAAAGGAATTAGCCGGGAAAAGCTGTGTTTTATGGGATGGAAAATAAGCCCTGCCATCTGTTAAGAGACTGTTCTCTAGAAATTATATTTAAAATACAGCTCTGGGAGCTTGGTGTGTGTGGTGTCTGGTGTGTGTGCGTGTGTGTGCGCCTGTACGTGTGCGTGTGTGTGAATATCTGTGTGTGCATGCGTATGTGTGTGCATGTGCCTGTACGTGTGCTTGTGTGTGAATATCTGTGTGTGTATGTGTATGTGTGTGCATGTGTGTGAATATCTGTGTGTGTGCATGCGTATGTGTGTGCGTGTGTGTGAATATCTGTGTGTGTGCATGCATATGTGTGTGCGTGTGTGAATATCTGTGTGTGTGTATGCGTATGTGTGTGTGTGTGTGTGAATATCTGCGTGTGTGCATGCGTATGTGTGTGTGTGTGTGTGAATATCTGTGTGTGTGCATGTGTGTGCGTGTGTGTGAATATCTGTGTGTGTATGCGTATGTGTGTGCGTGTGTGTGAATATCTGTGTGTGTGCATGCATATGTGTGTAGTTTTGGCCTAGCCTGCATGAACAGATTGGCCTTTCCCCCCTGGGCTTGGTGCATTGAAAAGCTCTTTTGTCACACATGTTTACAGCCATTGACCGCTGCAAGGACTTCCCCGTCTCTCTGGTTTCTGCCACAGTCGGACATTGTTACTGCTTAATTATTGAGAATGATCTTTACCTTCCCTTCATCTGAATAATTCAAGGGCAATATGGATGCTGGTCTTCATGGCTCAAACATTCAAGGGAGATCGGCCTGCATGATTGTTTAAATGTACATGATTTAAACTTGAGCCACCTATATAACAGGTGTCTTATATAAGATATCCAGACACACAGATCTCTCATCCACATGCACGTAGATGTAGAGAGCCCTCATCCACGTACATGTGGCTCTCTCAGCACACGCAACCGTATACAGGCCTGCACGATCACACACACGCAAAGTAGGCTTATGTGAAAGTGCATCAGTTGTGCAGCCTTATCCCTTCTTTGAGACCTGACGTCGGCTGTTAGCGGGCGCGCGCTGCGACTCTGTCAGCGGACGCTCTGTGATGCCGGGGCCTGTTTGAGTTACGCAGCCGGCTTGTTTTCCCGGGGCCTGACCTCCAGCAGAGGTCAGGGGGAAAACTAGCGCTGATACAGCGTATACGGTTGCACACAGCGTACGGTCGCTTAGCCGCGGAGAGGGTGATTAAAGCTAAACTTCTGGACAGGCGAGCCTTATCACCCGAGACGAAAGGTGAGCCCCGCGATTTGACTCGCGCCCTGCTTTCGGCCCGTGAAAGAACGCTGTGGTTAGCAGGCTAGCAGGCCACCGTCTGGTTCGCTTCGTTTGGGTTCAGGTGCTGGTGCTGATGCTACGCTGTGAACGGCTGTCACTGCAAGGCTACCAAGATGAGGATCAGCTTTTCGCTGAGTCCAGTGGGTGGCTGGTCCTGCGGCTAGTGCTCTGCTGGGGTGACTCGCGAAAGGCCGCTGGGGCAACAGCGGTGCTGAAAGGGGGCCGCTGGGGCAACAGCGGTGCTGAAAGGGGGCCGCTGGCTTTCCTGGACTGGACTGGAGAGCGCGTTTCGACGCCGACTCCCATCTCTCAGGGGCCAGGTTAGCATCGCTATTTTTTCCCCTGATTTCCACAGAAACGGCGCTTCAGACAGCTGTGACATGATCCCCCCCGTAACTCTCCTAGGCTCCTCCCCCTCCGTTCTCTCTGTCGGGGGGGGGGGGGGGGGGGGGGGGGGGGGATTGTGGGATTGGTCCACCATTTTGAGTTCTGACTGACAGATGGTCTGAATAACAATGATCAGATCTCTGTTCTGGGAGATTAGGTAATTTCACATGGTGGTCGTGTAACACGGTGGTTGTGGAGCTTAACTGTACAAGCAAAGGTTGAGAGGTTTTAACCCTTGCCCAGGCAGCACGCTGGGAAAAGCAACACAGGGACGACGTAGGCGCTCTGTCGCATCCGTCTGTGGGAAGAACTTGTGATGTAGCGCGGAGGTAGTTTGCTCATTCGCTAAGATGTCGCGGCAACGTTGCTTACCTCGGCTCTGCTACAGAAGCAGCTTTGTGGGAAATGTATCGATGAGAACGTCATCAAGCATGAAAGACTACAGATAGTTTGCACAGGCATAGAAATGACTTTCGATAGTTTTCCTGTTTATTCAAAACTCAAAAGCCTTAAATTCTACTCTTGAAATCAACATTTTTCTTTGGAATATTTCTGTCTATGCTCAATCAAACAGTTTTCGCTTGATAGTTTGACACCACTCTGATTCCGTGCCTAGCGAGGTAGCTGCAGCATCTTCCCAATGGGCAAACTGCCTCCACGCTACATCACGAGTTCCTCCCACAGACGGAGCGCGACAGAGCGCCCAGCTCCTTCTTACATCGACGTGCTGTCAGGGTGGAATGCGACTGACATTGTACATGACAATATTGCGCAGTCTTAAATTTGTATATCTATAACATGTATAATGCAAGTTGCCCTAATAAAAAATTTGGATGCTTTCTAATAAATACCTCTCACTTTACTCAATTTAGGACTTCATACAAGACACCACACTGGGATTCGAGCCTTCTGAAGTGAAGGGTTCTAGACTCACACTCATAAAGTAAATATCTGGGATCAGGTTCTCCCTGTCCGTATCCTGACCTCATCCATTAGGAGCTAAACAGAAAACCGGCCCACCCTCTCTGAGGCCCACCCTCTCTGAAGCCCATTGTTAGCACGGGGGTCGGGTTTACGCAGCAGGTTTGTACAGAGAGGTACTCACCGTGCCTGCACTCTTTCTGTCTGTGCCTGAGGGGACAGCAGGGCCTGGACCACAATGCAACAGGGCAGCATTGTGCCCGGGCTTTCGGTAACCTTCTTCTCTGAGTGTGCAGGAAGCAGGACTCCAGCTCTTGGCTAACGGCCAGCTGCAGTCTCAGAGGTCACTGAGGTTACTATTATTTTGGTTTGGGTTGCCCCCCTGTGGCAATTGTCTGTTATTGCGGTTTCTTATTTTTCTCCTTTGTCCCTGTTGTTGTTGTTTTGGATGAACCCAGACAGTTCTCTCTGAGCATGCGCTGGTGCCAGTTCTCTCTGAGCATGCGCTGGTGCCAAGTCTCTCTGAGCATGCGCTGGTGCCAGCTCTCTCTGAGCATGCACTGGGGTCAACTCCCTGAGCATGCACTGGGGTCAGCTCTCTCTGAGCATGCGCTGGGGCCAGCTCTCTCTGAGCATGCACTGGGGTCAACTCCCTGAGCATGCGCTGGTGCCAGCTCTCTCTGAGCATGCGCTGGTGCCAGCTCTCCCTGAGCATGCGCTGGTGCCAGCTCTCCCTGAGCATGCGCTGGTGCCAGCTCTCCCTGAGCATGCGCTGGGGCCAGCTCTCTCTGAGCATGCGCTGGTGCCAGCTCTCTCTGAGCATGCACTGGGGTCAACTCCCTGAGCATGCGCTGGTGCCAGCTCTCCCTGAGCATGCGCTGGGGCCAGCTCTCTCTGAGCATGCGCTGGTGCCAGCTCTCTCTGAGCATGCGCTGGGGCCAACTCCCTGAGCATGCGCTGGTACCCAGACAGCTCTGTCTGAGCATGCGCTGGTTGCTGAAAAATGAGCTTTCCCCTGGAAATAAAATAAGAGCAAAGCTCCGGGCAGTTATTTAACCTATGGTTAGTTTTTTTTTTATTTTAAACTTGCGAATATGCAAAAGTCTCGTTTGGCCCTTTAAATTGTGTGGCTGTGGCCAGGCGGTGCAAATCCGCCTGGCACCACTGAGCAGGCTCCCGGCGCATGTCTGGATCTGCCCCGCCTCGCCGGGTTGCTATGCCACCGTCTCCGTCTCCATGGCCCCCTCTCATTTGTTCACAGGCAGACGACGGAGGATGCCACCGCCCGAGCTGGAACGACGGGGCCTGACATCGCTGGAGAGCAGGCTCATTCACCATGACAGGCCTTGCTATTTTACATTACGTTATTTGTATTAGAAAGCTCTCTTTTCTCTTCATTCTGTCCCTTTTTTAAAGATGCACAGGCAGTGACTGCTCTAAAAAGGCTTTATTTGCAGCCAAGCTTTTCTCCTTTAATTAAAAAAAAAAATCAGTGACTCAACACCTTCATGGTAACCCGAAAGACACTCACTGTGTTCTCTTTAAGCAGAAAATATCAGCTTAAAGGAAATCTACAGCTTAAGGAAAATTCATTAAGATATGAACAAAATAATCCATGTAAATCAATACTATGTTGGTTGTTAACCAGTGCTAATTTATCAAGAGGTTATCAGCAGTACACAGTGGCTATACACCTGTTTGTGGCGTGATTAAAAACATTCTGATCTGTCACCTGGCCTGGAGCGCCCGCCTCAAACCGTCTGATTCTGACGTTGGCACGGTCACGGCTTCCTTGCGTGGGCAAGCTCATCTGCTGATATGCCAGTGTCACAACTGGCACTACGGTGGCCCGCTAGCGGACCACCGAGACAGGAAGTCAAAATGAGTGCTGTCACCTCACCGGTATGCGGTTGTATTTCTTGTTTTTTCACTGAAGTTACAGGCAACGTAGTGTGTCTTGCCACTAGCGGACGGCTGTTTTGCTAACTTGCAGAACGCTGGTTGACCGGCACCGATCCACTAGGTGCTTGCTTGCCTGCTGAGAAGCATAAGAACAACAGAAGAGAACAGAAGAGCATCTGAGGATAAGAGAAGTTCCAAAAAGGTGTTGATGGAAAATAAAGAACAAACTGATGGATAAAAATGGACAAGGGGGAAAAAATCAAAGCCAGTATAGAAGAACTATGGCAACATATGGCAAAGAATGCCCTAAAGATCCGGGCATTCCAGTGAAATAGTTTTAAAAGCCTTTATTGTAGCTGGCAGAGCAGGACACAGGGGCATGATGGGATTCTGTTTGGAGCTGGAGGGCTGGCTGACCAGCTGTCAGAAATAACCATTTCATTCCATGTTTTTGTTTTTCTGTTTGTCTGTTTTTTGTTTTGTTTTGTTTTTTTTGCACTGGGAGGTGGTAGAGAAGCACACTCATGGCCAGTGTTTACAGAGAACGCTCATGGTGAGTGAGTCAGCAGCACGATCGTCCAATCACCAAACGCGATGCTGACTAACGCTTCCTCTGTGAGTTTGCACTGATCGTGATGTCAGACCGTAGCACTGCTTTTGAGGGATTTATGAAGATTTTAGAAGATTCATGCACAGCATAATGTTCTAATTATGGCCATTTTTTTTCTATCAGTCCTGATAACAATATATTTTAGCATGTTAAAACCGTATATGCTTTTTGAAATTTCCTCTAATTGTTCAGGAAGGAAAATATAAAAGAGATATACGGTAAGGCTGTTGGGCTGCAGTAGTCATATGCAGACATAAGAGCGCGGGGATGATCATGGTTGAGCACAGAAAGAAACCGAAATGGAACAGCACAGTTGCATTGTAAATTGAGTAGACACTCATGACTAGGCAAGAGAGCAGCTGCATTATTACCTCATCAGTACCTCATCAGTACATTATTAGACCTGCACAGTGACTTCTCTCTCTCTGCTCCCTTGGTTCCTGCCTGCATTTGCTTGTAACTGTATTTCAGTGTGCTCACTGTGCCCCCTAGTGGTGGAGCCTGGTAAATTTTGAAAAGAGGGTGGAAATTTCCAGAGAAATATATACATTTCAACTGAGCTACAGCCTCTCCCAGAAGATCACATTGCAGAAAATTCTGGGCTCTGCCAAGTCATATCAGATAGGATTTTACTGTAATAATCCCAGTTATTTATTAAACAAGAGGAAACCACACGTTTCAAGGTCAAACTTGTAGAGGAAGCATTAGCCATAAAGGTATTTTATCCTGGACTTTTCTTGGTAAAATTAATTCAGAACAAAGTAGGCAAGACAAAATGAAAGTCATGTGAAACACATTCATGATTCATGATGCAAGAAATTAGGACATTAAAATAAGATACATACATTGAAGAACATTTTTGATTATTTTCCCATGCTATGCATTGTCAAATTAGATTTAAAAAAATATATTTTATGATTATGTTCTTTGAAGGTGAAAACATCAAATAACCTGAAAGAAAATGAAAGCTATGTCAAGAAACACATTCATGATTCATGATGCAAGAAATAAGGATATTGAAATAAGGGAAATGAGGTATGTTGATTCACATTTTTGATCATTTGCCCATATAATGCACTGTAAAATCTGATTTTAAAATATTTTATGATTATGTTCATTAAAGTTCAAAGAACTATCCACTGTTGAGCTTTATTTTACTAAATTGTGATTATTGTAGTAAAAATCATGCAATTTTTGTTTGATTATCAAGCTAATTTTAGTCTGTGATTGTTGTATCCATTTCTGTTCTTTTGTATTACGAAGGATTGATTATAAAACGAATTGGGCCTTGAGTTTAGAGAAGTAACAATAGATTGAATTTATATAATGCTTTTCATGTTCTCAAAATGCTTCACAGTGAGGGGGAAGCTCACTTCAGTCACCACCAATATAGCACCCACATGGGGCAATGCGTAGCAGCCATTTTGTGCCAAACCACTTACCACAAATCAGCCAATAAAAAAAAAAAAAAAAACTGGGAACTGATTCAGGAGCCAGACCGAAGACTGACAGTTTGGCCAGGACCTCCTAACCCAGGGGACCTCCTACTAATTATGCCATGGGATTGACACCCCAGTACAGGAAATGTATGCAATAAACATTGATTTTCGATTTCATTCATTCTTCCTCTGTTCTTGGGCACCTACCCACTTCTGAAATGCTGCCTGTTCATCATTCCCAAGCCCCTCCCGCATTCTAACACTGTTTTTAATTACTGTACTTCAAACTTGCGCCATCAATATGTGCATTCATATTTAATGAGCTTGTGAGTGCACATACACAAATTATTCATCAGGGTCATTCCCCTAATATTGCTCTAAGTGCTGCTCTCAAAGTCATTTTAAGTACAAACGATTTCCATGCAAATTGAATGCCTTTAGAAGAGTTAGGTGACAATTGAAGACCAATACAATACATTTGAATTTTGGCTCGAATTGAAGACTTGGCTTGGCTGCAAGGAGAACATTTTTAAAATCCCCATGGACCAACCATCCATCCACCTATTATCTAACTCGCTTATGCTTGGTCATGGACACGGAGCCTATCCCAGCATGCATTGGATGTACCTTACTGAACCCGTGTTCAGCAGTTGTCTACGATCATGAAAATGCACTTTTGTACGTCGCTTTGGATAAAAGCGTCTGCCAAATGAATGTAATGTAATGTAAAATGTAAATGAGAGGCAGGAACACAGCCTGGACAGGCCACCAGTCGATCATGAAGCACAAACACTATTCACTCACACACTCATACCTAGGGGCAATTTAGACTCTCCAATTAACCTAATCTGCAAGTCTTTGGACTGTGGGAGGGAACTCACACAGGCACAAGGAAAACATGCAAACTCCACACTGAATGGCCCCTGTTCTTTGGTCCATGGTGCTGCAGTGGATAGCACTCTAACCTCACAGCTAGAAGGTCCTGGGTTCGAATGCTGGCCTGGGCTGTTCTGTGTGGAGTTTGCATGTTCTCCCTGTGTTCGCGTGAGTTTCCTCTGGGTACTTCAATATCCTCCCACAGTCCAAAAACATGCAGGTAGGCTAATTGGAGACTCTAAATTTCCCATAGGTATGAGTGTGTGAGTGAAGGGTGTGTGATAGATTGGCAACCTGTCCAGGGTGTATTCCTGCCTCTTGCCCAATGCATGCTGGGATAGGCTCATCACCTCCCATGACCCTGACCAGGAATAAGCGGATATAGATAACGGATGGATGAATGGAACAGTTTAGCAGAGTGAAACCTGTCAGCTGACATGAGGGTAAAGGTGTGACGTTTTAATACCTGTAGACAGAGAGGGTTAGTATTTCAAATGCATGTGTTTTAAGGCTGTCAAATGTGCCATGAAATTGAGTTTTAATATTAGCTTTGTAATTAGTTAGAGTTCGAATATATTCGAGTATCATTTGCCTATAATTCACAAAAATAAACTGCTTATTGTCGGGCGCAATATGCACGTGACGCTCCCTCTAAACTGGCATACGTGTTATTTTCCACAAGCGGGCAGTAGAATAGAGGACATCGGTGAACTTTAATACTGGGTTACTACATCATCCTAAAACGTATTTCAGATCAACTGTGTGGCGCGTGCGTAGAAAATCACGTCAAAGTAGTGATTTATAAAATTTCAACATCACTCGATTTGACTGTGGAAACGGTCGTGGCTCTATGTCAGGTCTTCACTTGACGTATGCACGCAAGTTCATTTTATAAATGAGCCCCCTTCAGTTTCTATAGCCTAATGCGCAAATGAATAAAACACTTTCTCGTGGATGTAATTTGCCACAAATCGCATTTATTAATCATAGGGAAATGATTGTTTATAGGAAATCCCTGTTCATTTCTTAACACAAAAACTTTTTAAACGGTTAATACCTGTAGCCTAAAACAACATAAATTACTGTTTAGTTTAACTTCTTTCATCATCCAATTTTATCAAAATCTTCAGAAAAGAAAGGAAACATAGCCTGCCATGAGAACATTATTTAGCCTAAATTGTTAGCTGACCAGATCTGTTGATCGAAGTGGAAAAAGAGACTGGCTCGCGAGACTAGCTGACCGGTAACGTTCGGTGTCCATGGGGCTGAAAGTATCACCGGAGGTTATTGGCAAGGAAAACCAGACGATCCACTTGCTTGGGTCCAGGGCAGAACGTTTTTTGTTGACAGAGGAAGTAGCGTTAGCACAGGAAATGAACTTTGCGTGCATGAACATGATTCGCCACATGAAATTAAAGCCTGCATGGTAATTACAATACGCGGGATCCAAAACTAATATTCGAATGCTCAAATTTAGGTTCTAACTTTTAAAAAAGAAAGATTTTCGAATAGTTTTCGAACTTAGAATATTTTTTGACAGCCCTAATGTGTTTGAAATGTGTATTTGCATATATGTATTTTCATTACATTACATTACATTATAGGCATTTGGCAGACGCTCTTATCCAGAGCGACGTACAACAAAGTGTATAACCATAACCAGGAACAAGTATGAGTTTCATATGCAGTATGGGCATTCTGCAGACATTCAGTGGAATACCTGTCAGACCTGTTACTAGTGACATCTTAAAATATAAGCTGGTAAAATACAGCTCTGCAGATCCCTGGGGATTTGCAATGATTTGCACTAAACCAAAATGTAGTATCATATGAAATAATATTTTGTTCAGAATATTGGTGAACATAGGTGCATCTTTTAAAACTGTCAGCAGTGTGCAGGAATTTTACTTGTGTCTAACGGATTAACTTAATTTGGATCATGTGACCCAGGTCTGTTACCTGTACAGGTCAGGTGGGGGATTGTGGAGTGCCAGTGTTGGATGGCTGCAGTCATTTGCACCCCTCTGAATCATTTAACTCAGTTTGATTAGGACGGGTGTGTTTACGACCGGAGTGTTTCCGCAATGTGCGGTTCATTTGTATGATTTATTTCCCATGTCCCCATCCCTGCGCCTCTGTCAGACAGTCACCTCCTCTCTGTCATCCAGAGAAAAACATATTTTTGCCCGTGTATGAACCCCTGAGGATGCAGCGAGGCACTGTGAGTTGGGCGGCGTCTGACAGGATAACGACTGCGGTTTCAGCTGAGTACGGTTTCGTTTCCCTCTGGCAGTTTCTCGGAAAGAGACTGCTGTCGGGTTTGTTCACTGCAGTGCGCTTGAATGATGGTGTAATTCACACGGACGCCGCATTCGCGAAAGGTTAAATAGATTCATTTGGCTGATTTTAACCTTATATGACTCTGCGCTGCTAGGTCAGAACATCGCCGTGAAAGCATATGTTAACTAAATGAATGAAACAAGCTCCTGTTGAGCTGTACTCACAAGCAATAGGCTACGCAGTGCCACTAACCTCCCTCGTGTCCTCGGTTTAGGTCCGGTAATAAACGCAACACTGCCAACAATGCTTGAAATGTAACTGTTCTGCGCCAGCAAAGATTCAGTGCCCATGAGCTACCCACTTGCAGGCTGCAGTCGGCACAGCTTTAGGTCCACCCGTATTTTCACATCGGCCCTACTGCTTCCCTCTAGAGGACAGTTCAGGTAAACAGAAGACATGTAATAAAAATGCGAAATGGTTGGCGAATGATCCTGCCGTTAGTCGATGGTTGCAGTGCAGATTGGTGAAACACCAGCAGACGGACAGCTTGCACCAACAATGATACAATAAGTGCTTTCATCCTAGTTTGGTCTTTTCTTCAATTTCAAAGTTTCTTTGCAGCAAAGCAACAGATTTGGGCAGCACACTCAAGCAAAGGAAACATCTTTGTACAGGGCTCAAACGCATCCAGCAAAGAACAAAGCTTCATAACAATGCCTACTCAAATTTAATACACATACACGACAGAATATTCAGCCTGCTCTCAGTATAAGGCAGAACGTTGACTGATATTTATATTAAATTATTACCATAACAATGAACAACCATTATTTGTCATTCATAATTGTTGGCTCCTATCGGCACTGAAACAAAGCGTAAAGTACAACAGGATAACACAACAGGTAGCAAAAACAGATAGCTTTACTATTGTAGCTTACATTGTGAACTGTACACTTACCATATTTTAAGTACATTTTTAAGATTGGAGAACCATGTACAGGCTGGTTTGCATTTTCACTGCTTTCACACATCAAAACGATTCTGGTTATTATATCTTATTCAGTAGATAAAAATGCTCAGTGGGGAAAAACAAGATGTAATAGCACTACTCTCTGATCCTGCTTGGAACTGGTCAGCTTGGATAAACTGTGGGTCTCTGGCCTCTATTGCATTACCTGTTTCTAAACTACAGAGGCATAAGGTCTTATGGTGACCCATAAGGCATAAGGAGTGTTAGGTCCTTCCTGGAAGAGGAGACTTTATTGACCGTTCGGGGGAGTCAGGTCACAGAGACATGTGAGATGATTAATTTGAGGTGAGGTCTTAAACTGTCAAATGCCTCCTGCAGTGCCCCCCACCCGAAACCCACCAGCCCCCCAATCCAAAGTCATTGATGGACAGCCCCACAAATGGCCGTGTGTGTGGTATTCAACGTTCCAGAGAAAGAGGGAGAGATGAATGAACTCATCTCCCTGTTTGTTGTTCCCACAACTACAGCCCCTTGAGTAAATAAATGCTGGAGCCTTGAGCTCCAACACCTGGGCAAACGAGCTGGATCCCGTAGACTCCTGAGGGCGGTGCTAAATTACCTTTGACCCTGCTTACACAGCATGTCCTCCATGCACCCCTCTGCATCAACATCCCTGGATATTCAATAACTGAAGCCATGGAGCTGACAGGACTAATTGTGTGATAGAGAGGATGGGTTTTCGCATATGTACAATTGCCAAATGTGCCACGATTATCTATGTTGTCAGTCTTAATTACAATACCCAACCACGAAGATCACTTCCAGTGGGTTCACCTTTGTGATAGCTGAGCGTTTAACTTAGTTTCTGACCTGGAACAATTTTCTGTACTGTATGAGGTTAAAAAGTAATGAAAGATGAAGAAGAAGAAGAAGGATAGTTTCTATATTATAAGTATGTTGCACATTTCAAAAACACGCTTTTGTATTAACTGAACGACAACTTCCTGGGTGCAATTGTTGTCACCTTAGCAGTGTAGCCTTCCTGGCCAGTACGGTGTAGTCACACCTTTGGACCTTGGAATGGTGACGACTGTCTTATAAAGTGCGTGTGAATTGTTACAATTTTACTTGACCAAGCAGGACATGGAATAGTTCAACACTACAAGGTGAGTTTCGTTCTTACAAAACTTTAATCTGCCTACATGGTCCTTTAACAGTTCTAACAGTTTTCTGGAAATTCCGAAATTGAATCATGTTACATTTTCATATCGTAATATTTCATCCGCCCAATATTTCCGTAAAATTGCAAAGTGACGAGAGCAAGAATTTTTATTTATTTATTTTTATTTTTTTGAAGCTGGCCACGGCAGGACTGCAACTTCCCTTTTTGCAAATAGTAAATGGCTCCTTTTGAACCTTTTTGAGGAACTGCAGCGTCGCATTCTGCTACTTGAGATTTCATTTTCATTTTCAAAAGCAAACTTGAAAGATACGGTGCGGAAGAAAGATCATAGCATACGTTAATTTGACATGATACAGGGTGCACGATGCTTCATTAACGACGGACAGTGAGTTCATTTCAGTAATTTACAACACGTTCCGTGTAATTGACTTATACAGCCATATTAATTACTGATTAATGTTTCAATAATTTTACGGGGTTGTGAGAATCGCTGTTCGAATGCCCTTTCCTCAAGGGTAGTAATTTTTTGGCAATTAAAAGATCACGTTGGAGTTTTTCAGTTCCGTCGTTTGCAACTGAAGAACTTTGTCCTTGTGTCAACGTTGGAACTAGATGATTTTGATTAAAACATGGAATTAGTACTACATAATTGTACATATGGTTAGTTTTATTGTTGCAAATAGTTGATATGTGTTGAGACAGGTTGAACTTTTTTTTTTTACTGTAACCTACTGTCTGCTTAATGCTCCTGTCAGGTGGTTGACCTTTCCCTGTCACCCGTGCAGTATCTTTATATGAACTGATATCTCTCAGACAAGCGCTTTAATGAGAGTACAAAGTAATGTGCGTAATAAAGGTGTCATGTGTTAACCATTTCATTTAGGCAGGTGCAATCCCTCCCATTGTTGGGGGGTTTGAGGGGAGTAGTCTGTGGACCCCTAGTGCAGTTTGCCTCTAGTGCTCTCAATTCATAACAATCACTTGCCTTCCGATCTGCGTCAAACTTTATTTAAAATACCTTTTAGACAACATTACAATTCCTGCAGATTACTGACAATTTTAAAATAATCTTTTTACCAATATTTTTACCAATATTGAGAACAAAAATTGTGAGAACAAAAATCATGTGATTGTGTTGACATATGATGTTTGAGGTCAGTAACATGTTTCATTGATAATTCTCCGTTATTTACAGGAATGGTTTTAAACATTATGGGCATCTAAAACAGCTTCTTATTTTAGGAGGCCGTGGGCTTCCACTCTTTTAAATCTTGGGGTTCCCGTGAGTACTGCTCCCCCTTCTCAGCGCGATGCCTTTGCAGGGAGTCGAGGATGATGATGATGGCTGAGCCTCCGGAGCAGCCAGACCCAGGAGGCCGTGCGCTGCTGTGTTTGGGCCGCAGGGACACCAGTCGCCTCCTGGAGGCGTACGTGAGGCGGAGCCTGAGCCTGAACGACGGGTCCCCCCCCAGGCGGCCCAAGGCCTCGAAGTGGACGGCCGTGGCCAAGAGGCTGAGACCCGGCACCGTCAGGTCCTCCAGCGATGGCTCCGCCCACCTGTGGAGGCGGAGACTGGGCGGCACGGGGCGGGTTCCCTCCCCCGCCGAGGCCCCGCCCACGGGACGCCCCCCCAAGCCCTCGCTGGCTGGGGGCAGCTTGCGGAGGAACGACAGGAAGGAGAAGGGCTCGTCGGCGCTGAAGGGCTTCCTGGACCTGTTCTCCAGGAAGGCCCGGGAGCCCCGCAGTGAGAGGACGGGGGCCTGTGGGGCCCCGGACGGCCCCACCCGGCCCGTCTCCCTCCCTCTTCATTTTCAGGGCGGAGTGGAGCAGCACTCCCAGCGGGGCCCGACCTCCTTGGGAAAGAGGTGCTCCGTTCTTACGCTGTCCCACCACAGCCCAGAAAGCGCCCAGACCCAAAGGGCACCCTCTTTCCGAATTCTACCTGGGACAGAACAAGCAGAAGGTGAGTACAGGGAACATACAACGGACTAGTGTGCATTGCATTACTTTACATTTATTTGGCAGATGCTTTTATCCAAAACAACGGACCATAAGTGCATACGTACATACAGTACAAGATGCAAGGCACGCCTTACATCTAACATCACTGCCTGACCTCACTAATGCTCTTCTGGCTGAATGGAGGCAAATCCCTGCAGCAGTGCTCCAAAATCTAGTATAAAGTCTTCCCAGAAGAATGGAGGTTGCTACAGCAGCAAAGAGTAGATCAACTCCATATTAATGCCCATAACTTTGGATGATATGTTGTAGGTCAGGTGTCCACATACTTTTGGCCATATAGTTTACTGTATATTTGGTGTGCCTCCATGTATTCAAATGTATTATTCAGTATATCACTGTATATTTCTTAATATATGGCATTATATCCTCATCATGTATGTTACCACTTGTGTAATTGTTGCAAAGAGAGAAATGTGGTTACAGGTGGATAGAACTTACTTCAGTATAATACATAAATGAAAGCAACAATGCTGAACAAAATGGCTACCTTGATGCTGATCGTCTAAGGTTCTTGTCTAAGGTTCCTGTCTGGGTTCTTGTCTCGGTTCTTGTCTGAGGTTCTTGTCACGGTTCTTGTCTCAGTTCTTTTGTTGCTTTAGCAGTGGTTTCCGTGGAGCCCACCAGTGCGTACTACGAGAACGTGTCGCAGGAGCTGGAGCGCATCGTGAAGGAGGTGAAAGACAGCCCGTCTGAGGAGGTCCAGCCGTGCTTCACTGTAGCTCGGATGAGGGCCAGCACGGGGGCCGCTGAAGGTACTGCGTGTCACCTCCTCTGCTACGGCATCAGAGTCTAATGAAAAGAATCCTCACGGGGGTCACAGAAGAAAGGTTTCTTTCACATGCGATTGGTCGGGCTGTTGAACCCCATTCTTATCACTATTTTAATAGCTGGGCTCCAGTGTTTCAACAAGAACACCGCAGATTTATATTCGGGGGTTCAGGTCAGGTGTTTGCTCAGGTCTGGTGTTCAGGTCTTTTTTGTTTATACTGTTTGATCTTTTTGCTCTGTGACATTTAATTGAATTATTCGTTCAAGTTGTATGTCTTGGATGTATGATTAAGGAATATCTGTAGGAAGATTTTATGTAACTTTTATTAAGATTAGAAAATCTTATGACCCTCAGGTCTGTTCTCTCTCAGTAGATCTCTATAGCAGAAATGAGTCTGTATATCTGATTGTACGCTTGAAATGAGATTAGCTTGAAATGTATTTGTTAAGAGAAAAAGTCATTACTTGCTGTACAGACGTATTTGGATGCAATAAGTAGTAACTGGGCTTGTAACCGAAAGGTTGCAGGTTCGATTCCCGGGTAAGGACACTGCCGTTGTACCCTTGAGCAAGGTACTTAACCTGCATTGCTTCAGTATATATCCAGCTGTATAAATGGATACAATGTAAAATGCTGTGTAAAAAGTTGTGTAAGTCGCTCTGGATAAGAGCGTCCGCTAAATGCCTGTAATGTAATGTAATGTAATAACACAACAATCATAATGGCTGTGAAGATTGCAGGCTTGACAGATTTTCTCTCAGTTTCTCTCAAAGATGAGCAGTACATATCACACACTCCACGTGCAAATCCACCATCTTCACATTTGCCTTTAATTGCCATCAAGCTGTATAACTTTAGAATGGTCTCAGTTTTTGTTTGTCAGAATACGGTTCTGTATATTGAATTCTGTTATCATGGTTACCAAGGTTTTCAAACAATATTATATCAGCCATACAATTAATATTACGCCCCACCTCTAGTTTTTGAACACAAACAATCTTGACTTAAAGCCGAAATTTGTCTTTGACATTGTCCACAGAATTTCACGACAGAATTTTTGAGATTATGAACTCTTTCGACTGAATCTGTTTTCAGCATTATCTTCAGATGAGGAAACCATCGAGAAGATCATCAGTTTGTTAAAGCAACAGGGGGATGACTTCAATGTGAGGGTAAGCTGTCACTGTATGTAGCCAAATGTATGGAAATAGGACTGGAAAAGTTGAGGCTCTCAAACGTATGTACAGTAGAGCATGTCCTTCAGCCAGTAGAATAAGGGGTACAAATTAAAACGGTCAAAGTAAATTCCACTTAGATACCAGGGATATTTTATTACACAGTGAGCTGCAAATGTATGGCATAGTGAATCGTGGCATGGATCCTTCACTCAGTGCTGGATACTCTCTAGGCCAGTGGCAACCAGTGGGAACATCCTTTACCTCAACAGCGGCATTTTAACCAAGCAAGTCACCTTGTTTAGGCCAGGCCGCCCGTGCCTGGCCAGCTGGTCAGTGTGGGGTGTTATAAGGAACCCTCCCATAACATCCCAGATTCCAGCAAAGATTTCCAAATGGACTTCCAGCCAGTGGCATCGAACGGGGTGTTATTCAGTTATTCAGTAAATCCTTCAGTGAAAATGACCCAATGCCTATCCTCCTGCTGTTAACCTGGAATACTGGGGGTGTTTAGATTAAATAATGGGGAGAAAACCCACTTGTTTCTCTGTTTCTCTGTAAATACATAAACACTGAAAAAAAGACTTCAGTCTGCATTTATTTAGTTGACTCACAGAGATATATAAGGATTTATTATTTTTTTTAGTACTACAGAAAAGTGGCTGTTTATATTTTGTTATACAAACTATTCTTTGTAGAAATTTGGCTGCAGTGAAAATCATTTTCCCATTATATCCCTGTACATATTGCTGGTTGAATAGCATTATAACGTACCTATCTCAGCTAGCTACATGGCTACCATGGGTCCCAGAGTAATTCCTTCACTAAATAAAAAGCCAGGAAAACGAACGTCGGCAGTCCTAGTCATGCCTACCCCTCATTTCCCTCCCCAGATTAAGGAGAGCGCTGGAGCGAGCTCCTTCTTCCAGAGCCTGTCGTACGGGGCTTTCCGCCAGCTGGCCGACCGCTACATGGAGGAGGAGGTGCCCAGCGAGCTGCCCGCAGACACCGCCGCCCCCGAGCTGGTCAAGTTCGCCTTCACCCTGGACTTCACCGCCAAGGTGGCTGGCCTCTCCAACCAGGCCGTCAGCCGCATCATGGGTTTCGGGAACCAGTACCTGCAGGACCGCTTCACCCAGATGATCAAGGCCCAGGTTCCGGTAAATACACCTGGGGGGGGGGGGGGGGGGGGCTTTGCCCAGCTTTAGTATTCCTTTAGGAAAGCTGGGTTCTTCTTTGGCTTGATTCTCTTATCCCAAGCATCCGGAAGCATCTTGGAAGCATATATACTGCATTAAAACAGACATGCATTAAATACACAGGACAGGAACAATGGCAGATTTCAAATCATCGAGAGTGTCACTAAGGCTGTGTTTATTTGAAAAGTCACAAGATAAACATCAGAAACCTTGATTTGGTGATTTTATTAGGAGTTTATAAACTTTATCACTTCTGACTGAATCTGCAGTGAAGCAATGCCCCAAACATTACTACAGATTCTCCATTTGAATGTGAATCGGCCATTTTGATTTGAAAGCAGAAATTGACCAATGCCTGTGGCTGTTGTGTGCTCTTCCACTGTTATCAGTTGACAGTTTCTTCACGCATTGCTTAAACCCCAGTTGATCAGGAAGGAGTGCGAATACTAGTTCTAACCACAACATAAAAAAGGATGTATAACTTTAGAATACAATGATGCATTAAATGCCTCTTCAGCATACGTAATGGACAAAAAGCCTCTTCAGTATACAACAAGAGCCTCTTCAGTTCCAGAGAAAACTAAATAGAGTTTTCTCGCTTTATGATCTTTTCTAGTGAACAGCAAATAAAAGTAACAGTGTGGATAGGAAGATGGTTCAGAACTTAACCTCAATAAAGTACACAACGAATAATAAACCATGCAGGGACTAGACATTAATTTAGGCAACTAATCTAGACTTGCAAAGATAAGCCAAGGATAGGTCTGCTAGTCACCCTAGCACAGGTGATCTGGCATGAAAAGAGCTGGGCCCCAAATCTCTTTCGACTGATCCTTTATCAGTCTGACAACTAAAGCAATGAAAACACCAACTAGGAAGTCCTAAAAGACCAGTGGAGTAGACAGCTAAAATAAAACTGCATACATTAGGTGCATAATAATTGAGGGTAATGAGTAATTCAAACTGGCTATGCCATTTTCTGCCTCTTTTAATGCCAACAGGAAGGGTGTTGTCCAGACCTGGGTCAAATACACAATTGTTTTGGATTCAAATACTTTTCTGTGCTCTATTGATCTTGCCTGGTGTAATTGAGCCTGCCAATATGACCAGAAGGTGGGGTTTGCACTTTTTGAGAGATCAGACAAGATCAGTAAAGCATTGAAAAGTGTCATGTTTCGTGGTTTGTCTGTGTTTCCCTTTTTGGGCCGCCAGGTGGCGGCACTTCAGTTTTTAGTTCTGTCCTTTTAACCTGTTTAATTGTTTTCAATTATTCTATTATTGTTTTTGGGTTGTCTCTTTTCCCTTCCCTCTCTGTGGCCTGATTGTTCATTGTGCCCTCCTGTGTCTCGTCAGTGTCGTGTCTATTTAAGTTCCCTTCTCCCTGGTGCTGGATCCTTGTTTGTTTGTGCCTCTGATTGTGTTTCTGCCCCGCGTGTTTCCTTCTGAGAGTAGCTTCCTGTGTTCTTGCCCACGTTCCGTTTTTACGTGCTTCTGGATTTTTGGATTTTCTTTGTTTCCTGAGTTTTGAAAATTTACTTTGCAAGGCCTTTTGTTCCCTTTTGTTCCAGATTTGTTTGTTCTGTTTCTTAAGTCTTTGTTTATTACCGTTTGGAGTTTTGAGTTTTTTCCCCCACTCTGCGTTTGGGTCCTAACCCCCCATGCACCTGACAGAAAAGTATTTGAATCCAAAACAAATATGTGTTTGACCCAGGTCTGGTGTTGTCACACCCTCATTGAACAAGAGAAAATACACCACAGCTGCTCTCAATGACCAATTACCTGCTCGTCTTAAAGACTCAAACAACAACAGCTGATCCACTAAGCCCTATAACGAAGTGCTGAGTCAAAGGAATCTCTAATTTAGTGAGATACTAAGAAATAATCGTACTAAGCAAAAACTAAAACATGCACTGAAGGAAACTAGCAGACACTGTAGGATAGGTGACTGCTACAATGTAAGCACTGAAAAGATAAAACTTTGCTCAGTCACTTCCTCTTTAGATATCTGTCTTTACACATGTGATCTAAGATCCTACCTAAACAATGGTTTTGTGGCAAATGCCAGTGAGGTAATATCATGCAAAGCTCTTGGGTGTGGAGAAATATTAGCATGTGTTGGACTGTTGGCTTGGAAGAGTATACGAATAAGAATGCATTGTGCCTTTTTGATTCTATGACTGCAGGTATCTCGAGACGAGGCAGTTCAAAGTTTCATGGATCCAGACTGATTGCGCTGAACTCCGGGAAATGAAGAACCAGATGAGAACAATGCTCCTCTGCTGGGACCTGCTTGGCAGTCTCGTGAAAGAACCATCATTAGCTGGGATGTTTTTCTGTTTCCTCCTTTCTCAGAAAATCCCACGCTGGAGAAATTTCGTTGAAACCCACATCTGACGCTCAGGAGGTGGGTGGCTCTCAGCTCTCGGCCCGCCGGCTACACGTGGCCCAGTTTGAATATGTGGGCCGGCCAGTTCTGAGACTAATAGGCCACTTTTATTTTCCAGTCAGTGGAAAGAAAATGACAGAAAAAGTGTGATGCAATAACTTTTTTTTTGCACTGAGGTGACAGTAAAGGAGTTTATGAGTCTGAAACTTGGAATGCACAACTGGGGGAATTAGGCTAAGAGCCACAAGTTGAGCTCTACATTAAAAACGGAGGAGACCTGTGATTTACTGGCAGAAAGAGGAAGTACACCTGGGAACCGTTTCATTGCAGGCATGTTCTGTGAGAGTGAAAGCAAGACTGCAGTTGTATCATCCCATGGTCTGTCATGTTGTCTTCTGCCACCATGACATTTAATAGAAGCTGTTGTTGTACAGTTCTCTATTTTTTTTTTGGCACAGGGTACAGGATGTAGACAAGACTGAATTCCCTGAAAGCACAAACTGTTTTTGTTCCTGGTTGAGAGTTGTTTGCCATGCCTAAAATTACAACAACAACAAAAAACCTACACTGATGCATTTAATGCAAAATGGCTGCTCAATAGCTGATGCTAACATGGTGCCCTATTGGTGTGCCTTTGAGTATCAGTCGTTTATTAATATAGAAAGCCTAACCAGAATGAATGACCGTATTGTGTGAATTATGTATTGCTGACAGGCCTTTTATTGTTGCATCGGGATGTTGGGCGAATGAATGTATCCTAGCGAATCACAGGACCCAGCATGTGACTCTGTGCTGTAAATGTGATTGGTCACGCCAGCGCACCATGCCTCTCCAGAGCTGTGACCCAAAATGTTGACTTAATTTTTTTGTTTCTTTTTAAGATTTTTTTTTTTTTTGGTACAAATTTGAGTGTTGTGCAATTTCATAAGCAGAATTTTGTATTACTGTGTATGCAGGCATACACAAGCTCAGCTGATTCATCATCTTTGAAACATGTTCTGCACACACTGATAGCTGTGTAAAAGTATGAGCTTATATGAATTAAAATCCATAGACAATTATTCAAATCAAATGACTGGATACTCTTCATAGACACTCTCTATGTATCTACACTCTTATAAATAAAGACACGGCTGCCACATGGACCCTGAAAGTACAATAATGTTCTATTTGGCTTTGAAAACGTACCAACAGTACCAAGCAATGCATTGCTGGGTAAGGGTACAATTTTATGTACCTGTATGATACCACACAAATGTTTATACCTTTTTAGGCACTTTCTCATACCTATTTTCTGAAAAGTGTACATAACGAGCCTAGTTTGGCTGAATGGCCTGTTCTCTCCGCTTTTTTTTTTTGTTTGTACACCTCAAAGTTTCTATTTAATACATCCTTGCAGGTCTTGAAGTATGCATCTTGATGGTAGAACTTAAGATGAATGCTCCATTTGTTTGGGACAAAGATATATATATATATTTTTTTTTTTTACTTGGGTCTGTAATCTATTTTATATCTGTAATCCACATATTCATATGTGGTTAAAGTGCACATGCTGAGCTTTTATTTTTGGGTATTTTCATACATTTTGGTTTCACCCTATAGAAATTACAGCACTTTCTATAGTGACTACTGCCCCAGAAGACTTCACACACAGAACTACACAGGCTACACTACAAAATGCAAAACACTGGTTAGCTGCAAAAACAGGATGGCTAGGTTACAGTTTCCTAAGAAGTGACTGAAAGAGCCTGCAGATTTTTGGAAAACAGTCTTTTGGACAGACAAGACAATGATTCACTTGTATCAGAGTGATGGCAAGAGCAAAGTGTGGAGTCCAAAAGGATGCCCGAGATCCAAAGCACACCCCTCCCCATCTGTGGGGGTGTTATGGTCTGGGCATGTATGGCTGCCACAGGTACTGGCTCACTTCAGTGATGATGTAAATGCTGATAGCAGCATTACAATGAAAAGTGCAGAGAAGCATCCTATCTGCTCAAATTAAAGCAAATGCCTCCAAACGTATTGGACACTGTTTCATCCTACAGCAAGGCAACGATCGCTGTAGGATGAAACATACATACGTATTTAAATTTAAGATAACCCTCTCTTGTTGAACTACCTGGAGAAACATGCAACTTAAACTCATTGAATTTGGCATAAAGCTCCTGAGAATTTGCCTATATTACTGAAGTTAATGCGAGTGATCACAAATTGAAATGTATATGAAATGTGAAAGCTAAAGGCTTTTAAATAACTGCAGAACATCGCATCGATGTGAGACTCGGTGCCATCACAGCCTGATGGATGACAGATGAAACTGCAAACAGAGCGAATAATGCATCCTAATGTAAAATTCTCAAACTCCTGATAAATGAAGACTCTACTACTGCGATTGGTTAGTCATATTTAATATGAAAATGTTCATCACTGTAGCAGGCCTACTTTAAAAGACTTTTTTATTTTAAATAAAAACATACTAATTTATAACACATCAGCAAGGATGCACACTGACATTTAGCAGCATATAACACCATAAGGAGGATAACATCTGCACAGAAAAATGTTCTTGTTTTTTTATTACAGTAATATCTAGCAAGTCACGCTTGTATAATAATGTCATTTATTTGAAACAAAAAGAAGCAATATACTGAAAATCGGGAGATGGGGGATTTCACCATTATTACACAGTACATAGAATTTTATAGTTCCAATGTACATTTTACATTTTTACATTTAGTTATCATTTTCTATTGCGTTTTTTTTTTAATGAATTACAATAGCAGTGCCACAGCAAGAAACTATTTTTCAGCTCAGTGTCTCATAATTAGAATTTTTCCTACTTATATAATGAGAAACCTGAATATCTCGTTATAATAAGAAAAAAATGTTTCTCATCAAAGCGAGAAACTTGAATATTTTGTTATAACAAGAACACATTTCGATATAGCGAGAACAGCAGAAAACTCTGCGAACGCTCCAATGCCATGCAGCCAACCAAGCCCCTCAAGCTGACCAATGAGAAGCCACCTGAAAAGGATCAGACTGATTATTTCTGTACAGGCCCATGCATTTCAGAATTCTTCCTAGTGTTCACATACTTATCACAGTTCAATCTAAAGTGCTCAAGGATAGTAGAATCTCACTGAGTCATTATTAAAGTGATTCTCTGATTTAAGGGCCTTTACTGAACAAATTCTGTGCATCACTTTCAATAGGCAATGTTCTCTTGTTATTACAAGATAAAAAAAAGTATCTCACTATAATGAGATATGAAAGTTTATCATCATAACTGGATCCTTTTTCACATTTTAATGAGAGATGTTAGTATGTCGTTTTAATGTGAACAGGATCTTGTTCAAGATACTGGGTGGAAAAATACCACAGTGGAAGCACTGTCCTGCTGTAAAATCCAGTAAAAGAAAAGTTATTTCTCACTCCCTCACCCTACACAAATACTGTTTAACTAAAAATGTTTTTTTTCTCACCCTACACAAATACTGTTTCATTAAAGATATTTTTTTTTTCTCACTTTACACAAATACTGTTTAACTAAAATGTCTTTTTTTTTTCTTACTCTACACCAGGGGTACCCTATACGTCGATCATGATCGACCGGGCGATCACAGAAGCGATCACAGATTTTTAAAAATGTGTCTAATTCTTCCCATTTGCCCATTTCCCTATGGCTTCTGTCTTGATTGACGTGAAATGTGAAATCTGCTGCTGTTGAGAACTTCGTTATATTAAGCATGTCCATTCATTGATATGGATGGTCACGTAAATGTCCAATATTACGTGATAGCAACACAATAACTTGCATTTTATATGGGTCACAGTTGTGGTCACATGATAAATCAGGTCCATTTTAGGCAGGGAATTTTGCTTTAAATATCCAACTGATAATGGTGTGAATCTGAAAGCTGGGATTTTATCAACATGTGATATTGGTGTAATGATTTTACTCTGCTGTCAGACAGGTTACTATACAATTTGTCTTATATTTTTATGCGATAATAATACACCTTGCCAATGCAATTGGCGCAGGGCAATCATGGTGGTGACACGATCTGGTCCATTTTAGGTTTTGCTTTCAATATCCGATGGACAATGGTGTTTTAAATCTAAACTGGGATTTTCTGTTCACAAATGATGCTGGTCTAACAATTTTACTTTTATGCCAATACAGCTAGCCTACAATTGTAGCTACTTGATTTTAGAAATAGAAACTACACACATGGTACAACTTTGGCTAGCTAAGCTAGTAGCTCTGCCCAACTCTACATATAGAACTCTACTATACACACACACACACACAAATGTTTGCTAGTGGTTGTACGCAGTATTGTTAAGTAGTTGGATTTACTAAATAAATAAAATTGCTGGATTTGCTTAATACAATTATAGACATGTTGCATGCAATTAAGTATATGTGACATCTTCAACTTAATTAGTTTGTCCTACCGTTCTTAATAACATTGCGTGCAGCCACTGTCCACCGATTTGTTTCTTATTTTTTGGTTACACTGCCACCCCACAAACTGCCCCGATCTGGAATATATCAGACAGCCTTTCAATCACAGGCTAGTTCAGAAGTGGAATGAACAGAACAGAAAATCATATTTTCCCCGGAGGGAACTTCAGGTAATTCGCAGTTCGCTCTTGTCCTTGGACAGCTGCAGGATGCTGGTTTCTCCTTCTCCTTCCCCTCCTCCCCCAGGGGATACCTGGGACGTGGAGAGGGTGGGGGCGGGCTCGTCCTCTCCCTCGGAGCTGGGGGGGGACCCCAGGGGCGGTGGCTGCTGGCAGGGGGGGAGGGCCGGGACGTCGGGCTGGCTGTCCACCTCCACCCCCAGGTCCAGCTGGAAGGAGAAGGCCAGGGCTTCAGGGCGGGGGCCGGAGCGGGATTCGGAGGAGCCCACGCCGGTGAGCTGCACCCTCAGGGTGGAACGCCGCCTCACACGGGCCATCTTCGGGGAAACCTCGCCCTCCGACAGGAACTCCAGCACGGGGGTCAGGCGAACGGGGGGAAGGTACCTGGCACAGGTGACCGGGGGGGAGGGGGGCAGAGCCGGGGCACAGCACACAGCATATTCCAAATGTCTCAGGTACTCAGCAGAAATGCTTTTCATTCCTTAGGCGAAAACCCCTCCTACAGGTATTAGTAACCGAAATGCGCAGCCAAAAACTTTGGTCCGAATAAAATTTACACTGCAATTTTATGTGATGAATTATAATATTTTTGTATGTGTTTTATATATATATATATATATATATTTCTATATTTTTCAATAATTTAATAAATTAAATTATATTAATACAATGTTCCCCTGGTCATTCCAATTTGTCTTCACTGCTGTGGTCCACCTCTGGTAACACGTCTTTGTGAATAATGAGTAATGAATCAGTGTTTTGTCTTTCAGAGTAATGAATCAGTGTTTTGTCTTTTAGAGTAATGAATCAGTGTTTTGTCTTTCAGAGTAATGAATCAGTGTTTTGTCTTTTAGAGTAATGAATCAGTGTTTTGTCTTTTAGAGTAATGAATCAGTGTTTTGTCTTTCAGAGTAATGAATCAGTGTTTTGTCTTTCAGAGTAATGAATCAGTGTTTTGTCTTTCAGAGTAATGAATCAGTGTTTTGTCTTTTAGAGTAATGAATCAGTGTTTTGTCTTTCAGAGTAATGAATCAGTGTTTTGTCTTTCAGAGTAATGAATCAGTGTTTTGTCTTTTAGAGTAATGAATCAGTGTTTTGTCTTTCAGAGTAATGAATCAGTGTTTTGTCTTTCAGAGTAATGAATCAGTGTTTTGTCTTTCAGAGTAATGAATCAGTGTTTTGTCTTTTAGAGTAATGAATCAGTGTTTTGTCTTTCAGAGTAATGAATCAGTGTTTTGTCTTTCAGAGTAATGAATCAGTGTTTTGTCTTTCAGAGTAATGAATCAGTGTTTTGTCTTTCGGGGTAATGAATCAGAGTTTTGTTTTTCGGAGTAATGAATCAGTGTTTTGTCTTTTAGAGTAATGAATCAGTGTTTTGTCTTTCAGAGTAATGAATCAGTGTTTTGTCTTTCGGGGTAATGAATCAGTGTTTTGTCTTTCGGGGTAATGAATCAGAGTTTTGTCTTTCGGGGTAATGAATCAGAGTTTTGCTGTATGGTTTATAAAACATGAACAGAGGAAGAAGCTATTAGTTGGTGGCTCAGGTTAAAACACTTGGTGAAGTGATAACCACAGGTCACAGTCAGGAAGACAGACAGGTACATCCCTCTGAAAGCACTCACCTGTCTGCCAGGTTCTTCTTCAGGCTGGACACGGTGGTTCTGATGAGAAACAGCACAATCTGCTTTGTGTCCTGCCACAGCCAGAACACATCCTCTGGGACGCGCCTTAGCCAGAGCAGCAGCCTGCGGAGAACACACACACACACACGCACACACACACACGCGCACACACACGCACACACACACACACACACACACGCGCACACACACACACCACCACAGTGTCATACGGACGCATCCCAACACCAAAGCAAAATCGTGTGCAGGTACAGAGATGTCAAACAGAACTCACAGAGAAAGTTTACACCTATGAAGTGTAAGCCCTTCAGGCCCAGAAAGAGGAGACAGGCAGGAGTTTGCTGAGGTTTACGCATTTTAAATAGGGATTAGTCAGAGTGCGTTCGCTTTTCAGGGTCAGGTCTTTCAGAATACTGTAGCATCAAATATCTGAACAGGTTTTGAAAGAGACGCTTCTGGGGTGCTCTTTGGCAACTCTACACGAAAGTCCTGCTCTTGTCTCCCATTCTTCACAGCTATCCTTTGCTGCTTTCTGTCCACCTCACAGAACGTTACAGGTACAGGTGTGAAGTTGTGGTGCTGCCTGTTGGAGGAGCGGCACAAGCTGAATAGGTGCATTACCTGCAGGTGAAGTGAAAGAAGATGCAAGCAGGCAGTGTGTAGGGCAAGAGTAGATACGATATCAGATGTGCTTGGAAGGTGTCATGGAAACCCAGCAGTCCGATTTGGGCCATGAGGTTGCATAGCAGGGCTAAAACAAGAAACACAGTCACCAAATGTCATTAAGCACGTGCAGTGAGTTCCTGTCTACTGCAGAGGAAGAACATACTGTACAGCCTGAGAATGAGATAAAGACAAATGCCTCAGAGACAAAACACAGACCAATATAAATAGGAAAATGGCTCCTACCAACTGTGAAATTTGCCATTCAAGTACTTTTGTCGTGAAAAAAAAAAATTTGTACTTTAAATTCTGATTTTTAGTCTTCATGAGTACATTACATCCAGAAATTCAGTCACTTCTACAGCAAACAACTGACCAAAATGACTAAATAATTTTTTTTAAAATTTGCTTTTCAAAGATAAGAGAAACACTAACACATTAAGATGCGTAGAGCAGCATCAATTTCAGCTTCAATCCATAATGTGGGGGTGTGTTTGTGTGTGTGTGTGTGCGGGGGGGGGCTCTAATCAATTATTTGAATCAAACTGCCAGTTGACCGCAACTTTGAGGCCTTGAGTTGCTGAGCTGATAAGTAAAGGGAGGAGGGGGCCTTGACTGGGGAAAGGGAGGGGGTGGGCTCTGGCCCACGCAGGGGTGCTGTGGGGGGCGGGGGCGGGGGGGTGGTCTCGGGCCCATGCAGGGGTGCTGTGAGGGGAGGGGAGGGGGGGAGTGTGGGGGGTGCTGTGAGGGGAGGGGAGGGGGGGAGTGTGGGGGGTGCTGTGAGGGGGGAAGGGGGGTGGTCTCGGGCCCATGCAGGGGTGCTGTGAGGGGGTGAGGGGGGGGACCTTGGCCCACGTGGGGGTGCTGTGAGAGGGGAAAGGGGGGGGGGACTCTGGCCCACGCAGGGGTGCTGTGGGGGGGTGGGGGGGGGACTCTGGCCGACGTGGGGGTGCTGTGAGGGGGGGGACTCTGGCCCACGCAGGGATGCTGTGCTGGGGGGGGGGGGGGGGGGGGAGTGTGGGGGGGACTCTGGCCCACGCAGGGGTTCTGTGGGGGGTGGGGGGGGGTAGACATGAGCGCATACCTGTCTGTACCCAGCCTGGTAGACTCAGGTACAGGGCCTGCTCCAGGGAGCTCAGACTCCAGCCCGAGCTCTCCGGACTCGGGGAGCAACACCCCGAAATCCCCGCCTTCTTCTGCGGGACTGCGGTCGGGACCTCCCTCTCCTCCTCCTCCTCCTCCTCCTCCTCCTCCTCCACTCCATTATTCTCCTCTTCTTTCTCTTCTCTTTCCGTCTCTTCTTCCTCTTGGAGCATATGAGATTCCACAACTCTCCCAGAACACGCTTTAGAGGATGGGGCCAGGCCGTTCATCACAGAGGGCTGGTACTCTATGAGATCTAAAAACATCACACCCCAAAACACAGTTCTGCCATTATCCATCGATTACCGGAGACTAAAGTGACTGGTCTCAATGTAAAGTTCAGCTCAGTGTATTTGGCTAATGTGTATCCAGTTTGAAGACAATGTGAACTGTACTTTAGTATTATGATGGTAAATCAGAAGACCAGAGACATTACAATCAGCACACTCTGGAGTGCCTTTCTTGAAAAGCAGTGATCATGCTGAGAAACCAGAAATCCTGGAACTTTTAACCCTTCACAAACCCTTCAAAGCACTACGTTATAAAATGCGGTCAAAATTTTAAAAAATACACTCAAAGGTTTGCATTCAGTTTCAGGTCAGAAAGTGCAACTTGCCTGTCATCATTTTGTGTTCCACTTTTCTCTCACGGGTAGAGACCCAGACGGAGGTGTGAGTGTGGGAGGAAGTCACAGCCATCCCCGTTAAAGCAATCACTCTGTCTACAGGAAGGGGGCCTTGTTAAAGGGCCTTCTGGGTATGGAAGGTCAGAGAAACAGCCCGGGCACACAATGTTTGTGCAGGCCACACTGACATGCTGCCAAGTGCAGCTATTTTTGGTGGGCACAGTACATAAAGTGGACAGCTGTTGGCCACAGTCATGACAGGGTAGCAGTGTCTGCTCTTGTATTAATAGTGTTTATTAGTGGACAATGCCACTGATCCTGTAATCAAAAGCTTCCAAACCTGTATAAATACAGCACAATCTGTAGGCTATGGACTTTAGCTAGTATGCTAACATAAACCACCATGCTAAGTAGCTACAGATACAAGACAAGCACTGTCCAGAAACACACTATATGAATTATTTTGCAAGCTGGCATACTCTTTTCGCTAGCTAAACTACTAGGGAGCTGTATTAGCTAAGCGGATGTTTCTTCCTTACCAAGCAAATGGCTATCTACACTGCTGTTCTACCTGTAGATAGTTAGCTTGCTTGCTAAAGTCCATACAATTTTGGCGCCTTTATATGGGTTTGAAAGCCAGTTAGATTAAGGACATTTATCGAAAGTACCTTGAACAATTATAGGAAAACATAGGTAGCATTTTTTGGGACATGGTTTAGATTTCTTAGAACATATTGGTAAAGGTTTTGGTTTAGGTATAACTTCTAATAGTTGTGTTTTTTTTTTACATATTCACTGTATAGTGTATTTGTAGAGTATGTGAGTAACTTCTATTGATGGGCAAAGCAGTTCTTTTCAGTGTACTGAATCATTAGAATCAGTTCATTAAAAAGATTCGATAAAAAGATTCGTTCACTGAATCGTTCAGTGCTTGACCGGAGCTCCGACTGCATTGAACTGAAACACGGTCGAACGTTCAGTTCAGCTCGTTAACAAGTGAACTGAGAACGGTCGTTCGTGAAGGATAAGCCAGTGAGCTGAGAATTTAATTGGATAAAGATACCGTTTACAAACTGAAAGCTGCCATAACAAAGTCCTACCCTATTATATACAACATGTATATTTTCGCGACACCTAATTATTAAATAAAATATTTGGTACTACGACCTACATCGAGACTTCAAGACATGAGAGGGAGGGAGAGGGAGGGGGCGGGCTTGAGTGACTCAGCGACTGTCCGTCACTCAGGGCTCACGTTCACTGTGTACGTTCAGTGAACGAATTACTGAACATGCACCGTTCAGTGTATCCCTGCAAACGAATCACGTTCGCTCGCAACTGACTGGGAGCTCAACTGAACTGACTGAGAAATGAACGGATCCTTTCAGGAAGTGATTCAGTTCAGTTTATTCACCAAAAAGATTAATTATTTTGAGCGAATCGTTCGCGAACGATACAACATTAGTAACTTCGCTTTTTACAATGCAAACATTTTTGCAGAGATAATACTGTACACGCTATAGCGCCAATGTTCACCCTCTGTTCATCATCAGAAATATAATTTATAAATTAAGAGTGATAATATAAATTATAGCAAAGCCTCAGATGACCCATGTTGAGGGACATAATAACACTGAAATAGTTCTAATATTCACGTGGAGCCTGGTCTGTGGCCAGTTCCGTGGCCAATTACCATATCCGATAAGAGCACTCTCCTCTAATTTGCATGATGAATGGATCAGAGAGCGGACTGAGCGCACTCCGGACACGCTGCCACCACACTGTAATGCAGCGGGTCAGCTCCACACGCATTGCTAACCGCGCGCGTCCTTCAGGCTGCGTGTGAGGCGCCCTCGTGTGAAGCCAGTCCAGAAGTCGACGGCCGATGTTCCCTGGTGACGCGCTGGCGCCACTGGAGCAGACGGTGTACCAGCCAAGTATCTCTACGCTCTGCTCAAGGACAGTTACCCTGGCATATCTTCCACTGTAAACAATCACCAACAGAGCTCATTCCCCTGCAATAAGCCAAAGTCTTCAGCTTCTCGTCTTACATTTCTATTTATCTACCCCCTTTTAACCCCATCCTACAAAAATAATTACATTCTAGGGGAAAAAAATAAATAAATAAAATGCGTTAAGCTTTAAGATTTGACAAAGCCAAATAAGTGGGTATATTCAAGTAAGAGCACCGTGACATACTTATTTGACCTTTGTCATGAACGGTGTATAACAAAATCGTACAAAACCGCTTCCCACTCAGCAGGTGAATTCGGTGGATTGCTGAGGATTCAGCTGTTCTCAGCTAGCTGCCGCTGGCTAATAGCGATGCAGCAGCGCTATGCACCACGTACTGCAGCGACTGCAGCGGTAGCAAACAACCACAACCACGACACAGGGGGTTTGAGGATTCTGAAATATTCTTACCGCTTCTTTGCAAAAAGAAATGAGCATCCTGGTATCCACTGGCATAAGCCTTCTGAAGAACCTAAAATGCAATGACATTTTTTAACGTAAGTCAGGGCATAACAAATAATAAATCATAAATTTGCATCCCACCGTAGCTGTGGAAACAGACAGTGACCAGAACAACACTTGCAAGGCATTAAAGTGTAAAAAAAAGTATAATAATTAATCACACAACTCATTATTTCCTTTCTGTTAGTCTCAGATGAAGTGTTCTCATGTCGAGTGTTTGCTTGGCAAACCAAGAGGGGAAATAAAACACTTCACAAGTAGTATTCACAACATAAAATGTGCTCTTATAAGAAATGAAGAGAAACTCACCACTGGATTCTCCTTTCACATTTTTTGTGTGTCTCATTTGTTTCTCTTTCTGACTCCCTGGGCAACCTCTAATATCATAATCTCTCTCTGGAGGAGTGTGGTGGCTACAGTCTTTCCTGTCAGCGAGTTAAGCATTGGAAGAATCACTCCGTTCATTCTAACAGTTTTTAACCAAGGTCATCTCTCTGTTACTGTTGACTTCCCACTTTTAAAAAAAAAAGTGGTTCATCCTTGAAGAGTGCCTGGACAGTGATTGTTGAAAGGAGTATTTATAACATTTACTTTTACAAGGATAATTTTAATAATAAAATAATGAATGATGTTTGTGCTTGCTTTACAAATTTGTATAATATTTTCTGCCACGATAACAGTATTATGACATTTATATTTGAATTATTATGCATTTTGTTCCTAGCTGACACTCTTGGGTAGAATGACTTAGACTTTACAGTTTTTTTATATACTACCCATTCATTGAGATGGATATTTCACTTCCTCAAGAGTAGAACAGCAGCGCCTTATCAGGGAATTGAGCCTGCAACCCCTGTAGGTACAAGCTCACGTCCCTTAACCGTTACACCACGCTCTGTGCATGGTAAGCCCTGCAGTGCTCTCTGGGGCACAGCTCCAGTTTTACAGACGGAGGAGAAAGGGGGTCTCACAGAGCCCGCGGGGGGGAAGAGGGCGTCTATCATCCGGTGGAAGTTGGGGGTGGTCATCTGGAAGGCCAGCCCGCTCACCACCAGGTCGTAGTGGCTTTGAGGGGGGTCACGGGGGCAGATGTCCACGTCGCCAGCAAACGGCGACACCGACAGGATTCTGTGGCGGTTGTGCACGGGCTGGATGCTGGTGAAGCCTCCGTCCATGTAGTACTACAAGCGTACACGTCAAAATGTTAAGAGTCCGCCCTTACAGAAATGCAACCCACTGAAAATATCACGAAATAAGATGTGTTGTCTAGATTTCGCAACACTACACAACACGTATAAATGCCGCAATACATTATAGTATTGCGAAACATTTTTATTTTTATATTTTCAGAAAAGTCAATGCTATATGGAAGAAAATGGCATTCCATTTCCGTAAGGGACAAACGACAGTTTATAACTGTTCACAGTGCAGTCTGCTGAGGGACGCTGGTGACAAAGCCTCAAAACAAAGTTATAAGTCGAACCAAAAAACTGAAACTGAAACAAAATAGCCATGAAAAAAAAAGTGCAAACTGAAACTAAACATAAACTGATCTGGAACCTTACCTATAAAACTAAAAAATAATATAAAACCCAACACATATATATTTTTTAACAGTTTTTATTTCTTATTTATTTATTGTTCTTATTTTTTAATTATTTTATTTAACACAAGTGCTTATGCTTGTATACTCACATCTCCCTTGAAACGGGGTGGCGTCAATCCACAGTACAAGGGAAGAAAGCAACTGCACAACAGCGCCTTCCGGTGGACAGAAAGTTTTCAGTCAGACATGAGGCATGCTAAGGTCTTGTAGCGAAAGTTCTGTAGTCTGCTGAGCACCTTCAACATCCTTCACATTCGTCCCACATACAAAGCACACAAAACATGAGAGGAGGGCCATTGCACAGCTGGACTGTGGGAATGTTTATTGTGTGTATTCATAAAGGGTGCTTTAACTGTCACATCTTGTGTTTACTTGTATAATGTGTTTCAACTGTTAAGGCTTGTAATTGCACTGTTCTGATATGGTACTGATATGCCTCGATTACATCATTGTTGTTTTTATTGCCTACCTTCTGTATGTGCAGGAAAAATTCCCCTCGGGGCAAATAGAAATCTATTCTACTCTATTTTGCAGGGATTGAAATACACAGAGGTATTCACTGAGATCAACACACCATCATTAATTTTAATTGACTACTGCAACTATGGCAACATTTTCACAGCATATAAAGTACATACATGTTTTAAATAATTATGCGGTAAAAGAAGACAAGCTTGCACATTACATTCTTCTGTCTGGGAATATGAGCGTGTGGATCAGCTGTTCATACAGATTCCTGCTCCTTATCCAGCCAGACGACAGAGACCACTAAGCAGCCCGCCTTTCCCATGGGCTGTTGGCGCACCGTCCTTTTGCAAATCTGTCAGCGAGGCAGTCGAGACGAGGACCCGAATGCAAAACCGCTGACGAGCGGTCCTGCCCCCTAGTGGACCGCCGCGGCACTGACATTCAAAACACTGCTGGAGCAGCCGCTGGCCCCGGTAGCAGTACAGTACACGCTTGCTTGCTTAGAACTGTCCCCCCCCAGACCCTCCTAATTAGTACTGAGATTTCAGTTCATTCACCATTATGTGCATCCACTGAACGATTGATAATGTACCTTGGTGAACGTGTTAATGCCAGTTCAGATCAATGATTCGCAACGAGACAAAACAGTTTTAGAATGTTGCAGAGAAAACTGCAGCGGTGTGAACTGGTTAGTTGCAGAGCGTCTGAAGCCGTTGCCTGGGGTCTCAAAAAGACCCACCTTGTCAAATCGCCAAGTGCAGTTTTAGAACGTTTACAATCAGACGCCTTGGAATTTTGCAAGTTGCATCCAGTCTCGTTGCGAATCATTGATCTGAACTGGCCTTTGGATTGCTCAGCGTTTGTGGGAAGAGAGGCAGAGAAATGAGCGGCTCACCTGGATCAGGTCTTCCCTGGACTGGAAGCGCGAGATCAGAACGGCCTTGCCGTCGGGGACGCGCATCGCGGCGACGTGAAGGCGGCCGCCGGCCCGCAGGTGCGCGTTCTCCGGGATGACGCGGCGCAGCACGCGCTCGATCCCCCGGAACACGTCGGCGGAGGGGTGCAGCGGCCCCCCAGCGCGTCTCCGCAGGCCCTGGGCGAACTTTATCATCTCGTCCCGCGCGTGACCTGTCCCGGGAAAAACAGCACCGCGCCTCCTGAAGCTCACGCGGCGCGGGTCACAAGTATTTTGGACGGAAACCGAGACGAACAGGGTCTGAAGACGGCTGCAGGGCAGGCCTGACTGAGCATCACCTATGGGTCTATGGGTCTATGGATCTATGGGTCGTAGACTACAGGCAGTCATCGAATGCAAAGGATTTGCAACCAAGTGCTAAATATGATGACTTTACTTAAGATTTTGTCAATTTGTCCAATTAGGTTTGGTCCCCTAAAATGGAGGGACTATGTATTAGATTCTCGCACGGATCACCCGGTATGGACGTACATACCCTCAAATTAAAGCTGACTATCTGCACTTTAATAACATATTTTTTCTTTCATTTTAAATCCAATGTGTTGGAGTACAGAGCCAAAACGACAAAAATGGAATCACTGTCCCAACACGTACGTATGGTCTGCACTGTGTACACCCTCTTACTGTTGATTTGATGTACAGTCAAGCTCAGCTCAAGTGGCCATGTAGTGTAGTGGCCAAGGGACTGGGGCTTGTAGCACAATAGGCCACAGGTTCAAACGCGCGATGAAGCATTGTTGAACCCCTACCCCTATGTAAGGCAATTAACCTGATTCTATGGTGTAAATATTGAACTGAACATACACATACTATGCCAAATGAATAGTTGTGCAAGTCATTATAGATCAAATATACAAAATATTAAAATTATGTTGTACAAATTATGGAAATAGTAACCATCGATTTAACTGATAAGCAAGGTGGGAACAGTGTGTGTGTGTGTGTACACATATGTAGACATAACAACTCCTATTAATATTAATAATAGTTATGCACAAATGTATCGTACAATAGCTACAATTTATATACAATTACATACAATTTATTGTATAAAAGCACTCAAACCATTGATCTGTTTTACAGATGGATGTGGGTTTCATTAGCCAATGTATGGCGGCACTCACCCATATTTGTCCCGCAAACGACGGCTGCCGCAGCCAAGGAGCCGGCTGATGCCCCGAACACTTCGGGCGCCCCCTCCACCACCCCCGGGGCCACGTCCAGCAGGCACTGGACCACGCCCAGCTGGTAAACCGCGAGAAACCCAGACCCCAAGAAGGACATGGAGAGCGGCGCCTTCCCAGCCAGGGCGGCTGTCCCCGACTTCGGAGACATGATGACGGTCCCCGATATGCTTCTCCGACAAATTTCTCTCTAAATAAAAAATACAATTTAGATTATAGATTTTCTTTGAAATGACTTTGGAATTGTGTAGTCCTCTAGTCAAAGCTGGGAAGGCACTGCAAGGGTCAGTCCTGACGACTTTCTTCCCACCCTACCAGAGTTGCATATAAGTAACGCAACCAAATAAGTAAGCAAGCCCACTTTAGTGAAAAAGCAAAATGGACTTGTCCCACCTTGCCTTTTTCCTTTTAAGAGAAAGGCCTTTTTATATTCATCAGAAATTAGCTGGAGCGTGGAGTGAGGTCACAATTCATCATAAAATGTGTGTGTATGTGTGACTGGAAAAAACCATACAAAATTTTAACTGGTCAATAAGGTCATGTGGGATAAAGCTGGGTGGGGGACTGAGCTTCCTGTGTAGTTTAGGAGCTGTGAGAATGTAATCTGCATGGCCTTTTGTAGATTATAAGGAACTAGGGAATTAAGGGGGAATCACATTATTAAATTAAACCAATTTTACATGGTATCACATAGGGTTTGCGAGCCAGGCTAATATATGCCAATCGCAAAAGAAAACTTAGCATGAGCTAATTAGCTAACCTGATCCAACCAAGCAATAGTTTGCAAGTTTGTTATGCACTGTGGATTTTAAATCAATTGGATCTTCATGAAGAGACAAAAATTGAAGAGATTAATTTGCTTTAATTTAAATCACAAAAACAAAGCAATGTGTGGTGAGCCATTGGCTTTCCAACTGACATCTGACACTGTAAACTTCTTGCAAAGCTGAATGTTGTAATGCGACTGGGAAAACTGACTGGACCACAGTTTGGTATCAAAGACTGCCTTCAGAATGCAACACACTTTCACCGATGAAGGCAATACGCTGAAATATTTAGAAGTTTAAGCCCGATCTTAACTATAAGCGCTGAGTATGGATCTTTCCTAGATCTGTGCACCTGGGCTGAAATAAGAGCAAAATCTATTTCTAATAAAAGATATATATTTACCGACTCAATGGCTCATTCAGTGAATTACAAGACAGAACTAGCCTTTTGAGTTTTACATTCTTCCCACAGCTAATAAAGGAGTCGGTTGTAAATCTTTTGGCTGGGAGTCAGCTGTGCGCATAAATCAGCAGAACTGATTGATTTTGTTGTAGAAATCAGAGTTCCTTCCGGGGCTTATGAGGGAACACTTACATTCTTTTGAAATGCTCAGCATGTACTTGGGCGTTAACAAAACTATCCCTTTTCTGAGCACCAAGATACATTCCTTTTCAAGCCTTTCAAGGTCACTTCAGGTGTCACACTGTCCTCAAGCTGAGAAACAAGAAAGTCCAATAGCCAGGCTTGAAATTCAGTGTCAGTAACCTTATGTGGTTATACTCACAGCAAATTAGGAATTTCTAACCAGCAAAAGAACATTCACTTGCTTTAGGCAGACAAGTCAAATTTTGGGCAAACGCTACAGTATGGAATTTCTAGCATTTTCCTGAGGCTGGTTATTTGTGTTCAATAGATGGCTATATTACAGGACGTTTCTATAGCATTAATGGCATACGTCAGTCCAATATACAAAAGAAAATGAGACAATCACAAAGTAATGTGAGGTTTTGTTTGATGGACCCAGCAAACAGTACAGTACCCAGCTCAATGCTGGCGTGTATGGGCAGCTGTGGGTCAGGCAGCCCACAGTCAGCCAAACACTGGCTCGGTGGAGAAGCTTCGCCAATTCCTACTTCCGTTTATTTGCATTTTTCTTTACTTAAACTCGGAGACACATTGGGCCTCATTCACAAAACTTTTCTTAAATTAATTCTTACTTTGGTTCATAAAAAAGTCCCTACCGAAAAAACAATATGAGATTCATGACACATGTGCAGACCTTTGTTTTTGTGCATATCCCAGGTGTGTGAGATGATGAATGCTGGCTGTTTGTAAATTTTATGCGCAATTCTGTTCATGTGATTTCCAGAAGGAAACAGCCATGACCAAATACAGATAAGAAAAAAATGATGAATGTTCTGGAAACGTTCTTACACAGTGTTCACGATTAGCTTCAGAGTTTGCTGTGAGAAGTTCCAGGGGTCTGGAGCACAGGCAGACTATGCAGGATTTTTAACATGACGATATTATAAAATGACCATGCTAAGGCATATCAATGATGCACTGGCAATCTATAACTTTACTTAAGTTCACCAAATTCCTGCACCTTTTTACCTGTTTTTGTTATTCTAAAATATGTTACAGACGTTTCTGGGTGTGGACTCAGTGTGGGGAGGGGTGGGCGTGGCTACAGAGCCTGTGGCTTGGGATCAGATTCCAGAAGTGTGTGCTGGCACTAGCTTCGTACTGCAAAGCCGTAGAACTGTCGTTATTGGACAATCAAAACAACGGCGGGGAAGAACAAAACAACCAGAACGCGACGGGTATCGCTGTAAAGGCCGCAGCAAAATTTCTGAACATTAAGAGGCTGACATGGGAATCTGTGAGTGCTGAACTCTCAGGGTCAATGTATTGGTTGATTGTTGTGATGGTTTTAACCCCTTTGCACACATGGCAAATCTGTCCAATCTTTGCCCATTTAGGGGGTGCCTTATTTAAAGCCTTATAACTCCAGATGTGAGCATCACAGAGACTTGAAAAATGAAGTGCCACAAATGCAATTGTCTAGGCATTTAATGGCATTATGAAATACCACTAACCTATTTAAATTCTCAATTTCAAAAATAACGTATTTAACCAAAATATTTTCAGCAGTAACACTTACATTTGGATGATTAAATCTGAGTTCAGTAGACAGAGACAGAGACAGAATCAATGCCGTCATTCCCTTGCTCAGACTTAGTCCAGAAAACAGTATATCAGCTAGGTCTACCAGCAAACATATGCCTTAGCCAAGTTCTCAACCATAATATTTTCTAAAAAATCACAAAAGTCATCAATAAAGCTTTGCCAGGCGTGGTGTCTTTTACTGCTATCACAGACTGAATGCTTAATGCAGTGATAAAGAGACAAAACTTTCAGTTACACTGAGTTATAAAATGCTATTCCAAAAGTAAAATTACCCATACATTGTTAGAAAGCTTATTCTGCCACCTAGATTAATTGTCGATCAAGTCAAACTGTACTACAATACCATAAACAACTTGTGTGGAAGGTACCCAGGCGTCACAATGGAGCATATATTTCTCAAACGGATTGTCCAGGACAATATATGAACACTCAGCCTTGTGGCTAAATATAAAGGAAAACATAACTCAAACATGTACCCAACTATAATGGCTGTAGTAAATATCATCGGGCAAGAAGATGCCGTAGTAACCCAGCTTGCTAACTAGCCAGCCATACAGCCCGACATCACTATTCAACACGTGTTTTAAGCAGGGGACCAGGGGATTTCTATTCTCCAAGAAGATGATGAACTCCAGTGGTTACTAAAGGTATTGCAGTTCAGTAAGCCTCCAGTGCACGGGCGGCCAACCCTGGTCCTGGAGAGCCACAGGGTCTGCTGATTTTTGTTTTCACCTTAAACACAGCAACCACTTAGCCTGAAGAAACCAGGTGAGGTGAGTTAACTGTGTAAATAACTGCTATAATTGATCAATTAAGTGCAGAGTAAAAACAAATACCAGCAGACCCTGCGGCTCTCCAGGACCTGGGTTGGCCACCCCCTGCTCTACTGCCAAAAAGAGAATTAAGCTCTTAAACGTCTTCACACTGAACTAATTACCATCCAAGCACCAATGTTTTTCTGATTCCCACAGAAAAAGATATAAGATTTCTTTCATTCCAATATGGTCCGCATGGTTTTACGTCACAGTGCGTGCAACTGCTTACACGAGTACACTCACGCATGAACAAGTTTAAGGCTGTTATTGACTAATCGATGCAGAAAAGAGTTGAATTGAGAGTTGCCCACACAGAACCGATGTATTGGAATATGCAGAGTATTAAACCACGACCTAGGATTGCATGGATCCACAGCCATTCTTGTTTTTATTATACTGTTATTTTGATATATTAATATTAATAATAATAATGTTACTTGCCATAATTGTCTGGTGCCCATTGTTCATGGTGATGACTCGTTACAAATAAATAAATGATTAGTAATAAAGCTGGCATATGTGGCTCTTAAATTAAGATTCAATTATGCTGATTCCACCATATTATTTTGACTACATTCTCATTCTGATGTTGCTAATAATAACCTAATATCATAAAAAATATTATTAGTTGTAGTATTTCTGTCTTTACATGATGATGGTGCTGATGATGACGAGTAATCACATATGGAAAATAAATAGGTCAACATAAATTAAAAAACGAGAATAGCTACATTTAACTTGCTCTTACATCATGTTCACAAAGGTGCTGATTAAGGTGAAGTGGTGATGATGAAGATGATAAACATGTCAAGATGACGATTGTATGAATATAGAATAATATATAAGCCTAATTTACCAAGATTTTATGTCATTTTAGCATTTTGCCCATTTATTTATTATTTCCTGGCTAACTCATAGTTGCTTGTGCGCTGTGATAGACCGACCATCATGTCAGTGGCTGCAGCTTTTTGTAGTGATAGGTCTGAACAATTAAGGTTTGATTTATTTTACCCTCATTGATTGTGCACACGCACACACACACACACAAACAGTCTGCAACAACTTTCCACTGTTAGAGACAGATGACCACACATAGAGTTCAATCATTGTTTGTAAGGATATACAATATGCACAGAACAAAGGGGTGTCACCGGCAGCAGACTAATTGGGAGTCCTGGGGAAGTCTGGTGCAATGTATATTCCTTCCTAGGAACGTACACGCTTGGCAATCACAGACCTGCCAACCTTAGGAAAATATTTTGAGTACCACAATAGTCAGTGTAACGCTTAGTTTGCATGATTTCGCACCACTTCCCTTTGCACGCACACACAAGCCTTTCTTCATAATTCTAGTTCTGACTGTTGAAGTGATCAGGCAAAATTGTATAATTTGACCTGATTCTAAAATATCACTTGCACTGCACTGGGCTATATAATGATATACTTGCAAGTCAAAAGTTTGAGTACACCTGCTTAAAACAATTTTTTCATGATTAATATTTCATTATATGATATGTGTGCTTATACAAACAGATAACCATAAGTGAATTGCATTCAATTATTTAATAAAAATGGAAATAATTTATTTTGTATATTGTAACATTTTCATTTTCAAGTATTTACAGAAACTTATGTTGTAATGTAAAAAAAAAAAAAAAAAACTTGTGACGTGAAACACTGTCAATTATGAATAAAACCAAGTTTCTGTTCATGATTTCCATTTTAATTTAATAATTTAATAATTGAATCAGCTTATATAGGCACACATCATATAGGCCTAATGAAAAAAAAAGTATTCAATTGAAAAATTATCTAGGAATGTAAGCTTTTGTAACTAGAGGTTTAGCTAAATTATTACCTGAAGCTCCTTGGTGGCTAATGTCAAAATCATAATTGCACAATGTGCAAAATTCATAGTGCGGAAGTTTTGAGGGGCGGAGGCACGGCCATTGCTCCTGATATTTTGCGAGGAACTTCCGGGGGGCATGGACTCGCTTCTTTTTAGTAGGTCTGCTGCTCTCTCTCTCCTTGTCAGTATCCTCGTCATCTGAGGTCATGATTATTTTCTAACTGCAAGGCTGGTCGGGTGACTGGCTGCAATAATAGGAATTATTTGCTACGTTAGCAGTCTATAGTCAAACACCTTTGCAATGGTCACTTTGCTCCAACAGAGCGTGCGCGATTCAAAGTTTGAACAGGGAGTCTCCGTAGCGTTTGAGTTACTGCAGCTAAATTATCAGTTATTCACACGTCTCGTAACGAGGCTAAATCGCATGCGAGCTACTACTACGGCTAACTATATACGCAGATTTATCTCATTAGGATATACCCCTTGAAATGCATCGTCTCGTAAAGTTAAGGAACATGTTTTAACGTTTTATATGTTAACATTACGGTCACATTTTTGTGCTTGATTATTATTCCTCACTTCCCATTTTACATCAGCAATGCAGCGTTACGCCTCGGTGGATAATAAAGTACCGCTGCGTATCAGTTGATGATAGCACAAGGTCAAGGTCGTAGCATCTGGTTCAATCCGAGGGATGTAGTTTAAATACCGAATAAATGTACGGCATTGTTTTGTATTAATTGATTGCTTTCCGTAATTAAATTACAATAATATATTTTTTTGTTGTTGCGTAGTTTCAGCTGGCATTTCGTACCTGCGTATTTTGACCAAGAATTGCGTGGTTGGTACACAAAATGCGTGCAGGTTGGCAGGTCTGCAATCACCACACCTCTCAGGCATCTGATAACCAGCAGGAATTCCCCAACAGGTCAGGTGACACAGAGGTATTGTATTGCAAGATGATAAGGGAAACCGAAATAAGGAAGTGTGGTAATATTGTCAAAACACAATTTAGTTTGCCACCATAAGAGGAATTTAAAAAAAGTAGTAAAAAAGTTTCTGCTCTTTATTGTGAGTTTCAGTTTATTCATTGCATATTTGTACTTGTTTTGAGTTATTGCGTTTTAGTTATCACAAAAACGATGCACGTACACACACACACACACACACACACATATATATATATATATATATATATATATATACTAACGAATATATTACAGATGTTACTTAAGTACAGTATGGAATAATTGTAGTCAAACAACAAAAATGAATGTGCCATTCTTAAACTGCAGAGCAATGAAAACATTGAGATATTTAAGAAATGACTATATTTCCATGACATTCAAAATTTATTTACATACACAACTCATTTCAGCATTTTTTTCACAATAGACACAGTTTTTTTAATAAAAATTTGAAAACAAAAAAGGCTGTTTGTCAAAACATTTAATGTCTTAACAGAACTCAGGAAAATAATGCATTGTGCATTCTGTACATTTCATTCTCATAGGTCTTTATTTTGGTATTTTTAGTTAGGTCTTAGGTCCTTAGTTTGATACAGATGCTATGCTTCTGTAAGACTTTTACGTAAGTTTAGGTACAGTGCATTTGTCAGGATAATATATTCCCAAATATAACTACATTCTGACTTCATTCATAAATATTTGGACATTAGAACAATGAAATGGTCATTCTTGGATCACTAATATCCCCCTTGTAAATAGAGATTCTATTTTTTCTTTGTGATGTACAACTTCCTGCTGTAAAGGAAGAAGTAACATCTTACAATTAAAGTGACTGTCAAATATTAGAACATGGCAAAATCAGAGAAATGCTAATCAAGTGATGTAAATTGTGAGACTGTGGGAAAATTCTTTAAAGAAGTTTCTTGTTTAAAAAAATGAAAGGAATTAAGGAAATAAATTATCTGTAGATTTTGTTTGATCAGCTCTTGGATGTCAACATCAGATGTATGTTTTATTTCTATTGGTGAGTTATTCAGGTAGATTATTCAGATTCTATATGTAAAAATCATATAAAGTCATGGATAGATCATTATTTGTAGCCTCTGAATGGGTCTTACGTAAAAAAAAAATTATTTTTTAAATTGTGAGTCTTTTTACAAAAGCTATACATCATTTTCTAGACCTGGGTCAAACAAATTATTTGTATTACTTTGACCATTTAGACATACATTCAGTTCTTGCAAATTATTGAAAATGTTTTTTTTTTAAATCACCAATATTCAAAACAAGATTCCCACTTCTTTCCCATGCCTGTACGTTTTTGTGTAGCAAACCGTATCACTGAAAAGTCTGCATAAGTGATTTCAAATATTACTGGCATCCAAACAGTGAAAAACGTCAAAAACATTTTATAACAGGGTCTGCCGCCTACTCCTACTCTGCCTGCGGTTGTGTTTGAGTCTCTGGCTGGCTCAGGTTCAGAGGGGTGAGGGGGTGAGTGTGTGTGAGGTTCAGAGAGGTGAGGGGGTGAGTGTGTGTGAGGTTCAGAGGGGTGAGGGGGTGAGTGTGTGTGAGGTTCAGAGGGGTGAGGGGGTGAGTGTGTGTGAGGTTCAGAGAGGGGTGAGGGGGTGAGTGTGTGTGAGGTTCAGAGAGGTGAGGGGGTGAGTGTGTGTGAGGTTCAGAGAGGTGAGGGTGAGTGTGTGTGAGGTTCAGAGGGGTGAGGGGGTGAGTGTGTGTGAGGTTCAGAGAGGGGTGAGGGGGTGAGTGTGTGTGAGGTTCAGAGAGGGGTGAGGGGGTGAGTGTGTGTGAGGTTCAGAGAGGGGTGAGGGGTGAGTGTGTGGTTCTGAGGGGGTGAGGGGATGGGTATGTGTGACAGGTTCAGATGGCTGAGGGGGTGAGGGGCGTGGCTACAGACACTGGGGAGGGAGGGCTGGGGCTGGATGCAGGAGACACCTCCAGGCTGTCCTCTCTGAAGTCGGGGGAAGACAGGTGGTCCGGGGACTCTGCTTGGTCCAGCCGGTCAGCTCTGCTGTTCAGTATCTCCTCTGGAGTCTTCAGAAACCTTCCACAGAAATGCCCTGTTCAGCCTCTCATTCAGAACCCCTGCCCTCATAATGCTCAGATTTTCATTTTATTTTTTTAAAGACACTTTCTTAAAATATTTTTTTTTGCTACAGCTGGCATCTTGTATTTCATTATGGCCATAATTCATTAAATAAGAGGAAATTGCCTAGTTAGTGATGTGTTATCATGCGACCTCTACTCCTTTAGTTTCAGCTAGTCGAAGATGCATTTGGTGCAACCATCAGTAAAGCACATGATACCATTGTGGTCCTTCTTTAAGAGACAGCCAGGGCATTGTACTCACGGCTGAATGCATATTCATTGCTTATATAATGTCCATTCATATCATTGGCCAGTGTAGTATGCGTTTACCATACCTTTAATCCACTAATTTGGGAGACATGTTATGAGAATTTATTATTATTATTTTTTCTTTTTTTGACAATAAAAGCAATCACACTGATTCTTGACTCGTATAGAAATTGCAGTGTCCACATTTTGTGTCGTCTGTATGAGAACTCACCGGAATAGCAGTTTCTGACCAGGCTCTTTCTTAATGATGTTGAGCTTGTAGTAGTGTCGTAGTGCTCTGGACATTTTCTCATAGGTCATATTAGCCCTGTTCTAGGAGGAGACCCCAATACAAAACAGTCAACACTTTCTCCTTCTAATTTAAGCCTTTGAGGCGTAAGATCACAAATATGAAATCAGAATGTTCTCAGAAGAACATTCTACTGCTGATGTAACAATCACTAGTGATAATTGTAATCAATGGAGTTCTAGAACACTGACTTGGAATTTTGGAAACGCATTCTGAAAAAAACCTCCTCTTCAAAGGGTTAAAGATCCTTATGCCAATGGTTCTGCTCCTTTTATAAGCATGTACATTTTTTGTGACCCTTGACATCTTAAACTACACATTCACTTGAATTGTGCCAGTGGGGACCAAATGTTAAATAGAGATAAACAGAGTTAAATTAACACTGTTAGAGTTGAATTAACACTGTTAGAGTTATATTAACACTGTTAAAGTTGAATTAACACTGTTAGAGTTATATTAACACTGTTAGAGCTGAATTGACACCGTTAGAGTTGAATGAACACTGTTCACAGAGTTAAATTAACACTGGGCATTTCACTGTGTATCCTGCCAAGGAGGCTCACCTTGTGGTTCCCCCACAGCCGGGCCAGCCCGTTGGGATCCACCACCCGGAACACCATGGACTCTGGGTCTACCCATCGGATGAAGGGCGCGTAGCGGCTGTCGGACAGCAGCTGATACACGTAGTCCCAGAGCAGCCGGCAGTCTGCAGAGGGCGGGACACCGCGCTGGTTCAGCCTGACTTCCCAGCGCCCAGGCCAGCCAGGACAAGCCCAAATCCCCAGTGAGTCTGCATCTGCAGCTTCACTCCAAACACTCAGACTGCCAACCTTTTAGCTAGGCCTGGGGGATGCTAGCGTCAGGCTAAAACCTGCCTGCACAATGACCCCTCGATGTTAGCATCGTACTCCCACTCAAAGATGGCCACTGACTTCCATATTGTGATAGCAAGCTACCTGTGATGGTACAGTAAGTAGAAGCACATATATGACTATAGATTAACCAGAGGGCAGACTCAACACTGAAAGCACAGTTTGCCTTCTGTTAAAGCTGAACCTAAGAAATTAAGTGAAGAAAAGGAACACGAGGAGTCAGATATCTGGATTGTCTTTTGTAGTATCTGTGTTTGAAGAGCCAAAATGGCGGGCTTGAGGCACCGTTAATGCACTGATAAAACACAGAGTTAGAGTGAAAAAGCTCTGGCACGCACTATTGAGCCTACTAATAACTGCAGCCAGCTGAAAAACCTGTCATTTGGGGGCGGCCCAGAGGTGAGAAGTTGAAGTTGGCAACTGGAAGAAACCTGTGATTGTATAATCCATTTTGGCTCATTCTCCCATCTCTGGTGTTCATTTTATAATTGGTTCCCAAACATACAGAGGACATTACCCAATGAATGACTTAAAATGTTTCCTTGGACTCGGCTGAAAATGCAGCCTAGTGTATAATTCAAATATGGAACTAAAATGTTTTAGTTATGTCAAATCAACTACATCCAATGCCAATGGAACAGAATCAACAGTTATAGTATGCGATCTTACATTACATAACATTACAGGCATTTAGCAGGTGCTCTTATCCAGAGCAACTTACACAAGTTTACACATCTTTACCCACTCCAACCCTGCCCACGACACACAGTCTGGGAACCACCGTGTTAGACCACCTTTGAAATCAATGGTTCGTTTGAATCCTCCCTGTATTTACAGTACAACAGTACTCCATCAGACTTCACAATACCTCAACAGACTAGATACATCTCCACCATAACTGAATGAGCCACAGGTGCAGAAGCTTGAGTGGGTGCTATAACTATGACCATTGATGGCATATAGCATACCATCCCACAGGTGATGAGGCGGTTGCCATGGTGATACCTGGAATCTTGCCGTTGGCTTCGCTGGGCTGGGTAGTGCTCCTGGAACTGGGGTTTGCCGCCCTGCTGGACAGGTTGAGAGGCTCCTCTTTGCAGCAGAGGACTGTGGGTAGGCCGGGCCGGGCCAGGGAGCCGGTGTGCTGTGCGGTCGCCGCGGGCGACAGGTGCTGTTCAGACTCAGCAGTAGTCTGGGCCAGGTTCCTCTGCAAATCTGATTGGACAGAGAGTTCTGCAAACGTTCAGAGTCTGGATCAGACAGAACTGTATCAGCAGGAACTGGAGCAATGTATGGGAAAGCTTCAGAACCTGGGAATACTGCTCAAACAATTCTGAGAGTCTTGGAGATCTAGCTCTTGGAATGGAAGGTATTAGCTGTTCTGGTGAATATGGTCAAAGCTTTATGGTTAATGAAAAGAAAAAAAATCAGCATCACGGGCCTGCCACAACAGAGATTTGAGGACACAGGAAACAAGTTTGCATTTGAGCCAGGATTTTAGGGAAACATGACTGGACACCACAGTGAGTTTGAGACTGACCTCCTAAATGTGTCTGCTGCCTGGGATAGGTGAAAGGAGGTGAAGACAGTTCCCTAAGGTCCTGGAAATGGTCATTCTTATGCGTGGCCATGGTCGAGCTGTTGGGGTGTAGGTTCCCCTCGCACACAGGGACTGACCTGTAGGACAGGCCAGGGGGAACTGAGAGATACAGAGATCATTAACATACCGATAAATTAAACCGCTAACCATCAGCATTAATATTAATGCTGTTATTATGGTTTTTACAATCATCGTTATTTAAGTGACTATTATGTTCTGCTGTTGTGTGAGATTAATTATAAGAGTAACTATACGATAAAAAAACAACATTTTGACCCTTTAGTGCCCTCAGGGATTGGGTTAACATGTCAGCCTGCACCTTATTACTGAGGAGGTTTTCAACCAGCTTTGAGAAGAACCAGAAAATTGTTGACTTACTTTCAAACATTTAATTGTCATTAAAATTATGACATTCCTTAGTAAATATCCAACTATTAGGAATGGCTGTGTATGAGTCACCTTGAACAAAGTCTGACTGTTAAAATTAATTTAGAAAATAATACCTGGTATTTTTGCCAAGAAACCACGACCTGACATGTTTCTGGATTTGCAGAAACATGTTCTGTATGTTTTTCAGTAGAAGTGATTTCTCTATTTAAATCTAATTGCCATTTGCTCCATTGGTTTGGTATCTAAGACACACAGCCCTGGAAGAAGGAGGAGCTTTTCCTCTGCCAGGACGAGATCAACCATCTCTGAACAGCCACACCTGTTGGCACAGGTTCCTCCACCGACAGTAACCTCTACCTACAGTTGGAAAGTACCAATCTGTGCCTCTATGAGTGTGTGAATGTCTGTTTCCTGTGTGTGTGTGTGTGTGTGTATGTGTGCAGGTCTGTTTCCTGTGTGTGTGTGTTTGTGTGTGTGTGTGTGCACTGTGCATGTCTGTTCCTCTGTGTGTGTGTGTATGTGTGTGTGTGTGTGTGTATGTCTGTTCCTGTGTGTGTGTGTGCATGTCTGTTCCCCTTTGCATGCATGTGTGTGTGTGCATGTCTGTACCTCTGTGCATGCATGTGTGTGTGTGCATGTCTGTTCCTCAGTGTGTGTGCGCGTGTGCAGAATTTGCAAACAACTGTTTAACTGAGATAACAGCCTGCACTTGAAGGGAACCGGGACGAATTCACATATGATGTATGCTATGCTAGACTAGGGCTATTTAGTGGATAAGACTTACATTCTTCAGCCACTTCAGCACACCTGTGGTACTAGTGCTAAGCTTATTGGTTTGGTGATTACTGCAGAGCCAGTATGTAGATTTATTTTTGCAAATAAGCTTGGAGGCCCCGTGTACAGCCACATTAATTTAAGAAAAAGTTTCACATTAATCACTCACTTCACTTCCTTTTATCACTACCTTGCAGAATTAAAATGCACCAGTGGGTGAAATTTGAGACTTTTAAAAAGGTTAATGAGGGTTTAAGCTTTCATGGTGAGGTTAATTTGTTCCTGAAAATATAACAAAAAAAATGTATGGATTACAAGCTGATGCAGGCCTGAATTTCTGCACTGTAACCTCAACTGACTTCCACCACACCAGGAAGTACTCAGGTTGTCAGTGGCAGCATTTAAAATGGCAATAAGCAAAGGAAATTACTTTTAAATGAAACATGAAAATTTGTGAAATCAAAACAACTATTTTGAATGTGTAAATGATCGGGCACTGAATGCAATCACCATTACCAAACTATTAAAAACTCACAAGTGAAAATCAGGGTGACTTTATTTTTTGCTACATTCATTTTTTTGTTTTTGTTTTTAATGTATAGGCATCCACTGCAGGACCATACTTGCCTTGACGACATAGCGTCATAGCTATAACATAAATCACAGTGCCCAAGTCCTTTCAGTGTCATCGCCCAGCTAAATGTTGGCTAGCTCAAGAAAACCATTACCTCAATGTATGGCGTTAGAGCATCCTGCAAGTCACACAGGGCGAGATTCCACTTCCTGTTGTGGTAAAATGCAGAGGCGAAGCGGCCAGACGGGCGTCGCGGGCGGTGGCCAGGAGCCCGGGGCTTACCTGCGCTCCCGTTTGTGTCTCTGTGCGGAGGCGAAGGGGCGCCCGGCCTCTGCGAGGGTCTGGGGAGGTAACAGCACACCATGGCCCGCCTCTGCTGCTTCACCTGCTGCAGAAGCTCGTACAGGACGTCCCCTAAACCAAAAAAAAAAAAACGGCGCACGGCACATCTGGATATGATCTCTGCTGTCCACCACAACACGTCAAATTAGCGCTGACACGGACTTCATGGGAATTCGGGGCGGCGACAGAGAACCTGACTTAAATCAAAGGTAAATCAAGGACTTCCGCTACGACATGGATGTGGGACAATGTACCCGGCACTGTGTCAGGAGGTAAACATGCACGTGACGCCTGACTGCTCTAGGGGCGGCGAACGTATTTGGGAAGGGAAGGTCACGGTTTGAGTGTGCCTGGGCACGCAGGGACAGCAGTGCTATTCAAAGCACGCGCCTTCGCTGCATCGTTTGTTTTTCTCTTCCTCCCTCCTGAGGCTGAGGCACGCGCATCCATCCAGGGTTCTGGTATACATGATATTTATATTTCTTAATAGCAACAGGTAGCAGTCAGCGTGACACGCCTGGGCGGGAGGTGCGGCAGTGCCGGGGAACGCCGTTGGTTGCCGCATGGAGAGGGAGAAAGCGCACACACACAGAACATGAAATAAAATAAACGCCATCTTCACCCTTCCCCCTCACGGGTTCCAGGCAAAAACAATTAACTAAAACAACAAACTAAAATAACGAAGACAAAAGAAGGCAAAACCGGCCAGCTCCTCCCACTTTTCAGCAGTGGATTACTTTTCCCCCGTCTTTTTAAAAGAAACAAAACTGAAATTAAACGAAACTCAAATGAAGAAACTCGCTCTCGGTCTAAGACCCAAAATGTGGAGAGCAGCACACCTTTAAGCACCTGGGCTGACTAGCTAACGCAGCCCAGGTGCGTGTGCTCTCTCCACCAGCCAGCGCAGCCGAGACCAATCCGCCTCTCTGGCCTGGTGGACCGAATGCCACAGTACTAGTCTACGTTGATTCATACAACAAAGTAATGATTTGCCCCAAATAGCCACCTAGATTAATGATTGAAGCAGGCTTAAGACGGTGTTACCAGTCAAGGCGAACTTTGTGCACAGGGTTGACCTTCACAAGGACACAGGACACAGCCCAAAGGGAGAAAGAGAACCTTCATTTATTTATCCCAACGGCTTCCAGGTACATTTATCCAGGTCAGAAAACCCTCCTTTCACCAGTGGGCTTCACAGAATAGCCCAGATTAATCAAAATTGAATCGAATGCTACAGTCGAAATCACTGAGCTCGCCAGTGCCCTTTTTCTTCTTAATGATATTCCGTTTGATTTTGAATAGGCTAAGGTCTGGCCTATGTCTGCTTTTTTTCATATTTCTCAGTCTCATAATGGCTTGATTGACTTTCATTGGTACAACTCCGGTCCTCATGTTGGCAAATGCTAACAGCAGACTCCAAAAGGCAATCCAAAGCCTAGAATCAAGACTAGATCATGAACGCTCTCTTATACCTGCACTAAGGAAGCATCTGATCACACTTGAATAATCAGAAATACCTGTGAAGCCATTTGTTCCAAACATTATGGTGCACTTACATGGAAAGGGAAAGGGCTACGTACAAAAAGTTCTGTTATTTCTACACGGTGAAACCAAAATGTCCTAATAGCCCTTAATAAAAGCTGAGAATCTGCACTTTAACCACATGTTGTTTGATTACAAATATAAAATTATGGATTACAGAGCTAAATCAAGATAAAATATAACTCTGTCCTAAATGTTATGGCACTGTGTGTGTGTGTGTGTGTATGTATGTATATATATTATATATATATGTGTGTGTGTGTGTATGTATGTATATATACACACACACTATACACATACTATATGAGCAAAAAATCTGGACACCCCTTGGTCTGGGGGCTGTTTTTTATGGTTTGGGCTAGGCCCCGTAGTTCCAGTGAAGGCAAATCTTAATACAATGACATGATAGACATTTCTGAGCTTCCAAACATTCTGGCAACAGTTTGGGGAAGACCCTCAGCTGTTTCAGCATGACAGGGCCCCGGGCACACAGCGAGGTCCATATAAAAATGGCTTTGTCGAGATCGGTGCGGAAGAACTCGACTGGCCTGCACAGAGCCCTGAACCCCATCCAACACCTTTGGGATGAATTAGAAAGCAAACTGTGAGCCAGGTCTAATTGCTCAATCAGTGGCCAACCTCACTAATGCTCTTCTGGTTGAATGGAAGTAAATCCCTGCAGCAACGCTCCAACATCTAGTATAAAGCCTTCTCAGAAGAGTGGAGGCTTTTATAGGAGCAAAGGGCGGACCAACTGCATATTAATGCCCATAATTTTGAATGAGATATTGGGTGTCAGGTGTCCACATACTTTTGGCCATGTTGTGAATATAAGTTTTTAAACATTAGGCCTTTACCGATTTCTGTCCTATTTACCCTCACATAGACAAAAATAAGCAACCTAATTGCAGTTGCTTATTTTTCCTCCTTGCTTCCTTTCCTTGGATCCTTTCCTAATGCCCTTTCCTTTCTTCCTTGTATTCTACTTTATGTTTTACTACACAATACTAACCATTCAAGTATCCTATATTTGAAAAATGATTAATTGGCCTCTCAGTGAACCCTGTACTCTTGAAACCTGTAAATGGGATTCTTCTATTGGAGTTATTTAATTGTTTCTATACCATCCACCCCCTACTGGTGGCCAGTACTCCATCCCCCACAATCCCTCTCACCTGAACTAGGGCAGCGCAGGCGGAAGTCTTCTTTGGTCAGGAGGCAGAGGGCTTTGCCATTCATCTCGAACTTGGCCTGGTCCGTCCTGCGCAGTGAGTACTCTTTCTGGGCCCAGTGCAGCCAGTGACTCACGTCGTCCTTACCCCATAGAGACGGGTTTATGCCTGGAGGGACGTGCCGTTAGTGCCACTGACACAAGAAACGTTACAGCGCATCCACAGGTTTCTCTTTTTAAGGGAGGCTAAGTACAAATAAAACATACGCAACTCCTATCCCCTTTTAACTAGCACCTTCTCATTTTCTCTTGACTTCCATGTTTGGAATGACTTATAGTACTTGTAAGCCCATCTCATCTTTGCAGTGTTCTCTATATCCCTATATTTTGAGTGTAGACAAGCACAGGCATAAGACTGCACTGGCAGTGTCTTTTTTCACTCAAAAGTCTGCCAGCTGAGCCATGCAGTCACTTGATTTGCTTTTGTGTAATGAACTGGGGACTGTCCCCTTGCCTGGAGCTTCCCTCTCTGCATTGATGTGCCCAACTGTGGGGCTGTTGGAGGAAGTTAGAACTGATATGGTCAGGATTTGATACCAGACCGTGGGGTGTGTGACTATGCTGGTAATTTGCTGTAGAAGGATGTGCCAGTTGACAGCCCATGTTGTTCCTCTTTTTGAATGGAAGACAAGTCCCTTTCTTACTGTTTTAAAGACAATTAGCGATTTCTTCACAGCTGCAGTGTGCTGTCAAAACTTTTCAGATATTTTTTTGATCTAAGAGCTGCTTTCAAATACGTGTCACGTGACAACCAAAATGCAAAGAACTCAGGACACATTCTGGTTTGGATACAATAACTTGACTCCGTTCAAAGGTGTAATTTATGTTGATATTGAATTATTGAAAACGTGAGGACAGCATCCTATTGATCAACCAGGAAAAATGTACCCGTAGAAGGCCTAAGCTTATCAAAACATGTCTGACAGAGTGAACAGGTTAAAGGTACAGTAGGAGACAGTTAAGCTACGTACGAAGTCTTCCGGGGAGCCGACAGAGCTCCTCGTGAGCACCAGGATATACGGAAGATACTGGGCTGCGCGGGACCGTAACTGCCGCGGGAGAAGCGGGCGAACAAGCAGCTTGGGGGCTGCTTCTCCCCCCACAATCCTGCTGAAAGCACACAACAATCATCAACTTTTGCTGTATTAAACATACTAACTGCGCATCATTAATAAACATGTCGGATAGCCTGTTGAATGTTTACCGCCTTGGCCCTGTTTTTTCTATTAAGATCTTTCGACGCATTTTATTGTAATAAAAATGTATAGAACATTAATAATATCAGTTTATTTTATTTATAATTATGTTATTATTCACTCTTCTTGACGATTCGTAGCTGTTGCACCTTGGCAATTCAAATAAATATTAAAACAAAAAATCTCTGCAAAACAACAAAAAAGTTCAGTTAGCCTACCAATTCGTTAAACGCAATTACTGGAGCTTACAGGCTACGCAAGTGATTCATACCGTAACAAAACGTTATTCTCATATTAAAAGTGAAAGTAATCTATTCCTAGTTTTGAAATGGCTGTCGAGCTTGTAGGTTACATTTCGAGTATGAAGCTATTGCCACCTTTCACTTTGATGAGCTAGGAATGACAAACGAGAGGTCCAATACTTCCTTACGGGGAATTTCGGTTTTACTCTGATATTCCTTTAGGCGAACTTTCTCTTCAATGTCAATTCGCCATTATAGCCTACGTGTTTATTACATGTAAAGCATAATTACACCCATCGTTTAAAAGTAAATTCAATAACATTGTATACAGGTTTAGCATTTCCTGGTTTACTGCACTGAACTTACCTTGATAAAAGGTAGTTGTGAGGAGCCGTCACTCATGTTCCTTTACCTGAGATGGAAGAAAACCACTTTTCCCAAATCCTGTTAATTTAACAGTTGACTAGTTTGAATTGCTAAAGCAACTTTAACAGCGAAGTCTATAAATTCGTCTTTAGCCTACGGTAAGGCCGAATATTGAAACTGAGTCGACGGTAGCCTTTCAGTACTTTTAGGATCGCATGATATATTTTAAGTAACCTTCCGGGAAATGAAAACGAAAGGACCGGATCTGCTTATTGTATGTGCACGAGGGTGTGCTAATGGGCTACAGCAAGAAGCTGAGGAAAAGAAAAAAAAAGTGAGAGACAAAACTTGTTTCGATTCATGCATAAAACGACGTGTAAAATGATACATTAAATAAAAAGATACAGGTCTACACCAATCTAAAAAATTATATTTATAAATATGAATATGTCCTACAGTACAATCCCAATCCCAGTGTTTTGCCACTCACCGTTCATCGTTATAAGCCATCATTTTATTGATAGCAGCGCTGCAACACTTTATGTGGAAAACACAGTTGCATACAATAACCCTTGGATCATTCAGCAATACTAATAATAATAAGAAGGATGAAATAGTAGCCTAGAAAGTTTCCTTCATAATCAGCCCATGTCTGTATTATTATTATTATTATTATTATTATTATTAGTAGTAGTAGTAGTAGTAGTAGTAGTAGTAGTAGTAGTAGTAGTGGTAGTAGTAGTAGTAGAAGTTGTTGTTGTAATTGTAGTAGTAGTAGTGCTACTACTTTACAGCAGGGACGTGCACAGACATTTTGAGGGGCTGTTGCTCTAACCTGAAGAAAGGGAAACCCCCCTCACATACACAGTGCTGGGTGTGGGCTTCCAGGGCTGTTCATGCAGTCGTATTTATATTTATATATGTAGCATTAATATACACAATGGCGTAGGTAGGCTTTGGGGGGACACATTAAATGGGTGGTCTGGGGGTCCTTCCCCAGGAAATTTTGAGCGTCAAACACATAATTTCCTGCATTCCGGTGAATTTTTATGCACCAAATTTCTGCCTTTTCTGCATCAATTTATGGTGGAAATGCTTCTTTCATGTTTTTTATTTGGGGGGGGGGGGGTTAAATGCCAATGCCGTGTTCTAAATATTGAGGGGGACGTATCTTCAGGCTGGAAAATAACCCGTTAAACCAGAGAAATTGCTGAGTCGTCTTAGAATCTTTATTGCATCAGAAACGGACGCTGTAGCGTTGTTAACTACGTCACAATGGATATAACAGCTGTTTTAGAATGTCATTGCATCACCAGGACAATTTTGCAGCCCGGATAAAAATTGGCGTGACACAGCCACAACAGCAAACATAAAACAATTATTATTATTTTTTTCCTCCAGAGGGGCAGCTCAGCCAAAGAGGGCAAATGGCCTGTTGCTAGGGCAACTTTAGCCCGGCCTTGTGCACGTCCTTGCTTTACTGTAAATTGGCCAGTATTAAATCAACTCTTAGAGTACATATGGTCCTTGTAAGGCGGTGTACTGAGTGGACCCAGGTGCAGACTACGAGACTGAGGCAGAGATGAGGTGGCAGGGAAAAAATAAAGATTTAATAGAATTGATTCAAATAACAGAAACACTGAACAAGGCTAAACAAACGGAAGGCAAAATAAACCGGAGATGAGACTCCAAAATAACAAAGGCCGTAATACCAAAAACAAAGACCTTAAACAGGAAACAAACAGGTAACAAAGAAACAAGTAGGCCTAATCTTTCCAAAATACCAAACAGACAAAACTTTAGGGAGCAAAATGAGGAATTTGACAACAGTCCAAGAAAACTCAAGACTGAGCAAAGTCAGGAACATGGAATAAATAGAGAAAACCAAACAAGACGCAGGTGGAACAGATGACACATAGTGAGGCTGGGTAATCAGGACAGACACAGGTGAAAGAAATCAAAAGTTGAAGGGTGAGTACTGGCGGCATCTAGTGGATGATGCCGGAAGGACCCGGGCGAACCCTGACAGTCCTGCTGTGGTCCAGGGGGCCATAAGTATTCTGTTTAGGGTTGAATTGACATTGGCCCTCTGTTGCTACTACACAGTACCCCTGAACCTTTTACTCTACTCATTTAAGACAGCAAAGCACGGCATTTAAAGTATTTCATCTATTATGTGGTCATTGCTCATTTGTTCTGTTCCCCATATCACATAATTACAATTGTAAAATGTATTGTATTAATTGTGTTAAAGGAACGTTTACAGTGAATACAACATGTAGTGAAGGTGCGATAGAATAAATCCTTATTGACTCGATATTTGCAGTCGGTTAAATCTGACATTGAGAAGAACTGTCACTGTTGTGGTGCAAGGCTTCTGAAACTTGTTCCTGTGCAATCATTTTCCATAGAGCACGTTGCGGAAAGTGACGACATTTCTGAGAACGGTTATGGTTAAAAGTCCTGGGATGTGAATAATGGTCTACCATTGTAAAGAAAATGTGTTACCCTGCTCTTCGCCTTAAACTGTAAAAGAAAATTTGTTATCCTGCTTTTAGTTATCACTTAGACAGGGGGCACAAATCAAATACCCAAAACCTGGTCCCCTTTTTCTACCCCCCCCCCCCCCCCCCCCCTTTTAGGCTTCGTTTTCCTCGCGAGGGATTTTATTTTTATAGTTTTATGTCTGGCTTAGTACTCAGAGGTTCCTTTAACACTACGAATCTAATTTGTAGAAACTTTTATCTTGAAACGTGTTAACATGGCACTCAGAGGTTCCTTAAGACCAGGAATCTATAAAAACGCAATCTCGAGGCTTGTTACTCAGCATTGTATGCACCAGCCCGCAAAAGGGTTGGGAAGGAAGATGCAGATGGGATGGAAATATGAGGATTTAATAAAATGCATAATCACCAGTTACGTTAATGACAGAAAATATGAAAACATTCATTACCTATAGCTGAACACAGAATCACATGCTTGCTACGGCAAATAAACATGAACATGTTCACTGACAAATACATAACTAAATGACTCAGCAGGTCGATGGTACCAGGAGAACTGTGTTTGACCCCTCCACCTGGTAGGCCCATGGCCTCTGGTCTTCCAGTTGCTGGTTGCCAAATATAACTTGTGGCATGTGTGGCTTCACCAGTCCTCAGCAGTGGTGAAAGTCCATGAATACTCAAAAGTGCACCTTACTGTGATGTTCTGTGTAAGGACCCACACGCAGACCAGGGAAATCCAAAAAACGTTGTCTTTATTCAGTCCGAGGTTCGAAGCCAGGTAATCAGAGAGAGGAGGGCGTTATAGCAGGCTAGAAAGAAAAGGGGCGGAGCTACAGCGCAGCATGGAAAAGGGGAGACTGGTTAATGTATTAGTATAGTGATCTAAACTATCAAAAACCCAAAACTAGTGTGTGTTAGTCCATTAGTAATATTCACATGTTAGTATATTAGTGAGGTTAGTACTTTACAATCTATAAGTTAGTAGGGATTAGTAGAAATTAGTAAAACTAGAAATAGGCAGGAAGTAAGTAAAGCGAGACTGGAAAGAAGGGGGGAAACCACGAAAACCCGGAACCACCCGAATAGTGAAATCACACAAGTACAGGGGAGTGAAGCAGCTCAGGGAACACAGACACAGAGACAGTACTGGGGAGACAAGTGACCGGGAATACAGACTACAACACTTACACCATTATTCATGGCTTGCATTATACATAGCATATTATATTTTCCAGATCAATGCACTATAGTAATATGTCGCATAACAATCTAATTTGATTAAATAGATACATTTCGTTTATTTAAATGCTAATAAGGCTGTGTAGCCTAATGGCCCAGTTCCATTTTACTATGGTTCGTTACCTCTATAAACCTTACGTCTATATAAAACTCATGGGTGCGGTTGCCTATGGGAACTTGCGGGTACACCTTATCTGAATCATATATAATTAGGAGTTGCCTTGTTATTCTGAATAATTCGTAGCATTAATTCTCCGCGTGGAGAGGCTGTGCCCTGTAGGATCACATCCAGTTGGTTGTGATTTGTCTCATCTCGTGTAATCTTCACTTAAAGCTAATGTCCTTTCTGTAAAGAAAAAGTAGCCATTTCAGAAAGCCAAATTAAATATATGTTTTAATCCAACATCACAAATTAAAATAGGTGTTGCAAGAAGTAACCGGACGCGAAAGGTGAGTGTTTTTTTCATTGTCCTTGTCAATGAGCATTTCAGGAAACTTATTAGCGACTTTGTCTCACCACTTCGGATCATTTTACGTTGACCATGTTATGCAGTTGAGAGTAGCCTAGCCAATTTTTTAAAGAGCTCATTTAATATTATATGAGTAGGCTACCGCTTACGCGGCCAAGTTACAAATGAAATATGCGTACAAAATACATTTTGGTTAAAAAAAGAAGAAAAAAGAATATAAAAAAAGCATAATTCCTGGCGACATCGTGGAGACTGTTAAATTGCCATAATTAATATAATTGGTATAGCCTTATGGATAACCCAGTGCAATCTTTTGAGCTGAAAGTTGACGGGGCGGGAAACGTCCCTTTAACTGATTTTGGTCTCAGTCATTTTCCTTGATTATCAATATAGCGATTAATTCACAAAAAGGCTTAGCCACGTTTGTGCTCATTCAGACTGTGCACACGAATCACAACATTAAAATGTTTTATCGCAGCAATTTGGAGATCTGGGGAAATTACGAATTAACGTCATTATAATTGACTATTGGGATATATGACAAAAACAAATTTTGAGAGCGTATTGCATGATTTACCCATAATTAGCACAGATGGTAGATTCCCAGGAACAGCACTGCGCTGCCCTGCTGTAGAAGGAATTGTCATTTTATGGAGGATTGTTCCGCTCAAAATGGAAAAGATTACTGAAAACACAAAAGGTAAATGAAAATGCAAATGGCAGATTATTTATCCAAAAATTAAACTGGAATAGAAAATTGAAAACTTTTTCTTTTTCCTTTTAGTTTTCCTTTTTCATAAGTGTTCGAGTTGTATGTAAAATCAGATGAAAAACACGTTTTCAACATACATAAATGCCAAGTTACTCGCACATACAAAGCACTGTTTATAAGTAATGAATTCAAACTGGCAACATCTATACCGTCCATTAAAAGTACTAATATAAAAATTACACCAAGCTACAAGAAACAATATTGGCTATCTTAACTTACACAAATTAAACAAGCTGTATTCCAAAGCAATGCCACCCGATGTTCCCTAAATTATTTCACTTGGTCCCGTGTGTACAAGCAGACAGTAGTACATTAATGGGGCAAACATACGTGCGGATAGGTTTGTAAGAGTCGAGATTGATTTAATAGGCCTCAATATGTCAAATTTTGCTCTGTATGCAACATTCACATTTATAGGCTACCAAGGGACATAGCCTACAATCATTCACTCTACAGACAGGGGGGCTGAAAACATAAATACCGATAAAAATTAGACATATTGAGACCTATTAAAGAAATATTAAATCTTACAGACCTATCCATAATTGCTGTACCCATTGACTTATAGATAGTGCTTTTTATGTTTGAGTTGCTTTTTATGTGTGAGTAGGCCTAACTTGGCATTTTTGTAAGTTCAAAACATGTTTTTTTTATTATTTTTTATTGGATTAGCAAATACCATTCCGACACCCAACTGGTCTGAAAAGCTCAAAGTGAGTGCAGGCAGAGATGGGCAAAGATACGTCCAACGTTTCCGCTGGTAAGGTTTTCCTTGCCGCCACACCATAAATTTTTTTTTTAAATTTAAATTAAAGAATATATATACTGTATATAGTCTATATATTAAATTCATAAATTTAAAATGTTAAACTTTCTAAATATTTCTGCCTAAATGCGCTTTCAAATCCATACCGTCGCGTCCACATATTTATTTTCAAAAAGAGCCTAGTCCGCTCGCTCCGTGCTTGCTCCTTTCTGAGGTGGTCGGAAGACTTGCAGCGCGAATGTCGCACGGTCTGTCAAAGCGTCACTTTTTTTCTTTTTCACCGAAAGACAAGGAAAAGGTAGGTAGCGACGCTTCAAATATTACAAAAATACCATAGTGTTAACCTGTGTTTTAATTGGACCAAAATAAGTGCCGGTACCTACTCCTCAAAATACATAGGCGACTTTTTAAAATAAATTACTGTTGGTAATCAAAAGAAGAGTCGGTACTCATATACAAGTGACGACAGCTACTGCCCATCTGAAGCACTGGCGTTAACTATCATTCGGTGATGACGACTGGCGGATCCTCTCTGTTCCGGCAAGTGGAATGCCTCATGCAGTTGTCTGATCGGACAAGTAAAAAATTAATGTGATAAATATGTAACGTTATCTGAAAATAAACAATGTTTGTTTGAGCCGAAGCGGAACCTGTTCCAGTTGAGCTACGTAAGCTACGTGCCTACCATTTTTTTTTTGAAATCTAGAGCTACTGTTATAATGGTACAATACATCTGATTAAAATGGTGACCCGGAGAAGCCCGTCGGATGTCGCGGCCGCAAATTGTTGGCAAATCGCCAAAACAGCGCGAATTAAAAAAAAAAAAAATTGGCTATATTTTTTAGAGCATTTAAAATGTTTGAGTGATTCAACTACTTCCATTTCCATACTATAACATGGTGATTTTTTTCCAATGAAAACGAAAGGGAAAGTGTTTATTTTTAAGGTTTTGTGAATGTAGTGAGCTAGCAAAATTGAGAGTTAGGCTACAGTTGCTACAGCTGACAAAGAGGGCTGCATTCCAATGACGATTATGATTATAACGAGAGGAGCAGTCTCACAAGCTGCTGCAGTGTCCAGAAATGAATACAGATAAAACTAGCTAATAAAAAATACATTAATCAAGCATCTAAGTAGTATTAGAATGTAACAGAACAGAATCTTTAAAACCATTTTTCTCACTTTTTCCTTCTTTTTTTTTTTGCATGGACAATGCATGTAAACTCTGTCATTGAGTGTGAGAGAGACAGAGAGAGAGGGCTTTGAATGTAGACCCAGCTCAAATTATATTGTTAAATAAAAAGATAAAACATTCTAACTAAGTACTATTTTGTCATGGCAATTGAGTTAACTTAGCAGAAGTGTCCCTTTTAAAGTGCAATATGTAACTTTTCTTGAGTATCAATTTTGGTTATATAGTCCTCTATTCTTGAAGATAGAACTTCTAGATGGACAATGTGCTCTTTTAATTGTTCTCACCCCACCGTAACTCAAAATACAGGCCTATTTTGCTTCAATATTTACAAACAATACAAGGGTTAACAAATCTTTTATGGTTTTAAAGTACAACTAAAACTACTTTTTAGCTCTTGCAAACTGTTATTCCTTGTATCAAGAGCTCGTCAGAACTATAAGATAGATTTAGATATTAAAAAAAACATTTAAGAAGTCTCATAGTCTTCATGTTTTCATAGTCTTAAACTTTTTTGCCTTTGCTACACCCCCCCCCCCCCCCCCCCCCTTCAGACACCCACCACCACGCCAAGAGATATCAATTCCACAGGAAACACTGTCGTCAAAATGTATCTTGTTACAAAATACCCCTCAACTAAATGTATCAAAATAAAATAAATAAATACTGGAGGATTTTGAAAATACAAAATTACTCCACTCTAAAGTATATTGTTACAAATGACATTAGAATTTTTTCAGCCCTGTCAAATACAAATTACAAAATACTCAAAAGTAATTGAAATATGTATTTCAAATACAAGTAACAGAAATACTGCTCATCTCTGAGTGCAGGCTATTAGAAACTTACAGTTGGCCTACCGCGTTTCTGAGTTCCCTAGGCTTTGCAACCAAGTAATCATGTTTTGAATGGTTATATTTTAATACTCACAACGAAGGTCGGGGGACAAAGTATGTCCACCTTTCTTGCACTGCTAAATAATTCACCAACTAGATCAAATTTGGCTAAATATTTTACAAAAGCCTTGGAATGCTGGGCACATTTCAACAACAACAAAATATCTATGTATCTGTGTTACTGACTGTTTGGCTAGCTAGCTAAGTTATCTAAACGACCACGTTGCCGTGCACATCATTGTCACCAAGCTAACGTTATTAATAAACAAGTGAAGTCGTTATTTCGATGGCGATTAATAAATCATGTAATGTTACAATGTATCGAACGTTACATTCATGCTACTAGTTTAACGTTACCTACAGACTGCTTAAGTTAATATAAAAAGAATGTACTTACCGACGAGATGAAGTGATAACACAGTTTGTAACGAGGATAGTTAGCCTTGTGTTCTGCCGAAAATAAGGTATGTGCTGAACGTGAGCCTAAGACGGATGCGCAGTTTGTTCTACGAAATAAAATACACCCATTGATATCTCAACTGTGGATTTCAAAGCTGTTGTGAAACGAAAATAATGGTCGCATTCTGTACTCGAACGCCTGCATGGGATTACCGTTGTAGATTCAATATAGCAACTTGTAATGTAACGGCTTTGCAATTCATGGTTGAGATGTTAATGGGTGTAATTTACAGTATCTTGTAGAACAAAAAGTGAAACTGCCTTAGACATACGTTAACCACAGACCTTATTTTTGGTAGAAAACGAAATCCCCATGGGAAAGCATTGGAAATCTGGCGAGAGAACCCATGGCGGAAGAAAGGTCCAGGTTGGCTTACAAAAAGACGTCATTACTGTAACACTCACTGAACTGATGAGGCCATGTTTCAGACTTATGGTTCCATTATAATGTACCATCTGTTTAACAGTAGAATTAATTATCCAGTGCCCTCATTTTGTAAATGGCTCTCAGCCTGTTCTGCTAATATCTTGGACAAGGTATCAAATTCCAGTTGTCTAGTGGAATGCAAATTGGTCAAAGTCCCTGATGTACTTTCAGTTTATATGCAGGTGTCTTTGCAGAAATGCTACCCAGCAAAATTGGGCAGCAGCTGGGTCACCCCACTCAGTCTCTGCTCGGATGGATGGTGAAAAGATTCCTTCTCTGGCACAACGAGGTGCTGGAGAAGAATGCTGTGAGGCTGTGTGGGATCCAGCCGGATGACACGGTCCTGGAGGTGGGGTTCGGACCAGGCCTGGGGCTGGAGTTCGCTGCCTCCCTCTTGTCTGGCACCAGGGGAAAGCTGTTTGGGGTGGACTATTCAGAATTCATGTGCAAGTTAGCCAGCAAGAGGGTCCAGGGCCACATTGCCAGTGGAAAAGTGACCCTGTATCATGACAGGGTAGAGTCCATGCCTTTCCCCGACAGCACCGTGGACAAGGTCTTCCACTGCAACTGCTACTACTTCTGGCCTGACCTGAGGGCTGGGACTGCAGAGATCCACAGGGTGATGAAACCGGGTAGGCCTGACTTCCCACGCAGGCCCTGAGAAAGGGTCTGGGCACTGATTCTGACAAACGGACTGAAATAACAAGCTGTGTAATGGGCCAGTAAGGGGCTTCCATTTGGACTGAACAGGAAAAGGATCCAATGTCACAGTACAGTGACGGGGAACTGTGCTGTAGAAGGTGCTGTCATTTTTAAAAGATGTTCTTCTGATCCACTCTCTGTGGCACTCTTTCAGTGAGTGGGGTGTCAACCCTTGCGTCCCGAAACTGTCTACCAATTATTTCTCCTACATCCAGATCTGATAGGCTTGACAAGCCTTTTAATAATACCCTACATCCGTATCTGATTTGCTAGACAAGCCTTTTAATAATACCCTACATCCATATCTGATTTGCTAGACAAGCCTTTTAATAATACCCTACATCCGTATCTGATTTGCTAGACAAGCCTTTTAATAATACCCTACATCCATATCTGATTTGCTAGGCAAGCCTTTTAATAATACCCTACATCCATATCTGATTTGCTAGACAAGCCTTTTGAGCCCCTTTTCAACACACTCAACACTGGCATTTATGTGCTGATTGGTATATCAAAGGCATTAATGTCGTTTTGTTTTGTTTTTGGCAGGAGGACAGATGGTGACGACCCTTATAACTCATAGTGTGGAGATTGCAGCGTCCTTGAAGATCCTTTCAGGAGAGAACTGGCGCCCTGAGGTCTACATGGATGCCCTCCGAGCAACCGGGTTCACAGATGTCCGAATGGAGGACAAGAAGGATAAACACATAATTTACCAAGCAATATTTGCCACTGCCTCCAAGTGAATGATGCCAGGCCTTTCAGAGTACAAATAATGTTCGGGACAGGCTTAGCATTCATCTGTTTCACCACTTTCTGAAAGCTTACTCCCTTAGAAACTGTGTGAGCCACCGTATATGCCATTTCTGTTGCTAGGTAGTGATTCTTAATGGCAGTTAATGGCCATTTAATATCCAAAACAGTTATCTGATGCTAGTGAGCTATAATTAAGCTACAGAAGTACTCTTCGTAATGCCATTTCTCAATTCCTGTCTACCTCTGTTATACACAAGACTATATATTTCATAATAATACTGTTTACATTAATGCAAATACTGTTCACCTAATTACTAAAGTTGCTATATAATATGCTACCAGTCTGTAATATTGATACTATTTTGAGTGTTAACTAGTTCTACAGTATATTCTATACAACATTTGTAATGTTTATTATTGGCATTAATGTACAGTAACCCATTATTGTAAAGAATTATTGTAATAATTCCTATTGATCCTTTCAGATCACACTCACAAACATACAACAGCAATAAATAAAGCCTTTAAACTGAATATCTTCTCCTGTGATTCTCTGACCAGAGCCTCACATCTCCATATCATCACCTACTCAACCAGTGTCATTCGCAGAGGGTGCCTATTGTTGGAAAACATGGGAGCCACAGTTTACCCCTCTGATTACCTCCCCCCCTTCCCTGTGATGTGTATTAATTTAAGATAACCATTTGGCCCTTTGTTTCCTTAGGAACAGGGTATAAGTATTCACTGTCTCTATCATTTGTTGGTTCTTTGTTTATCTGTACTTGGGTAACAGACCCACTAGTTCCTTTGCTATATTAAACTACCTATTTCGAAACGAAGACGTGCCTAAATTTTCTACTTTCTACTTAAAAGTACGGCAGAATAAATTGAACTCTTAAAAATTTGACATCTAACCCCTAATCCCTAATCCCACACGTTTTGGTTATAGCCTGCTAACGTCTTGGAATTATAACGTGTGCTCTTCTGTTCTTTTCTTGCTTTAGTATTCGTTTTATAAAATGCTAAGCATTCGTGCTGGGACAGCATATTACGTAGGCTACCAAAACATTCAAACGGATTAATTCGGTTGCTGAATATTTTCTTCCGGATTTTTTTTGTTAGCCCGTTGTAATTGACTCAAAACGTTTGATACGATTATGTGAGGTATGCGGTAGTTCTGCGTAATTAACATTGGTGATACAGTACAAGCAAACTGGAAATCACCTTCTGCACTTTTTGTCAGGGTGAAATAACAGGTTAATTCTAGTAATCGTCCCTTTAGCTTTTTCAGACTGCTGTAATTTTACTCAATTTTACTGCCATTTTTCAATTCCACGAAAAGACCAGGAAGACTATGGACTAATTTATGGTGCATGGTTCGCATCTGGAGGGCACACTTCGCTGCTCGGCTAGCAGTAACTTCGAAGGAAAGCAAACGGTGGCTGTACCACTACTAATTTAAATTTTCACGCAAGTCCGAGTTTTCGTTCTATTCTTGTCATTTTGCGATTAGCCTATATGGAATTGACGACGAGAAAGTAATCAAACAGCAAATTGTTTACAACGTGTGCATGTTTTCTGCTGTTGTTGCCAGTTATACATATAAATGTGAATGCATTCTGTCGCTTCGGATGTCAAGACATGAAAGCGAATGTTCGCATAAAAACATAATGAATGTGTTTGAGAGGATATATGAAAATCTATAAATACAAAAGTAACCATATATAGTCATTGTTGGTAACCCGTTGTATATAAGTGGAATAAACCCCTCCGGGCTGTCCCGGTTATTAGAAAATAATGTAGGCTACTTCGGTGGTAGTATGGGGTTACAGAAGAAATCATATGACAGATGGACCGACGACAACATCGCTTTTTCATACGTCAAGTGGGCTAATTTGCCTAATCTTCGCGGGACTTTAGACCGCGGTGGAAACGCAGACAACCATGGGCTGAAGGAACCTTTTAGTTCCTGGTAAAGTAGTTCCTGGGACTGAAAGTTCTGGGTAATTTTGGTGGAAACGCGGCTTAAGAGACAGATAAAAGCATAAGGTCACGGTCCATCATATGAAGTATCTTATAACTCACAAATTTTGAATGGTTCCCCTGTGTCTACAGGGGAGGGGGAGTATGCTCCCTTGAAGAAAGTAGTAGGGGCTAGGGGTCTCTTGGTGGTGTGGAGGGTGTTCCTGTCCATACACAGGCAAAAGCAACAGTTGATATGTTTTATTTTTAGGAACCCAGCAAGGCAGTGTAACTTAATGAGTGAGTGGTTTTCATGAGTCCGAGTCCTAGGAGAGCTCAGCTGTGAGTCATCCAAAACTATCACAGGCATACGCACTACCCAGTAAGTTAACAGCAAAGGAGATATAGGAACATTAAAAAGTGGCTGTTTTAAACGAGTGCACTTCTATATATATCATTTTGCATATGCATCCAATGTATTTATTGGCTGATGTACCTTAAATGTCCAATGGGGAGACATGTTATTTGTGGGCTTGGAGCATTGATGATGTAATCAGGCAGGAAAAATAAGGAGAAAACACAAAATTCCCTAAGTTTGGAGCTGTATTGTTTGGATGTGTGAAAGTGATTGTGAATTCTGTCTGTTAAAATTGGGTCAGAATTGCTGTTTTTAAGGGTTGAGAGTTTGTGGTCAGTGCGGTTATTTCTGTAGGGAACCCTGAAATGTGCCAAACTCTGGTGCTGTATGCGGCAAGGCGTGACTTGGCGGGCATACCTGCCATCCCAATACAGGTCAGTGACCGGGAGAGCCGTTCAACCATTTGACGTCACTACCCAGAGTGCATTGCGACGGTAAGCGACCTAAGAATCTAAAGATTTTTGAAAATTTTTAAATAACTAAAATCTTTCATGTGGGTTTTATGACATTTATATAATTGAAGGCATTCACACCATATTAAGGCCTACAACTCTTAACAGGCGGGGTTCCCTTTAAACTACTGCTTTTGTATCTGTAAAATCTTTGCCGGAGACGTATTTGTATTTCAGAAATACAAATAAATTACAGCCACACTTTAGACAGTTCCGCTTTCGGCATTTTCACTGAGTTTAACGTGATCTAAACTAACGACAGAGCGAGTGTATGACGTTTGTACAGATGCAGACGCCTCCGAAATTAAGCCCTAACATCTGCGTTGCGATTCGGTCTGGTAGGTAACGTTATATAGAAACGTGCAAGATAAGGACTTCACGCCAGGTATGTCGACCTTCTTTAACTGAAAACCCGGCAACGCCGCATTTATAAATCAATGTTAGCTAGCCCTATAGATACTCTACTGACATACAAACAATTAGTGGGTCTGTCGTGTGCAATAGCCAATTGAAAACGCTTCCGTTTAAAAATATGACATCCACTTTAATTTATTTGACATTCATGGTAAAGGGAAAATCATTGAATCCATGCCTATATGTTTCTTTCAGAATAGGCTGTGTGTTTGCATGCATTTATGTGTATGCATGTCGGTCAACCTCCATTTATATATGAATTACTATTAGCACTTACTAATAACAAACGCAGTCCAAAAGAAATCTGACGAAAAACTAGTTTTCAACGTACCACAATGGCAATTTACTCACCCATACAAAACACTGTCTATGAGATATTCATTCAAACTAGCAAAATCTAGGCTTGTCATTAAAAGTATTGATATCAAAATTACACCAAGTTACTGTACAAGAAACAATATTGGCTATCTTACCTCACAATTAAACAAGATGTATTACAAAGCAATGCTGCCCAATGTTTCCTAAATTGTTTCAAGTAACTTGGCCCTGTGTTTTTTAATCTTACGATCTGACAATGCCCTCGTTCAAATTTAGCGTCACATCAAAGTGTCAAATTACAAAAATTTCCTCATGTAAGACATTTGAATGAATGTATAAAACTGCTGGTGAATGCCTACAGAGAGCATATTCTCCCACAAAGGATGTCTATACTTGACTGTCAAGTTCATTTTACAAAATGTACAAGTTCTTGCAACTTGCAAAATAAATACTGATTGTAAAATAAATACTGTAGCCTTCATAGATACACACATACATGGAATACTTCATTATATTCACATTTACAAACAGACATTTATACCAAGAAACATGCAATCATTCACGCAACAGAAAGGTTGGGTGGATAAATGCAGATACAGATTTGACATATTGAGGCCTATTAAATCAATCTTGACTCTTACAAACCTATCCATGTTAGCCTGTTCATGTACTGTATGCTTCTACACGTAGGGCCAAGTTACTTGAAACAATTTAGGAAACATTGGGCAGCATTGCTTTGGAATACAGCTTGTTTAATTTGTGTAAGTTAAGATTGTTTGATATTGTAAGATATTGTTTCTTGTAAATTGGTGTAATTTTGATATCAATACTTTTAATGGAATGTACAGGTGTTGCCAGTTTGAATTAATTACTAATAAACAGTGCTTTGTATGTGCGAGTAACTTGGAATTTTAGTACGCTGAAAACATGTTTTTCATTGGATATTATATACTCTAATATTCTGACTGTTTCCTTCTTGGTACTCCGACATCACGTGGTGTTCCATTGCACTTTTCCTAGTAGGAAGTTGGAAATGCCGACTTTCCAAGTTGCCTGGAACGCAGCAATAGAGCAGTTCCAGCCACTCCCACACGAGCGGTGATGTAGGTTGAAACAGACAATGGAAAAAAAGGAACATACAAAAAAACTTTAAACATTTATTTTCAAAGCCAAAAATGGAAAAAAAAACATATATAAAACAATGTTTTTTTTCATTTTATATATGAAAACATATGTTTTCATATATAAAACAAAAAAACAATAATGAACAATTTATCATGATTCTTCCATTAGGAACCAATTCCTGAATTACACAATAGTACGCTATGACTGATAGCCAGAAGGAAAATCAATGTGGTCTGTCGATCTATAGGATCTGTGAACAGAGTCTAAAAATATCTGTGAATACATCTGGCGTGAGATTTCTTAAAAGTGACTGAGATTAAGGCTGAAAGATTTGTGAGAATTGGCAATCCTGCCATCAACTTATTATTGTTTCACAAATTACGCTATGGCCTGTTTCTTTGGGTAGGCTATGTAGTTTAAACTGTAGCCTACAGGCTATAGAATGACGGTGTATCTGATAATTCAGTGATGAGGCCATGTTTCAGACTTATGATTCCATTATAATGCACCCTCTGTTTCAAACGGTAGAATTAATTATCCAGTGCCCTCATTTTGTAAATGGCTCTCAGCCTGTTTTGCTAATATCTTGGACAAGATATCAAATCCAGTTGTCTAGTGGAATGAAAATTGGTCCCTGATGTACTTTCAGTTTATATGCAGGTGTCTTTGCAGAAATGCTACCCAGCAAAATTGGGCAGCAGCTGGGTCACCCCACTCAGTCTCTGCTCGGATGGATGGTGAAAAGATTCCTTCTCTGGCACAACGAGGTGCTGGAGAAGAATGCTGTGAGGCTGTGTGGGATCCAGCCGGATGACACGGTCCTGGAGGTGGGGTTCGGACCAGGCCTGGGGCTGGAGTTCGCTGCCTCCCTCCTGTCAGGCACCAGGGGGAAGCTGTTTGGGGTGGACTATTCGGAGTTCATGTATAAGTTAGCCAGCAAGAGGGTCCAGGGCCACATTTCCAGTGGAAAAGTGACCCTGTATCAAGCCAGGGTAGAGGCCATGCCTTTGCCCGACAACACCGTGGACAAGGTCTTCCACTGCAACTGCTACTACTTCTGGCCTGACCTGAGGGCTGGGACTGCAGAGATCCACAGGGTGATGAAACCGGGTAGGCCTAACTTCCCACGCAGGCCCTGAGAAAGGGTCTGGGCACTGATTCTGACAAACGGACTGAAAAAACAAGCTGTGTAATGGGCCAGTAAGGGGCTTCCATTTGGACTGAACAGGAAAAGGATCCAACGTCACAGTACAGTGACGGGGAACTGTGCTGTAGAAGGTGCTGTCATTTTGAAAAGATGTTCTTCTGATCCACTCTCTGTGGCACTCTTTCAGTGAGTGGGGTGTCAACCCTTGTGTCCTGATAAACTGTCCGCCAATTATTTTTACATGCAGATCTGATGGGCTTGACAAGCCTTTTGAGCCCCTTTTGGGTTGCTTTTCACCATACTCAACACTGTTGCATTTATACATGATGATTGGTATGTCAAAGGCATTTATGTGGTTTTTGTTTTGTTTTTGGCAGGAGGACAGATGGTGGCGACCCTTAAAGTTCATAGTTTGGCAAAATTGGCATCCAAGAAGATCCTTACAGGAGAGAACTGGCACCCTGAGGCCTACATAGATGCCCTCCAAGCAACCGGGTTCACAGATATCCGAATGGAGGACAAGAAGGATAAACACATAACTTACCAAGCAATATTTGCCACTGCCTCCAAGTGAATGATGCCAGGCTTTACCAAGTACAAATAAACGATGTTCAGGAAAGGGTTGGCATTAATCTGTTTCGCCGATCTGGTGACCTGTTGACTGCTGCACCTCGATAAAACTGTAGCTGGGACAGGCCTCCAAATCAATTCAGGCTATCAATGATGTCTTTCAGTGTTGTAACCATAATAACTAATGAAAGCACACTTTGAAGTCATGTGGCAAGTTTGTGATCTGGGGATCTAATTATTTAGTTTGCAATTTGGAAATAGACAGTAAATGGCAAAAATCTCAATTTCTGATTTTATTGTGCTCACTGGATATTGAAATGTAGCCTAACTGCTTGTAAGCTATTAGTGTAATTTCAAAATGTTTCTTTATGATACTATTTGTACTTTTAAAACGAATTGACACCTTAGGTTAGGCACTGTAAAGTGCATGTCTTTAGCTGGTACAGTGTACTTCTTCCACAACTTGCATTGTAGATTTAAGTAGATACAGACTAGAAGGCAAACACCAGTATTTTTTGAGGCGCATGCTATTAGTTTTTAGTTAGAAGTTACAGTACATTGTAAACACTGCTTATTTTGCTTTTATTTCGGTCTGCAGATCCAGTCACAACTGTAATTTTGGTTTGTTGTTGGTTAAATATGCTTGTCCAGAAAATCAGAGGCTTGTCACTGAAAGCCAACAATGATTAAAGTTAAAAATGGTTCCACTTGTCTCTACTACCTGATTGGTAACTGTCTCATATGGAATCAGTGCTTGCCATTCACTAGCATACCTCTTGCTTTGCTAAGACAAAATTAGGCAAGCAAGACCACATACAGTGCCGTAGGCTACCCTTTGACCAGGCCAGCTGCATCAAAACTTTAGGCCTTGGGAGTGAACAGCTAGTTAACTGAGAAGGAAATAAAGTGCGGGCACAATATAAAAACAGATTTTTATGTTTCATCAATTTCATTGCTCATATGCATAGCCTCAAGACATAATGTCACTACAGAAGCTTCTTTGAAGTTACATCAAGTGTAGTTTTTCTCTTCAAGCCACAAACTCACAATTGCCACATAGGGGCCTACCAGCTAATGTAAAAATCTGAAATGTCCTTCATAACACACAAAAAGCCAACTGGAAACAAACAGTCAATTTGAAAAATAATATTTTTTATGTAATAATGTCAAAAACAGAAAGTTAAACTGTCCCTTTAAGTAGATCTTAAACACGGGCACGACTTGGGATTTACCGGCGCAGTTTCTGTACCACTGCAATGCACTGCCCTGATTACAAACTTACGACTGTACATATCGCCATGATCTTATAAAACGTAGCTTTACAAAACAAAGTAATACATTTATTTAGATCAGCCTGAAACAGCATAACAGACCACGGAGCCAAAACAACACAGTCGCCTTGCTTTGTGATCTTGAGCCATTTGTCCAGTTATTTTACCGTACTACAACACCCGAGATGCACAACGGCCGTGGCGGTCTTAACGTCATAAACCTGGTAAAGAGGGAGAATCAAACGCAACGTTTTCAGAATCTGACAACGGGTAACTGCGTCTGCATATCAGTAATCTAAGGTATGACAATACTTGGCTAATACAATCCACACGCTTCAGTATTAAAACCAATCACGTCATTTTAAAAGTAGTTAGTATTAGTTTCTAAGTCAGCTAAAGTTACTTTTAGCTTGCTAGCATGGCTTATAAATCAATTGTAGCTAGCTAACTAGCTAACAACTTTAGACTAGTCTAGTTGGCTAGTTTAGCTGAATTTGTCTAACTAAAGTTAGCTAGTGTAGCTAAACTAGTGTGTAACTAGCTAGCTAGCTAGCTGAAAAGACCGCGGTCCTCTTATTTGATTTAAACTCTGCTGTCGAGCTCATTATCTATTCTTTTTTTTAATCTATCTCGTTAATAGTAGCTTCAAAGTGAACGATAATGCTAGCTAGTAACAAGATTGGAATGCGATTATCGTAACGCTCATACGTGCACAATAATAACCTGTACGTGTATGCACGGGTGGTTTTTAGGTTAACTTTAGGACAAGAAATGCAGAGATCTACCCGGCTAAAGCGTGAACTTCAGCTGTTGAGCACCGAGCCCCCACCAGGAATCTCCTGTTGGCAAACTGAAGGCCAGATTGATGACCTGCGAGCTCGTAAGCGAACTGAACTTGCTGCTATTCTTCACAGTTTTTTCAAATAATATGTGCGAACAGATAAAACACTTTTTTTTTTTTACCCAATATGATGTACCGTCATTGTTTTGCAGAAATTGTTGGCGGTGCGAACACGCCTTATGAAGGTGGTTTGTTTTCTCTGGAGATAAAAGTTCCTGAACGGTAGGACAACATATTGCACAATATTTTGTTTCAAAAACGGAGAAAACACGCAGGATCACTTGAATATCCGTACATTCCATTATAAACATAATGAACAACTCAATACACTTTGCCTATGGTGCGTATGCATTTGCTATCGGTAGGGCGTCATTCTGTAGCTGTCTTTGCCTACATATTTGTATGCAAATTGTAGCCTTTAATCTTCCACTTTGTTTCAGACAATTTATTTTGTACGTGCATTATCTATTTGAGCATTAGGGTGACGAAAAGCATATGATAAAAGGTTACACTTTACCACAGGTACCCATTTGAGCCGCCAAAAATGCGTTTCCTGACTCCTATTTACCACCCTAACATTGACAATGCCGGACGCATTTGCCTTGATGCTCTGAAGCTACCACCCAAGGTATTTATACTTCACCAAAAGTAGGCCTGCCCTGAATACTGTGAGATGCTTTGAAAGATTCTGTTTCCATAGTGTTTCTGTAAAATCATTTACGGTGAAATGCATGCGATTGAGATATCCATAGATTTTTTTTCTGCATAGATCAAATTCCAGGCCAGTGTCTGAAGGACTAGACTACAAAGCATCACATACTGTACATTGAGTATAACCCCGCCATTTCCCCATGTGCACAATGGTTGGCATTCTTATACATTCACCACATTATTCCAGGAGTTATGCATGGGTTTACAGAGTAATTTATTTACTGAGAATAGCTTATCCATGTGGGACGGTATGTGCTTGTTCAAGCTGGCCAAGGGATAGTGTTAACATAACTTGCGGATGTGCTTTTGCCCTTTCACGTTCAAAGCTGCACAAGGAATGCCAACACGCATCTGGGACATGTGCAAGCTCTGTTTACATACCGTACACGTGTTTACTGGCTTCTTGTAGTCCTGTCTGAGGTCACATACTGCCGATCCACAAGGGGGCAGAATAGGCTTATCTGGGTGTAGTGAGTAACCTTGGAGCAGAAACGGTTACTTCTTCATTTGTAGTTGTTTGTTGAACAGCATTTACATTTAGCGCCTCTAACAGAAATGCGTGGAACTGTTCCACGTGTTTGTATCACCTTGCAAGAAGGCGAGAAATGGCCCTTGCGTTGCTCGTTGTCATCGTTGCGTTGTCGTCGTACCGTGTGCCCCTTGCTTAGAGTAGGTAACAGGCCTTATGTTCTCTTCATCCCTCCCAGGGGGCTTGGAAGCCTTCTCTCAACATCGCCACCGTGTTGTCCTCCATCCAGCTGCTCATGGTGGAGCCCAACCCTGATGACCCCCTCATGGCTGACATTGTAAGTACAGGCTCTCTACCATTGGTTTACTTCGTCTGCTTAGCCTCTCAGCTATTGGTTTACTTCGTCTGCTTAGCCTCTCAGCCATTGGTTTACTAATGCTAATTGTTGCTAATATCATTGCATTGGCTGGTTGTGACTAGGGACCTATTTATAGTGCAGTTTAGCTTTAGCCTATATGTACACCTAAAGGCAGAAAAGTAAAACAACATTCGGCCTCATTCACAAAACTTTTCTTAAATTATTCTCACTTTTGTTCTTAATGTTCTTACGAAAATACGAAATGAGATTCATGATACAGACCTTTGTGTTTCTGCGCATATCCTAGGTGTATGAAATTATGGATGCTGGCTGTTTGTAAATTGTATGAGCAATCCTGTTCATGTGATTTACATAAGTTAACGGCAGTGAACAAACACCGATAAGAAAAAAATGATAAATGCCAAAATGTTCTTGGAAACTTTCTTACACGTAGTTTACGATCAAATGTGAATGAGGCCCAATGACATTTTGTGGTTTACATGCAAATTATTTTTTTGTATTCATTTTGTCTTGTGATGCAAGTACTCCATACCTCTTATTTGCGAAGGGACGTCCTCTAGAGATTCTCTTGCTACAGCAGCTAAACGGGGTTGGGCTCAGGCTGTCTGCATCTGAATTTTGAGCAGCTTTTAAAGCTGAATGCTTATTCCCCCAGTCTTCAGAATACAAGTACAACAAGCAGGTTTACTTGGAGAAAGCCAAGAGGTGGACTGAGAAGCATGCCTTTCAGCAGAACAAGGTATGCCACCTTCTCTTTCCACTTTGGATTTCTTTTGGAAAAATGTTAATGAATTTGTATAAAATTTGTGAAATTGTATTTAAAAAAAATAGATTTTCATTAGAAATGGATAAAACTCCCACACATTGTTCTCTGTAGTTTTACTTGTTTATTCTCATATTCTATGCAGGAGGTTCTTTTACTTATTTATATCCAGTCCGATTACCTGTTGGTGAATTTTCCAGGTGTGCAAACATCCCCACCTCTCTTGTATAATTATTGTATGTTTGTAGATATATTTTTGTAAAGCCCTATAAGCAGCATTTTTGATTAAATGTGCTATTTAAACAAAGGTATTTGCCTTTGAAATCAATGTCTGATCAAAGATGAAAACTTGACTGGTCTCTGTTTCCCAACTGGGGACTTGAAATTTAGATGTGTATAAAATGGCATCTTGCACCACAAGAGGGCATTGCTCAACCTTAGTTTGGACACGCTTGGTTTAAGGCTTTGCAAACTGAGATCCGAGACCCTCTGTGTATGGTTTTTTTTTTTCCACAGTCTCTTAATCATTTAACTTTTTTTTTTCTTTTTTTTTGGGGGGGGGGGGGGGAACAAAACTTCCAAACAGATTTGAGGAGAAAGAAGGCTTGCCAATTGTCTTTTCTCTAGATGATCCCACCTGCCCTGTCAGTTAATCCAGCAGTGCCTGTCAGTTGCCTGTCAGTTGCCATTCTTTGTCAGGATTTCTTGGAAGCCTCTGCTCTTAATTATTTTTTTCATTGATCTGACATTTTTATATGAAGTTATGAGCTACAGTCGCAGCCAGCACATGTATCCTGGGTGAAAATTTTTATTGTGCTCTGAAATGGGAGTTAACCAGGTGTACAGCTGTTAGGGAAATTAAGCCTCAATTAATTTGTTGGATCAAGACTAGATGCACTGTGTTCCTGGAATTATGTTGTACGCACCTCAGTTAATCATTCCAGCATAACCACCACTGTAAACCACATTCAGGACAAGGCTGTCGGATAAATGTGTTGTTTTTCTCATTGCCGCAGGACAGAACACGAATGCAGTAGTACTTTTTCGATTGATTGACATTTTCTTGGATATTCGGTCATCTTTGCACTCATTATTTTATAAAGACACTTGAGCCTAATGGAGAGTTCAAAAATTAAAAAATAGAAAATTAACCAACTAACCAGCTGACTCGTCCAGAGCCGGACTTGACTCTCGTGGCCTGCCTGAACCAACGCAATGATCGAATTTAGGTTCTGTGAGGTTTTTAAATATTCAAATGTAAAATAATTGTTCAGCATTGGTGGTGATTTGAGAATGAAGTGTGCTCTCCTGTCTTGAAAGGGCTTGGAGGAGACTGAGGGAAAAGTGCAAGGCAAACTGGATAAAACGTGCCGCAAGAGAGAAGCCCTCCACTCTGAGGGACTTCGGGATGACTCGAAGAAAGCCTGCATGTAACTCAAGGAACTTTTGCTGTTTATATTGTATATTATGTCATTGTCCATCCTGATCGTCTCTTATGTCTTCTGAAAATTATAGTGGCGTGTTTTGTGTTTGTGACGTGTGACTTGGTATTTCATGTTTACTGTTTTATTTGCTTGCTTTACAACATGTTCAATATTAAAATCTAAATCTTCATTTTCCGCCATATTTGTATTTCACATTACATACACTGTATGCATGTTTCAAAATTTCTCCTTTGGATAAATTTCCAACCTGATCACTGATCATTCTAGTGAGTGGGTGGGTCCCATTCTCTGGCATCACTGTTCTAGTGAGTGGGTGGACCCCGTGCTCTGGTATTACTCTTCTAGTGAGGGTGGGCCCCTTGCTCTGATCACTGTTCTAGTGAGTAGGTGGGCCCCATGCTCTGGCATCACTGTTCTAGTGAGTGGGTGGGCCCCATGCTCTGATCACTGTTCTAGTGAGTGGGTGGGCCCCATGCTCTGGTTAGAAATATTAATTGGATAGTCTATATTTTGTGTTTGTTGTATCCAAACATAGATTATCCTTTGTGTAAAAACTCAGTTGTAGCTTTTAAAGATTCAGGAGTGTTCAGGTTTATTATCATATGCAGTGTTTCAGCTATCACAAAAAGACCAATTAGTTCCCATGCAGGTGCATAAAGTATTTTAATAATATGAAACTAATAATTTTATTTGTCATACTTTTATAAATTGTTTACAGAGGTTCGAAAATATGTACATCCAAAATAATAAATCTGTTTTGTACAACTAAGAGCTTTAACCTTTCCATATAAAAAATTAATATATTTGTGAATAAAAAAAAAAAAACTTAAAACATATTGGGGTAGAAGGGGGAGATAGCATGCTACTTAAGAGGTAGTTACACTGTATATACAATGTCTAGCCTACTATACAACAAAACTGAAAAATATAAATCAATGTATAAATTCTGAAGCATACCGTTTTTGGTGTTATGGAATGAAATATTTTTCACATGGATAACGGTGTCCCCTTTCAGTATCTGAACATGAGCACGCATAGTTACGATCTGATTTCATCAAAGAAATATGAATTCATTTTGCTTGTTTCTCTAATACAAAAATGTGGGTACTACTTTCTGGGTTAGCGCTGAACAGTTGAAAGTAGAATGCTAAAATTATGGGATTTTTCCTGCTCCTTTTCGATGCTGTGGAGTTCATCGCAGAAACGTGCATTTGGTCATGGCGTGACCGTTTTTAGTTTAAAAACTAAAACTGATGATGCGAAAGAATGACGATCCTTTTGTAATCCTTGATCTCACGCTGCATTTAAATAATTTTTCACCCTGTGTCTCTTCTTGCCAGTGCTAATGCACGCCAAGCGCATTGCGACAAGTTAAGACACGCAATTCTAGATCAAAAGATCAAAGAATATCTTTAAGGACCTGGAGGGTACCAGTTATTTTGCCTTTGATAAACGTAGGCATGGACTATATTGCAGGATTATTCTGAAGAGCAGTTTTCCCCAACACTTCTGTGTAAGAAAAAGCATTCAGTAAAATGGATAAAACCCATTAAAGCGCATTTTGGACGAGTGGAGGATTTAAATTTGAGATAGAATATGTGTATGAGTGCCTGAAGCAATTGACCCCAGTTGTGAGCTAAAATAAATTTTCCTTAGGTTTGTGTCGAAAGGAGCAGCTCTTCAGCAGGTATTTTATGTAGCAGAGAAATCTTTACACGTGTCCTTCAACCTTTGAAAAATTAATCTCCCAGTTTTGTTTGTCATAAAAGTAAGCCTATAAATGTATCTTCTTTACAAAAGTATATAATGAACAAGTCTGTATATTTAAAAAATCTAATTTATATACATGATACATGGAAATCCAAGCTTGACATCCTATAGTATGAGAGAGTTTCTTGGATTCCGCACTTTTTTCTACAATGCCTTTGATTTGATACCACCCTTTAGCTGCCAGGATGATCCCAGGGCTATTAAAGTTCTCCTCCGCAGTCTTGAGATTTGATCCGCTGTCTCCGCAGTCGTGAGGTTGAAGCCCGGTGTGCAGTATTCCCCATTGCCCTGTGCCGTTTTCTGCGTTCAGTTCAGAGGCAAGCAAGTCATTCGTTTATAAATGAGACGAGGAGGAGGAAGAGTGGAAGCTTCCGGAAGGAAAGGGGCTGCTGCCTGTGTTCAGGTCGTCGCTTTTCAAAGGTCCTCCGCCCCTGAGAGGGGCCCCGGAGCTGTGAGTGAACGCGCCTTCTCTCCTGGGGGGCGTCTGTTGTTGGCAGGGGATGAGGGGGACGGAGGGGGGGCCGGCGCTCTCGAAGAGCATGTCCATGTCGGTGAAGGACACCAGGGCCTGCGTGGAGTCGTACGAGCTCTTCTCGGTCTCCTCGGAGATGAAGGAGTCGAGCGTCTCCTCCCGGGCTGACTGGGACCTCCTCCAGAGCAGGCGGACGTCCTCCTTGAAGTGGGGGTTGAAGAGGAGGTAGAGCAGAGGGTTGAGGCTGGCTGGGAGCGGCATGAGGACCAGCAGGACCGACTTGATGACCTCCTCGCCCACGGGGAAGAGGCTGAGCAGGGAGGAGAAGGTAAGGAAGGCCACGGGGCAGTAGAGCAGGCAGTTGGTGAAAATGAGCCAGGCCACGTGCTTGATCATGGCACAGTCCCAGATACTGTCAAACTCCCCCTTAATCAGGTCCCAGTAGAGCTTGATGTAGGTGCCAGTGATCACCAGGAAGCAGAGGGTGTTCATCATGATCAGGGCCACCATGAAGCCCATAGTTGACGGTTGCCCCTCCGGCAGGGGCGAGGGCAGGCAGAGGGGCGAGGAGCCGTACTCGCCCACCCGAAAAAGGGGTAGGGCGCCGACCACCAGGGAGAGGGCGAGGCAGCAGAGGGCGGCCGCCCGGACGCTGCTGAAGGAAGGGGACTTCCCGTAGGCCCGCACGCAGGACACCGAGACGCTGCACTGCACGGCCGCCAGGGTGAGGAAGAGGATGGACGCCTCCGAGGCGAAGACGGACAGGAACCCGGTCGCCTGGCAGCCCGGGCCGGTCTCCCAGCGGGCGCCGTGTCGGGAGAACTCCCCGAACGTCAGGGCGTCGACCAGAGCCAGCGTGCCCGTGCACAGGCCCGTCAGGAGGTTGGCCCCGCCGATGGAGCCGATGACCAGCTTCACGGGCGACAGGTAGCTGGGCGAGGCGAAGACGGTGACGATCAGCAAGCTGTTGCCCACGAGAGAAACCAAAGCAATGGCCCACACGCCGAGCCGCACCACCCAGCTGTCAAACATGTAGTCGCAGGGTTTGAAGGGGCCTGTGGAGCAAAAACAGATCATCAGATGGCTGCGAATGCAACCCATTAAAAGCACAGCATAGTTTTGCATTTCTGAGCTGTTATTGTCTATTGATGTGGGCTTACCTGGAGTAGGTGTGCACTGGATACTTGTTTGTAGTTTGGAATCTTCTACTTCAATTTGGAATTCCTCCATGTCCAAGTCATCTGCAACAAACCAGGAATTAGAGACTGCTACTAGATGACAAAAATGCATGGCCCATCCCATCTGGCAGAGCCTTAAAGAAAAGTTAATCTTATTTCAACTCGTCAGTTTGAGAAATATGAAATTGCTCAGTGTTTTGGTTGATGTCGAATGAGTTGCAGATTTGCATTTAATTTCGGAAAATGCATATTTCCTTTCATGCTGGCTGGCTTGAGTAACCATGTTTGATTATGCTTTTGTTTGTTGCTGTAATGGAATAACAGAAATTTGAGAAACGCATGTCTACCTACGCCCCTGAGTATAAATTGGCAACTTCACCATGACTACATGGAGCGAAGATGGCGGCACACACGCTATTTACTCATGTTTGTTAGGGCTCCACCTGCTTTTGATTTAAGATTCTCATTCTTCATAAAATTTCACCCTATTTTTCACCCAGAATGATAGTACTTTGACTGAACCAACGGATGAACACCACCTTACTTCTGAGATACAAAGGGAGTGTTGTCAAATCCTTTGGCACAGTGTTTCTAATGAATGTTTCGACAGTCTTCTAATAAATACAAATTGATAAGAAAAAATGAAATGGTCTTTGAGCAAATTGAAAATGGACTTCAGGGCGAGATTTCCAAAACAGTTCATGAATAAAGACTTCTCAATACGTTCTGAGAGATACATGGCAGTATGTGGGCTAAGAGGGAATCCTTATTCACCGTTACTCTAATGCAAGGTCACTGCAAAAAGGCATTTACTGTTTCATTTCATTTTTGAGGAAAGTGATCAATGTATACTTGTAAACTCCAATCTTCATTGTGTTCTTAAATTGAGAAACATTAGCCTAGGGTCAGATTGAAATTGTATTTCTCAGAAAATATGGAGGAAGTGAGAATGCTTTATTGTTTTCTGATTGTGCATTTTTTCACATTTACAATTGAAGGTATGTGTTGTCTTGCAATCGCTGTGAGAAGGTTGTTGGTCTCATAAATCTGTGTAATTGAGTACTTGACAAAATTCAGTATACGATTTGTTTCTGGTACAATGAATCCCCCTTATCTTCGTTTCTTCTTGCTCTTGTAATGTTGTCTTTTGATGACCTCCAGGGTCTCCAGGCCTTTCCATTGGGCCTCCTAATTGCGTGTAACGAGCCACACATAGCTTCCTCCACCTGCCCCTTTCAAGTCTAGACCCTGATCAGATTTCTCTGCGGAATATATACTGGAAGACAAATATTTGGACTTATTTCATCTGTCAGGTATCTATGGCTTCGTTTGGGCGTCGACATGTTTTAACGGTCTTAATTACAGGTTACACTGACAGCTAGAGGAGACCGAAATAGAGACCAGGCGATATAGCGTGTAATTGTGCTTGGTATTAACAGAGAACATCTGCAGAGTGCACCAGAAGTGCTTGACCCCCTTGAGCCTTGTTTTGGCTGCAGCTGAAAGCCAGGTGTTACTCAAACTGCGTTTGTTTCAGTTCCTTCCTGGATATAGCCCATATGTCCACATCATCATGCAAAGGCCTGGCTTATAGAGCCGTAATGGTGGATTAATCCATTAATATCAACACAGGCCCATTGACATTTGGCAAAATTATTTGATTTCTGGGCTAGGTAAAATACATAGCCCTCATATCCACTCTGCATACCGTATGTACTTGCATAAGTTGCTCTGAAGCTTGAGTCTTGTTAATGTGAATGCTGGTAATCGAATGTCAATGACTTCTTAAAGTCCCATACCGAGCATTACGGAAACAAAAACGGAAATGGTGCTCTGACAGGAGTATATGGCAGAACGCTCCGTTGTTTCATATATAAAGTGAATTTATTGATTTCAGTTGGAGAATCAATGTTTTTTTTTTTTTTTCTTCCTAAATTTTTCCTCTGATAATCAAGACAGCCCTGGCCTGTGTTGGTCATTTATTTATGAAGGCTTTCATTTGCCTTGTTTTATGGGGAACAGTGTGCCATTTCATGTGGATATTTAGCTGTGAATTTAAAAATATACACTGCATTTATACATATATACTTTTTCCAACTATGGCTACACAAAGCGCTTTGCAATTTGATGCTTCAATCACACACACACACACACACACACACCATTGGCAAAAGGAATCTCATCTTACAGTTGGTGTCGGTGTGGATGGGGAACAAGGCGATGGTCCTCTTGTGAAGCTCCTCCTCCTCGTTCCCTGCCTGCTCCACATCCCATTGGCTGCCTGCTTTGTAGTTGCTGTTGCAGGCCCCATACACACAACACTGGTACGCATACGGCATCTCTATCACCCTGTGAAAACACAATCAATAGCCGCTACGGTTTCTTACCAATCAAAGTAGCATCTTTAAAGCTACATACATCAAACTTTATTCTTTATTCCTATGCTAGATTTCTTTGTTGTGACTTGTTGACAGACTTTACAGATTTATATGAGGTTTTTTGTGCTTGATCATCCTTTGCCTTTGAGCCAACCAAACAAGTATTCATAATTTTATTATACATCTGTTCAATTGGCAAGTTAGCATTTTAGCTATCATTAATAATCAACTCGGTGGGTCACTGAAATGCGCTGAAGTACAGAAGCTAAAATAGTTTGAGGGCTGCTTTTATTTGAGCCTTTTCCTCTTAATTCTGGTTACATTGCTGATATAACAGATAATACTGGTTAAGTGGAGTCTCACAAATATGCTGGGCTACATAAATATTTGTGAACATTCACAAATATTTCTGATAGCTTGTGAGTTAACTTGTAGCTTAAGACTATATTGAATTGGCAGCTTGTATGAAGTGTTCTTTCATGTTGACAAACATTAGCATTCTCATTTTAGGCCGACTTAGTGACACCAAAGAAAAACTTGACATCTTTGACACGACTTGGAGATTTTTATACCTCTAGAAACAGGCTAGCACCCAGGGCAATCCGGCCCTAGGATTTTGGTGGCCCAGAACAATTCTGTCAGATGCGTTTGCGTTGGGGGGGGGGGGGGGGGGGGGGGGCGGTTCTATTGGTAAAAAAATTAGGGAATGAATAACGTAATTATGAAAACTTAACGTTATTTACCTTAGATAAACATTGGATTGTGTGGCCCCCCCCTCGTAGTTGTGTGGCCCCCCCTAGCGGTTGTGGCCCTAAACAATCGCATACTGCGTTTATGCCATGGGCCGGCCCTGCTAGCACCAAACTGCATTATCACTAGGGCCAGTAGCAATTACTTAGTGGCACAGCCAGAAGTGGAGTGTAATTCTTGATTTAAAAATGTTTTAAAGCAATAAAAAGAAAGATCATATTTAATGTGAGAGTTTAGATCTGTAGCTGTTGTGAGGCACTGTGGATAAGGATTTGTGTGTTGGAGCTGGCGTCTGTTCGTCTGTTGATCTTTGTTACCACTGTTTTTGTTTTTTTTTTTTCGTGTCACTTTGACATCGTGCATGGTTCAACCAGAGCCACGTAAGGTTTGTGGTTTGGAGCGGATCCACTGCTTTTGAGTGCTGAGAAGTAAAGACATTTGCAGGGCTCTGCTTTTCGAAAATAACTTGGTGAAACTGTTGAGTGACCTGCAAGGAATGTGATGTCAGCACCCGTAATGTAACACCAGTAGAAACTAAATCTACTCTTAAGAACAAAGAAAGGAAAATACTACGGTTTCATAGAACATTGGAAAGGAGGAAACCGCTCACTGGGCTATTAAGTCCTTTTCTGATCTTATGTTTTTATCTGAACCTTTCATCTTGTAATTATTATATTTACATTTTTTTTTTGCCAGTTTGGAATGCTGTAACATTTTATTGGTCCGTCTTCTGTCAGAGTCCGGCTGGCATGTGGGTGTTCAGAATCACATGGAGCCAGGTGGGGTACATCCCCTTGACATTATGGCCAACTGTGCATTGGCCCATAGAGGTCCCAACCATGATCCACACTGGAATGGTCAGGATTGCCTTTGGGACCCCTGGGGAGCTTCGTGAGCCACTGCAGCTCAAACAGCTACTCAAGATCTCGGCTATTTTAGCGCAGTGGAAACTTGTTTAAAAACGGGCCGTGCCGATGTTAATGCCGCATCACTATTGGGTCAGAAGGTGTAGCAGTGTTCCTCTCCCATGCAGTCCTACAGGTTGCTCGTAGCATTGGCCTACCTCATCTTGGGGAAGTCCTCCGCGGTGAAAGCCCCAGACAGTGCCAGATTGCCCCTCAGCTTGAGGTGGGTCAGGCCCCCGAGCCCCTCCAGGGGTAGGATGCTGAGCCGGTTCTCCGTTAGGTCCCTGTTAAGAGGAACATCGTCAGGGGCGTGGCTGCCGCATAGCTCCTTCCAGCCCTACCTGGATTCTCAAACTCCCCTGGGCCCTGTTTCACAGAGCAGGATTACTCAGTTAGCTGGATAACTGCGCTGAGTAAAATCTGGAACCCTCCCTAATCTGGAACTTGGACTGAAGTAAAAAGAACTGCTCCGGGTTTGCTCAGCACAGTTAACCAGCTAACTCAGTAATCCTGCTTTGTCCCACCTAGAGACCCCCTTGGGTTGTAACTAATCTCCCGATCAATTAAAGTGCTAAGAACAGGCTTAAGTTATATATTTTTAGGCTTATTTTTTCTCATTTGAACTCCACACATCATTCAACCAATCTGTAATTTGATTAATTTAAATATAATTACCTTTTAATTGAACTGAATTGAATTATACAAGCAAGTCATCCACCACATTGAACATTACATTAAACATTAGTTGATCTGGCAGATTAAAAGTGCTTGAGTGTGGGTATGGGACATTTATTTGTGGTACAGCCATTTCTCTGGACTTAAGAGCGTATGTCCTCCCTCAGCACACAGTAGTGGTGTCCAATGAAGAAAAGTGAATCGCTCCTTACAATTCAGTGACTGCAAGTGTGGCTGGAACAAAAATTTGAATACAGTGGGGAACCCCAGGGCCAAGTCTGAGACCCCCACGTGCTGCCTGTAACCCCAGATTCTGGGCTTACGTTTTCATACAGATGTAAAAGCCTACTTCCCGAGTGAGCTTATTTAAGTCCTCTGTTTTCTCCTTAGTATGGCCTTGACGTAATAAAGTTCAATTCATAAGGACTTCAAAACATGTTTGTCCACTTCACCCGCTGCCGTTGCTTTCCATAAATGCGACTGAAGCTACTTAACCAATGCCAGGGAAAGCATTTTCACAGCGAGACAAACGCAGACATAATGGATCGAGAAATCCAAATGTTTATGTAAGCTAACGGCTCTTGGCAAGTTGAAGTCTCATTAAAGTTTCAGATTCTTGGATGGGGTCCCTGAGAGTGTCGCCAGATTTAAATTTCGGTATGTTGTATTTAAAAAAGGCTCCACTATCTGTTGAACGTGGCATTCAAAGACTTACAGCTTCACCAGGCTCCGCAGGGACGCGAAGGCGTCGTGGTGTATGGTCTCAATGCGATTCCAACTCAGGTCACTGGAACAGAGGCAAACCACAAGAAATGTTCAATCTTGTAGATTAAAAGATAATATCTGCGCACCGGTATAAAGATACAATGCAGTTTAAGAAAAATATTGGTCCTGGTTTTCTGAGCGCAAAACCAACAGCGTGGTTTCAAAAAGCTTTTTGGACTAGGAGTGTTCATCTAGTTTTAGGTTCCTTCTGTCCACATGTCTTTTGTGAGCTGAAAGTAAAGCCTGATTGGAGTAAAACTCTACTCTGATTGGAGAGACATAGAGTGCACTGTTCACATTCTGTCATTCCCGGCTGATCTTGACCACAAGGTGGGAGTGTTGCGCAGACGATGGGTTAGCCGGCTGCTGGGTTACAGCCAGCTTTCAGCACGCTGACTCCCGCGAAACCGACAGGGGGACACGAAGCAGGACCCGAGCCGCTGCACGCACCAGTCCCGCACCGCCAACAGCTCTTACGCGCTCTGAGACCACAGTACAATGGGCAGAGCACAAGTGAACGAGCGAGGGGTTTCGCTCTGGAGGGGGCAGGTGCAATGAGGGCTTCAGGTATCTATTGGGAATACCCCCCCCCCCCCTCCTTCCCATAACAAAAATATATATTGGAATATGTTATTGAAGGTGTACGTGACACATAGATGGTAACAATAAAATAAAAACATACAATATGACAACAGTATATTTGTCCCAACCCTTTTTGTATCATGAAAGGGTATTTTTATGAATGTTCCATACATATACGTTTCTCCTAAACATCAGGTTTATGTCCATTCGTGCATATTTATGAGGCGTTTAAAGTGTGTTTGCTGCGCACTCACAGTGACCGCAGGGACCCGAGCTGCTGGAACGTGCTGGAGGTGATCTCCCGGATCAGATTGTGCTGGAGGCCTCTGCGAAAGCACCCAAACAAAAGGGCTAAGAGGGCTGCCCCTTTACTCCACAAAAGGAGAGGAGGGCTCCATTAAAACAAGAAGCTTGCCGGCTAGCTTGACTTGAATTATAAGAAAATAACTGAAGAAGTCAAAAGACTAACTTCTAAAAGGAAATGCTTGCACTCTTGAAAAATGTTGTGCAATTGTGTGTATTAATATGTTGTAGTACACAGAAAATCATTTATGAATAACCATGGTATTGATTTACGTGTATTATCAGTTAAGAGATTTCTCCTGAGTGCACTTGCTTGAGAGCCATTTTGCCTCACACACACATGCACATACACACGTACATACACACACACACATATACACACATATGTACACACATACGCATGCACGCACATACATACGCACATACACTCATGCACACACGCGCACGCACACAAACACACACGCACATACACATGCCAGCGCGCACACACACAGACGCGCATACACAAAAAATGCACACGCACACACACAAACACACATACAGACACTCGCACAAACACACGCACATACACACACATGCACGCACATGCACGCATACAGACAAACTCACACAAACACACACTCACACACATACACAGATGCACGCACACACATACACACACAAACTCACACAAAGACACACACACATACACATGCACATACACACGCACACACACACACATACACACATACACACACACATACAGACACAAACTCACACAAAGACACACACACTCACACACATGCACATACACACAGATGCACGCGCACACACATACACACGCACACACACGCAAACTCACATTTCCTGGAGCCGCTGGCAGTGATAGAAGCTGGGCAGCTCCTCTATCTGGTTGTGAGACAGCTCCCTGTAAAACACGGAGAGGACAGACTTTACTGCCAAGCACATGGACGCCTGCTGCTCGCATTTTCTGCAGTTACAGGTGAGCGAGGAGCTGAAAACCGTGCCTTCAGTTCCTATAAAAAGATGCCAGATTTAGGAGACGCAGGCTGATGTTTTAATAGACAGAGATGCAGTCTGGGACATGCTGGTTGGTTTCTCATCTTTTCTACAGTCCATTAATTATAACTCCTTCTCAAAGGTGCACTTGACCCCCTTTTAAGATGCCATAATTTAAGTTCTCCTTGTGAAATCGACAAGCTCCTTCTTGTGCAAAGCCATGTTTCTCATTGTGGAGCGTACAGGATGATTCAGACATTGTGCAGTGCACTCACCACAAGCCCTAGAAAATCTTAACCATGACAGAGTGTATAAGAGCACTAAAATGTTCCACTTATGCCTGCCTTTGCAAGGGAATCATTTCTTAACTGTGGTAATGGCATATTTCACAGTCATATTTGTTTTTCTTTCTGCTTTGTGTTTCTAAGTGTTTCTGCATTGACCATAATAAGCATTTCTATTTCAGTAGGAAATAGAACATTTTGAGAATATAAAAAAATATATTATCAAGATATTGCACCACTTCACAATATGGCAAATTATATATATATATATATATACACACACAGTATATATTGCAGTACAATCCAAATGTATTCGGCCACTTGTGGTTCTCTTTAGAAAAACTTATAAAAATATAATAATAATAATAATCTCAGACACGACTTTCCTCAAAATGGCCTCCTTTGGATTTTTACAAATGTATTTATTACAAATAAAAAATAAAAGCCTATCCAATCATTTTGCAAAGTGAAAGGTGGAGGGGTAGGAGGGAGATAGAGGGGTAATTAAATCAACTGAAGTCTTACCTACCATAAGCTTTTTTAAAACCACAGGTAGCCTAATACCTTTAGACAAAAGTTGCAAGAATTATGGCAAGGAAGAAGGAGTTAGGTTAGATGTTCAGGGATAAGTGAACATATTATGGCAAGGAGGTTATTCCCAGAAATTGCAAAGCAGCTTAAGATTTCCAGGTGCACTGGAAAACTCTTTCTTAAGAAGTCCATGCATTTATAATGCACTGCAGTGCAGTACACTTCCTGTCTGTGTGAGCGTGCCCAGTGCCCCCGGTTTACAGGTGTGTGGCTGCAGTGCGAGAGGCGTGTGGGCGTGGTTTTCTGGTTTGTGGGCATGTGGGCGTGGTTTGTGGGTGTGTGGGCGTGGTTTGCAGGCGTGTGGGCGTGGTTTGCAGGCGTGTGGGCGTGGTTTGCAGGTGTGTGGGCGTGATTTGTGGGCATGTGGGCGTGGTTTGTGGGCATGTGGGCGTGGTTTGCGGGCGTGTGGGCGTGGTTTGCAGGTGTGTGGGTGTGATTTGCGGGCGTGTGGGCGTGGCTTTCGGGCGTGTGGGCGTGGTTTGCGGGCGTGGTTTGCGGGCGTGTGGGCGTGGTTTGCGGGCGTGTGGCTGCGGTGGGAGAGGCAGGACTCACAGCACTCGCAGGCTGGGCAGCTGCTGGCACAGGCTCCGGGGCAGGGAGGTGAGTCCGGCCCTCGTCAGGGTCCTGAAACACACAAGCGCTGGACATGTCAGTTCCCGGGGGCCTTTTGTCCCACGCGAAGCGAGCGGGAAACCCCGGTCAGGCGACACTAACTGCCAGAGACAGAGGGCACAATGGACCCCCCCCACCCCCACCCGGCCCACCACCGTCCCCTCGCCATGGCGACCAGTCCCCTAATCATCCTCTGAATGGGAGTCCTGTTCTCTGTCCTCCCTGCCAGGATGTGCCTTCGTGGGTTTTCCATTTAAACAGAGGCCTACGTCTTTCTCTACTGCTGTCAGTAGGAAGGGGCAAATTCTGTTAATTAACGCTGACACGAGAACAATTGGACGCAAGCTAGCCAGACCCATTAAGAAAACAAAATGTGCACCAATGTATTTCTTTAGCAAAATAATAAAATAAAAGACAGCACATAATGCCATTATCCAATCAATGGGCGCAGAATGCTGAAGAGGCCTTCTCGTGTGTCTCCATTGGTCACTAACACCACGCTAGCACCAAACTTGGCATCGGGGAAAGGAAAGCACGTATATTTCTTTGGGAACCCACATTTTTTAAATGAGCGAGGTTGACACGGGCAGCTCAGCGAGAGTACGTGCAGCAGGTCCTGAGAGCACGCATGCCAAACCAGCACACCAGTGTTGGGGTAATGGGCCTATGTTTGGACAGTAGGATAGCCCTGTCATTGTACTGCGCCCGAATCGTTTGACACGTGAGACGTGCATTCTCATGCCTAAATGTTACGCGCAATAACGTCCAGAATATTGCCCCTGCCATGTTCCACGGTCAAAGAGTCATTGATAAACTACCATTATTTCCTTTATTGCAGCCCAAACCAGGTACCATTTAATTTCGGCTGGTCCTTCTGTTCAGCGTAGCATCACGACAGAAAATATAATAACTTCTCCCTGAATACAGCATCGTGCCAATTTACACTCGGACAGTTTCTGGTGGGATCTGTCCGCGGACACAGTGTCCAGCGTCCTTCAGTGTCAGCCGAGCCTGCGTTTGATAGGCTGTGATCGGGGTTGTGGTCAATTCCAATTTAGTCCTTTCAGGAACATCCTGTGAGGATTTTTCAATGAATTCAAATGTAATGCATTTTCTGAATTATAATGAACTAATGACCCTAATGTTCAGCCAGAAGCTGTATGGAAGCCACGATAAACACATGGTTCAGGTCCAGGTCCAGGAGTCACGACTGCAGCTGGTGGTGAACATGTACATCCAAGGACTGAACTGTATGCATTTGGCATTTGTGTGGTTGGTAATGAGCGGTTACAGACTGAACCTGTGTGACAGACGACCTCTGGGCTTGTGGTGGCCCTGGCTGCTGACATTCCCAACCTTCAGTATCCCTTTTTCCTTCTCAGGTATGCCTTTTTTCCCCGGTTTGGAATGCCCGATCACGTACGGGGCGAGATCGGCCTGCTACGAACTCCGCAGCCGACGCCAGAGAGCGTAGACGAGCGCCCAGGCACTGCCCTCCCAAGCACACAATGCACCCGGTTTCCACACCGCAACCCGCTAGCCAAACTTGTGCGGATATCTGAGCACGAATCTGTGTATCACTGCACGTTTCTTTATCTCAGAGAGGGAAGTGACACAATGAAGAGAGAGGCTAAACTGAGATGCAACTGAGCAAGCTACTTTTCCACCTTGAAGTAATTAAAGGCATTTACTGGTGTTGAAAGAAATTAATTGAAGAAAAAAAAAACATTTTAAGGAAACGATTGAGATGGAATCCTATTTTTCAGCATTTTCACTATATTGGGGGTGTGATTCAGTTTGCATATTAATCCTGTAACATGATCGAGCTGAATTTTACGACCTGTTTTACAGCCATATAGTTTCTCAGTCAAGCATTTGCGTGTGTGTGTGTGTGTCTTGTGCGTGTGTTTGTGTGCTGGCATGTGCATACGTATGTGTGAAAAAGATCAAGGACACTTACAGAATCTCCAGGCTGGTGGTTCCTTTGAGATCAGGGAATTCTCTTATTTCTGTAGCTCCGTTCAGGGACCTGAGAGGGACAGTGAGAGCTCAGCGCGGGGTGAAGTGCGGCGCGCTCGAGCAGAGGCAGGCCCCGCAGGCCGCAGAGGACAGAGCAGCCTCGGGGGCGTTGCCGAGCATTCAGAACTGTGATCTGAACCCCGTTAAACTGAACCCCGTTGGACTCTCACACTCACAGCTCATTTTGTTGTACAAGAGAGCAAACTAGCATGCGTCTTGCCCCCTTCCAAAAACAACTCCATGACACCATGTAGAACGAGCAGCCTGGAGGTTGTGTTCTTTCATTCAGCACCTCTCCTTTCCTCAGCACATCATTTATTATTTCTAAGGACGTGTAAAGAGAGAGATTTATAAAGTACCAGGTTCACAGACTTCGTCCAGGCAAGGACATACCCCTGTGTGGGTGCTGTTGCCGAGCACGGTGACTGACATTGACCTTTAGCAGGTCATACACATTTGTGCAAGCGCACAGTTGGGTTTAATACTTGATTCTGATTGGCTGACAGGGTGCTGATTATTTTTCTATAGCTTGCATGGTGAAACCATATAATTCATCTTTAGCAAGTAATTCCAAAATTCATGAGTGGAGATTGATGCATTTACAGATTTAAGTGACAGAAACAAAGTAACAAGTTAATAATATCACACCGCAATAGATTGGGGTTAAAAAAAATATATATCTCAAGAGATTAATAATATCCATGTAATAATTTCAACATTGACTTTCCAGCTAGTGGAACTTGCAGGCTGAGAGGGGGGCAGTTCCGGTTACTCACAGCGTGTGCAGCTTGGGTAAGAACTGGAAGGCGGATCTGCCCACAAACTGGATGGGATTCTCATAGAAATGACTGCAAGGGAAAGAAAAACAAAAGCACAATTACTCATGCTTCCGTTTCAGCAAACTGAAGCTGTTTATCGGCTGTCACTGGAAGAAAGATGCCCATGAGCATTATCAGAGTGGTTACAAAGTAGAAGGTGATTTAGTTTTGGATTTTTCAAGAAGTCAACCTGCAGAATTTGCCTGATATACTTGGCTGGAAAAGAAAGAATCAAGTGGGGCTTGAGCGATTAGGGGGGCGGCCATGTTGGCGGTTGGGGCTGTTTTTTAGGAGAGGAGCCCATTGGCCATAAGAAGCACTCACATGGTCTGCAGGAGAGGGTTCCCTACGAAAGCCCGCTCAGGAATGGCCTTGATGTTATTGTTGTGGAATCCCCTGTGTAGAATGCACAAATCTCATGTCATCATCACTGCCATACGCAAGTACATGGCCATGTCTTATTTTCAAATTATAGACTGTTGACTAAATATAGCACTAGATGTAATAATGTGATTCTGACACATTTATGACAGCCTATTCTCTTCACAATCCTGAAGATGCAGCAGATGGTAGGCTGCAACCAATCTCCCTGTGGTTATAACCCGGCCACCTCTGGTCACTGAGCGTGTGGATGTCACACAGATATGTGGCAGCTACTCTGCTCAGGAGCCCAGGAGCCCTTATTCATCCACAGAACAGAGGCCAAGTTAGGTAGGCGTCTTGTGCCTTCTGTGCCAAAATACATTGCTTTGTGTGTACACTGATCTTGTTTTATTTTTAAAAATAATTTCAGGAAAACCCATTCCTGCTCTTATTCGAAGTAGTCAGGAGAGTTTAGCTGTTGGTGACTGAGTTTCAGAGCCCGTTAATGTGTGGTGAGCACGCTCCATGTCACAAACAGCACCTGTCTCTCAAAAGCTGAAAACACTTGAGCATGTGAGAAGGAAGGCTTTAAAGATGAAGATGTAGGATTTGAGAAGCTCAGCGCACTGTTCTCAGTGAAGCTGCAGGCTTGCTGAAGCTCAGCGCACTGTTCTCAGTGAAGCTGCAGGAGAAGCTCAGCGCTCTGTTCTCAGTGAAGCTGCAGGATTGCAGAAGCTCAGCACACTGTTCTCAGTGAAGCTGCAGAAGCTCAGCGCACTGTTCTCAGTGAAGCTGCAGGAGAAGCTCAGCACACTGTTCTCAGTGAAGCTGCAGAAGCTCAGCGCACTGTTCTCAGTGAAGCTGCAGGATTGCAGAAGCTCAGCGCACTTTTCACACTCACAGTTCCTGAAGCTTGGTTAGGGTCCTGATGGCCACTGGGAACTCCTGCAGGTCATTGTAGTTCAGGTCTCTGAGAAGAAGAGACAACTGTCACATTGGCAAAAAGGAGAAATGACTGTGCTGTGAATTCATCTTAAAACATCTTTTAGGTTGTGTGCTTGCTTCTTTTACAGATTTCTTTGTGTGTTCATGGGGTTTGCGTGTATGCATGTTCATTGCACATTGCTTTCCTTAGTTAATTTTCCCTTGCTTAAGTAGAAGATCAAGATCAAGATCAGAACACCAGCAATATAACATTTGGTTATGACTGTTTGCTGACGGAGACAACTAGTTTGATAGTCTTGGTCTTACATCTGACAACCTCTATTTCACAAGGTCTTTATGTTGGAATGTGCATTTAATGGCTGTCTAGGAAACAAGGAATTAAGCCAGAGAAAAAAACGTCCCTGTTGTCATGGTTCTGAAACCTCCTGTGCAGGTGTCGCAGGAACGTGTTTGCATGTGAATTGATGTTTTCAAAAGATTCCATTGTTTTACTCCAGTTTTTCTTCAACTTGATTCCGCTCAAAATGAAAGGGAACAATTATCAAGAAAAGCCTTTAATTCAAGAAAGCTTCTTTTTTATGGCGCTGTGTTTGCACTCAATATGAGAGGAATTAAAAGGAAAAGAAAATATATAGAAATGACTGTGTGTGTGTGGGGCGGGGGCGGGGGGGGGGGGGGGGGGGTAAATAGGCCTGGATTTAGCCCCAGGACTCCTCTTAGTGGCCCAGCCCTTGTGGTCATGATAGCTTCTCCATAGACTATCAAAATACCCGACTGACTGCGCCTCATTATCCGTGTAATTATAAGTCTTACCCTTCAGTGTTAAGCGTGAGCTTTCAAAACGCTCTAAATGTTTATGTTTAGGGGAAGGTTTCTGGCACAGGGCCCACGCCTTTTGAACTGAGTCCTTGAATTAAAGGAGACCTGAGCCCAGGTGAGGTTTTGCACAAGCATGTCCTCTGCACGTGCGTGTGTGTGTGTGTGTGTGTGTGTGTGTGTGTGTGTGCGAGTGTGTGCGTGTGTGCGTGTGTGTGTGTCCGAGTGTATGTGTGTGTGTGTGTGTATGTCTGCGTGTGTGTGTGTGTGTGTGTGTGTGTGTGCGTGCGTGCGTGTGTGTGTGTGCGTGCGTGTGTGTGTGTCCGAGTGTGCGTGTATGTCTGCGTGTATGTGTGTGCGTGCATGTGTGTGTGTGTGTGTGCGTGCGTGTGTGTGTGCGAGTGTATGTGTGTATGCATGTATGTCTGTGTGTGTGTGTGTGTGCGAGTGTATGTGTGTATGCATGTATGTCTGTGTGTGTGTGTGTGTGCGAGTGTATGTGTGTATGCATGTATGTCTGTGTGTGTGTGTGCGAGTGTATGTGTGTATGCATGTATGTCTGCGTGTGTGTGTGTGCATGCGTGTGTATGTGTCTGAGTGTATGTGTGTGTGTGTGTGCGTGTATGTCTGCGTGTGTGTGTGTGTGCAAGTGTGTGTGTGTGTGCGTGTGTGTGTGCGAGTGTATGTGTGTGTGCATGTATGTCTGCGTGTGTGTGTGTGTGTGCATGTGTGTGTGTGTGTGCAAGTGTATGTGTGTGCGTGTGTGCATGCGTGTGTGTGTGTGCGAGTGTATGTGTGTGTGTGTGCATGCGTGTGTGTATGTCTGTGTGTGTGTGTGTGTGTGCGAGTGTATGTGTGTGTGCATGTATGTCTGCGTGTGTGTGTGTATGTCTGTGTGTGTGCGTGTGCGTGTGCATGCGTGTGTGTGTGTGTCGCAGGGGGTGGCTAATGCATGAGGCAGAGGTCCATGCACGTTCCACTGCTAGCTGTGTGGACGGCTCTTCTGCTGGTGGACACCACAGCTGCAGGCCAGCTGCCCAAACAACAACCCACCCCTCTAACCCTAACACACCCCCCAAACCTTAACCCTAACACACCCCCCAAACCCTAACCCCAACCCACCCCTCTAACCCTAACACACCCCCCAAACCCTAACCCCAACCCACCCCTCTAACCCTAACACACCCCCCAAACCCTAACCCTAACACACCCCCCAAATCCTAACCCCAACCCACCCCTCTAACCCTAACACACCCCCCAAACCCTAACCCCAACCCAACCCAACCCTAACCCTTATACACACCCCCAACCCTAACCCACCCCCCCAACCCTAACCCTAACCCACCCCCATAACCCTAACCCTTATACACACCCCCAACCCTAACCCCAACCCACCCCTCTAACCCTAACACACCCCCTAAACCCTAACCCTAACATACCCCCTAAATCCTAACCCCAACCCACCCCTCTAACCCTAACACACCCCCCAAACCCTAACCCTAACACATCCCCCAAATCCTAACCCCCACACACCCCAAAACCCTAACCCTAACACACCCCCCAAACCCTAACCCCAACCCACTTCAACCCTAACCCTTATACACACCCCCAACCCTAACCCTAACCCACCCCCCTAACCCTAACCCTTATACACACCCCCAACCCTAACCCCAACCCACCCATCTAACCCTAACACACCCGCCCAATCCTAACCCCCCAACCCCTCTAACCCTAACACACACCCCAAACCCTAACCCCCCTAACCCTAACCCACCCCTCTAACTCTAACCCACCCCCCTATCCCTAACCCCAACCCACCCCCCTAACCCTAACCCCAACCCACCCCCCTAACTCTAACCCCAACCCACCCCCCCAACCCTAACAATCCACCCCCCTAACTCTAACCCTAACCCACCCCCCCAACCCTAACAACTCACCCCTCTAACCCTAACTTACCCCCAACCCTAACCCCCCTAACCCTTACCCACCCCCCCAACACCCCCCTAACCCAAACCCACCCCACTAACTCTAACCCATCCCCCTAATCCTAGCAGGACTAGCAGGAGAAATAACATATTTTATTTCTCTTTTAATATAAATTCATTGTTACATTTTAAAATCGTGTAAAAACAATTTTCCTTGGTTATAGCAGTCCCAAGAAAGACACTGGCCAAACGGGTAAAGATACAATGAACGGGAGACAAAACGATTCACGACAGATGTACCGTTTGAGATGTCTGGTTTTGCTCTCCGTATGCTTGGAAAAATAATCGGCCTTCTATTTTTGCATTTGTTCTGATACGGTCCAGCAGAATGATGCTTTCAATTTCCTGAACCGACCAGTGATCCTACACTCCACATGCCCTACCATAGCGTGGGCTGGGCTATAGGCTGGCTACTCACACAGCCGCACAGTACAACCCACCCAGACTATAGGCCTGTTATACACACAGACACACAGTACAACCCACCCAGACTATAGGCCTGTTAGACACACAGCCGCACAGTACAACCCACCCAGACTATAGGCCTAGTTACTCACACTAACACACAGTACAACCCACCCAGACTATAGGCCTGTTACTCACACTAACACACAGTACAACCCACCCAGACTATAGGCATGTTACTCACGCAAACATACAGTACAACCCACCCAGACTATAGGCCTGTTATACACACAAGCACACAGTACAACCCACCCAGACTATAGGCCTGTTACTCACACAAACAACACACAATACAACCCACCCAGACTACAGGCCTGTTATACACACATACACACAGTACAACCCACCCAGACTATAGGCCTGTTACTCACAAACAACACACAATACAACCCACCCAGACTATAGGCCTGTTATACACACAGTGTCATGGTCCTGTTTTCCTGTCTGTGTTTCCCTTGTTGGGCCGCCAGATGGCGGCACTTCTGTTTTGTGTCCTGCTCCCCCCCTGTTAATTGTATGATTGTTTCATTGTCTCGTTATCCCGTCATTGTTCCCACCTGTGTCTTATCCCCTCCTTTTAGTTTGATTGCTTTTTGAGTTCACCTGTGTCTTGTTACCCCTGTCTATTTAAGTTCTCTGTTCCCTTGACTCGGGTGCTGGTTCCTTGTGTTTGTTGCCCAAGAATGTTCAGACCTTTTATACCTGCCTGCGTTTTTTTTTTACCTGTTTGTGTTTGTTCCCGAGTTGTGTTTGTTTCCAATCTCTGTTGCAAACTGTATTTACCTGCCTGCGTTTGTTCTCACTTGTGTTTGTCCCCGAGTTGTGTTTGTTCTGACTTATGTTTTGTTTCGGATTGAATATACCTGCCTGTGTTTTGTTTGACCTGTCCTTGTGCTCTGTTTGACCTGCCCTTGTCCTCTACCTGCCTGTGTTCTGCACTGCCCATGTTTGTGAGTTCCTCTTGTTTTCTGTTTTATTTAGATATTTTTTGAGTTGGTGTTTTTGCCCTTCGTGTCCTTTTATGTTCCCTGGTTGTTTGCCGTGTTAGTAAAGTCTTTGTTAATTTTCCCTTTTGAGTTTGTGTTTTTTTTTCCCTCTGCGTTTGGGTCCCCCCTACCCGGACCGTCACACACAGATACACAGTACAACCCACCCAGACCATAAGCCTATTACACACACAAACACACAGTACAACCCACCCAGACTATAGGCCTGTTATACACACAAGCACACAGTACAACCCACCCAGACTATAGGCCTGTTACTCACACAAACAACACACAATACAACCCACCCAGACTACAGGCCTGTTATACACACAGACACACAGTACAACCCACCCAGACTATAGGCCTGTTACTCACACAAACAACACACAATACAACCCACCCAGACTACAGGCCTGTTATACACACAGACACACAGTACAACCCACCCAGACTATAGGCCTGTTACTCACACAAACAACACACAATACAACCCACCCAGACTACAGGCCTGTTATACACACAAACACACAGTACAACCCACCCAGACTATAGGCCTGTTACTCACACAAACAACACACAATACAACCCACCCAGACTACAGGCCTGTTATACACACAAACACACAGTACAACCCACCCAGACTACAGGCCTGTTATACACACAGACACACAATACAACCCACCCAGACTACAGGCCTGTTATACACACAGACACACAGTACAACCCACCCAGACTACAGGCCTGTTATACACACAGACACACAGTACAACCCACCCAGACTACAGGCCTGTTATACACACAGACACACAGTACAACCCACCCAGACTATAGGCCTGTTACTCACACAAACAACACACAATACAACCCACCCAGACTACAGGCCTGTTATACACACAGACACACAGTACAACCCACCCAGACTATAGGCCTGTTACTCACACAAACAACACACAATACAACCCACCCAGACTACAGGCCTGTTATACACACAAACACACAGTACAACCCACCCAGACTATAGGCCTGTTACTCACACAAACAACACACAATACAACAAACCCAGACTACGGGCCTGTTATACACACAAACACACAGTACAAGCCACCCAGACTACAGGCCTGTTATACACACAAACACACAGTACAACGCACCCAGACTATAGGCCTGTTACTCACACAAACAACACACAATACAACCCACCCAGACTACAGGCCTGTTATACACACAGACACACAGTACAACCCACCCAGACTACAGGCCTGTTATACACACAAACAACACACAATACAACCCACCCAGACTACAGGCCTGTTATGCACACAGACACACAGTACAACCCACCCAGACTACAGGCCTGTTATACACACAGACACACAGTACAACCCACCCAGACTACAGGCCTGTTATACACACAGACACACAGTACAACCCACCCAGACTACAGGCCTGTTACACACACAAACAACACACAATGCAACCCACCCAGACTACAGGCCTGTTATGCACACAGACACACAGTACAACCCACCCAGACTACAGGCCTGTTATACACACAGACACACAGTACAACCCACCCAGACTACAGGCCTGTTATACACACAGCCGCACAGTACAACCCACCCAGAATACAGGCCTGTTATACACACAGACACACAGTACAACCCATCCAGACCATAGGCCTGTTACTCACACAAACAACACACAATACAACCCACCCAGACTACAGGCCTGTTATACACACAGACACACAGTACAACCCATCCAGACCATAGGCCGGTTACTCACACAAAAACTCAGGATCTTCGGAGTGCATGCTTTCTATTACCACTGCTCCAGATTATGCAGGTTACATTGACCTGGCTCACATTACCCGTAAGGGATCACAGTCCATGTGGATTAGCTCTGACATTCTGCCTTAATTATAACCGAAATAAAGCCCGCATTCATATACACGGTGCACAGCTCACCGTTTCTGACGTGTCCACAACATGCAATTGTTTCCTAGTATTAGCAGTCAGAACAGGACAGCAGAGATCTAACTTATGCAGTTTGGCATATTAATTATGGTGGATCTGTATTTCTGAAGTGCAATCTCAAATTCACACCCCCCCCCCCCCCTCACACGCACATAGAGTACTTTCTTACTGTTTGCACTGTCCTATTAGAAATATTATTACCACTTATACAGTTGCCACTGGATTAATCAGGTCTTCCTTCTGAAAACAGCCATTCATAGGAGTGAGTATTTCTGTAGTGAACTGAAAAAGCAGGACTTTCATTGGAACTCTCTATATTTGTCGTAAAGGGCCTTGGTTTGATATAACTCTATATCACTCACTGATGCGGAATAGCCCAATATCAAAAAGCATTTTCACACGACCTTTATCACTCAGATGGTGTCATTGAGACTGAAGTCTCTTGCAGGACCGACGAGGGGTCCACAGTACAAATAAATTTACAACACACAGAATTTATATACGTTTTTTATAATGTAATTTTTACAACATTTATACGCTTAATATAGACGTTGCGTGCATGTAATATTTAGAATGAAGCGTCTGTAATATTTCAGCCACAATATGTTCTGTCTGAATTAAGCCTGTTTTCTGTTCTTCAGTCACCAGGCAGTTATTTTAAATATGCCTGGAATTCCATGCTGTAAACTGCACATCTGATTTTTTTGCTTTATTTTATTTGTTTTTGTGATAACTTCTGAATGAAGGCTGAAGTTGGATAATTGATATATCCCAGCCCCCAAAACTTCCCATAAACTCTGGTGTCAGTCTTTGCACTTCAGTTGGCCATTAAAAAGCAGGTGTAAAACATTCCCTTCACCTCTCTGACTCACTCTCCGCCTCTTAAATTCATTTCACGTCATGTTCCAGTGCTCAGAAAATTTACAGCAAATATTTTAAATCAGATTTATTTTCACACAGCATTTCTTGCCAAGAATCTGGATTGGATTCTAACAACTGCAAAAGTGAGATGCTTTATACGTCAATGAAGGCTGTTCCCTCCCCCACTTTATATTATATTTAAAGCACTTGAATTAGCCAAGAATCAAACAGCAGCAGTCCTCTGATTTATTTAATCAATGCATAGTTTTATTTATTTGACCTTCTTTAAAATTTTAATTTCCAAATGGAAATTAAATCCATAAGTCTATACTTCTGAACACTGAATAGTGAAGAGAAAAAAAAAATATATAGCACTGTCATTTAGGCAAAGTGTCTTAAATAATTTTGAAATTGTCAGTTCAAAAAATGTTCTTTTTCTCTTTCAGCAGTTGTTTGATGTTTTACCGAAGAATATATTTGAAAAGACGAAATTCAGACAAGAGCGTGAGTTTGTTTAAACACATGAAAACCATATTATGTACCATGCAGTGCCAGGTATTGGCATTTCTGGTGAAGTACGAAATCAGGGTTTGCATCGATCCTTCGCATGTTGTTGCAAATTATTTTTTGAAACCAGCCAGTGGGAAAACAGCCTGTTACCTATACAGTTACTTCAAACTGATCTGATTGAGGAGGCAATTATTTTGGGATAATATCAGTGTCATCTTTATTAAGCGCAATATAATACACATTAACGTACAGTGTATCTAAAGAATTCACAATTCTTCTTCTTCTTCTTCTTCTTCTTATTATTATTATTATTATATTTTAAGACGCAACAATAAAACTAACATCAAGACAACAGTCATGCTAAAAATGCCATGTAACAAAAGTGCAAAGGAGTAATACAATCGAATTATCAATTTAAAATGGCCACAGTTATCGATCGACTCCATAGACTTTACAATGGCCTTCCTTTCCAAGTCAGACCGAGCAGTAGGAACAGCAGTCATGAGCACAGGGCCCTGAGACCATAACCCATAAGTTCCACATTTCTGGGACACAAACAAAGATAAATGGCAGGGGGAGTCTGCCGAGAATGGCCTTATGAATAAAAAGCATGCCGGTGGCTAAGCCGATGTGTGGAGAGAGCTGGCCGGGTTACTCCGGAGCACAATACGCGGAGACTAGCGCGGGCTTCACAGTCACAGCTCAATCTAGCCGGAAAACAACATCTGACAGCGTCCCAGAAAGACCTCGACCATCTCCCCATTACTGCAAGGGTGAACGGGTGAATCACTCAGTCATCCGACTGTGCTAATGCGTGAATAAGCACTGAGCTGTTGGGGCACAAGTGATTGTGCCATGTCGTGCCTGCGGTAAGAACACGGCCAAACATACTGGTTTATTCTACTCGATGTCTTGCGGTTACAGGGTGTTGGATTCCACAGCCGGCACTGTGCTTGTATGCATTGGTGTATACGGGAAGCAAGAATTTCTGTCTCCTATCCTTCTGTCCGTATTATAACATAAGTGGGCTAAACCATAGAAGCATTGCAGGAAGTGCGTGTGATTTGCATGCTTTATCTGTCCAAATAAACCAGGTCCTTTGAGGATCTTAGCAAAAAAAAAATATTTGGAATAAAGTTGTGTGTAAGTGCAAGATATGTGTGTCTGCCCAAATCTTATTTGTAACTCATATTTGAAAATGCATGTCATTTGTGGACTGTACGACAAAGTCAGTCATCATTTTACATTTGTAGTCTTCCAGCCTCAGTTTAGTCATAGTGTAGCAAGTTTATTTTATTTTATTTTTTTAAGATGCCTTGAAAAAAAGATGCCTTGTACTTACAGGGTCTCTAAACTGTGCAGCCCTTCAAAGCAGTTCTTTCCGAGAGTCTGGATCATGTTGTTATGAAGATGGCTAGACATGGAAAAAGATAATGACGAGAAGGTTAAAGGTCAAATATTTTTAAATAATAGTTTATCAGGCATAACTAATTACTTCAGAAAAAACATTATCTCATACTCTTTGGAATTGAATTGCCTCTTGAGTCACTTACATCTCACCTACACCCCTGATAAGACACTGCACATGCAGCAATTTCCAATGCAGCTACCTTACACAATTTCCATTTCCGTTCATGAGCCAGAGACAGCATTGTCACACTACAGCTAGCATCTATCAGAGGAGAGGCACATATCTGCCTAATGGCTAGGAGCAAAATCCAAGAAACCCTGGTCCGCCTGTTTTCTGCGATGATTTTGGGTAATGTTTTCTATCCCTCATTAGAGATATGTAACTCCTTCATAAACACTACACAGCACCTTCGCTAGCAGTACACAGTCTTTCATAAATGTCTTAAACCACAAATACCCTACGGCGCATTGCTTGGAATGTTGTGGTAGTGCGACTTTATAAATCAGCGGTGACATAGACGTTCAATGGAATGTTTTGAATGGGTGATTAAAATTCAGAGGACATCTGCTTTGCCTCTAGGTTAACAGAATTTCAAAGCAGTCGAAGACATATGCATTATATAAATGCATATATGCTATTGCACGCACAAAGAGTATTTGGAGTGTATTCAGATAAGCATGACAAATACATTATCATACAACCTTCAGTGAACAAAAAATGAAATAACAACAGTGACGAGTTCTGGAAGTTCCATAAGGGTATGGTGGACTCATATCTTCAGAATGCAAGGCTAGTTGTTACTAAATGCGGCTGAGCGATGATCATATTAATTTGCACTAAAAGCAAGGTCATGTTTGCACATCTGAAAAAAAAAAATAGTAGGTGCCAGGGCGTTTTGAAGTGGATTGTCGAGAAGGAGAAACACCGGAACACTATTCAATGCTGACAGGCAAGTTTACTGGTGCCGACCTGCAACGGCCTTTGTCAGGTCTAGCTTTCGTGAGCATCTCTTGATTCTACCGGGCCCGGTGGAGCGGTACTCACAGGACGACCAGGCTGGAGAGGTTGCGGAAGGCGGAGTCGGGGATGTGGGCGATGCGGTTGAGCGCCAGGGTCATGGCCTGCAGGGCGGGCAGGCGGTTGAGGGCCCGCACCGGGATCTCCGTCAGGGCGTTGTCGTCCAGCCACAGGTGCCTGAGGGACCGCAGCCCCGCGAACGTCCGCTCGGGAACCTCCCAAATCAGGTTGGCGTCCAGGCGCCTGTGCAGGGAGGGAGGGAGGGGAAGGGGGAGGGGCGCGTTAGCCAGCCGCTCACGGGCCTTCCCGTGGCACGGGCAACTCTGGGGTCGACCCCAGCGAGCGCAGGGTACCAATTTATCTGCATAGCTTTTTATAGAAGCGTAGAAGCACAGGTGTGTTAAATGCTCCTGAGAGAGAGAACCGGAAGGATTTCACAATGATCAACCCCCCCCCCCCCCACCCCACCGAACAGAAAAAAACTGCCAAGTTGTCCGCCTCTGCATCTTCCTCAGCCTTCCGCAAGCCCACTCCCCCCACCCCCCCTTCCCCTTCAATCAAAAGAATGAATTTGGCGCTAAGCCCGCCAAATGTGTTTGTGGCTTGCACTCTGGAAGAGGGAAGGGCTCTCCTCTCCAGCATCGCCACAGGACTGGCGTGACTTTCCTTATAATTGGGACAAATGAAAGTGGGTAAACACGGGAGAGAACCCCCATAACCCTCATAACCCCCGTAACCCCCATAACCCCCGCTCTTCACAGGGCTTCTCTGTAGCGCTGAGCTGACTGGAACATCTTGAAGTTAGCGCAGCGGTGTTTGTACCAGTGGAGCGCTTCCCCCCCCCCCCCCCTCAGCCCGGGCGCTTCCTCGGGGTGATTTATCCCCGCGCTAATTAAACCGTTCCGCGACGCTGCGAGCGCGGGCACGCCACGGGACGGGCGGAGGCCTGCGCTCGCCGGCGATCTTCAGACGGGACCCGCAGGTGCGCCGCTCCGCCTCCCAACCCCCCCCCCCCCCCCCGTCACCCAGAGAGAAGAGCGCCGGCAAGAAAAAGGGAATTTTAATTACAGAGGGAAGAAATCCTGAAGAGCGTAATCAGCGCTGAGCGAGTTCCCCCCCCGCCGCATCGCCGAGCAGCGCGCCGATGTTTACAGGAAGTGCGCGATGACCGCGGCGCACGCGTCTACAGGAAGTGCGCGATGACCGAGGCGCACGCGTCAGGCCCGCTGGAACGCAAAGCCCTCTTTCCCTCAGTCCCTTCACTGGTTTGCCACCCACTCTTGTGATTTTGTGCAATTTCACGGTTTCAGTTTTAATGTATTACTGGGGTCTTTTTTTTTCTTCTTCTTCTTCTTAACCGTGTTTAAATGTGATCCAGAGAACAAACAACTGAGCAAACGGGGAGTGTCGGTGTTGACTGGAAACCTTTAAAAGCCTTTTTTTAAAAAAAAAAAAAAAAAAAAAAGGATCTCTGGCTTTTTCAAAATCATTAAAAACGTTTAAAAAAAAGGCCAAAGAAAAGATAAAAGCAGCGAAGAAGTGATCAGCGGCGAGAGTCTGGAAGTAATTGAAAGAGCAGGAAGAGGGACTTCTTTCACCAAACACGAGTCGGAACCCACAGCCCCTTCCTCTCTTTTTGGCTTGTCGTTGCGCGACCTTGACATTTCCACAACCGAGATATATATTTTCCCCGAACGTCCGCGAGCAGAGCCTTTGATCGAATAAATGCACCCCGCTGAGTTGGGGCGCCCCCCCCCCCCACACCCCTTCCTCCCCCGGCGATGAATGACGCCGCTCGGGTACACGGGGCCGGCTGCGAGCACTTCCTCCCTCTCGTCCGCTCCGGGCCCTTTCCCGCTCGCTCGTTCCTTTTCCGCGTCTCCCCCAGCCCCGGCGCTCGGGGGGGGGGGCACGGGTGAGCGTGTCACGCGGCACAGAAAAAAGGCATTAAAAAAAAAAAGACTCAGTCTTCAAGTAGAATTATAACTTCCGATTCCCCCTCGGTGATCTGTTCATTCGAACGCTCAAGGAGGGTTGTGCATGAGGGCGGGCCCAGAGATCATCGGGAGGGGGAGCGGGGGGGGATGGGTGGAGGGCTTCCATTTTTTGATTTAGGAAAAATCTTATTCAGAATCAACAATACAACTTTACGTGATTTGTTTTATTTTATTTGATTTTTTTTTTAAAGCCATTGACTCTGAAGAACATTGACATCCTGTGCATCCTGTGTCTCTTTTCTACGCATATGCAGTAGTGCCTCAGACGTCTGAACCTGACGAGAACAGACGCTGTTTGTATTTCTGAAATGCGTGCAACTCTAACAAAGTCCAAATACAACAATTTTAATTAGAATAATGTACAGTAATGTAATGTACAGTACATGTAATGAGTTATTATTTTTCAGTTAAATTGGCTCTCATTTTGTAGCAAATAGTTTTATGCGTACTTATTGAAATTTGTCCCAGGCTGCAGCTATTGGCTTTGTTGTGATTATCATGCACCTGCTCAGTTTTATTTGGAGTTGCAACCATAGAAGATAGCCCTGCTTTAATTCTGAGTTCCTGTAATGGGGAGAAGGGGTGGTCCGCCTTTATTAGCTACAGACAAAAATAAAAAAATAAAATTCAATTTGTCCATTAAAAAGTTCTGGACATAACAGATTCCTGTACCTGACCTGGAATTTTTCCTTTCAGTGTCTGGATAGACTATGAGACCTTAATAAGCTCTCAAGTACGAGTAATTGGTTGCCGCTTACAATTTGGTATTCCTCTTACAAAATAACAATCATAAAGAATACATGCAAAAAGGAAGGAATATGCAGGTGAAAATATTTTCCAGGAACACAATGCACCTGCTTGGTCTCATGAGCGTGTCCATGTAAAGGGAATTTAACCCACTCTCAGTTAGTAACATAAGGCCCTGCTCTGCAAACATTTAAACCCTTAAAACCAAATGGAGATAATAAGATATTTCATTTGCCCAGCTTGTGCAACAGAGGCTTTTCAGCATAAACAATTCCTACTCAGGAAATTCCTGGCTTTCAGCCATTTTGATTTTCTCAGGCTTTCTGGTTTCTTTGCTCCGTATTTGTAATTAGAGTTCAGTGAAGATGAAAAAGACTCTCACTTTGAGCCCTGTTCCACAGGTGTTCATCAAGTTTTCCGGAACATTTTGCATTTTCACTTATCCTTCCACCTGCTAGGCCACTGGGGCCATTGTGTGAGTATGTTCTAGTTCACCAAACTTTAATAAGATCTCTCAGTATCAGTTGCAAAACACAACCTCATACTACATAGTCTTACTAAACAATTCCTTCCTGAAGATTTATTTATTTATTTAACTTAAAATATATTGTCATACAATTTGCATACCTTCATCACCAGTGTCCTTAAGTACCCTTTCCTCGATATTATTTCATACATGAATATAAAATGATATCAATTAACGAGTCTGACACCTAAATAGACGTTACAAAACTGCAGAATAAACGTGCACGAGAGACTTGTGTACATGTCACTTCTGTGTGCTCATTCATTTTAATTAGCTTCACAGCCTCACAGCGCAGTGGAAAAACTCATTTTTCCTCTGTCAGAAGAGCGGTGATTTATTGGACTCTTGCTACCTGCCAGGCTGCAGTTTCCACCCATACCTCAGCCCTCCCAAGACAGCATTGTATCCTTCATTCCTCCCAAGAATGCTGTCGGATCAAAGGCCAGCGCTGCGCTGTGGTAGAGCTCGTGCTGTAATGGCTAGGAGAATGCCTTTGGGTTAATCTGCAGGGCTTCTCAAACATGTGTTTTTCACAGGAGTTCTTCACCCATCATCAAAGACGGCATGTAGTCATAAATTTCCCATTTTTGAAAAGCCGGTCTCCAAAAATCATCCAATGGACATCGGAGGTGTCCTACTGTAGTTGTGTTACCAATATGTTATACAAGTATCGCAACTACTGAGCTTGTTTAGACTTTTTCTAGAAGCACCTACTCTTTTCATTGTTAGGCTTGATCATACATATTCCTTAATAATGTGGTATATGAAGCAGAAACATCCTCTGTGCCGTACATATTTCCTGCAAGATTAAAAGCTTTCCTCTAAAAACAGCCTGTGAAACTACTCATGTAATCATAATAATGAATCATTAGTCCTTGGCAACCTGCTCGGGTGTCCTCAGTGTAAATAAGTAAAAAAGGTTTTGAAGAAAAATATCAGGGCCAGTTCAGTAATATTGCAGTTACATAACATCAAGTCAGTATGTAATTGATAGTTTGCCATATGCTCTTTCGCTGGCTTAAACACCTGAAGGAAGCTGAGACTCACAAACACGTCCTCAGACAGTCAGCTTCCACTAATGTGCATGATGCTAGTGGAAGGAATCTGAGAGTGGACCAATCAGGTTGCCTGTGTTATGACCCGTCGTAAGTTTTGTGTTTACGTTTGTCTTGGCTGTATGTGTATCTCGTTCTTCTGGTTTGTCATCTGATTGGCCATTTCTGCTTCCGTTTGACTTTGAAAAAGCCGCCATTTGCCACTTACCAGTGGAGACTTGCTCTTCAAACTCGTGCTTGCTGTTGTTGTGGATAGTGTGTACCTCATTTGACTTTACGTATATGACCTTATTTTGTTTGATTCCGATTCTCGCCTAGCCCTCTGCTTTGCTCACTGATTGGATTTCGTGTTTGGCTATTCACTTGTTATCGACCTCAACTCTCTCAACTCTTGGCCTTGGCTCATTGTGTAGTGCTCTTGTTAGCTACTGTGTTCCCAGCTGGGCTCCAGATTCTTTGGGACACTATTTTGTTATTTTGCTTTGTTATTTTTCCTTTGTTATTTTTGAAGGTGATCTACTCTGGGTGGAATTTTAAATCTCTGTTTGAGGTACATTATTCAGACTATTAGCCTCAGACTGCAGACTAATTGTCTCAAACAACCGTATTACATAAGGACTGGAGTGACTCATTTCACTTACCCTACTTCTTGTTACGGCCTGACCCTAGACCCTTAACTGAATTTGGTGCCTTTGGATGGGTTGACGCCATCTTCTAACAGCAGTTACCGTATGCGTTCTGTGTTTCTTCTGTGTGTCAATGTCAGGCGCCAGAAGATATTTTTTTTTTGAAGCTTTGAAAATGATTTATGTCTCTTCAGCTTATCATTAGCTTAAATTGCATGCTTTGTAATTCTTGAATGACTTTAAGTCTTAACATATTAAAAGGAGCCATAAAACACGTCTCCCTGAATCACCATTATAGTTTAATTGCTTTGAAAATGAATATAACTGGGATGGCTAACAGCCAGTTGAGCAGAACTACAGGGAAGGTCTGGCCACAGCTACTGAGTGATGGAGACTCTGACAGAACAGGTTATTCCAGTGGGAAAACTGTTGGTGGCAAGCTAATTAAATTTCTACACCTCTGAACATAACAAAAACATCCTCAATAAGCTGTAGGAAATGACTGAATTGGTTTACATGGTGTTATTCACACTTGGAAACAGCGCCGTACTGTCTTGGTGGTATGACTCAGAGAAGGTGGGACAATCTGAAGGGACTTGGTGCTCGACGTACAAACACTCAAGTGACGCGTGAGTAAGCTAGACAGGACCTGATGATACTGGGACCCTTGACCCTTCGAGGGGGAATGATTGCAGAGCGGCAGTGAGCCAACGTGAAATGGCTAAGATAATGAGGACACAAAGCGGAAAGAAGAGGGGAAAGCTGGGACACAAGAGACAAACGGAAGAGAAAACGGGTTCTTTCACAGCTCACTGAGGACGTCTCTTGGAGAAGTGAACCACAGTGGCCGTCCTCCAGCTCATGGCTTCCAGATGCAGCCCACCCCCCCCACTCCGGCAGCATAGCAAAAACCCCAAGATAGACTGAGGTATTCTAAATGGAGCGTTCGGCAATCAACTCTGTTCTTTTAAGAACCTAAGACAACAAAACAAATGAAAGACCGGCATCCTGCTTCCATCACGAAAGGAGAATGCTGGAATTTTTCCCCCTCTGCCGACCGTCCAAAGGTTTGTCACGTTTCGAGCCGACGGGCGCCGGGGGAGATGGCGTTGTGCGGCAGACTTCGGAGACAGTCGAGCGGGCCGAACTTATGGCGTTTTGTCGTCCCTGTGCTATCGGGGAGATGAGCGACGACGTACATCGCCGGACGGCCACAGAAGACTCTGTCTGCGGCTCCAAACATCTGCTCGACACTTCTCCACAGGAGGGGAAGGCTCGACCAGACTGCGTTCCTGACACTCGCATGGCCGTGTAGCACCTGTTTTACTATCACCCAGTGTACCATAAATCCTGAACCCGATCCTCCCTGGTGGAAGCAGCTTAATAAAGGCCTTAATGGTCCTAATAGGCGTATAAATAACCCAGCTTTCCTGTCCCAGCTTTGTTGTAGAGACCTGCCAAGAGTTACCTCATTGGAGGATTACAGTAATAAGCAATCCTATCCCTCCCCCTGTATTATTAGATTTGATATTGGAGTGCTAAACAAGTTATTGTGTTACTCTGTGATTCACAGGTTTCTTTCATGCTTGAGGAGTGTTTTTTTGGTCTTCCTTTCTGTTGTGTTTTTTTTTTTTAATCGAGCAGTACATTTGACAGTTCATTTGCACCAAATTTCTCTCGCTCTCTCTCTCTCTCTCTCTCTCTCTTGCCCTCTCTCTATCTCATTTTTCTTTCCTCTCTACTGTGAATGGATTAAAGCAGTCTGGCTTGGTGAATCATCAAATGGAAGCTGTATGACTTAAAGCCTCTGTGTTCTCCCTTACTCTGTTTAACACTGAAACGCTGCCACTTCCTGTCAAAAATTGAACGGTTGTCCAGCTTTTCCACAGCACACCTACTGGCGTGCAATTAGCCACAGCTATTTACCTGTCAATCTGCAGCCCAGTTATGACCAGTGGGCCCAGATAGGTGCTTGAGAGAGTCTTGAGAGTCTTGGAGTGTGCAGTTATTCTCTCATTCTACTAAGGCCACTTGTGTTAAGTTACACTTTGCTTCAGACTGCCGTGCACGCCCTGTCAGTTTGCGCTGGTGTTCAGTCTCATACGTGGGTCGGCTCGGGCTCTGTCCCAGGACCCAAACTCAAAGGGGAGGGGCGGCGTTACTCACAGCGACAGCAGGTTGGGCAAGTCCCACGTGGCCTCACTGGGGAGACGCTCGATCTGATTGTTCTGCAGCATCCTGCAAATCGGAAATTAAGAATGGCATGGGTGTCGCGTTCATTTAGTGTGGCATTTAAAAAAAAAAAAAAAATAGAATTCACATTAGAACAGTAAGAGCTTGCAATAGCAGTGGATTCACTAATGGTTCCTGAGTTTGTCCAGACCAGGGCTGTTCGATGTTGAGTCTTAAAAGCCGTGTCTGGAGCTCAGCGCCGGCGCGTTAAGGTTTGGAACATTGACCGTCCAATCCAAACACGAGCAGGAAGAGACGGAACAGGAAACAGCCGGTGTCCGTGTCTCTCCCGCTCGCGACCCACCACACTCATTTGGCGCAAATCGTCCTTGCCTTAAAAAATGATAACTCACAGTCAGGTAATGGAAAACTCCCCCAGGTGGGGGGGGGGGGGGGAGTCGAGCATATCAGGAATGCTTGGAAAAGGAGCAGAGAATTTCAGACGTTGCGTTTCTCCCGCCATCCCCACGCTCCGTTGACAGAAGATGACTGATCTCCGTTATTACTCAAACGACCAGATTCGCTCTTTTTCGCTGGCCCGGTTGCGAAGAACGCTCGCGGCGCTGGTTTGAAAATGAGTACCTGTGACGCACCTGGGGAGTCGTTTCCCCCAGCGCGCGCCCTGGTTACCGCGGCGATTCCAGCAGAGCGTTAATTACAAACGAGCGTGTCTGGAAGCGAGGAATGTCAGCCGGCCAGACGCGTATCTGCCTGGCGTAGTGAAATCATATGGGAGACAGTTGTTGTTTACACAGCGAGAACAAAAGCGCAATAATAAAACTTTATTTTTTCTCCACTTCAATCGGCCAGGAGATAGGATTTTACATCCAGCGTGTGGAGCTGGCTTCAGAGCGGGGAAGAACGGAAGGGAAGGAATGTGTGTGTGCGTGTGTGTGTGTGTAGGTGTGTGTGTGTGTGTGCTTTTGCATGCGTGTGTGTGCAGGTATGTGTGTGTGTGCGTGTGTGTGTGTGCGTGTGTGTGTATAAGCATGTGTATGTGTGTGTGCGTGTGTGTGCGTGTATGTGTGTGTGCGTGTGTGTGTGTGTGTGCGTGTGTGTGTGTGTGCGTGTGTGTGTGCGTGTGTGTGTGTGCGTGTGTGTGTGTGTGAGTGTGTGTACGTGTGCGTGTGCGTGTGTGTGCGTGTGTGTGCGTGAGTGTGTGTGTGTGTGTGCGTGTGTGTGTGTGTGTGCGTGTGTGCGTGTGCGTGTGTGTGCGTGTGTGTGTGTGTGCACTGAGAGAATGTGTGTGAGAGCCATGGAAGGAAGAAAGAAAGAAAGAGAGAGAGGAGCTCCTTGGGTGGGCCACTGATGTCATACTTGCAGAAATCGGGGAGGGCGAAAAGAGGAAGCGTACACAATAACGTCTGGCTTTTTGAACAATACAAATAATTACAACGTGAGACGTCCCAGTCGTAGATGACGGGCCTAATTACACAGCAGACGGCTTTATCGTGGCCAATCAAAGCCGAGCCTCGTGGAACGGGGCAGCGCAGAAGAGAGTCTCCAGTGTTTTCCAGCAAAAGCAAAGCCGGCGTGGCGGGAAGGTCGTTATCAGGGGATCGAGCTTCCACAACGGGCCCTTTGCAAGTTTACCGCTTCAAATGACCAAACATCGCTAAAATAGCCTACACTACCAATCTGCGCTTCAAGAGCAACATGATTAAGTTTGTTTAGTCTTATTCTTTTTTTTTGTTTTTTTTTAAGAATCATTAGTCAACTTTTTATTTCTACCTGAAAATGGTCAGGATTTTATTTTTTTGCGTTCGTGTTGAAGAGTAAAGGGTTGTTTTTGCATTCATAATCAATGATTAAAGGCCAAGATAAATAGCCATTTTTTTCAAGAGGAGGAGGGTGGGGAGTGGATTTTAATCATTCCCCATTACTTCGTCAAACTGAAGTCTGACAGAGTGAGCCTGGAACCTTGTGCTAACCCCAAACAAGGTCAATAGTTAATCCAAATCCTTTGACAACGGAAGAGAATAAACTGGACATGGAAGAAAACGTAATTTAAATTTTGAAACATTCCACAGACAGATGACAGGGATTTAATAAACAGTTGTACAACCCCCGCTTTCGGCTTCTTACCACCGTGAGTTCAGAAAAAAGGAAAAAGCCATTTCTGAATAGATGCTAGGTATGAACAGTGTTGTTATTAAACCTCGCTCTCGCTGTGACATTTTGCAAAAGATGGACGCACAGCACATCCAAGCAGAAGTGGTTGTCCCTATAGTGAAATAACCACTATTATTTGGTTCCCTCATGAGTAAAAGCGCTGTTTCCTATTTTTTTTTCTACACAAAAAGCCATTGGAAGGGCAGAGAATGTTCCCATTTTGTCTTGTTTTGTTGCAGATTTTGGAAACCTCTATTGCGAGAGCACTTAAGTGATCTTGGTTGTGATTGTCCTGGTGGCCAGACTGGTGGCCAGACTGGTGGTCCTGGTCCTAATGACCACGGGGTCAGGTAATGTCTTGGTTGTGATTGGCCGGCCTGGTGGGCAGTAAGGCGGTCCTGGTCCTAATGACCACGGGGTCAGGTAATGTCTTGGTTGTGATTGGCCGGCCTGGTGGGCAGACTGGTGGTCCTGGTCCTAATGACCACGGGGTCAGGTAATGTCTTGGTTGTGATTGTCCTGGTGGGCAGACTGGTGGTCCTGGTCCTAATGACCACGGGGTCAGGTAATGTCTTGGTTGTGATTGGCCGGCCTGGTGGGCAGACTGGTGGTCCTGGTCCTAATGACCACGGGGTCAGGTAATGTCTTGGTTGTGATTGTCCTGGTGGGCAGACTGGTGGTCCTGGTCCTAATGACCACAGGGTTAGGTAATGTCTTGGTTGTGATTGTCCTGGTGGGCAGACTGGTGGTCCTGGTCCTAATGACCACGGGGTCAGGTAATGTCTTGGTGTGATTGGCCAGCCTGGTGGGCAGACTGGTGGTCCTGGTCCTAATGACCACGGGGTTAGGTAATGTCTTGGTTGTGATTGTCTTGGTGGCCAGACTGGTGGTCCTGGTCCTAATGACCACAGGGTCGAGTAATGTCTTGGTTGTGATTGTCCTGGTGGGCAGACTGGTGGTCCTGGTCCTAATGACCATGGGGTTAGGTAATGTCTTGGTTGTGATTGTCCTGGTGGGCAGACTGGTGGTCCTGGTCCTAATGGCCATGGGGTTAGGTAATGTCTTGGTTGTGATTGTCCTGGTGGGCAGACTGGTGGTCCTGGTCCTAATGACCACGGGGTTAGGTAATGTCTTGGTTGTGATTGTCCTGGTGGGCAGACTGGTGGTCCTGGTCCTAATGACCACGGGGTTAGGTAATGTCTTGGTTGTGATTGTCCTGGTGGGCAGACCGGTGGTCCTGGTCCTAATGACCACGGGGTCAGGTAATGTCTTGGTTGTGATTGTCCTGGTGGGCAGACTGGTGGTCCTGGTCCTAATGACCACAGGGTCGAGTAATGTCTTGGTTGTGATTGTCCTGGTGGCCAGACTGGTGGTCCTGGTCCTAATGACCACGGGGTCAGGTAATGTCTTGGTTGTGATTGTCCTGGTGGGCAGACTGGTGGTCCTGGTCCTAATGACCACGGGGTCAGGTAATGTCTTGGTTGTGATTGACCTGGTGGGCAGACTGGTGGTCCTGGTCCTAATGACCACGGGGTCAGGTAATGTCTTGGTTGTGATTGTCCTGGTGGGCAGACTGGTGGTCCTGGTCCTAATGACCACAGGGTCGAGTAATGGAGTCCTCCAGAGGCACAGCTTAGCTCTACGGAGGCACACGCCATTTTGAGAACCGTGCATTTTGTCGGCTTTTTGACAAAAAGAGACTTTTTATTCGCTTGGTTTTAGGAGGAATTATTTGTGAGTTCACCTTGAGTCTTGTGTGAGTCTTGGAGTGCTTCAGGAGCTGCCAGTGCTCTGGCAGTTTCACAGTAAAGGGATTTTCCCCTTTAGAGAGGAAGCATGAGAGGACACCCCTGTGCCACAGATAAGCTTACGGATGCCGTGAAGTCAGTGACGCTCTCTCCCTTTTTTCAACTCGTGAGCACATAATAACATTAAAAAAAACATAAAACAGTGGTTTCTTTCATTAAAGTCAATGCTACAGGTATACATTACACACAGTAGGTCCACATGTGGAAAACTGTATCGTTACGCTTTCTGAGAGGTTAGAAGGGGGTAATCATTTCGATGAGGCGTGGCAGGCGTGTATTTACAAGAGCGGTACCCCACGCGCGGGCTAATTCACGCCACGTGCGCTGATGCGCCATGAACGGGCAGGTGGACAGACAGACGGACAGAGAGATGGACAGACAGAGGGACAGAGAGATGGACAGAGAGACAGATGGACAGACAGGCAGACGGAGGGACGGACAGACAGACAGAGGCACTCACAGCACTTTGAGATTGTAGAGGCCCGTGAAGACCTGCTTGGGGACGTCTCTGAGGCGGTTTCCGGACAGCCTCCTGCAGGGGACAGAGAGAGAGAGAGAGAGAGAGAGAGAGAGAGACGCAGAGGGGAGTCAGCTCGCTCGCTCCATCACTCACAGGGCGAGCGAGCACTGATGGCCTCAGCAGAGACGTCCTCTGGAAGGTTCCTGCTGAACCAGCGAGCCTGAACGCCCGGTGACTTCCAGCTCTGCGGGGACTCGGGGAGATCGGGCGTGCTGGCCCAAGTTCTTCCGCAGCTGGAGTTTCTACTTCTTTCTGCCCCTTTTTCAACACCCCCCCCCCCCCCCTCTTCTTCAAGTCAGTCGACGTCATTCTCTGCAAATGCATTGCTGTGTGTCTTTGTATATTATAGTCATGTTAGAGTGCTCTCTAAGGGAGCAACAATGGGGAAATGCACTTGCAGGAATATGATAAACACGCAGTTTCAAGATTGAACGCAGCCCACCAACATGTCTCTGATCTGACAAATCAATTAGTTTCCATGGAAATGTTCCGCTCCATTAGTCTCTGTTGTGCGGGGCGCTGACAGACGCGCCATTCAGAGGATATACTAGCGCTCGTTTTTATCATTTTGTTTTTCAGGGTTTCTCTTTTCGGTTGCCACTTCAACCCCGGGACACTCTGAGCCTATTCTTTTATCTTTGAAAAAAAAAAAAGCCAAAAACGTATCCGCGCACCCTAGTGACAAACGAGCTTGAACTGAGAAAGATTCGGATCGACAGCAAACTGAGAAAGTTCCATGCTATTGGCGTTCAGTGCTGCAAATTGTCATGATCTTTTTTTAAAAATTTATTTATCTCTTCCAGCTTCAAGGAACAGGCATACAATGAAGGGTCTCTGATACAGAGCGCGAGGCCCAACGCCAGGGCATTGTGGTTAACACCATTACCCTTTTGTTAAAAAAAAGCGTTTGGAGTCGTGTAAGAGCCTCGCGTGGCGGCCGAGCCGTGCGATTCGACGAGCTCCTTCTGGCGCCCGTGCCTCGGCTCGGGCCGTCCTGGGACGGGGAGAAACCGAACACCTCGCAGCTGTTCGACCGGCAATTTTTTGCTAATCAATTTGTTTATCAAACAAATCGCCTAATAACAATTTGTTTCTGTTTGTTTGGCCCGCGCTGTCCAAACCCTGTCCAAACCCCGAGTCTCGCTGACGTATTGGAACAGCACATCAAATATCCGAAGACCACCCATATTTCACAACAATGAGCGCATTTGTCTTGAAGCCAACAGCCTCCCTCCTCCTCCCCCCCCCCTCCCCCCCACCATTCACAATTCACATTTGGCCATATGATTTCCTTTGCGAGAGAAGGATGGAGTTTACATGTCGGCCGTTCGTTTTGCACTGTCAGCATGCTGGGAAGTGTGATTGAGATAAACCCACCGCGCTACAGAGATGCTCATCACCAGCACAACAGACGCCGCTGGCTCATGATTGGCCGTCATGTCGGCCATTCAGAAACACCGTTAGCGCTGCAGCATCATGGGCATGACGCCACCAAACATGCCAGATCACTATTCACAGATTCTGTTCCTTACAGACCCACACAAACCATGGCTGCTGTTGATTTTTGTTTTGTGAACGCAGAAACAATAAATTATATGCAGTGCATATATATGTTTTCCCTGAAAGTGGGTCACTCAGCAGAAATAACTGTGTATAGCATGTGGCATTTTTTTATCAAATGAATTGCATTGAAAGGAAGTCGCTGGACTGTGTCTCAGCCCATATTTCTAAAGACAGGTACCACAAAAGCGTCAAACCTTTATTGCACATTTTCATTTATAAATGTAAAATATATATAATTTATGTTTAAATGAAATGACAATTGAAAATGTATTTCTTGTATTTTCACTTTTATTTGCAAAATGGTATGTTGGTACTTTTAAGACTCTGTAACACATTTATATCATCTTCCCATCATCTTTAACTCTAAGCAAAATGCAAGTCTTCATGAAAGTTGCTTATGCAGTGTCCACGGCACATTCAACAAATTCCGTGTTAAACTTGTCTTGATAAATTTATCAGAACCGTTGGCGATATTTTTTGCACTTGATTATGCTGTCTTATTGTTCAGCCAACCGAATATAGTCCTGAACGTGTATGGTCAAATAAAACAAAGTACATGTGTCCAGTATTGCTCATACATGCCTGTTTGTATTATTAGCGTATGTAAGCAAACAGTGAATTTAATTCCAGTGGAATTCAACATCTTGACATCAGTAAACATAACTTGCAGGATGCAAATCTCATGAGACAACAATATATCACAAGCCATTCATAGCCTGCGTAGGCTTGAAAACCACAAGAACATTTTTAATATCCCCTACAAATTCAAATTTAGTAAAAAAAATAAAAATAAAAAAACTGTCAAAATCCACCAGTGTTTGAAGGGTAACAAAGGTTTTTTTAACATACACAGCAACTGTTGCTATGTACAGCTAACATATTATTGATCTTCAGTTTTCAGGGTGCATTAAGCGGGGCCATTTGTGTGACGAACATAAAACATATTGTTCTGAGGAAAAACTGATTGTAATAATTTTTCAGTACATTCACCGAAAACATATTTGTAACAGATGTCGGTCTTGATGATGGAACCTTGGAGAGTCTATTCAGAATTGTTCTTTCGGAAGAATTTGGGCCTCCGGTCGACAGTGAAGTTCCATATCATTAAGAGAAGGACAACATTCATCACGCGCCACGGCATCCTCAGAGGCCTGGCTCTGTAGGCAGAAGTCACTCATCGACGCTGGAGGTCACCTGACCCCAGGAGCCTACGCTAGGCTACTCCATGTCAACGCTTGTCCATCGTTCATCATGCCAATCTGCTGTTTACATGGGCTTTTGAAAATGGGGAGCCTACTCTTTACCTTCGGGGCTGGAGTTATACTGAACCCATACAGACCCAGATCCAAGGTTCTGGCCTTGCCCCAGCTGGGAGAGAACAGGGCCGTGTGTCTGTTAAAGGTTTCTCTCCCCTTTCAGCAAAATTCTGAGTCACGCTGCTCAGTTTCAGCGACCAAAACACTCAGTGCCAGTCAGCAGGCGTCTCCCCCCCCCCCGACCCCCGACCCCCCTGCGCAGTCCAGTTTTGCTCTCTTAACTGCTTCGTCTGGAGCCAGCATACCGTACATTTTAATTACGCTTTTTCATCATTTGAGTTTGTTTGTGGAAAAATAATCGTAGTTGTATTTGAGGAGAATACTACACCAGATGCAAGAAAGTAATATTTGACAGGCATCACAGTGGGCAGCTTGCACAACCCCCTTAATTCCACCCAGCTTAGTCCTCCTGTTATATTAAATGAAAACACCTGTCACAGGAGTTTCTTCTTCTCAAAAATCATTTCAGTGCATGCAGCACCATACATATCTTTTATGATTAAAATCACCTCAGGTTTGTTACCTCAGGCAATTTCTCCACTTCTTAAGTATATTTTCTCCATCTAAAATCTCTTTTGTGAAGATTATTTCACATATATTTGCGATCGATTGCTTTTATTACGCCCTCCTGATATTGGAAGTTTACAGCTGAAATCATGTTCTATATTAAAAAAGGGAAAGAAAATCTTGAGATATGGGAGGTCAACCTCCTCCTGGAAGGAAACCCTTCAGTGTTCTAAGAATACAGAGTGGTGTGGAAGTAAACATACCTCAGCAAAGACTGATACAGTGATTGACTCCCAGTGTTCAAAAATAAGTCTGCAAATATTTACAGTAAGTGAACTATGCGCCGAACCTCTTTTCAGGTCAGGCTCGGAAAAAGTAATGCTACGTAGGATTCCAAGAAATATGTCTTGCATGAACTATGAAATCCAATTTAGCCTCCACAAACACGAGAGGATGGATGGGTGCTCTTAGGTCATCTGTGACCAAGAAGCTCGACCTGCTGGGCAAAATAGCTTTAAGGACAAGAAGAGAAGCCGACGGTACTACTAGTGCTCTCTGGGTCTGTGTTTACCATCGAAATGAACTTTGGCTCCTACAGAAACACACTTTTGCATCACGCCATGGTATGGACCTATTTCATGGGCTTTCGGTAGAGCCACATGTGGTTATTGTGCATATGCATCAAATGTCGCAACTAAGGGAAAAAAACCCTTTCTCCCATATAGTTCAATTAACCTTTGACCCCTTTACCTAATTTTTAACTGTAATCAATATGTAATACGCAGTTTCAGAAAGGGTGGACCTGTGCAATTTCTTTAAAAGTATTCTCCAAGATTCCAGATGACCAAAATAACTTTTCTAAAGTAAATATTTTTAATGGTAGTCCCACTTTTTCCAGTGGCACATCCAGATATTTGATCAATCTCGCTGTGTTTTTGTGCTGCAGGAAAATGTGTGCTGATGGGCCAACTAAAGCACGATCGTAGCGCGCAGCATGTTAGCACGTTAGCACGCAGCAACATGACTCATTGACCTCTGATTGAACGTGTTGGGGAGGACCGTAGAAGGCACAGGTGCCCGGGGAAGGTGTAGAGAGCACCAGGTCTGAGAGTCTGCGGTCGGGACTGACCTGCGGCACCACGGAGGAGCCTGGATAACTGCACCGTGGAAAATGAGAGCCAACTCAAGCGTATAAACACCACTTGATTGCAACACATGTTTTCTCTTACCAGAAAAAAAGAGGGGAAAATCAACGGTGTGCCGGATAAAATCAGAGTGGGGGTGGGGGGGTGGATGGGGAGGGGAGCAGCGTTATGTGTGGGGGGTGGGGGGGTGAGCAGTGTTATGTGGGGGGGTGGGGTTGACCCACTGTTCCTCCTATAGCCCTCCGTCTGGTTCCGAGGCTGTGCCGCTGTTTATCTGAGATGGCGGTATGATGCTGGGCCCTCAGGAGAGAGAGGGGTTATCTGCAGCGCATGGCTGGCTGGGGATTTCACGTAGGCCCTTCCCCGGGCCCGGCGAGGGGCCCATTCGCCAAGCGTGCGATTCGCCCGCCACCGCGTGCCTGAGAGCTCACAGTCCATCCGCCAAGCGTGCGATTCACCCGCCACCGTGTCCTGGCATAGGCCGGTCGAGGCTTCACATTTCCACTTGGCGCAAGGTTGTCGAGCGCTAACCTCTGTGAAAGCCCTGTGCTAATTTATTGTTGTCAAGGACAGGTGTGGTGGGGGTAGACTGGGAGGGGGGAGATAACTTCTGGTGCAGGTTTGTCCGATTTCTCTTTATGGCAGGATTTGAAAGACATGTTACAGTTGTTCAAACAACAGTACTGCTACTGTTTAAACAGCATGCTAAAAGTAGCCTAAAGCAGTAAATTATGTGAGCTGATGTCATGTTAATAGGTTCTTTCATATTTAATGAATATTGGAAACTCTTCAGATTTTTAAACTTGAATATACAGAAGGTTTTCACAAGTAAATCTGCAAATCAAAAGATATTTTGCTAAGAGTTGCTTTTTCAAACTAAGCTACAATCCTGGAGCCATACACAGCAGGACCAGGTAATATTTTTCATTGTTTAGCCATTATTACAATCTGTATTGTAGACAGTGTAGATAGTGTAGATAACAGCTAGCTAGATAAATTATTTTGGGGGGTGTGTCAATCCTGGCTCTCCTAAGCAATGCAGTGAAATTCAACTAAAACAGAACTGGCTGTTTTTCTGTATAGTGTAGTAATGACCATAAGTGAGATGTGTCAAAAAACGAAAAGATCCTGGTTTATTGTTCCAGCTACCACTAATAATCCTTTGTCTTCCTGGTTTTTAGCATTAAGAGCATATTGCTCCTCAATCAACAGGCTACCAAAGTAAATATAAATATATATATTTTTAAACTGTTTGCAGTTTTCCCAGTCTGTCTGTTGATTAAAGCGAGGCTATTGCTTTGTTGCAGTATAAAACTACTCTCAACATACTTAGCCACTCAAAAAACATGTCCCCAATTCTACTGTGGTTAATAATAAATGCAATGTATCAACTGTGCATTACCTTCTACATTTCTGCTCTGAAAATAGTATACTATATGAATATTTTATAAAACCCCTCTCTGATATTGAAATCAATTAGTTTTCTATGTTAAACTAAGAAATATGTTTATATTAATCTTATATTAGTCTTCAAAGCCTGCATCTTCAGTTCACACTCTCACGTTTAGCAGTAATTCCCTTTGAACCTCGTGTGCGATGTTAGAATTAGCCAGGAGCAAGGGATTAATGACACTAATTTTGCACGCCTCCGTTTGAAAGCACACACAGGAATGTTGTTGTAACAGAGAGCTCAGAAATAAGGGGTGCCTTTGATACTGGTCAGAGTACAGTCTACCAGACTGCCTTACGAGAGTCCAATGTCAACGAGTTTGAAACCCGCCTCACCTTTTCATTACTGTGTTAGCCACATCCGGCCCCTAGCTTCCTTGGCCTTGATTCCTCAGCATTAAAGAGCCGTTTAATTGAAGATCACCTGACTTTGCGCAGAGGCCCCCCCCCCCCCCCCCCCGGGCGGCGGGGGCGTAAGGGGCGGATCCGGGGCTCAGATCGGGCCCCGCGTGAGCCAGGGCACGGCGGTACTGACGGGGATCTGAGGTTACCGTGAGAACAGGAAGGCCCCCGGGGGAGGGCGAGGGGGCGCGCGCAGACCCGTTCGCGGGCCTTTGATGGTTTCGGGACGGCCGCGTCTACCCGTCCCGAAAGCGCGGGGTCAAAGAGGGGATTTTGGGTTGTTCTGACGCGCCCGACGGAAGTGCGGTCCGCGGCCAACGGTGTGAAAGCGGGGCGGAGTCCGGTCAAGGAAGGGCCCGGAACACACACAAGCCCTGGGCAAAGAACGGCAGCCACGCAGCAGCCAACTTGGCCCGGACATCAAAGGGGGGCCATTAATAACAAGGAGCGGCAAGCCAAACGAAATTACCGCTTGGATCCCTATGAGAGAACCTGAAGGTTGTCTAGCTTTGGGCATGGAACATGCAGTGAGAGTGCAGGGTCTCAAAGGAGAGGGAAATGAGGTGTCATTAGCTTGATTAATGTAAATATGTGGAAAGCGCTCCAGTTCTCTGTAGTGTGGAGCGTCTCTGAGACACTGTGGAGGGAGGGGCTGAAGGTAGGGCTGGGGGGGGGGGGGTCGGGGAGACTAACAAAAACGGAGGCCGTGCTATTAACTCAGGATTTTAATGTGCGGAAATTATATATATCTTCTCATATTAATGGCTGCATGTGGAACGAGCCCAACTATTAACATCTCATCGCAGTGCCAAAGCATGTTTTGCAGCGCTGTGCGGTGTCCTTGCTCAAACTCACATTGCTGCTATTTTTCATATGCTTTGTTTGATGTTTGACGTGAGTTTGAAAGACGAAGGCCTACCACGGCTTGCGTAGCGGAGCAGAGGACATGCATATTAATCATAATTAGCGGAGATGCTTACAGACTGACATATTCTCTGGAGACCTCTGTGATGGAGTGCGAGCGATGTGGTTCATCCAGACAAGCTAACCATATCCAACTGTACCTATGTCATTCAAGAACGCTCACCTTCAGTGAATGGGCAGATATTCAGTGTAGTGCATACACATAATTTCCTGCATAATGTCCTGCTTTGATTGTGCAGTTATATTCACCTGATTTACAGATGCAGTGCTTTAATTAAATAGCATTGCTGTAATCGCTCATGCGTATTGATAAGCATTACATTACATCACAGGCATTTAGCAGACGCTCTTATCCAGAGCGACTTACACAACTTTACATTGCATCCAATTATACAGCTGGATATATACTAACCTGCAATTAAGTACCTTGCTCAAGGGTACAACGGCAATGTTCTATCGGGCAATCAAACCTTCGACCTCTAGGTTACAAGGCCAACTCCTTACCCATTATACTACACTGCTGCGTGAAATAACACAGCAGTGTAATTCTCATTGACCATTCCCAAGCACAGCACTGGAATTCTCATTGGCCATTCCCAAGCACAGCAGTGGAATTCTCATTGGCTATTCCCAAGCACAGCAGTGGACTTTCCACTGGCCATTCCCAAGCACAGCAGTGGACTTCCCACTGGCCATTCCCAAGCACAGCAGTGGAATTCTCATTGGCTATTCCCAAGCACAGCAGTGGAATTCTCAATGGCCATTCCCAAGCACAGCAGTGGACTTCCCACTGGCCATTCCCAAGCACGGCAGTGGACTTCCCACTGGCCATTCCCAAGCACAGCAGTGGAATTCTCATTGGCCATTCCCAAGCACAGCAGTGGAATTCCCACTGGCCATTCCCAAGCACAGCAGTGGACTTCCCACTGGCCATTCCCAAGCACAGCAGGGACGCTGAGGGCCTGGCAAGCCCTTATCAGCCACAGACTGGCAGAGTGACTGATGCAAACGGTGCGAGCGCTGATAAGAGGATCAGCAGGAGGTTAGCCACTCACAGCAGAGAGATGAAATCATTCAACACACCGTATCATAGAGAGAGAGAGAGAGAGAGAGAGAGAGGGTGAGGGTGAGGGAGGGAGAGAGAGACAGAGAGAGAGGAATTGGGAACTCATTAAAATCTCTTTAAGGCATTAGATCAGAGGGGATGTTAGGCGCGCTGTGCCTTATCCGGTTCGAGCTTTACTTTTCCCCTACTTGGCCGACACGAAAGCCTTTGAACAGCTTACAAGGGATCTTTATCTTCTTCTTGCACACTTACAGTGTTATCATGTACTCTGCATTCAGAACTGTTCTGTTCTCGTTACACGTCTGTGGTTTGACACTGGTGTCATTTGTTTTACATTTTTAATGGGAATCCAGTGGTGATGAAATTATAGCTAACTGTTTTTGCACTCAAGCTTGGATTTTCCCACCTTCAACTTGAAAACAACCCTTCGTACTGCACTAATGGCCAGAGGTTTTAGCGCATGTGAAACAGAGTTAGGACTGTACTAAAGAACAGAGGTTGTAGCACATGTAAAACAGAGTTAGGACTGTACTAAAGAACAGAGGTTGTAGCACATGTAAAACAGAGTTAGTACTGTACTAAAGACCAGAGGTTGTAGCACATGTAAAACAGAGTTAGTACTGTACTAAAGACCAGAGGTTGTAGCACATGTAAAACAGAGTTAGGACTGTACTAAAGACCAGAGGTTGTAGCACATGTAAAACAGAGTTAGGACTGTACTAAAGAACAGAGGTTGTAGCACATGTAAAACAGAGTTAGTACTGTACTAAAAGCCAGAGGTTGTAGCACATGTAAAACAGAGTTAGGACTGTACTAAAGACCAGAGGTTGTAGCACATGTAAAACAGAGTTAGTACTGTACTAAAGACCAGAGGTTGTAGCACATGTAAAACAGAGTTAGTACTGTACTAAAAGCCAGAGGTTGTAGCACATGTAAAACAGAGTTAGGACTGTACTAAAGACCAGAGGTTGTAGCACATGTAAAACAGAGTTTGTACTGTACTAAAGACCAGTGGTTTTGGTCCTAGCACATTTAGCTATTTACACTCCAGTATGGTTTATCTCTTCTGAGCAACAAAATAAACTCATTGGCTTTCTCTCCTTGTAATCATGATACGATTGAATTAGGCCTGTGACTGTGCGAGAGCACCTTCGTCTTTCCACGATTATCCCCGTTAAATATGCGGTGTAGTCTCACAGCTGATCTAAGGACCATATCACGGAACACGACATGTTACAAATTACCGAGCAGGGCTTGTGCAGCTAATCGCAAGTGCAGCACAGGCAGCCTAATTCATCCCATACGCCCTACGCCGTTACCCAGCAACCAGGCTCTTTCTTCAGCGGTGTCGTTCAGCAGGAAGCCACCGCCATGGCACTGTGGTGGGCAGAACGTTGGCAGAGGAACTCCAGGACCACTTCTTATCCTGTCGCTGTTAGCTATCAAGGCAGCTGCCTTACAGTAACATGACTAATTAAACGTCCATTGTTACATCTATGGTACATATTCTTAGCATTACTTTGGTTCTTAAAACATGCATACTATAGTTTTTCATGCTATGCATTTTTCCTTTTTTAAAAAATACAATTTATTGTATTTTATGTATTAATTTTAATTCAATTTATGCAAAAAAAAAGAAGCATTTTAAAGCATAACAGTTAAAGCTCCAGTTAAAGCTCCATAAGAATATTTTGCTGGTTGTGATGAATATGTCACACTTGACCTGTTTTGCTGTGTACCAGAGTCAAGCGTGCAGATTGAAAGCTGTTGCCAAGCCTGCTTTCTCCAGACAAGCTTGGCAGCGCCCTCTCGGTTCGTCGGGCAGTGTTTCGTTACAGAATACGGGACTTACTGGCGTTTTTTTCTGGTTCTGGGAGCCAGGCTGTGTTTACGCAGTGAGTCCCAAAGAAACAACTGTGTGATTGAAATGTTTCTGTCTGCCAGACACCCCTCAGAGGTGAAACGGGAGAATGTAAGTCCTTCTCATAGCCAAATAAACACAAAAATTGTATAATTAGGTGGAAAGAAACAAAAATAAAGCACAAGTCAGTGGTAGAACAGGAAATCAACTGAATTCCTCCACCAGAAATGTGTTGCTTGTCTTCACTAAAGTTTAATGTGATATCCGTGCCAATGATGATGGTGTAGAACTGCACAAAACCGAGGCTGACTGGCAGTGACTTATGGGAGATATGGGCATGTACCAGTGATGTCAGATAAAAGACACAGTGCAGACTTTCAAATAAAAAAAATGCAAATATGTCTACATTGGAAAGCAGGATTAAAGCATTTCTTTTAGTGACATATGCCAGAATATGTCGGGGAGGAGGGCCAATCCAGCGGTCGACATTGCGAGTCAAACTTTTATAACGGTGAATGTAGTGTGGTGTAAGTTTAATCACAAATTTCAATGAAATACACAAATCTGATTTATACCTAAACTGTAAAGCAGACCCAGAATTCAAACATTGACTACAGCACCAGTTTGTGTGCCTTTTTGGCAGTTTGTTTTTGTAAACTGTAGTTATATTCTATAATTTGTTATATTCATTTCCACTTATTTACTTTCACCTAGAACTGAATATGAAATGAATTGGAATCTATGGGAATTTAATTGTATTTATTTATGGTTTGATTTTTTCAAATTTCTAGCGAAAAGGAAAAAGAAAACATTTTCATTTGGGCACGGAGCTTAGGGAAAAAAAAATGTTGGTCTTTAATGTTCAAACCCAACAATATGCCAATGGAGGTGTCAAGCTGAGTGTCGCTCATAGTCACGGCTTCGGTTGTGCAATTTTAACAGCTGAAGCAGTACAAACACATGGCTCAACTTTCTGAAAAAAAAAAAAATCTATAGTTGATCCAAAGGGTAGCGAAAGGTATAGTGATTTAAGATTTTATTTTTCCCTTTTTGGAACAAGTCTGGCTTTTCTTTGAAAAGAAAAAAAAAAGAAAAGAAAGTCACAGTCCGAGTCGTTGTATCATAAAATCTACTTTATGACAGTCATATCCTTTTTGGAGATGCTACAAAGGAACAAATGCTGTACATAAAATGTTATGGTATGAAAGTGGCGCTCGTTAAAAAGCGTCCTCTTGCATCCAGAGCGGGATACACAGGAGACACGAGCTCTGTGTTGTGTTTTTGGACGATGAGAACGAGCCGGCCTGCTCGACGCCGGCCCGAAGCGGGACGGCGAAACGCAGCTGGGCCGCCCTTTTCCTCCGCCTGTTTCTCCGGCCTCTCTCATCTCCGCTATCAACCGGCCCGAAATCCTTTCTTTTTTTTTAAATTCGCACTTTTTGTTCGTTTCTTTCTTCAGGCATCAGCAATGAAAACACCGAACGGCGGGGTTTTCACTGAACACACAGTCCTGCTCGGGTCCCAAAGCTTTATTAATCACGAGTCAGCGATCACATGACACGTTCGTTTCATTGCGTTTCGCGCAGAGAAATCACAGGCCGCCGCAATGGCCCCCGGGCCTTTTCTCTTCCTGGCTGTGAATGACTCTTTGACGTCACGGCTTCCGTGAGGCGTTTGACGTGGCGGACAAACGCCTGCCGCCGGGCTTAAAAACTCGGCCCCGTCCCCTAATCTCCGGCCCCGCCCGAAATGCATCACTGGCGAAATCGCACAATGGCTGACGCACATGTCTACGCCGGAGCCCGTCCGTCGAGCCCTTCGGACACGCACGCATTCCGCCTCGTCCGCGTCGGGATGGCGCGGACGTTGATCCGCGCGCCGACCCCCTGACCGACGTTTTCCGTCGTCGAGGACGTGCGGAGGCAGGGCGAGGAGATGGCCGACCGTATCGGGAGCGAGCGAAAAAGGGCGAAAGAGCCGTTGCTTTCAATTAAGCTCCTCTACCCCGGGCAAAAATGTACGAGCAGTTCCCACGCGGCGAAATCGCTATTAGCAACACAAACAAAGGGCCCGTAATTCATGTGAGACGGCGAAACTCGAGCTGGAATCGGGTACGCAGCTGTCATAGCCGCTGATTAATGGGCCTCGAAACGAGGAGGCACCGGTTCTCGAACGGGGCAATGCCCTGCCCATTAACTCCCATCAGCAATTACCGGCCTGTCCAAGGACGCGCGGAAACACTGTGCCTTCGGCCCCCCTAATAGCCCAGCGTCAGCGCGGAATAATAAATCAGCGGTGCAGATCTGGCCTGCTTTTGTTTATCTTATCACAGAGGGCTCAAGCGCTGTGATTGCAGCTGAGTGCCATTACAGCTCTCTGAATCTGCTCCTGAGGAAATCCCACAATCAGACAATGAGCTTGCTCCAGAAGATAGCCATTCTGCATTAGCCACACTGAAGATAGCCATTCTGCATTAGCCATACTGAAGATAGCCATTATGCATTAGCCACACTGAAGATGGCCATTCTGCATTAGCCACACTGAAGATAGCCATTCTGCATTAGCCACACTGAAGATAACCATTTAACATTAGCCACACTGAAGATAGCTATTTAGCATTAGCCACACTGAAGATAGCCATTCTGCATTAGCCACACTGAAGATAACCATTTAACATTAGCAACACTGAAGATAGCCATTTTGCATTAGCCACACTGAAGATAACCATTTAACATTAGCCACACTGAAGATAGCCATTTTGCATTGACCACACTGAAGATAGCCATTTTGCATTAGCCAGACTGAAGATATCCATTTTGTATCAGCCGCGCTGTTCATAGCATCACGGTGAGGGCGAGCGACCCCTTCATATCACACATGGAGTGCTTAATTTAACTAAATGAGTGGCTCTACACTCCTTGTTTCCCCCTAAGAGCCTAATCGCAAAAAGCCGTAGGTACTGCAGCCCTCCAGGAGCTGCACGGCCCTGTCTGAGATCATGTGAGGTGTCTGTGCAGCTGCAGGCAAAACCGAAGGGTACAGGCCTGTGATGACAGCAGCCGATTGGCTGGAGGAAAGCGGGAGGACGTAGCGCTGAGCTGTCACAGGAGGCTTCGTTCGGCCCTCGTTTCTCTTTGTTCCCGAGGCGTCTTCGCCGCAGACGAATGACCTCGCGCTTCGTAACGTTCTCCTCCTCGAGGGGCTTGAAGAAACCCGCACCGGGGAGCCGAGAAAGGTCCTGGACGTCACCCAAAAAAGCCGCGTTTGGAAGGGAGGGGCTGCCTGGATGGGGCCCGGTGCCTCCCCAGGGGAGGGGACGGGGGACGGGGGACGGGGGGGGGGGGGTGCGGAGCGGGTCACCCGATAGCGTTTCTCTTTACGTGACTCGCCATTATCTCACCATCTGCCCTCATCTGGTTACCTGTGCGCTCCACATTTCTGTTTTTGAACAAGGGAAAGACATGAAGAAAGAAGCAGACTTCTGATTGGCCTGCATATATTTTACTGCTTTGATGGGAAAAAGAAAAAAAAAGAAAAAAAAAAAGAACAGGTGGTATTTCCCGGCGGTGCGGCGCATTGTGTGGAAATCTTGAGGCTGACGGAAACTTCATGTCCATCGCCTGATTTGTGTCCAGCGTTTATGGAGGTGCGTCATTTTTCTGAGTGTTCATGGAGGAACAAGAACTCAGCCTGGGAGCTTGTCCCGAAACCAAAAACGCAGTTTCCCCGTTTTCGCAAAAAATCCAAGAACGTCACTGCCTAATCTCATCCCAAGAAAATTAAACGTGTTGCAAATTAAATTTTTTAAAGTTTATTATTTCCCCTTGTTTCCCCTAGTTTCCAGCTTTCTACTTGCTTGACAGAAGAAGACAGATTGTGATGGTCACTGAACTTCTATACCCAAAGAGATATTGCTTGACTTTTATAGAAGTGCATGCTGTCATTTCTACTTAGGCACAAACAAGGTCTGAATGTAGGGGGCACATCAAATCCTCTAAACAACCGTGTCCAGATTAAACAAGGCTACTGCCAAAGAGCAGTCAACACTATAAGTAAAACAAACAGTCCGTTAAACACATAGTACATGAGATGTCAAAACAAATACCACAGACTACGTGCCAGTATGTGAATAGATACGGCAAATTCCTGAATCAACGCAGAGTCTGACAATTAAGCCTCCCACTTTTACCACGAGCTGCCCTTGAACTTAACCGACATACTTGTCCTCTTTAGTTAACATCAGGTGTGCTTTCACAAAACATCTTTTCTTCTCCTCGTCCGCTGCGTGAAATGGTTTCACGTTTGAACCTGCTTAGCGAGCAACTCTTTTAGAGAACTAGAAGGCATTCTCATTAATTATTTAATAATTAAAGGAAAAACACCTTTTCCTTAATCACCACCTCTCAATCACTCACCATTTTCATTTTACTGAGAGACAAAACCTTGTAAATAAGATATTTGCTGAAATGCCGTCAAGCTCAATAGCTCTGCATTCTCTTTGTTTCATATAAAGTCTTCATGATTACGTTTATCTGTGATTTACACTTTTGGAGTATACTTTTGGAGTAAGTAGTGTTTGATATTGGAACTGCGTGTTTTGAAACAGTTTTTTTTTTAAATCACCATCAAGTCCAAGATGTCCACAGAAACAAATGCCTGAGCTGCTCAGAGAGCTCAAAGCACTGCCATTAGGGCTCAGACTCGGGGATTAGGACACGCCAATGCTGTGTGTACCATCAGTGCAAAACATCAAGTCAGTCGTGCTAAATGGAAATTAAAACTTAATGGTTTATTCCCCATAAAACAATTCCCTGCTTTGTTTCCGTTGTTTTAACAGATGCCCCCATAAGAGACAGCTCCCATTTCTCTCTCCATGTTCAAAAGCAGTGAATTTCGATTTCCTTTGAATTTTATATCTTTCTTTATTTATTTTGTTTTGTCCTGCTGACTTCTCCCCCCTGTTAGCACTGCTGTCATGTTTAGCTTTAGCTTTCAGGAACCCAACATTTTTCGGCATTCACACTTATCTAAAAATATTTTGCCATAATCTTTGTACAGCGCTTCATTGGATGGATACAAAGCATGTCCCGCTGACGGCGTCTGTACATCAGTCAGCTTGACGATTGTTGCTAAGGTTTAAAACCTGATCTGCTGCTGGAAAGTGATGACTGCATACTGTGACTGTCACATTTCCTTCAACTAATTTATTATTTCAGGTAAGGCACATCAGGTAAGTTTGTGTCATAGTGCATATTGTGTTCTTGTTATTTCATAAAGCTCATATTTAACCAGTTCATACAGTGTATACCCTTGCAGTCATATTCTGTGGGAAACTTAGGGGTTTATGTATATAATTGTGTCTGGATATTTCTTAGCCATCGTTACTGAGTGCCATTGCTCATCATATGACACACACTGAGGATGTACTGGCTGTTATATCTGGCCATACTGGGAAAAAATTATATCTGAGCCAGTAATCATCCCTGAAGCAGTTTGTGCGTGTTCAATGGAAAACATTTTTTAATATTCTCTGCCTCTTGTTTTGGGTACAGTCCCAGTCACGCAATTAGAACTGTAACTGGTTTGGGTGTGTAGTGATCTCTGGGAAATGTGTATGTTTAATGTATTCAGAGGTTTCAGTTCTGGGTTTGGATGGGAGTTTCTGCCAATGCGGTTAAATTATCCATACATTCTTATGTAAATAATAAACCATTATTTTTCTGTGTTAAATGCAGAGCAGTGGTGGTGCTGACAGGAGCGGGGCATGCTGGGAGATAAGTTGTTTTGATTTAAATGAAAGACACTGTAGTTTGCCCTGTCAGAAGTAGGGTAAATATACCCTGAGGTAGCCTGAGAAAACTACATTTCCCACGATGCCTGTGTCCCCTGTGGCCCACATGTGTGCTGGATTCACAGTCCTCTGTGAAGGTGCCAGGGTGTTTCAATCCGCAGACCATTTAAAATATTTGTCCTCATCTTCTCTCGTCTGCTCTGCAGCATTTCTGTCACTCGACATGAGGGACCCACCAGGTGCTTTCAATTTAACACTTGATACCCCCCTGCCTCCCCCCTTCAGCTGAGTTAAGCCGGGTATTCACCTGAACAAATTGCCCCTTAGGGGAACCCACAGGCAGGCGAGACTGGAACCCTCTCTTTTACACATACACACACACAAACACACTTATAAACACACACACACATGCATGTACACACGCACGCACACACACATGCATGCACGTACACACACACTTACTCACACACACACATGCACGCATGCACACACACACACACGTGCAAACACACACACGCACACACACACATGCAAACACACACACACAAATCAGCACGTTGTGTGGCCTGACTGCCAAAATGGCTTCATTTCCCACTCTCCCTTCGCTATTAAAGGTATCAGTGGCAGCAGGAACGTCTTTGATCACTTTCAGGCTTCATTCTGCTACTCTGAGTCCCCGCTTGCCCACCCCACTTCTTCCCCTTAGCCTTTGTCTTCCCCTCGCAGGAAAGTTTTCTTTTGCACTTGACTTGTTGCACATGTGCAAGAACTACTGCAGTTCTGTGATTTAAGCCAGCCTGGACAGCCTAAATTAACACTCCTGTTCTTTCATGATTTTACGTTCAGAAGCTCAACTGCTTAATTGAACATTCTGACCTGCGCTTTACTGAACCTGCTGAAGGTTAAATAAGTTTGCACGAGATGCATTTCTCTGCAGGCTGTGCCATCGGAGCTAGCTGTTGTGCTTTGGATTGTTCTCGTCCATTTTGAAGCACAGGATGCGAATCGGCAGCGATGGAGAGCGCTGGTTGTTTAAGAGTGGGTGTGTGCAGAGCCCTTTTCTCATCGGCACAATGGAAACAAAGCTTCCAGTTCTCTGCTGTACAAAAGCGGCGCACAATCGTCGCGGCATCTGAGTTCTGGCCGTTTCTTTATTCCTCGGTGTACTCGATACGCCGGAGGGGCCCGGGCGCTTCCTCTCCCGCCCTGGCGAGAACAGCGCTGTTCTGAAGACGCGCCGCACGCAGGAGCGGGCCTCTCCAGAACCGCTCTCCCCAGCACCGGGGAGAGCCTGCCTCTCTGCCTGTACAGAGCCGTTCTCCCCAGCACCGGGGAGAGCCTGCCTCTCTGCCTGTACAGAGCCTCCTGCTCTGGCCTGACTGTCTGTACAGAGCCTCCTGCTCTGGCCTCTCTGCCTGTACAGAGCCTCCTGCTCTGGCCTCTCTGCCTGTACAGAGCCTCCTGCTCTGGCCTCTCTGCCTGTACGGAGCCTCCTGCTCTGGCCTCTGCCTGTACAGAGCCTCCTGCTCTGGCCTCTGCCTGTACAGAGCCTCCTGCTCTGGCCTCTCTGCCTGTACAGAGCCTCCTGCTCTGGCCTCTCTGCTTGTACAGAGCCTCCTGCTCTGGCCTCTCTGCCTGTACAGAGCCTCCTGCTCTGGCCTCTCTGCCTGTACAGAGCCTCCTGCTCTGGCCTGACTGTCTGTACAGAGCCTCCTGCTCTGGCCTCTCTGCCTGTACAGAGCCTCCTGCTCTGGCCTGACTGCCTGTACACAAGCTGCGATAAGACCCCGATGAAACCCAGCCACTCGAGGGTACACACTGATATTCCTGGATGAGTGGAGCATGGACAAACCCTTACCTGATGCTAACCACGCTAACTTCATGTTGAGGGCCAACATCGTAGTACCTGAATTCTGTTATTGCAATATACTTCATATTGCCATCTCAAAAATGAATGAATTTCGCAAACATTTTTTGATGTGGGGAAATAATTTGTTGTGATATAATAATTGCCTCTCTCCCAATGCACGCTGGGATAGGGCTCCAGCACCCCCTGTGACCCTGCCAAGGATAAGTGGGTATAGATGATGGGTGGATGGATGGATGATATAATAGTATCAAAATCAATAATGTGATAAGAATATTAAAAATGCTGTACTGAGTACTGTCTAGAAAGCATCTACCTCTATGGTGAGTCTGGTCTTGAACAGCCCAAAGGTATAAGCCCAGAGGTATAATGCTACATGTCCTGCCAAGCTATTCTACGCATTAGCAACCCACTGTAAAAATACACCCCAATGCTGGAGTGACGTTGTATTCCCAGCTATGGCCCCAGGCTCAGCGGATAGAGCTGAGCGTGACCGAGCGAGTACTCACAGCTCTCCCAGCAAGTGCAGGTTGTGGAAGGCGCTGGGCTGCAGCTCGCTGATGTTGTTCATGCTGAGATCCCTGTCAAAACGGGAGAAGAACCGAGGGTTAGTTCGCAGCCCCGAAAAATACATTCTCGGCAGGGGTACTGGGTTCCCCCCCGCCCCCCCCCCCCCCCCCCCCCCCCACCCAGCATTTGGAAATGTTCTGGAGTGGCGTGAGGATAATCTCACGCAGCACTTTATCAGGCAAACCTCAGGGAAGCTACTGGAAATAGAAACAGAGACTCTTCGACTTGCCCAAAACCTATTTAATAACATGTGGAACTCCTCTCGGAAAGAGTGCACGGCTGGAAAACATCTGAATGCTGCAATAGGACATCTCCCCTGTGCACTTGCGTTTTTTACCTCATGATTTTCAAAAACAGAAATCAAGAATATACATTATATTTGCACAGTAATTATCCTTCATTCACGTGGAAATTCTCACATTTCTACCCAGCATCACCAGCTTTGGAAGCTATCTGGTTGAAACCTATAACTGAGGGATCTGGTGGAAAACATGGATGTGTCCCAGCATGGCATTGGCCTTTTATTATTGTGTAAACACTCCCCCCTCCACCCTTTGTTTCAAGTGAACACTAGACACAGGACAGGTAGGAGGGTGGAACAGGCAAGTTGTACAGAGGCTGGGGAGGGCCTTGTACTGTTTCATTGATCATTGGTAGTAACTCCCAAAAAGTTCTTGGCCCTGAGGTAGCTCCCTCACCAGTGCTGCCTGCAGGCTTGTTAAAACGTTCGGTAAGCACCTGTCCCGTCGCTGCGTGGTAGCCCGTGCCGTCTATCTCCGGGACGGGACCCCTGCTACACGGAGCAGGTCCCCTTGCTGACAATCCAAGACCCTTCTTTCGGTGAAACATGAGGCTTCTGATATCAAAGAGCCTCCGCACCTGCGTTTCCCGCCGTCCGTCCGTCCATCTGAGACGACGCAGCGGAACGCTTCCCGCACTGAATCATTCTACGGCTGATGCGATTTCCTCCTGGCCTGACTTTTTGAAGCGCTGGGGGGGGTGAGGGGGGTGGGGGTGGGGGGGCGATCGGGTCGGGCTCTACTTCCAGATGTTTTCCGGGACTCCCTCATAATTTAGCCGTCGGTTTCCCCAGACGCACGCCGGGCCGCCGCGCTTTCGAGGGATGGCGGGAGCGCGGGGCTCCATCTCTCCGCGCCTGGACCGTGCGTATCGCGACGTCCATCTCCCCCGTCTGTTATGACTCCCTGCAGATGCCTTCCCCGCTCGGGCACGTCACGCCGCCCGTCCCTGCGGCCCGATCTCGACCGCGATCGCCGTCCGCTGCGATGACAGCGCGCAGATTTCTGCGGCGGATAAAACTCGTTAAACCCTTAAACGTGTGATTTTCAAAGTGTATCGGCGCGTCGCGTGAAAACACGGCTTCATTGATAGGGGTTTTGCGTGTGGGCGGGGTGAGAGGTGTTCTTCCTTAATATCACATATTTCTTTTTATGTAGGCGCTACTTTATCATTCATTCACTGGAAATATCGCATTATCCGCTGTTCATGTCCATGTGTAAAAAATACAATGTTTTTTTTTTAAAACTCCAAATATACCTATATACTCCAGTCTACATCCAATTATATACCCATGTCAAATTATTGCATCTCATCATTAATTAAAATAAAATATTGGTGAAGGATATAGCTCATGCTTATTTTACATGCTCTTGCTTATTCTATATAAGATAATGCATGCTTCTACATGCTTATTTTTACCGCAATTAAACTTTTAAAATTAATTATTGTTTCATTAATTATTGTTTAAAATTAAACTAATTTTAAACAATTAAAATTAAAAAGTGACGTCTTGCAACGTCTTTCCTTTAGTATGAATTACCACGCAAAACTCATTTGCAAAGTAAAACACAAAGTGAATGAGGAATACAAAGTATATTGAAAGCCGGTGCTTGCATGCAGGTGTGGTTCCTGAGTTAATTAAGCATTTAACACCCCAGCATGCTCAGGGCTGTGCTCAGAAATGTTGAGTAAGGCCAATGACTCTTTGTTTTGTGATGTTGGCACAAAAGTCTGAGGGAAAGACATCATCATCTAGGGACAACTGCGGTTTAAAACATTTATTTCTCAACCATGATATCCGTGCATTGTTTCAAACTGCAAGGCAAAGCAGACACATGCAAATATCAATAAAGGGCATGAACAGGCAGTTTAATCAAGAACACACTGTCACTGTCAAGAACTAGTGAGGGGGATACTATGGTTGGTGTTTTTTTAATTGGGGTTATTTATTGATGGTTAATTAAATCTTTGTAAGATCTTCCAATGTTCTCAGGATCAAGAAGTCAGGTGAAAACCATTCCCTGAATAGAAAAACTCCTGGAATGCTAAGTCTGCTACAGGAAGGTTGTGACAACTGTAAAAACATTTAAACAGATGAGAAAAACATCAGATTAATTCACCATTCCCTTACAAAAAGAAAAAAAAGGAAACAGCCCATCGAGTCTTCTTTGATTCACTGTCAAGGTTGTCTGAGATTTTAAGGTCATTGTCCCAAAATCGAAGTGCCAAATTATTGCTTTTATCTTCGTTTGCATTTGCTAAAGTCGTTTTCCAGACAAGAGGGTAATTGGTCATAAAACAAGACCACCGGGCACGAAAATGTAAACGGAACTGTTGGAAAATATCCACCGTGTGAGCAATGCCTCTGACGGAGGTGTGGCTGTTTATTTGTTTTGTCAGCCAGTCTAACAGGACCGGCTGAATGCTAATTTGCTGTGGCAGGCCTGTGGAAAACTACATGCAGAGGAGACACAGGAATCTGACCTGGATTGTCCTGCCATGGCGGGCAGGAGCTTAGAGGACACAGACATATCAACTCCGGAGATTATTAAACTAAACAAAGCGGATATGGCCGTTGTATTTATTTGCTGCCTGGAGAATGAGGTTCTTCTTGGCCTCGCATAACAATGTTCTGAGTAATGTTTAGCTGATGTCTGGTATGACGTTCTGGTTTTGTGAAGGCATATCTCATGCATAGCCAACCCCCAGGCTGAATGTGTAGCTAAGGAAAGCCCTGGCAGCTCTGAAAACCTGTGTGTGTCAATATTATGAGGTGAGATCTCCCGGGCAGGGTTCAGCCATTCAGAGTGCTTAATCTGAAACAAAGTATTTCATCTGAAGCACAATGAGGCTGGGCTCTCTATTTCCTGGACTTCTCCCTAACCTTGAGGTCAGCACTGTCTGGAGCAAGCTTCAGCAGTGAGTCACAGCACCATGGCACTCTACACAAGCTTCAGCAGTGAGTCACAGCACCATGGACCTCCACACAAGCTTCAGAAGTGAGTCACAGAACCATGGACCTCCACACAAGCTTCAGCATTCAGTTACAGCACCATGGACCTCCACACAAGCTTCAGCAGTGAGTCACAGCACCATGGCACTCTAAACAAGCTTCAGCAGTGAGTCATAGCACCATGGCACTCTAAACAAGCTTCAGCAGTAAATTAGAGCACCATGGACCTCCACACAAGCTTCAGCAGTGAGTCACAGCACCATGGCACTCCACACAAGCTTCAGCAGTGAGTTACAGCACCATGGACCTCCACACAAGCTTCAGCAGTGAGCCACAGCACCATGGCACTCTAAACAAGCTTCAGCAGTGAGTCACAGCACCATGGACCTCTACACAAGCTTCAGCAGTGAGTCACAGCACCATGGACCTCCACACAAGCTTCAGCAGTGAGTTACAGCACCATGGACCTCCACACAAGCTTCAGCAGTGAGCCACAGCACCATGGCACTCTAAACAAGCTTCAGCAGTGAGTCACAGCACCATGGACCTCCACACAAACTTCAGCATTCAGTTACAGCACCATAGCACTCTAAACAAGCTTCAGCAGTGAGTCACAGCACCATGGCACTCTACACAAGCTTCAGCAGTGAGTCACAGCACCATGGCACTCTAAACAAGCTTCAGCAGTGAGTCACAGCACTATGGACCTCCACACAAGCTTCAGCAATATTATGCTAAGTTGACTGTGGAAAAGAAGAGCCTAATTAGACACATTGGGTATGGTGATTACTGAGCAAAACAAAAAAGCACTGCACACATGCAAGGTATTCTCGTGATGTAAAGAGCAAATATTGAACCAGGATTTTGTAACTTTTCTAAAAGGTTTTAGAATCTAATATGGCTACGATACTTATATCAATCTGATAATATCTGTTTGGATTTTCAAAAAAAGTTAAATTATAATGGATGAAGGCCACATTTGATGATGACATTGAGTTAAAAACAAAACACCGAATCTGTGTTTGACATGACAGAATCTGTGACATGCGTTTTTACGGCTATAGTACAAAAACAGGCTTTTTCATAAGTTCATAAATATTATGTCTTTATTACTCAATATGTGAGATATCTTCCACCCTACTGTTGAGGAGGTTGGAAATTTGAAGGTTTTATAGTAAACCAGATGGCAGAAGTGGAGTGGTCCACTAACAGCTCACCCTCCAAAGCATGTGCAAGTTTAGCTTTAAGACCGTGGGCATGCCTAGCTGTGATGTTAGGGTGTCAGCAATAAGTTCTGTGGTTTTTATATTTCACACTTTGAATTTTGTCTTACAAAGTTTATATCCCTATCAAAGTCTGCAGTAGTGACAACTGTCAAATAAAAAACTGGTCTTGTCAGAGAGAGTAGAATCACAGGTGAATCATATTTCACCTCAGGCACAAAACCACAGGTAGGCCTCACCTGTTAAAGGTTCATGCCTCTCCTTTTCTGATTCCTCCCCAATGTTTTGGAAAACAACAGTGGCGGGGAACTGTCCAACAGCATGAAAATAAAGGTCATTTACGTGCACAAATGAAACTCTCGCAATCTACAACAGCTGTTTTGCCATTGCGTCCAAATGAAAGCATCAACCCTTCACCATTTCTATTTTGGTGCCAGTATGTTGTGATAATTCTTTTTTGACGGATTATCTCAGGGTGAGCATGACTTCATCTCGGACATATCCTTCCACGTATTCAGTGTTTTTTTTTTTTTGTGACTCACAAGCCATCTGGGACCTGCCAAATAATGTGCGTATGTGGTCAGCTGCATTGTCTGTGGATTACAACTGCCAACATAACCATGGGTGAGGTCATCAAGAAAATCAATGGTCTCCTTCAGTATTGTCTAAGCACACTTTAAGGTTATAAATTCCAGTGAAATGGTCCTAACCCTCTTTCATGAATGTCCACTGCTCATTTTTACCTGTTCACTGGTGTGCTCCAGGTGCATTACACGCTTTGCTATGATTTTCAACTGGTGACATAGACATCAGGCATGAAGGAAACATCAGAACCTATGACTACGTAGAGTGCATGAAGGGGGTTAATTGGTCACACAACACATTTTATTCATCTAGGTGATGTTATGATGCCCAGATTTTTTTATAGAGAACATTCTGTTCGAATGACACTCTAGGTAAGATTTATTCAACGTATGATATTAACTTTGACTCACCATTAAATGCAAGTTCATTTTCTTTCTTCTCACACAGTATGTTGAGTTAAGTGATTGCTTACATTTATTATAATAATGAAAGTCATACTGTAAACGTTCATGGAACCCAGTCTTCTGTAGCACACACCTCATTTGTCTAGCAGTAAAGTAAGGCAGTATTCAAGTTAACTGGCTATAAATGTGTTTGCAGTGTTTATATGACCACTATGTATTTCAACTGAAAGATGGATTGAGGTCCTCAATTTTCACACCAGATAGGTAAGTACATTTTTAACTAAAATTTGTAATTCTGACTCACCCTTAAGCATGCATATATGTATGTATATATATATATATATATATATATATATATATATATATATGCATGTATGTAAATGAAATTAAACAGGGCCCCCAGACAGAAGTGAAGATCCATATTGAAGGAATCCGGGGCAGCAACGTGACCAGACTGCTCTGCTGTTCAAGTTGAGGCAGAGAAGAGGCTGTATAATGCTCAATCTTTGAAGTGGATGTCAAGGGCCCCGTCCTTCCTATGATTCCTGGCAAAGGTATGCTTTAATCTCCTCCCGCTGTTTCATCATCAAAGCCGGAGGAGGTTGGAGGGGAACCTCCCCCCTCCCCCCCCCCCACACACACAACCTCCCTAAAGACAGCAAAGAGAGAGGGGGAAAAAAAACGCCCTGCCTCCGGGAGCCTGGGATTGAAATTGGGCGGGAACACGTGCAAGGCTTGTGGCAGAAACCATTAGCGAGACGGATATCGTGCGCGGTGAGAGACGGAAGACAGAGAGAAGGAGGAGTGTACACAAACACCTGCGCTCCTGTGCAGCCCAGGCACAGGCTGAACATGCTTCCCTGCGCTCCTGTGCAGCCCAGGCACAGGCTGAACGTGCTTCCCTGTGCTCCTGTGCAGCCCAGGCACAGGCTGAACGTGCTTCCCTGCGCTCCTGTGCAGCCCAGGCACAGGCTGAACGTGCTTCCCTGCGCTCCTGTGCAGCCCAGGCACAGGCTGAACGTGCTTCCCTGCGCTCCTGTGCAGCCCAGGCACAGGCTGAACGTGCTTCCCTGCGTATCCTGTGCAGCCCAGGCAAAGGCTGAACGTGCTTCCCTGCACTCCTGTGCAGCCCAGGCACAGGCTGAACGTGCTTCCCTGTGCTCCTGTGCAGCCCAGGCACAGGCTGAACGTGCTTCCCTGCGCTCCTGTGCAGCCCAGGCACAGGGTGAACGTGCTTCCCTGCGCTCCTGTGCAGCCCAGGCACAGGCTGAACGTGCTTCCCTGCGCTCCTGTGCAGCCCAGGCACAGGGTGAACGTGCTTCCCTGCGCTCCTGTGCAGCCCAGGCACAGGCTGAACGTGCTTCCCTGCGCTCCTGTGCAGCCCAGACACAAGCTGAACGTGCTTCCCTGTGCTCCTGTGCAGCCCAGGCACAGGCTGAACGTGCTTCCCTGCGCAGCCCAGGCACAGGGTGAACGTGCTTCCCTGCGCTCCTGTGCAGCCCAGGCACAGGGTGAGCATGCTTCCCTGCGTTCCTGTGCAGCCCAGGCACAGGCTGAACGTGCTTCCCTGCGCTCCTGTGCAGCCCAGGCACAGGCTGAACGTGCTTCCCTGCGCTCCTGTGCAGCCCAGGCACAGGCTGAACGTGCTTCCCTGCGCTCCTGTGCAGCCCAGGCACAGGCTGAACGTGCTTCTCTGTGCACCCTGTGCTGTCTTTACCTGGCCGAAAATAAACTGCTTTATTCTTCTTAATTTATGTTCCTCTGCCTGATTTATTTATTTGTTTTGTCCCCTCCTACTGAAGTGTCCTGAGTGTGTGGGTATCTTTTCCCTGTCCCCGAGTTCCATGACCTGCATTCCTGCTCCTGGCGGGCCGCAGGATCAGCTGGTTTTTGTTGTTGCTCCACCCTCAATTGATCAACTGAAGCAGTCAACCGCACAGTTAATTCACCTCACCTGGTTTCCTGGGTCTGAATTGGTCGCTGATATTATTAAGGTGATAAACAAAAACCAGGAGACCCTGTGGCCAGCCAGAAGCAGGAAGGAAGGTCACAGCCCCGGGTCCTTCCCCTTCGCTAATAAGGAATCATCCGCACATGTGCTGACCTGGGAGAGGCCTACACCTGCGCTGCCTGTGAGCTGCCCTCGTATGGTCTTCTGGAGCCTATAAATATCCACAACGCCTCTTCTCAGCCTGGCTATTTGTCATACTGCCCTGCTAGGTTTATTGCAGTAGGGATTTTTTTTGTTGGGGGGGGGGGGGGGGTGGTTTGCTGAATGCTGGTTTAAATTGGTTCAGTGGAGTTTCTGTTTCTCTTGGGTTTGTAGTTTTTGCTTTTTCTAGGCAGGTCGGGAATGATTCAGGTCGACCTTCCCATTTTGAGGAGTCCAAAATTAATTTATTTAGCCCTTTTCCTCAGGCTGTTAGTTTACTTTTTTTGGATGATTTTTTAAATACCTTTTTTAAAGTTATTGTGTTTTAACTTTGAACTGATTCTCAGTTTATGGAATTTATTTTGTTTTGGCCATTGCTGCCAACTGCTTATTGTATATAGCCATAATGCTATGAAAAGCGTTCTGATTCTAAGGGTTCAAATGAATCCTTTGATATTACCCTGTTAGATTATCATGTGCATGTACACCCTCCTACGTTTTCTTCCCTCACACAATTAGTATGACAAACTTCACAGGCAAAACAGTCGTACAGTCGTACTCTTATGCACAAAGTCTATTACTGAAACTGCATTCCAGTTTTCAAATAATTTATGTGCCCTAATATTTCCAAGTAGTCCTGGAGCCTGCAATTTCAATTCATAATTGTGTTCTTAAAGCTTCAGGTGCTCTTCATGGTTTAATTTGGTGTATCGCATGATTGGAAACATATTTACTTGGCAAATAAACATATTTGCTTTACCAAAGTTGCAAGTCTACAGATAGAAGTGCATAAATCTAGAAAGCATAATAGCGTTCCGTTTGATTTATTGGTGCAATTGACTGAGGGACGGCTAATTTCGAGCCGCACTGCACAAGATGTTCCACCAGTGGTCACGCGAGAGGTTTTGAAATTGCTAAAAACATCACGGAGAGCACAGCATGTGAGGTACTGGCCTGAAGACGGGCACATACTTCAGCGTTTCGTTCATTCTGAGAAGACTTGGATAATATCAACGCACGTTTCTCAGCTCTATGGTCTTCGTTAAGCGTCATTGAGCAACGCAGCCGTCGATCTCAGACGCCGTGTCACGAACACGCCTGCTGCAGATTTTAATGGCTAATACCGTAGAAGTGTTGTTCCATTTAAATGGGCTGCGAAATGCGGGTGCACCATTCCACATACACGTTTTGCTCTGTTTCCCAGATTTTAGGCAGTGTTTTCCCAATGTTTAACCATAAGCAGACTGTTATAGGCAGCGCACTGTCATTTAAATTAGTAAACAACAAAGAACATAAAAATAGCCTTAAATTGGACTCAGGAGAACGCTGTGGCCAATGTGGCCAAGGAACAATGTGAATATTGCCCAGTTCACCCAAATTCAGAACAGAGCCTTGGTTGACCTTGCATTCCCACACATTTATAGGGCTTAAAAAACAAGCCCTTTTGCACAGATCTAATTAAGCAAACAACGCCCTGGGTGCTCTTAGGATGTTATTATGCCGGGTTCTTCACATGCTTTAGGGAGATATTCATTGCTTTGGAGAAAGAAATGTGCCATGCTTGTAAACAAATCAAAGTAAACTTTACTCAATAACAATGAGTCACCCAAGCAGGTTGGAATGGAAATGAAGCTTTAAGTAATGTAAATGACTGCTCTAATATGCAAGTCTTTCTGCTATAGGTGAAAATATTGGCAGGACTATATGAACTTTCCTAATTAGCATACCTTGCAGCTATGTGTAGACTGTGGGATCCTTTTCGATTTAATCAACCAAATCGCTACAAACGGGTGTTGGAAATCCTGATTTAGTGGAGACCTACATAACATTCAATGTAACAGGAAACTGGGCCCTCGCAGAAAGGTGTTTGTTTTGTGACGGCATAAAGATTTTGACAATACAGAAATTGCACAAAAAGGCAAACAAGACGGGGGAACAAAGACGGCGAAGCCGTGCAGATTAGGGTCCTGTTGTGAGGAACTGGTTTGGTTTCTGTGGTGTGGAACTCAGTGTTTTTCGATTGAATGAGACTTGGGTGGCCAGGTTTGGTTTTGTGTAATTCATCATTCTCTGTGATGCAGGCTAAATGGTGTGCATAGTACAAAGTAAGCAGAAGTTTCTTATCGCTCCTTTCCATTACATCTATTTCTCTGCCCTCCACAATCATTCTCCTGAATTTGAAATATGAGTAGCTAAATGGGGTATTCAGCACGACTCCGACTACACACTTTGTAGTTGTTTCTGCTGACACTCACATATAAAAAAAAAAAAAAGATTTACTGGAACATTTTGAACCTCCCACATTATGTAATCGGGGAAGGGTAGGTCAAAGATGAAATGCCACAAGCACACAGTCTGAGCTTCGACACTTCTGCCGCCCCACTTCCTGTTCTCTGTGGTGGGTACGCACACAGCTCCCAGGAGGTCAGGAGACATGAAGAGGGTGATCTTCAAAGTGCTGCGGTTTTCAAAGTGGGGCAAGACCACCTCTGAGAACCCAAAAAATGGCTGAATGTGCCTGTGACTCCAACAAAGAACGGGAGATACCGGAAATAGGTGCTGGAGCAGTGGGCTGAGATTGCATTGCTCTCACATGTACTTTTCTTCAGTATCCCCGTAAGGCAATTCATTTATGTCTCCTGCGGGAAACATACTTATCTCAAGAGCCATATATTCTACTATGCTGAAACCTACACTACAAGGGACATTCAATAAAAATTAAAAATAGTATTTTTGAAAATATTTTCACTGAAATGTGTTTTTGTCATCCAAGACACTTGTAAAATAAAATGTCAATGCATAATAAACATTTTTTCTGCCGGGTCTCAGGAGGTTATGAATATTGTAGCGATTTTGTCCAAAGATAGACCTGACGGATCTGGAGCGAAACTCATTGTGTTTATTTGCAAGGTGATGTTTTCAGTACTCAGAGAACAGACTGATCCAGAGCACAGACTGCAAACCCTTTCAGGCTGTCCTGAGCACCAATATGCAAATCTAGGACAGGAAGCAAAGCTGTGACATCACACACCCTTATACAACCTAGCTAGCGCTTCTGTGGCTAGCTAGCGGCACAATAACAAAACTACAACAACTTTAGCTAGCCCTTTGGTTGCTAGCTGACTCCGCTAACCACTGCTACAAAATTAAATGGTTTGGACAAAATACAATGAACTGCAGAGGTATTGAAGCAGTGATACAATTTTTGCTGTTTTGGCTCTGTATCCAGCAAATTTGAAATGGAACAATGAATATGAGGTTAAAGTGCAGACAGCTTTAATTTGAGGGCATTTACATCCACAATGGGTAATCTGTGAAGGAATTACAGACCTTATTGTATCATATTTACATTTACCATTTATCATACACACATTTACCATTTATATTAATTGTTTTTATAAATCTTTTTTTTTTTTCAAATCCAATGTGCTGGAGTACAGCCAAAACAACAAAAATGTTCTCTGCTCCCTGTTAACAAAGAGTACATTTCAATTACACATCGAAGCCAATAAGTGGTTGAGGGCACCATTTGATATGTTAATAAGTTTGTCCCAGCTGTTTTATGACCAAAGCATGTCAGCACACATGCTGGAATTGTTGCTGTCGAGTTTCTCAGTCTGAGAGCCAAGACTAAGCGCCTGTCACCCAGCTCACATCCGCCACTGAGCTGCGCAGGAGCTCCAGCTGAACTGGCGAAGAACCGCGTCAGTGCCGTTACCCATCAGCCATTTCTCTGCGCCGTGAGCTCTCTGTGCCCCCAACCCGCCCCCCCCCCCCCCCCCCCCCCCCCCCCCCCCCCCCCCCCCCCCCCCCCCCCCCCCCCCAAGGCCTGCAGCCCCAGCCCCCTTCCGTCACTTTCCACACCTTTAACACCTGACATGTTTGGGTAAACATTTACACAGGGGTGTGAATCCTGAGCCCCCTCCAAAAAGCCACGGGACAAGCGGATTGTCCTCAGGCACTTCCGTCACCTTCGAAGCGCGGGACTCATTTTTCAGGGGGTCCTGAGATTCACGAACCACCACCATGTCCCGTCCCATCAGTCCCTCCCTCAATCCGGAAGATTCTGTCCAAACTTCCCAAAAGGAAAATATCCTTCAGGCTTTCTCTCAGTTTTTCTTTTTTTTTTCCTATGTCTCTCGGTCACACCTGTCCACTTGTGTTCATTTGCTTTTCATTGCAAGTGTCCTCGGCTACACCTACGGACCCTCCTGATTCTGCACAGTTCCTGATGGAGTGATGGGATAAAGGGAAGCAGTATGATAACAGGCTTGCTCCAATTTTTTTTTTTTTTTTTTTAGTGTGTTCTTTATTATTGTTTTTTATTTGTTTAACCTCAAAGAGCAGTGAAAAGATAAACATCGCCCTGATGTCTGTCAGTAGCTAGAGATGTTGTTGTTGCTGTTTTTGGCACTTGAAGCCTGAACAGACACGCCTGTCAGACAGGAAGGGAAGCGCACCTGCGAGAGACGCCTTCGTTTCGGACAGGAAATGAGCAAATATACAGGCGAAAGGGGGGAAATAAACGTGGTGAATGCACAGGCGAGATACGACTTAAACAGACGGAGATATGACTTAAACAGATGGACCACTGGAGATGTTGCGCAAGATATTTTAAAAAATGTATCCTTCACAGTTTCCTCTTTATTTAATATAGAAATAACTGAATATTTCTGTTGACAAAGGAAATATTTTAGTACGTGCTCTCCTCGTTCTGCAAATGTCGTGCATTTCAGAATCAGAAATTTAACGATATTCTGTAAAGACACTCATCCCTGCAGTTAAATCTGAACCAAAGGCCTCAGCAACTGCTACTGCTACGTTTTAAATATGAAGTTTTAAAAGAAGAAGAAGAAGAAGAAGAAGAAAGAGAGGAGTGTTTGTGGTCGCGCTGCTTCTGGTTTAGCATTCAGCTCACATGGGCGCACAATGACACAGGAAGGAGGAAACAATGCTCCGCTTCCCCTCCCCCTTTCAACGGACATGTTTTTCTTTCGCGTACTGTCAAACTTCCTGAGCTTGATATTCCTCCTTTGTGGCCCGGAGCAGCCCCCTTTTCTTTGGAATACAATGAGGACAGGACACTCTTTCACCTGAGGAAAACCTCCCAGAAAAGACAGGAACACAGTGAAAGGCCGAACAGTCTGCATTTTGTTTTCCTTCAATATCCTCCTTTTATTGTGCTCCTCGTATAATGGTTTCTGAGAGAAAGGAGAGGCGGGCTGGATGTCTGTGGTGAGCAAGCGTAGTGTTCAGTCCGTGGATGCTCTACGGGGAAATGCTTTCACTTTGGATATCAATTGACTCTCCATCCATGCCGGGGAGCTTGCATGTCTACGGCTGCTATTGTAGTTTCATAGCCACAAGTCTCGGAAGATTTACGCTTTGGCCTACATCCAGATTTTCACTGCTTTCCAAAGTTTAATCACTTCAATTAATTTGGACAGAAATGACCCCGGGAAAGACCCGCCCTGTTTGGACGCGGCGAGCCGCGGCAGCGCAGCCGCCCTGTCGAGCCTTGACTCGGAGGAAGTGGCGGCTTCCCGCGATGCCGTCTGACGAGGGCCAGCCGGGGGGGGTCAGGAGCGCAGCTGCGGACGAGCCCGGGGTTTGCCGCGGGTCGCCGCGGGTCACGGGCGGCGAGCGGAGCGCGCGTCCCGGTGCGGAATGTGGATCCGAGCCGACGGAGGAAATGCGTCGCAGGCCACGCACGCGGGACGGAGGAGGAGGGAGGAATGAGGGAACGAGGCGTCCCCGGCACGGAGGAATGCGCATCGAGCCGGCGGAGCTCATCCCGCACAGACGTCGGCGCTGGCCGCCTTTTCGTACCGTGGGGCGAACCGAGCGCCCGCTGGCTGAGTTCGGAGGCGGTGTGGGCTGACAAAAGGCCAGACTTTTGCCCTGGCCCCGGACCTCATACCCCCAACGCCCCCCCATACCCCCTGCCCCCCCCCCCCCCAATCCACAGCCATTGTCCCTCCTGCCAGCCTCAATAAGCCCACGGACAAAGAAGCCATAGTGGGGACCGGGGGCAGGAGGTCGCAGGTCACACACTCTGACAGTCCGTGCAGGAAGCGGAGCGAGACACAGCGAGGAACCTGGAGGCCCCGGTCTCTTCCACGCACTTTTGGCCGCATCTCATGCCCCACGGAGCATTGAGCAACACAGCGCACAGCCGCTCGACGTACGCGGGCCTGTAGACATCTGCGCGTCTGCACGCCCGGCCTCAAGCTGGACAGGGTTCAACTTCCTGTCACTGAACGTGAAAGGTTCTCAGCGAAGACCCAGAAGTTGGCGGAACACTTGAACTTGACAGAAAAATGAAGAAAAAACCTTTAATCTTTTACTTCCTGCGCAGAATTATACCCTTGCATTGCGTAATATACTATAAGGCATTTGTACATTTTGGTTTTTCCAAATGTTAAATTGGGCCAAAAAAATAATTAAGCGTGGATCAAACATGCCAGTCAGTATGTGAACTCAACAGTAATGACCTTGCTTTGTTGATACAAAAAAATCTTCCTCCAGGGCTCCCCTAACTATACTGATGGCTTACTGGAGTGTAAATTACATACAAGGCTACATGTAATCCTTCTGTCTCCAGAATAGAGATTTCCTTTAGATACGACCTGTCAGCAGAATCTATTATTTTCTAAATGATTTTAAAAGCATATGTTCCCTCTGCACCTGACTGGCTGCTGTACATCAAGCACATCGCCTATAGAAAAGTGAGCTTCTGCCTCTGCCGGTGTCTGCTTCACCGTTCACTTGAAGGGGATATTACTAGGCGGAGGCAAGACTGCGAGTGGTGCAGATGCATTACGGAACTCGTGCAACTCAAGACAGATCAGATACCTGAAATCCGAACCGGTGCCAGGTGGACGGCCTTTCTGTCACGAGCATTTTGTGTTTCAGTCGACGGGCGTCGCGAACAACATCGGTGTCCTTGGCATCTGGATTTATGTTTTAGAATGATACACAAAACATGTTTCCTGCTATTTGAATAGCCGGTTCAGAACTCCAGTTACTGATCTGCGAGGAGCACGTCTTGGCAACCTGCCAGCCTTGTAAAAATTCCAGATTTCTTCCACTCCCGCCGATTATGTCTGTGCCGCATGTGGCTTCATAACAGCGCGATTCCCTCGTGCCCAGCGATGCGGGTATCTGCTCCTTCCATTGCTGCGGAGGATGTCGGACTGCAGTACTGTACCGTGCCTCGCGTCAGAGGGTAGCATTCGATGTTCTATCGACCGCGGATAGCGGATGACTCAGGGCCTTTCACTTCCCTGTTAGCGTGGTCTGGGGGGGACGGAAGCTGCCTGTGCCCGATTAACGAGTCTATTCGGAGGGGCTGGCCCCTTACCCCGTGAGCACATTCCTCCACGTCCTGCCCCTTTGTTGGCGCTAAGTGTCGCTGCGATCACTGCTTCATCCCCGTTCCCTGCGTCCCGTCCAAACTCCTTTCTCTGCCCTGTAATCCCCTCCATACAGCCGCATTATCTCGGAGCTCTTCAGCGTCTTTGATGCTACTGCAGGGATTTTGGGAGGCATTAAGTATCATTAACACACAGCCGTTTATCACCTGTCTGCCAGGGGAGTCTGGCTGCTGCCAGGCAGCGCATTAAACGGCTCTGCATCGCCACGCTTGGCTGGGGATCTGAAGCCAGAAGGCGCTGGGTAGCTGCCGCGAGCCTGACGCTAACCGCGCTCGGCGGCCATCTTGTCACGCTCCCGCGCGCGAAGCACGAGAACCAAAACAGCCCAAAAAGCAGGTTCAGACTATCATCTATCATCTCAGTGCTCAGTGACTATCATCTATCATCTCAGTGCTCAGTGACTATCATCTATCATCTCAGTGCTCAGTGACTATCATCTATCATCTCAGTGCTCAGTGACTATCATCTATCATCTCAGTGCTCAGTGACTATCATCTTGAGTTAAGGCATTTATTAAACATTTATTTTCGAGAGATAAACAAACACACTCCTATTTTTTTTCTTTTTTTTCTTTTTTTAAAGGCTGTCCAAAGTGTTTTTAGAAGATACAAGGTAATTGCATGAGGGTTACAAATATAATTCACAAAGAAGGGTATAATTTATCTATTTAAAATATGTTAAATAGAAGAGATTTAATCAGATATTTCCACCTCTGCCAATAGTAATGATGGACTGGCTGAACTTATTTTTATATTGCTTTCATGTGACCAATCACTGGCAGTCAACAGCTTCAGCCTATGGTACTCTATTAAGGAGATGGGTTTAACGCAGGTCATATTATCACTAATATGGAAACAACATGAAGTACTGAAAAGTGTAGTATTCCAACATTGGTGCCTAAGATGGCGAGGTATGTCAGTAGCACTTATTTGAAGCATTAAGCACCGGCCTTCTCCGCTCACTGGTTTGTTAGTTCTGTCAGCGGAGAAGTCTTTTTTTTGTGTGTAAAGAATGCAATGAAAATAGTTTTGCTGAAGTTCAAACAAATGAAGCGGAGGACTCCCCCACCCCCGACAAGTCCAGATGTGATCTTATTGACTAACACCCTTTCGATAGCTCAGGGAAAGATAAACCCTCTACAATCTTAAACAAAGCAGAGGGATTTCACCCTAAACAAGCATCTCGGTGCATTTCAGATCCGAGTGTCTGAGAACCTATAAAAGGAGCTGGTGGGCCACCCTTCTGAGTGATCCTCTCCCCTCTCTCCGCCTTGTACCTACAGCGGGCCGTTCTCCACCCAGGCACGGCCTGGGCGTAGCCATAGCTGTCTGCTCTGGGCCGTCGCACGCATTCCTTTGTTCAGGGAGCACTTGAATGTTTTTCGGGGGCTGAGAGAGAGAGAGAGAGGCCTTCCTTATCGACTCTTCCCTCCGCAGTTACTCTGTCGTTAACCCTTCAGCCGCCGAAAGGAGGGGAGCGGCGACGGCTCTCGCCCCCTCCCGCTAGTCCCGCTGCGCTAATGGGACTCGCTTTGCCAAACACGGTTCGTCCGAAGGCAATCTGGCACGGGAAAGGCCCCGCACAATGCGTCCATTGTGGCGCCCGAGGAACCAGCCCGCCTCGGAGGTCAGGGGCAGGGGTTCCCATGGACCGGGAGGAATCCGCGCAGTGCGCGCACACGTCCCTCGTTCCCAGAACGCGTCCGTGTCCTGCCGCCGTCCCGCACCGAAGCCTCCTGATTGGGCCGTCCCACGCGATGGTGCCTTCGCATTGGGCCATCAGAAAGGGTCCGCGTCAGCTTTCTGTTTATCCGAATATTTGGCTTGGCTAAAAATACGCGTCTCCTCAAAATGGCGAGAAGCAGTTTCTGTGAACGCAGCACTTAAGGCAGACCTGACCTCCCCTCGTTCCAGTTAGCATCTGGCTAAAGCAAGCGCCGCAGGTTATTCTGTGAGAACAGAGCCTCTCGGCCTTCGGTTGCGTCTTCTGTACCGAGCCTCCTGCAGGGGGAGAAATGTAATAGGCGAGGCTGGCGTCTTCGCCGTTGCGAGGCTTAATGACAGCTTTGGCCGTGCAGCCATAATTCCTGTGGTGTCTAACCGCTCTCGCCGAGCAGCGAGAGACTCTCTGAGTAATAGCAGTCCCCAGAGGGGCCAATCAAAGTTGTCTCGCAGCACACACACACGCCCCGTGCTAGCGCGGTCTGAACACATCCAGGGCTGCGCCTCGGCAGATAAACATCACTTCCTTCCTGTCGTTTGGCCTCTCGTATCATGACGAGCACCTGAGCCGCGGCGGTGTATCACATGAGCGTGACATCGATCTCGGGCTTCCATTCTCTCCCCCTGACAACCGCAGGAAGCGCTGCCGCTCGTCGGCGCGGAGGGGCACACTATCGCCTTTGTCTCTTCCCCCGACTCCCTGGGCAACGCTATTGTTAGCGCTGCACCCCGCCGCTGCGCAGCCTCCGTCCCGGAGCGGCGCCTTTTCAAGAGGCGCGCGCAAACCCCGACGAATCCCCTCGCAGGGTGAACGCGCTGCCGTTCGTCATGGAAACAAACATCTGTCTCATCTATCAGATAACGACGGGAAACGATCAGGAAACAGCTTATCCGTATCTATCGAAAAAGGGATACTACCCTGTGAAGAAAGTCTTTCGCGTCCCCTCCCGGCTCTCCGGGTGTACGGCCAGCACAAAGGCTCTGTATTGCCTTTCAGTGTTGGGCTCCACATAGGAAACATTGTGAGGGAATCCAGTTAAACAAAAGGGGAGAAGGTGGGGTGGAAGACAAGGCTCGGTTTGAAAGGGAACTCAGTTTTAAGTTTCTTCATTTCGCAATTCAGCCACGGAAGCCCGCTCTCTTTAAAGTGTAGCCCTCCGGATCAAACACACGCTGTCCTTCACAGTTCTGTGACATCAACTCAAAAAAGCTTTCTGTGTTTGTTCAAATAGATAAATTAATCATCTGAAAGATCCCTGTTTTTTGTTTCTTTAAAAAAGAAGCGATGACTTTGAAATCCAACAATGGCGACTATTTGGTGGAGTGGAGAGAGCATTCTTCAGTATGTGCATATTTAATTTTATATTGTCCATAGTGAGTACTATTAAAACCAGCTTTCACCACGCCACTTGGTTCATTGACTACAAACAGGGCAGAAAGTTAGAGAGGGGTAATGAAGCACAGTTTATGTGGACGTTATTGGCTAACAGCTAAACCTCCAGTGGTCCAGCATGCTGTGCAATACGATGTGACTGTAATGGCTTATAAGTCTTACATTCACAAAATGCAATTCAATTGTTTTGTTTTTTTGTTTCGTTTTTTTTGTTGTTTTTTTCTGGGGGGGGTTAGATGAATATAAATTTGAATTAAGGACAGATAATACAGGTTAAATTACCCTCTAAAATACTGGGCATCCAAAATGCAAAATGACACAGAGGACGAGGTTAAAATTCAGCGAAATAGCATCCGTGCTTGTAATCTAAACTATGTGCACAGTGGTTTTTATGAGACGCAGTGATTGAAAGTCTGGGGTGTCTGCTCTGGTTTGTGGTTGTGCTGTATCTGGTGTGATGCCAGAGGTTCGTGGTGGCTAACGCTACCCTGTTTGACTCCGGCACACCAGGTAATATTTTTCCCCTTCCAGCGTTACTGCCAGCTACACCATCATTTGGCCTCTATTGCAAGCCCATAGCGATGTTGTGGAGAGTGCCTTTCACTTCTAATTCCCCTCTCCAACAGGGATTATGGGTAATATTACACACTGAGCTGATGAATGGTGGCGGTCCATGTCAAAACAACGTCAGGCGTCCAAGTCCTACTGTTATTGCATCACATTAATGTGCCTTCAATGATTCAAGTCTCTCCAGCGTCTGCAAAGAAAGGCTACTGCTAATGGGACAATAGTGGGATCATCCTTTTCCTTTTTTTTTTAATAGTTTTCGAAATCCATTAAACTGTTTTTATTAACGCGCTTGCCGTTTATGGATATTCCTATTAGACATCGAATAGTGTCCAAGTTAAAACCACGCGCTGATGGTTTGGATTTAGCCTGCTGATGATTCGCTGTTTGGCCAGTAAAGGGCGGTATTATAAACACGGGATTTGGAAATAATACATCATGGCAGACTTTGAGTCCATTCATCCAGGCTGTGTTGTACAATGGGATTTTCCTCCTTAATTCAAATTAAAATTATGATTTTTGCCGAGGCGCTTGAGAAACTGTGACTAGCATAAGACGCATAGGAATTGATCCCGTCATCTTAAACAAACATCCTGGCAACGTAGATCACATTTGATTGCACAGACAACATATCCTGCTTTGTGTGTGAGCCGTGGAATGGTACCAGTCTCTGAATGTGGGCAGTGGTATCAGCTCATTCTATTAATATTGCATTTCAGCAGAAATGTGGTTATTAGCACTAGAGAGAGAGAGAGAGAGAGACAGAGAGAGTGAGGGAGGGAGAGAGAGAGAGAGATAGAGTGAGAATGAGAGAGAGAGTGTGAGCGAGAAAGAGATAGAGAGAGAGAGGGCAAGAGAGAGTGAGAGAGATAGAGAGCGTGAGAGAGAGAGAGTGTGAGCAAGAAAGAGATAGAGAGAGAGGGCAAGAGAGAGTGAGAGAGATAGAGAGCGTGAGAGAGAGAGAGTGTGAGCGAGAAAGAGATAGAGAGAGAGAGGGCAAGAGAGAGTGAGAGAGATAGAGAGCGTGAGAGAGAGAGAGTGTGAGCGAGAAAGAGATAGAGACAGAGAGTGCAAGAGAGAGTGAGAGAGATAGAGAGCGTGAGAGAGAGAGAGGGTGCTGGCTGAGGCTTTGGCATCCCCATAGCTCCCAAAGCGACTGTGCCTTCACTCTGAATTTGGGATGGAGCCTCTCCTTCCCGGCATGGCCCAGGTAGGCCAGGGCTGCTCCTGAGCTGGCTCACTGGTAATTACAGGTATTTACCTTTCACTCGTCCCCAGCTCTGACAGCACATCCCTGGCCGGCCTCCAGGGGCTGAAGAGGCCCTTGTGAACCACAGCCTGCTCCAGTAGAGCCTGTCTGCTGGGCTTTAAAGACTTTGTCCCCATCAAGCTCCACATCCAGGAGACTTTCTTTTCCATGCTTACTGTGTGTGACTATGAGAAGCTCTGCCTCCAGCCTTAGGTTTAATTACTGCTCTTGTACAAACGCACGTTAAAATGTAATACCATACAATACTTCCAGCAACAGATAGAAAGATGCAAATAAGCCTAATGTATGAACAGTGCATCAAGAAGCAGCGCTCAGTCAAATAAATGAGCCTTTCATGCATCTTAAACTGGCAATGATGCCCATTTGCATGTATACAATACAATACTGTATTTCTGCAGTGAATTGCAGTATTCAGGCTGAACGTGTATTGTGGGAATGTGTTTGGCTGATCATGGCCGTATGGAGGATGCATTTGGCTGATCGTGGTCATATGGAGGATGCAGGGAATGTGTTTAGCTGATCATGGCCATATGGAGGATGCAGGGAATGCGCTTGGCTGATCATGGCCGTATGGAGGATGGAGGGAATGCGCTTGGCTGATCATGGCTGTATGGAGGATGCAGGGAATGTGTTTGGCTGATCGTGGCCGTATGGAGGATGCGTTTGGCTGATCATGGCCATATGGAGGATGCATATTTGAGGACCAGCCTTTGCGTGCCGGGGGCCTGATGTCAGCAAGTCCACCCCCCCCCCCCCCCCCCCGTCTCGTCCCCTCTTTGGAGCCGTCCTGAGGGAAGGAGTGGGGCTGCTTCAGGGTAGAAGTCTGGAGCCTGGAGCCTGATGACATGGCTGATATGGCTGATATGACATGGCTCTCTCACACACACACACACACTCTCTCTCTCACACACACTCACACTCTCTCTCTCACACACACTCACACTCTCTCTCTCACACACACACACACACACACACACACACACACTCTCTCTCTCACACACACTCACACTCTCACACACACACACACACACACACACTCTCTCACACACACACACACACACACACTCTCTCTCTCACACACACACACACTCTCTCTCTCTCACACACACACACACACACTCACACTCTCACACACACACACACTCACTGTTCAGAGCGCGCTCCCAGGGCTAGACCCAGACATGTTTGTGATGTGTCCCTGCCCAGGTCATCCCTGATAACCATCGCTCCGTTGACATAAGCCAAACCCCGGAGACAGTGCACAGGAACACGCAAAGCGCAGGACTGTTCTGTCGCCGCGGCGATGTGGAGATGTGAGACCCTTCCACGCTAAGCTAATTACGGCAGGGGGGAACGTTCCAAACAGTCTGAGCCCACGTCCTGATGTCCCGCTTCAGCCCAAAACTAAAGTGACTCTGCCTCATAAACAGCACAGAGTGAGCAGCATCGAAGCACGTCGGGGGAAAAAATATCCATGAGACACAAACATCCTCTGTCGGTGAAATCTACCGGAGGTAAAAGGCTGGAACTGAGACCAATTAACCGTGTTTATTTGCCCTGTTTCCACAGTAGCCCAGATCCAGCAGGGCGGCCGTTTGATGCGGACGGACGTTAAGAAATAAAGTGCGACTGAGAGGGCAAACGAGTTGAGCCCGATGCGTCAGCCCGATGCGTCAGCCCGCGCCCGCCGCCTGGTTCCCCTGCGAATGAAGGCCCGCCCCCTCTGGTCCGTGGCGCGGCGGGACTCAGCCTGCGGTCTGTCCCATCAAAAAAGCTAGTGGGTGGTCCGCGGGCCGGCCAGGCGCTCATTTTCCTAATTCTCTTGTCGCGGTTCCTTCCCCCTGGCCAGAGGCCTGTTAGCCGCCGCCGCCGCTGCGGTGCGTCACATAATGACAGCAGTTAGCGGTTTAGCCCCGTCCTTATGGGAAGAGCAGAGCCGCTGGCTCAACAATGGCACGGGTCTGTGACAAAATAAGTCCACAGGATGTCCTGGATCTGGGCAGACTGGAATCTGACATCAAGCGCCGTAGTGGAAATATAGGAATTTGTCACCGGGGAGACCTGTCCGAGATAGAAAAGCTCTGTTTTTGTATTTTTCTGAGATGAAAATGGTGAGAAGTAAAAAAAATTCTCTTCTCCTGATATTTCTGGCAGACCTTGCATGCTCTGCACCAAAATATCTTCATTTGTTATTTGTGCTTTGCAAGTGCCTTGCAAGCTATTAGAATGTTCTTGAAAGTACAACACTTGTCATACAGGAGTAAGCCTTGATTAAAAGTATGTATGCTATATGCAGCTTACCAAAATGGTTTGATGGAAAAAACTCCTGTCTGCAATATCACTCTTGGAAGAAGTGAATAAATGCAATTTTATTGACTTGTAGAGTCATGCAAAATTGTACGGTATTATATATTCACATCTGCTCTAAAATATTATCTGGCATCGCGCGCGAGAATAATCTTGCCGAGGGGGAAAACCTCCTTGGATGGGCTGGAGAGTGTCTTTAGTGATCAGCATGTGCATCCTGTGAGCGAGTTGTGTTTCCTCTGTCTGCAAAAATGCACGTTACTGTTAAAAAAATCCCAAAAAGACGGTGGAGTTTTCTCATGGGGACTCTTAGCCTGCCCTGGTGTTTGATTGGCCTGTCTGAAGGCCACTCTCCCCTCAGAGTGCCGTCTTCATGACCCACAAAGGAGGGTTTGATCCCACATAGGAGGGTTTGATCCCACAAAGGAGGGTTTGATCCCACAAAGGAGGGTTTGATCCCACAAAGGAGGGTTTGATCCCACAAAGGACAGTTTGATCACACTGGAAGGCGCAATTATCCCCATTCAGACTAATTCTTGTGTACAAAGGAATGCAATTGAGGGGGTTCTTAATAAAGGGTTTAGAAAATGGTAAAAAATTACCACACAAAGCATTCTTTTTTTTTTATTAAAAAAGAAAGGTCCAGAACACTTGAGGCATAATTAAGATTCCTTTCTTCTAACCGCAAGCTCCAGATCTGTGGATTTCTACTCCTTCTACTGAAGGAGGCTTAAATTAACTGAGTCTTCAGGAGGACCTCGATAGCAAATATAGTCCACAGGTTGAACACCAGGTATTTGTTTGTTTGTTTGTTTGGTCGGAAAATATAATACAAAAGTCCAAATTTCTATGCTTTTCCATAACGCTTACAGTTTTATACCATTGTTACAACATTTTGGATGAAGGTGTAAAACCTGCCATTCAAGAATGAGGTCTTTTTATCCCACTGGATGCATTCCCATTTTCATTTGTTTTACTGTGGCAAAAATGAACAGGAACTTGTTGGTAAGTTACTGTGAGAAGATAATCATACTGTACATTACAGCAAGGGATGGATGTCAAACAATAGATACATTGATATTTTGGTACATATATTGATAGATGACTATTCAGCTGGTAGATATGATAGTCATCATATACCTCTAGCAATGACAGCAGAATCAACAAAAAAGAAACCGCAAAATCAGGAAAACCTACATTTCCATTTTCAAACAGTCAAATTTCAGAACAGCGTGCTCTGTATGAATGCCTGAGAACTGCTTTAATGTTGAACTTAGATTATCTTTTTATTTATTGCTTATGCGCTGATGACAATTTGCTTATGTACATTCTTCCTATTGTCGTAGCTGCCATCATTTTTGATATTGCTGTTCCAAAGCCATTTACCTGCAGCTTCCTTTGGTTTAGTACCATCTAGTACCATCATTATGTGGAGCAACAAGTCATGAAAAACTTCTTGTGCCACCAGAATGAGCACTTATTTTACTGTACACCAAAATGTACTGTATGTATGATATCAGTTAAGATATTTAACTCACCATTCATTGCATCAGAATATCACCATATACCTGCTGAGTTTATATTATTATTATTATTATTATTATTATTATTATTATAATAAAATACACCTTTTATAAAAACATTGTGGATGCTAAGCACGTGTTTAATTATAGTACTCTGAGATAATGTGATATTTTCTACAAATGTACCCTTGATCTTTCTCTGCTTTCACTCAAAGTATGTCCTTGAGAGGCTTATGCTAAGATGCAAGACATGAAAATGTTCATTAGTTCAGCCATGTTGTAAATGTGGTTCACATTTTAGCCATATGTAAACAGGTAGCTTCTGAATAAATTAATTTGCTTTTTGTCACTTGATGTAAGAGACTCTGTCAGGTTCTATGGCTGTAAAGAGGGAGCTCTGCGTGCCTCACCAGGCACCTGAGTTTATGACTCAGACACAGCAGGTTTAAGCGCTCGCAGTATGGTTAGCCCTCCGTAACCTGGAACATACAGTGGAAGCACACGACCGGATTGGGCTGTCAGTGGTGTCCTCGGCTTAAGTTGGCCTGGGTTCCTCAGTTTAACACTGCTGTGAAGGTGTGGCTTTATTATTGCCACGTGTCTCTTTTATATGATATAATCTTTCTATGTGAAGTGCTTTGGGTTACAATCCTTGTATGAAAATGTGCTATATAAATAGTTTTTTTAATTAAAAAAAAAAATATTATTATTATTATTATTAATAATAATAATAATAATAATAATAATAATAATAATAATAATACTTCAAAATGATGGCTTTTACCATTCACACCATTCAGAAAAGCACACACAGCGTCAGTCATGTTATGATGATCCCAGGCCCTGATGCTGTTATTGGAAAGCTGCCACTACACTTAACGGCAGTTCGGTGATTAAACTCCTGGACCCATCATTCTGCATATCTGCATTCCCCGCGCACAGTATTTAAATACAAAATTCGTAAAGGAAACATATCAAGTGCATAGTACATAGAACTATTGCTTCACTATAATCTGCTTTCTGTGGTTTTCTATGGTAGGCTATAACCACACAACTGGTTATACTGTACATGCACTGTGAGGTCAAATAAAATCGTTAGCGTTTCCCTCCCACGCACAAGAATAGACGTTAACCTCCCTGCCGTGTGCTTCCCTCCTGAAGGATTGCGCTGGGGGAACAGGGGGGAGTGAACGTTGCTGTTCATACGCATGCCACAAGGTGGGAATTCCAACCTCTTCCCCTAATCAAGTACCAAAGTGACACGTCTCTAGAGCCTTTCAAAGGACGAAAGCCATTTAATGCGTTGCCTTGAGTACAGCTCATTGCCGTAAATTCTGACGTGTCCCCGGTGGCAGACGGTAATACACATCTGCAGGTTTGCCGGCATTTGGCGAAACCTTCTGTTCCACACAAAGGCACAGCCTTTTTTCACTGGCTGAAGCGGCTGGTGGTGTACAACCACATGACACGGCACGGGACAGCTTCTCCAACAAAAAAACAACAACAACATCAGGGAGTTGAAGTCTGCAGATTCGTTTTACTGATCTCTTCTTTATGAATTCTCTTCATCTATTCACTCCACATGTTTTCCAGTTCCTCAGAAGTCCTGCTTTTAATCCGAATGTAGTCCGGTTGGTTGGATACAGCCTATATATGGCGCGGCTCACGTGAATTGTTTTTAATTCTTCAGTAAACTGTTAAATATGTTTTACGTTGCCCATTGTCGTATGCTGTTGGGCTCCTCCAGAGCTGGTACAGTGTGTGTACGTAGGCAGGCAGTAGAGAAGTATGTTTGCTGTAGTGTTTACACATACATACCACAAATCATATGCAAAGTGTTTTGCTGACATTTGTTGAGGTTTCAACTGTTTGGACGTAGTAGAAATGGTAATGCCTTATTGTGTTTACTGAGACATGGAGAAGAGTACTGATGGAAAAAAGTACATGAATACTTGACAAATTTATTTAATAGGTTTACAAAATTTCTGAATCTGCTTCTATATTAAATCTACAGCTATCATATATGATCCATGTATGCAGTCATGTTATGTTTCCATGGTTTTTGATGTATGCATGCTTTCGCATACATGTATTTTGTAGAAACACCAACATGTTAAATGGAGGTCTTAAAGTCATGTGATTTATCCCATTTTATAAGGAAAGACTTAAAAGAGCCCTTAAATCCAACCCATTAACATTGCCATCAAAGTGATTATGCTGTAATGGATGGAGAGTTATTAGTACACCATGTTAAACTTAGCACTTCAAAATATATACACTATATACACATTCACACACTCTGAGTTTGAAAGGTCTTCAGTCTGTGTCCTCCACTAAGGGCTGAAGTTCTTTTGGAACCTTCCGACTTGGAAAAGGGAGCGAACACTTCATGAATGCAAGTTGAACGCATATTTTGTTTTAAAAAAAGAAAAGAAAAAAAATACATACATATATATATATATATATTAGCATCCAGTATCATATCTGGATCAGACCACCAATGTGCCGTTTTTATATTAAATTGAGAAAAAGCTGAAACGTGTATGGAAACAGGGAGGGTCGTTTGGAGGAGCAGCTCAAAACGAGCGGATTCTGAATGGCCCCGGTCCCGGCTCGCTTCGGTCTCCAGATCCATCTGCAGATGGACAACGCTGCGGTGCGCTTCACGAGGCTTCCGCCTCTCGCCCGCATCTCCCGCGGCTCTCCTGCTGAGCGAGGATGCGCTGATCTTCCAGAACCAGACACAATGAGATCTGCGGTGTGGAGCCGCCCCAACAAGCAACAGGGTGCCTTTCTTTAAACGTGGGGAGGCTGAGAACATTAAAATGGAAAACATAATTCAGCAGAAGAGATTCCCTTTGCTGGACGTAAACGGTGAAATGTCCACACGGTCCCTGTTTCGTGTTTCCTCCATTTCGTGCACCTAATACTGCCAAACAAATCCCGCATTCACACGCGGTTGACCTGAAGATGGGTGCATGGAAGGCTTTCCTTTCTCGACCCTAATTTTGAATGCTTAATCGCAGTGAGTTGGGGAACAGGTCTACAAAGGCAACGTTTTGCATCAAACAGCTACTTTCAGGAATCAAAACCTCGTCCCGTGTGATCCCCGATTCCGTGCGTCGGGGCGCTTGGCCACATTAGGCGTTTCGGGGTCACCCGGGGCCCTCCCTGGAGGACATTTGCGGCTCTAATTTGTGGAGCTGTCTCTGCAGTTCACCTCTGCGAGCTTGTGAGAAGAGGCCCTTACGTGCCAAAATACGGAGGGAGTAAATCAGGAACTGAGAACAACAAGACTGAGCGAGCGAGCGAGCGAGTGTTTGCCCCAGCCTCCCGGCGACCGGCGCGGGGAGAATCTGTGTCCGCTGACACTCCCCAGATTTATCTGAGCCTCTTTGGTCTGGCGCGCTAGGTCGTCCGCTCCGCTGAGCGATGCTCGCTCCTCAGAGGTCACAGATGGAGAGGTCAGCCCGGTGTCTGCGGAGTCAGGAGGCCTGGGCAGGGTCGGCCCCCGTGCCTCCGGCGCCCGGCTAGTCCTCCACCGCACGCCTCTGCTCTTTGTCCTCGAGGCTTAGCAGCGGCCATAAATAACAACAGGAGTGGATAATATCCCCGTGCCAAGGCCCATATATCCTACAGTTTACATTTTGAAAGGAGATGAAATTGTTTCAGGTCCATATCGCAGAAGTTGACAGGGTTACAAGAATTATTAGCCAAGGAGAGTGATTTATGGAATTGTAATGAAAATTCTTTGTACAAAGACAACAATACATATTAGGAAAAAATATAACTAACAGAAAATTTGCACAGTAATTTATAGTTGCCAGAGGCCCATTCCTGCTATCTGAAAGCAATGCTTGTAGCTAGTGTCCTTGCACTATGTGTACAACATTGACCGTCACAGAAACCTTGGATGACCAAAAAAAAGAAGTGAATCAGTCTGAACCGCAAAACAGCCATAAAACTATTATCACTGCATATCTGATTCTTAAAAATCAGTCGGAGCTCCCTGCTTGATAAATGAAAGCCTTAGATCCCCCCTTTTTCCCCTCCCCCGGGACCTGCATATCTCTACAAGGCATGTGTGTGGTGCCCGTTGTATAGTCGACACCCCCCTGTCATGTTCAAAGGCTCCAGAGAGAAATATAGTCAATGACTTAATCACAGGTTAAGAGTCCACATGCAAACCCCCGCCGTCAAACATGATGGACTGTCGCAGCGCCCAGGGCTGACTTATGGGCTGCTGGTGCTCAAGGAGAGGTTATTGGTTCTCAGTCTCGCGTGTGACGGCCCCTTTTTTTAACACTTCCGCAACGGCCTGGCTTCAACCGGAGACGGACGCGTTATCCGCAACGGCCTAGCTTCAACCGGAGACGGACGCGTTATCCGTTACTCCGATGGTTCCGTTTTGAGAGTGCTTAAGCTCGCAAGCTTCCCTGTCTACCGCCCTGAGCAGCCCCCTTGAGTCTGACATCCTTACTGGCCAAAAGTGTGTCATTGTGTTTCATTGTGTAAAAGTGGGTCTGGATTACTTCTCTCAACTCTCAGAGCTACAATAACACACACACAGAGACGGCCGCAGAGCTGTCCGAGACTTGCTCGCGGTTCAAATGGCAAAGCGATTTCACGTGGAGCTGGTGAAAAGGAGCATTAAAAAAATGAGAGAATGTTCTACAATGAAAACAGTCCGTTTGGCTTGGGTCATCCAGGCTCGTAATTTTTGCCTAGAGTCTAGAGTTCCAGCATTGTGTCAAGCTCAGACCCGCAATACTCTGGGCTTGACAAAGTATGCACGGTAGGAGGGACTATCCTGGAAACTTAGAGCATCTGTATTTTTTTGTTTCCTTTAGTCTATCATTAAATTAAGCATATCCGTGCAAAAACGCTTCACAAAATGCATACAATGCAGGCATCCAGGGCTGGAGTCTGAGGTCATCGCACTATGGACTGTTTTCATTTGTGGAACGACGTTTTCCAGACATGCACAGTGTGGCATCCTTGGATCCAACCATAGCCCCGTCTGACAGATCTGTGTGCTATTTAAAGATGTCCCTAGGAGGGAGCGTGCGGTAGGTCCAGAGGTTTATTTATTCTAGAGTAACTGAAACTATTTTAAGTCTGGCTACACAAGGTCCTAATTGGTCCCCGTTTCACTGTTAGGTAACACAAGGAAATGAGCAATTACTCCTATATTTGTTAGGCACTGTGTGTGCGTGCGTGCACGTGTGTGTGCGTGTGTGTGTGACTAGGAGGATAAATAGTATTCCCCTGTCAATTTACTCCTTTATGCAGCAAAAAAAATCAAACACACTGTATGTGGTACTATCAATATAGTGTGCAAAATCAGAAAAACAGCTTCTGGCAAAAGAGCTGTATGCTAACCCTCTTTGTAATTAGGAGGGATATATCTAGTATTCAGCTATAATTAAGTTATATTCATACGTATATCGGCAAAGGCAGGCTCACTGCATTACCTGCTCATTTACTACTGTGTACTGGTGGGATTTCCCCAAGGCTTCAGCTATCAGTGTCGGTTCAGCATCTGTCCACACAAACCCAGGGCAGCTGCCGGGATTATCGTCAGTCTTCTCGTAATCTCGGCCTACCTCCACGCGTACACATGACCGTGCGTACGTTCGATAGCATGAATGAGCGTGTGAGCGTCTTCCCTTCCGCCTCTCGCACGAAAACACCGCATTACGCTCACACACGCGTGGAATTCCTGAGCCTCGTTCGGAATCCAGACCCTTTGGGCCAATCCCGGAAAGCCTGTGACCTCCGCTCGCCTTAAGACGCGCGGACGCACGACACAGACTCGCGGAGGGGATCTAAAATAAGAAAGCACACAGATATCGCCTGAACCCAGTCCAGAGATATAAATAGAGCAAATGTTTTTGTCTTTTTGATTTGATAACGCTGTTATGCTGAGAAATGCCTCACGCTGCAGTATACGGGGGAAATGATTATTTGAAGGTTACGCGAGGCAGCTTGACTTTATTCGAGTCGAATTTGCGACCGGCTAGCCGGCACAGGACGCCTGGGAGCGGCAGGACTGGGAACCGCGGCTGCCTTTAATTCGTCCGTCTGTGTTTTTTCGCCGGCTGTCATTCCAGCGGGCTGTAATTCATTAGGATCACCTGTTTCTGGTTTCGCGGAGCACGTAAAGAAGGGTCCTGGCCCACCACACAGGCTTATCTCTCTAAACTGTCAAGCGTTTCAGCTGGAAATTTTATTAAACGCTCCGTGCCAGATACCCCATTGACATTTGGAATCTCATTTTAGGCCTCATTTTTTTTTTGTCAGTAGTGGTCAGGAAGCTAATTGCTGCCAAATGCGTACATGTGTTTCATATATTTGCTAATTTCTTCTATTGTTTTTTTGGCAATTTCAGGGCTTTGCAACGGACAGCCGATTGACCAGAGACCGGTAATAAATTCTGTGCAGCACGTCAGCTGTAATGTATGTTTTTCCATTGCGTTTGGTTATACAACCTGCTGTGTATATTTTCAGTGCCACTGTAAATCTCAACAGCTGAGGTCCATAGACAATATTCGGCTTGGTTCTCCTCAAAGCGCTCCCTCTGGGGGAGGGGGGGGCTTGCTCAGCGTTCCTAATGTTTTAAAGCTTTAAACGTGCCCCCCTCGCCAAGATCAATAAAACTATTATCATTCTGTTTTTAATGTATTTCAGATCCTTAAAGAAACACGCAGCAAGCAATTCTCCGGGTTATTTAACAGCGCTCACCAGAGCTATGAAACGTCAACTAGCCAATCAGATCCAGCATTAGACAAACGGTTCAAAACGGTGCTATGCATTCATCGTGTCTTATTGCAACTGTTTTTAGCAATCTAACGTTTTTCAGAACGGCTAAATTAGAGGTCAGCTCATATCAGCGCAGTCGGGATTTGGTCAAGAGAGCACAATGTGACTAGTCCGCCTCCATTCATGTTTTAAGTTTATTTTTCTTTCAAATGTAGCCGACATGTAATTGTGTTTTCTTCTCCCTTACGGTGGCGATTTTCAGATGCGTATGTTGTTTGACGCAGGTAGGCTCAGGGTTATGGAAAACAGTGACTGTACTGTACCCCCACATGTTAAAGCTGCAAGTATTTCCCTGCATGGAAATATCATTACGGCACAACAATATTCTATACAGGCATTCATCATCATCTACCAAGAATAGCCAAGCCTTTACAGTAGAGTAACATTAAGAAAATGCAGTCACATAAATAGGTCAGACAACAGTACTTTATAATCGTTGATGCACGTCCATCAGCAGGAGCAGTAAATATTCCACCCGGCGCCCAAAGGCAGCCAATCATGCGGTTGCGTAAACTGGCGACTAATTTTACAGTAATCTTCTCCCAACAGATAATGTAACTGACCAAAAAACGTCGAAAAACAAGGTGAAGGCATCTCCCAGAGGGCCTTGATAACAGGTTCCTGCCCCCAAGCGGCGGAACTAAGGCCCGCACAGTAACCAGAAACATGTGCTTGCACTCCGCACGCTAACTCAACATTAATTTGTGTTTATCTGGGAAATGACAGCACTCCCCCAGGAGCAGCGAAAGCCATGCTGTCATCTGGAGTGGGAGGTCACCGCATTTCCGTACTTGTGCACAAAGCCAGGCTACAGCCACGAAGGTACGGGTAAATACGGGTTGTCTCTCAGTGGTATGTTTTCATTGCGCAAAGCCGTGGTGCCGCCGCCCGGTGCCATCCGCGAAAGCCACGATGGCAGAGGCTGCATTGAAACCACACAACATTGTGGATTGCTGAGGTGTGTTTTGGAAGCCCTGTGCAACGGAAACTCCAGAATTCAAATTGAATTGGCCGTAGCACCTTGGCCACACCAAAAATCAGAAAAGGAGATGAGAGGCCGGTTGGTTGAGCAGAGAGACTCAGGGATTATTCAGTATCTCCACCCTCCAGCTGAGAAACTCAGGGATTATTCAGCATCTCCACCCTCCCGCAGAGAAACTCAGGGATTAGTCAGCATCTCCACCCTCCAGCAGAGAAACTCAGGGATTATTCAGCATCTCCACCCTCCCGCAGAGAAACTCAGGGATTATTCAGCATCTCCACCCTCCAGCAGAGAAACTCAGGGATTATTCAGCATCTCCACCCTGCCGCAGAGAAACTCAGGGATTATTCAGCATCTCCACCCTCCAGCAGAGAAATGACTCGCGTCATTTGTGTGTCTTGCATGGATGCAAGGGGAATGATCAAAAACAGATTTTTCCACCAAGAGTTGATTAATACCTCCTTTTCTCATAATTAGAATTTAAACACTTAATTTTATCCAAATCGCTGGTATTGGGAGCCATTTGCTTTCCAGGGAAAAATAGCTCTCTGACAGTGATTTAAGGGACTGAGTATAATTTTGTGCTCATTATTCGGAACAAAGGAGAACAACATTTTTTCCTTTCAATGATGAAATGAGAAACATTATTTACCCCATCCTGGAACATGTGTCTTTTATAAAAATAAAAATAAAAGAAGCAGTCCTGTGATGCAGTACAAGGAGTAAACAAGCTTGTAAACAACAGTGGAAAGCAGCACTGGTTCACAGACTGACACTTACTTCAGGTGATTTCTGGACCCCAAGTCTGATGGCTGTTCTACCAAAGTGCCTGATAATATCTTCAGCCACATTCAGGTTTCACAGCCACAATACGTAACATGTGGAAAAACAGCTCCACCTAACACCACAGCTTAAACCAATCTAGATTTTGGATGACAACCCTGCACTCTTTTGTATTTAGTTCTTTTCATTATTTAGACTTATTTAAAATGTCTGTCACAGTCTCTCAACTGAATCCTGAAAAATAAGCCTGTGGGTGAAGTTTGAGGATGCAGTTTGTGCCACGGTGCCTGCCACAGAGTAAACCTGTCGTGTCTGTTTTTCTCACTGGTTTTGCTGTGACTCTCATTTCATAATTAAGCAAGTCAAGTTGTTGCTATTATGTCACACCACAATATAGCTGAGTGTGTATACTGGACCCATTGAAGTACCTCTGTTCAACAGTGCAACAGCAGGCTAACCCAATTTAAACCCGCAGCTCCAAATCTCCCCGACCCATGCCTCTCTAAGGCCTGACATTTTCACTTTTCATGAAATGGCTCCTGGAAGGTCTCAGCAAAGCCATACAGAAACAAACTCAACACAAAACCCCCTACAATGTTAATTTTGGTGCTTTATTTCACTGTTTATACACTTAATCTGTATGACATGTGAACACCCAGCAAGAATTATTATATTAAGATATAATTCATTTGTTATGATAATGATTTGGATGATAATGTAATATGTATAGCTATGTAATGATGCTGTGTAATGATATTTACTTTTGTTTACAGTATTAATAGTAATTGTATTAAATGTAATTAAATAATATTATGTTATTTCTGGGGTTCTGGTGTTCCATTTTCCAGAGTGCGTTGTGTGTCTGTAATCGCTTTAACTCCAATAGCTGATGGCCGAGCATCTTAACTTAACCTATTAGTTTATTAATTTATTTCAACATGAACATCTGCATGTGTACCGTACACAGAAGCTAAAGCTGTAACGCTTGGCTGAGGCAAGAGATCTGGGGCTGCTCAGAGAGGAAGCATCTCTCTCCACGATGAGAACTGGTGGCCTGTGGACCTAATGCACCCAATCCCTTGCATGCCCCTGCACTCCGGACTCCTGGTCACAGGGTCACAGTTAGCCAATGACATTGCAGAGCCACAGGCCTGTGGCAACAGGGCCTTGCTTGCTGTTGTGGTGAACGACACCGGAACATAACTTCCCCTACTTCTCAATATTATCTCATTTCCATTCCTTTTAAACGCCAAACCTAAAAAAGAGTCCATTCAATGTAGTAGAATGCACACATATTTTCTTTCATTTCTTTGACCTGTCTCACTCAGGCTTATTTTTATACCGGCTTCACAAAAGGAGAGAGTATCTCAGTAGATCACTGAGTCACTGGCTACACGATGGCGAACGTGTGTATGTTTATGCGTGTTTCTCTCCGTCTGTCATCGCAGCCCTAATTCGCCCCTCTCTGGTGTGTCCCAGCTTGCCGACTCTCACCCCGGGGGACCCGGGCGATAAGCCACGGAGCTGTGGCGTAAAAAAAGCGCCGTCGCGTTGCGGGTGCGCTATCTGGCGATCGGCCGCGTCTGAGCGGAGGGCTCCGCGCGTTCGAGGGCCCGAGGAATGCGCCGTGCTGACGGCGTGTGTGCGCGATGCGGCGGGGTGTCTGCGACGCGGCGGGGTGCGTGCGACGCGGCGGGGTGCGTGTGACGCGGCGGGGTGTGTGCGACGCGGCGGGGTGTGTGCGACGCGGCGGGGTGTGTGCGACGCGGCGGGGGGTGTGCGACGCGGCGGGGTGTGTGTGACGCGGCGGGGTGTGTGTGACGCGGCGGGGTGTGTGCGACGCGGCGGGGTGTGTGTGCGACGCGGCGGGGTGTGTGCGACGCGGCGGGGTGTGTGCGACGCGGCGGGGTGTGTGACGCTGACGGCGGGGTGTGTGCGATGCGGCGGGGTGGTCCTGTGGAGGCACCGTCCCGCTGCGTTTCTGTTTATCGTCTTCCGCGTTTTTCGCCCGCTCCACGGAAGTAGCTAAATTTAGCATTTGTTTACATTTGCATTTATTTATTATTTAGCGGACGCTTTTATCCAAAGCGACGTACAAAAGTGCATATCATGGTCATGGACGACTACAAAACATGTTGTTGGTTACAGTGCGATGAATGTGTTGTTGTAGAACACCGGTAATTCAATTTGCAGAATTATAGCTAGGGCTAAGTAGTTCACATTCTGTGATATTTTGTGTGTACTGTGCATATACATATTAAATAGCAAAAGCAACATATCACAAAAAAGGTGATACACAGCTTTAAACACTAACTTTGTTTATATTTAAATTAAATACCATGGTGTAATACAAGATGTTAGTGACACTGCTTCATGAAACCATTACATTTTTAAACAGGTGCTATTTCCACTACCTTTAGGTGTGTCTACTTGTAAAAGCCTAAATGTGAAGTATATGGAGAGAATTAACACAATAAGCAAGTTCATGTTCCACTCAATGTGGTTTACACACGAACAGGTGATTTTATACCACCCCAAAAAACAAACAAACATGCGTCGCATTAATCAGCGATGATTTCCACTCCACTTCTGACGCTTTTTCCTCTGCTATGCAAACAGTCACCCAGCCTGCTTTCCTTTCTGTCACATCCCTTGCCAATTTCTGCCCTACAAACATGCACATCCATCAAATCCACTACGCCCCACCCTGAAATCGTCCCCTAAACTTTGGGCACATAATGCAAAAATCACAGGTGCCTAAAGGCTTTCATTTGGGTAAATACTCTACCAGTAGCTGTTTTTGTATAATTAATGTTAATGACTTTGAGAGATGTTCTCCCAACAAACTTTTTGTTTTGTTTTTTGGTTTTTATTTCATGTGTGAAAAAAACCAGTTCTACAATAATCCTCAAATTTTTCCTGATATGTTATTGGTTGATTCTTGTGAAAGGAAAAGGCAACAGTCCCACTGTTTCTGTTAGCCGTTCAGATGGCAAGAACAGGTCCAAAGGCATGGAGTTAATATTGCCTCACTTATCCATACACTGGGAAAAAAGCATATTGGTTGTTCGAGACACTTTTATCAAGGAACGTCAATATAAATTATGTTATTATTTGCACAGCTACCATTTGACACGCCACAAATTCCAATGAAGAACAAATGAGTGAAAAAAAAATAAATAAATCAAGTGAAGACTAACCAACAGATGTTATGCTGGCGTCTACTGTAACAACTTGCTTCTCATGCAGGTTCTGTGAGGATCCGATTTCTTTTTCTGCTTTGTGTGTGTGTGCGTGTGTGGGTGTGTGTGTGTGTGTGTGTTTTGAGAAACGGCACCTCAAAGCTGTGAAACACGAATTTCCACTGTGACCACCCACATTATGTATGAGGTGAGGTATGCTCTGTGCCAGGGGCATCTACGCTGACAGCAAAAATCCTGGAAAATGCACTAACGTTCCCGAGTGATTCCGTGTGCCTTATGCCGATCAGAACCTTCCCATACACATACACACACACACACACACACACACACACAGAGGAACAGACATGCACGCACACACACACATATACACACATGCACACACATGCACACACACACACACAGAGGAACAGACATGCACGCACACACACACATATACACACAGAGGAACAGACGTGCACACGCACACACACAAACACACGCACATGCACACACACGCACAAACACACGCACATGCACACACAGGCACAAACAGACATGCACACACACACATGCACACACAGGCAAAACAGACACACACACACACACACACACACATGCACACACGCGCACACACACACCACCCCCAGCCAGTGCTTGCCCTAAAAATTCCCCCCAGTCAGCGGGAACCCAGCTCATCTTGGCACTCGTGCTCAAAGTGGACACACCGGGACGTCCCAAACCAGCCCCTTTGGTCTAGAGCGCTGGCATGGTGGGGGCGGAACGCGGCTCTACACCCGAATGCCCCCAAAAACAACCCCAGCGCTCCCAACTGAACCCTTCTCCAACCATCGTTTCTCATCCTGGCCTCCGCCTTCCGTCCCTGATCGCCATTCATCGTCCCCTCCGTCGCCAAGGGTCACAGCGAGCACACAGCTCCTGCCTGAGCTTTTTGACCCGACGTTACTCTACGCACAACGCAAAAAAACAGCGACACAAACGCAGTCTGTCTTTCTAAAGTCGCGGGGGTGGGAGGGGGGGGGGGGGGGTTGGGAAAGGATTAACAGCTAACCCTAATTGTTCCAGCCGACGTTTTAGCGGCAAAAACCATTACGCAACGTTTTTTTTTTTTTTTTGCGTAATATGGAAAACACACGGCGAGCATTAAACATGCAGCGCGCTGAGAAGCGCGTCTCTTCATCTGAGCCGTCGGTTCCTAGCAGCCCGGCTTGTTTACACTTGAAAGAGCCGTGCGGCGGTGCGGCGGTGCCGCAGGCTCTGCGGTGATGTAAGCGGCACGCTGCAGCGCGGAGCGTGTGCGGTTTCTCTGGGTCTCTGCACACTCGCGTGGGACGTGAGGTAAGCGCAAATAAGCATTTTCGGTGAGAACGTGTGCGCCGTAGACCCTCTGCAATGTCACCGCACGGTTTCGATTCGTGAAGCATTCATTTACACCGTTTCTAAAATTAGGAGAGAAAAACAAAATTGTACGTACGGCATTACTCTTTGAAGTGGACCAGTTTGTTCCACTTCGCTGTAGAACGTACAGGACTACAAAGTGTCAGAAATCTTGTTCTCATTAGATTCACTTTTAAAAATCTATTTAATGTAAGGCAGCTTCCCCCTGCCCACGCCAAATCTCCCAGCTCATATTGTCATAGCGCTGTCGGCTAGACCGTTTGATACAAACTCAGAAAGCAAGAGAAAACATTATTAAATAAGAACCACTTTCCCAGGTTGTCATTGCAAATAGGTTTCCGAGTTATCAGCTGAACTATACGGGTAAATATGGGTAATTATTAATATTAATAATAATAATAATAATAATAATAATAATAAAAGTGTCTGTGCATGGGATGGGCATTTTTCTCCAGGCTGCGCCTAACTATTTACCATGTGAATAGAATGTTTGTTTTGTCTCAGATTCAAACCGAATGATCTCCTCCCTGGCATTAATCTAGGAATGACATGCTGTAAACATTGCTCCAGTGCATTATTATGCATGGCGACTTTCACAACGTCTCCTACGAGTCTCACAAAAGTGTCACCTGGAATCATATTCTGAACATATTAGCATTTGCTAGTGATTGAAGCCAATTCTCCAGGCAACCAGACCACTCTCGTTCATAGATCAGAGATCGCGGGTAAAGTTAAGATTAACAAAAAAAAGTTTTGATGCACAATCAAGACTTTCCATCTGACCATTCATAAAAGTCATTTTCAAACATTTCTTCGGAATGTATTTTTAAATAAACTGAGTTTGCCATGCATGCTTAATTTCACCTTCTAAATTTAATTATTCCTCATGACAAATCAGTGCACACAGATCCACTCCCAGATTTCTCACAGTCACCTCTCGAATAAAAAGGTGTAAAGTGATCTCTGATCAAACATATCGCCGCTTAAAAAGGTATTGTTTTCTCTCAGTACGTTTCCCCCTCCATCCAGCAATCTCCTTCAGGTGCGTCAGAAAAGCATCATCGCCAGTCACTGCTCGTGTGATCAGGAAAGCCAAAAAACAGAGAGCTTTCACCTTCCTTGAGGAGGAGACGAAACGCCAAGCCAGAGGTAACGGTCGCCCAGAACGGAGGCAGCCGGCGACTGCTGCCTCACCTGCGGGGCGCACCTGCGGGGCGCACCTGCGCTGGCGCACGGCGGAGGGTGGCGCGGGTACTCACAGGTAAGAGGTGAGCGGGCTGAGGTCGGCGGGCACCGCTGACAGTCCGAGCTCCGAGCAGTCCACCAGCTGCAGGATGCCGTCCTCCTGGCACTGGCACGGGCGGGGGCACGGGGGGGCGCGAGGCGGGGGCACGGGGTCACGCTCCTGAAGCTGGACCCCCCCGGCCCGGCTGGCCAACTGCAGCACCAAGCACAGCAGCAGCAGCATGCTGTCTCCTTCTGCTTCAGTCTGGCTGAACCACTGAGTGCCTGTGTGTGTGTGTGTGTGTGTGTGTTTCTCTCTCCTGCTCTTTCTCTCTCTTTCTCTGTCTACCTCTCACTTTCTCTGTATCTCTCCCTCTCTCTCTCCCTCTCCCTCTCTGTCTCTCTCTATTAGTTGGAAGCTCCCATGTGTCAGAGCAGTTAAGTCGGGGGTTTAGAAGAGTTCCTGCCAGCCTTGCTTTGCCCTCCCTCTGTCAGTCTGTCTCTCCCCCTCTCTCTTTGGAGACATTTACCTACAGCACTGGGAGACCGTGCTGCCGAAGCAGGGAGGCCCCTGATTGGCTGAGCCCGGCCTGGGGGATGGGCCGGTGTATCCTTGGGGTGGGAGGGGCCACCCCCCCCCCCTCTCTCCCGAGGGAGCGGGAGAGATCACTCGGCAGAGAGGAAGAGGCGTGCGGCACGGAGCGGCGGGGTGGGACGACTGGCAAGCCCCCGGGGGATCACACAGGAGCATGCTGGGAGCTCTGATCCACACAGGTTTCCTGAGGAAAGTTTTTCCATTATTATTATTATTATTATTATTATTATTATTATTGGTGTTGTTGTTTTTCCTGTTGTTATTTTATTATTATTATTATTGGTGTTGTTATTATTGTTGTTGTTATTATTATTACTATTATTATTAATATTCACTTATTCACTCATTCATTCATTCATTCATTCATCCATTTTGCTCTCAGGCCCAGGAGGGTCAGGATCGTGTTTCTGGCTTGTGAATGGAGGGGTTGCTGGGGTTGTAATGACGTGCAGACAGACTATGAGAAACAGGGTGTCGGTTGACTGCTGTCAGACACAGTAACAGATTCAGTACGCACCCCTGCCCACAGAGAGATATCGGCTTCGCCTCTGCCACGAGGCCGAGCCGGTCCGCTCTGTTTGCTTTTTCAGACCCCCGAATGTGTGTCTTTCCCAAAATACATGTGGCAATTATCTAGCAATGGCCTCCAGAGCTTTCCCCAGAAGATTACCCCCCCTCACCCCCCTGTATCGCCCCCCCTCCATCTCCAGTGAAATAAATACATTACACCTTAACCGCAGCAGCGCTTAACCCAAAGGTCCATGTGCACACATGGCTCTGTTACAGAAGGAGCGCAGAGTCACTGCACAGCCACACACACACACTCACACACACACGCACACACATGCACACACACACACACACACACTCACACACACACTCACACACACACGCACACACATACACACACACACACACACACACACACTCACACACACACGCACACACACACACGCACACACGTGCACACTCACACACACACTCACAGCCACACACACACACGCACACACACACACACACACGCACACACACACACACACACACGCACTCACACACACACTCACACACATGCACACACACACACGCTCACGCTCACCGTCTCTCTCTGCCGGGACCAGAACCTAAACAGCTCCCTCTGACTGTCTCCACTTTAATGGCAAGTCTATGACGAGAGAAAAAAAAAGATCGCACACGCTTTCAGCCTGGTGCAAATAACGTTTAATTAGCTGTGTCTCAAATTAGTTTCTCTCAAAAACGTTTTTTTTTTCCTGTTGAATTTCAGAACATTCTCAGAAATTTCTCTGACAAGAGAAGCCTTCAGTTCAGCGACCGTGCTGCTGCGTTTATTTTTGTTTTGCTTTTTTTCCCCCTTTACTCCCCAGTTTGGAATGCCTCGGCTATCGATTCAAGGAGCGCAGATAAGCAGGGGTTTCAGGACGATGCTCAATTTGCAGCTCAACCAGTAGGGGTCACTGCGGAGCGATAAGGCTCTGCCATCCTGTGACACTGAAACCATCCCATCCCCAGAGGCGATGCTGAAGCCAACTGTGTAACACCCTACGGGGCTGTGGGACACAGTCAGCACTGGCACTCAGGGTTTGACACCGGACTTGGGGGCCCATCCGTGCACTGCAATAATTCTTTAATAGTATGCGCCACCCAGCAGTTCCTCTCTTCTTTTGTTTTCACAGGGATGTGCACTGATGAGCAGATTTACCTTCATGACAACATCACCTGCAGTGTCCAAGAAAACTGTCACGGTTGTGCCTCCTCTGTTCCCACCTCCCCGTAGTTTTTGGCCTGACTCGCGTCCCTTAGTTTGGTCTGAGTTTATGTCTGGTTATTGTTAATTGTTGGGGTAATGGGTTAATTGTTATCACATTCCACACGTCTGCTCGTTGTCTTGTTTCATTCTGCACCCGTCTGCTCATTGTCTGTGATTGTCTCCAAGTGTGTCTTGTTACCCTGTGTATTTAAGTCTTGCTTCTCTGTCACTCAGTACTGGATCCTACTGTTACTGTTCCCCGTGTCTGCTACCCATGTTTCAGAGTTTCTGGTGTTTTACGAGTTCCGTTACGTGTTTTCTGGATTTTGAGTTTTCTTTTGGAATTGCCCCTGGTGGCCTTTTGTTTGGTCTCGGTTTGTGTTGTTAAGTAAAGTCTTCGTTCCAAATATCCTTTTGGCTCCTGTGTTCTTACTCTGCACTTGGGTCCTACTCAACCAAAACCCTGACACAAAACCAAGTTTTGCCTAAGAAATGTTAGATTAAAGACAATTAAATTTTGTACAGGAACAGAAATGGTGTCCTTCCTTCCTACCAAGAACCAAAGAATAAAAAACTACAGGAATTACGAGCAGTGGAGGGTGAAACAAAATCTTTCTTCCAGAGCACATTCCATTATAAAGGTTCTCTCTGTGCATTGACATGAAAAAAGAACCTGCTACAGATCTTATTTTTCTTGCATTTCCTTTTTGACTGTACGCACTCAGAGCTAGCTAAGTGTGTGAATAGTGGGAGATTACCCAGTCGTATTTGTTGTCTCATCCTTTCTCCTCCTTTGAAGTTATATAGTATCCAGTTTCTGTGTGTTTCCTGTAATTTACCTGCTTCAGTGAATAATTCCCTGAACAGTTCATTTGATTGCTCATATCAAAACAGAAGACAGGAACCATAAAATAACTTTTCAAAGTTAATTGCTACAGAAGAGACATTTCAAAGAGGTTTCAAGTGCTTCAAAAAACACAGAGGCCACGTCGCAGTCTACAGTCTGACATTACAGCTCAAATGGGGACTATTACTGTGGCGCATTCGCGTGGCTTGTGTAATAGAGCTATCGGTGTCTTGGTGGTGCTGTGCAGCACACTTAGGTTTAAGGACAGAATGTTAAACATTACCGTACACAACAACATTAATCACCACAATGTTACTGTCCTTGTGTATACCGTAATTATTACATGTAGTTCTGCCCTTCACCGCTAGATGTTTGTGGTGAAACACTGGCACTGGAAGGACCCACTGCATCACAAATCAACTGTCCATCTTGTAACCTCTACATACCCGCACATATTGGAGATGTCTGTTTCTATGGCAACGGGTATAACCATTTGGTGATGCAAGCCTTGTTCTTTGATTTATTGTTGTGATCTGGTTTCCCTCATGTGACGTACTCTCAGAAGACCACTCAGCAATGGCACATATTGCACAGTGTGGGAAAGGCCTACGAGAGAACAGCAGACTCGACCGTCCTTGAAGAGAAATAGGAATTGTGGGTAAAACTTTCTGAGGTGGTCATTTCAGGGCGGCAGCTTATTTGAAATGGGGGTTCGTTTTTATTTGTTAAAACGCTTCCCTCCCTTTTCCTTCCAAACGACCAATCGTGTTCGCTGGAGCTCACTGCCGCAACCTGTTATTGGTTGGGGAGAGCGCGGACCACCGTGCTCTGTCCTCCGAAGCGCGTGATGTCAGCCCTCGCTGAGATGCGCGTGAGGACGCCGCACCCCGACGCGTTCGGTCCGTTCGGTCCAGACGGCAGATTCATCCCTCTGGCGTTCCGTCCTACCGGCCGAGCCGAGGGGCGTGAAGGGCGTTCGCAGACTGCAGGGCTGAGGTTTTCAGGGTTTGAGGTTTTCAGGGTTTCAGGGGTTCAGGGTTTGGGGTTTTCAGGGTTTGAGGTTTTCAGGGTTTCAGGGGTTCAGGGTTTGGGGTTTTCAGGGTTTGAAGGGTTCAGGGTTTGAGGTTTTCAGGGTTTGAGGGGTTCAGGGTTTGAGGGGTTCAGGGTTTGAGGTTTTCAGGGTTTGAGGGGTTCAGGGTTTGAGGTTTTCAGGGTTTGAGGGGTTCAGGGTTTTGGGAGGGCTGTGGCATCTCACAAATCCTGAGCTGCATCTCCGAATGTTATGGTAACTCGTTTATTTTTTTGACGGTTTTTTGTTTGTGTTTGGTTTATTAGCTACTGTTTGCAGCAAGCTAACGTTAGCCTTACGTGGTTACTATGCTTTGCTGTGGGAGGGTTGTGAGGACATTTTTGCCACAAAATTACCACCAGTAATCAGGGAGATAACCACGGGGGAAGGAAGAGGAAAAGAAAATGATAGGAGAGGACAGCAGAAAATCGTTCTCTTTCAGAGCACATTATTATGAAAAAACCTGCCTTCATAAAAACATGAATTACACCCTGCTGAAGATACTTTGCTGTTGTCTGCTCGCCCTGTTAGAAGCTAACATTAACTTCACATGAAATCAGTGGCCAGGAGAATCATACCTGTTGTGACATCATTGCATCGCAAGCATTTTCTACATAGAATCAGTGCATATTGCACACTTTCAAGGAATATTACACACTTTCAATGCATATTACACACTTTCAGAACACATTACACACTTTCAGAACACATTACACATTACACCTGTACAGGAGGATTTGGTATGAGTGTTTTTGAGGCCATTCTGTTTACACAAGTGACATGGAAATTTACTTTTTTACCAATCAGTGCTGTGGCACCTCCCCCTCTTCGCACCTGTGCTTCCCGAACACGTCTCCTGTCTGTCCTGGCCCCACAATGGTGGAATGACCTCCCCATGGAGGTCAGAACAGCTGAGACACTGACCCACTTCAAGCGACAACTGAAGACACACCTCTTCAGGCTGCACCTCTCCCCATCCCTCCCTACCTCCCTGTTATCTTTAAATTGACTGTAAGCTTAGGGTTGTAACTAGGTAGCTGTTTCGTAGGTGACTTAGTTAATGCACTCGTCTTAACTACTGCTTGTATTTTTGCATAGACTGCGTTGTTGCTGTTCTTGTTTGTGTTAGTTTTAACCAGTTTAACCTACAGGGTCCAAGTTGAACTATGCGGTTGTTCCCTGCACTTGGACCGGTACTTCTCTCTAGGGTTTTCGACACACTTGTTCCTGGTTATGGTTATACACTTTGTTGTACGTCGCTCTGGATAAGAGCGTCTGCCAAATGCCTGTAATGTAATGTGATGTGTCTGTTTAGAGGGCAGCCAATCAGAAGTGATCATTAAAAGAACGGTCACGCCATGTCATAACTCCAGTTCAGATGACATACATTAAAAGGAACTTTATTTGTTTTTCCATTTAAAAATTTAGAAAAATAATAAGTATATAAAGGTGTACATCTTTATCTTGTGTCTTAGTAGTATCATATGTAAGTCATTGCATTCAACTTAAAACAATGATTTTGATCATAGGTATGAAGAACTCATTCCATGAGAAATGTAATTTCGTTATTGATTTTCTGTTATTGACTCAAGGGATTTTGCCACTCCCATGGTTCACTCCTTGTGCCTTGCTGCTAAAGTCTTCTCCATTGGTGCTCGCTATGACTTTTTAAAGCTGTTCTGTAATTTCTTCCAACAATTTCCAATTTCTTCCCTCCTGAGATCATCTAATACTGGCAGAATTATCTCCTCCTTCTCCAATTTCTTTCATTCTGAAATCCCAGTCTTTCTCCAGAACGGCCCAGCAGAAGTGCAGGCTGCACTGCCAAATTTATCACAGAATAGTCTTTCGTTATTTCACATTGTCTTCTCCACATGCATTATTATATCTCCTTGAGCTTTCCTCCCGTAAGAATGAGAACACCGGCTCAGATACCGACAACCTCAACTTTTCAGCACGTCAGTCACGGAACCTGACCTGTTTCGAATTATAGCGACGCGTTAAAAGTTTCAGGGTATTACCGCAGCTCGTTTGTATTTTCCATTCTGAGAACTGTCGTGCTCTGATTTGCATGCATGTCTTTCAAGGCACGCTAACTGACGATCTCGATCTCTTCATTCTTTCCCCTGTCGAGCGCTATCCCTGATCTCCCTCAGGAATGGATTGGGCCTTATCATGTAGATGGCAGTTATGAGCGGGGGCTGAGAGTGTCAGCAATGTACAGTAGAGTACGCCCAAGAGCGGGTGCCAGGGTACAGGCCGCATACAGTACGACGCACAAACGCTTTGAATAGATCGCCCATTGAGCAAGCTTCCCACTCGGGGCCGCAGCGTGGGACATTAATTAATTGAAATTCCTTTTCCGAGCGTGCTTTCTGAGGGGCCTTTGTCGCGTTCCCACACAGCTCCGAGCCCTCTGAGCGGTCATGCGCTTTCTGGGGCAGGACCCGTCCACCGTGTCTATTGTGATTGGGCGCTTTTGTTTTCCATCGTGTGCGCATAGCTGTCCGTGTCATTCTCAGGAGAACGGGCCTTGGATTTCATGTCACTGTACAGATTTGCACCGGATTTGCACCAGTTAGAAGAGGAGTCACACAGTCAACGTCCTGTACGATGGAACATACTGTATGTGATAGTATATTCGTTTTATATTAAATATTTATACTGAAGCATATCTTTGTGTTACTTAATGCTGTTATAATTATGTTATGGTGTACCGGCGCTTGTTTTTGTATAGTCCTGTAGTGCAGTTTGCCATCTGATGTTACTGTACATTAGTCAAATGTGAGACACAATATGGGCTGAATAAGGTCATGAAGCCATCGAGATTAAGATTTATGACCATAAGCATGATCAAAAATAGTGTATTTGATTTGTTGTTAAAAATAGAAAATAAGTTTTTTGTTTTTACATCTGCCGGAAATACTTACTCGACAATCAGTAACGTGAGCTCCACAGAGGTGAAGCGATTTAAAATGGAAGCGTCACTATAGTTAGCATGTGCACGTTTAGCATGAGCTAGTAAGGATGTGGGCCTGGGATTCTATTCCCTTCCATTAGTCTAACCCAGGCACCTCCACACTGATCTCAAACACAGCCCAGGGACACATTCACTAACCCAGGCACCTCCACACCGATCTCAAACACAGCCCAGGGACACATTCACTAACTCGGGCACCTCCACACCGATCTCAAACACAGCCCAGGGACACATTCACTAACTCGGGCACCTCCACACCGATCTCAAACACAGCCCAGGGACACATTCACTAACTCGGGCACCTCCACACTGATCTCAAACACAGCCCAGGGACACATTCACTAACCCAGGCAGCTGCTCCACACCGATCTCAAACACAGCCCAGGGACACATTCACTAACTCGGGCACCTCCACACTGATCTCAAACACAGCCCAGGGACACATTCACTAACCCAGGCAGCTGCTCCACACCGATCTCAAACACAGCCCAGGGACACATTCACTAACCCAGGCACCTCCACACTGATCTCAAACACAGCCCAGGGACACATTCACTAACCCAGGCACCTCCACACCGATCTCAAACACAGCCCAGGGACACATTCACTAACCCAGGCACCTCCACACCGATCTCAAACACAGCCCAGGGACACATTCACTAACCCGGGCACCTCCACACCGATCTCAAACACAGCCCAGGGACACATTCACTAACCTGAGCACCTCCACACCGATCTCACACACAGCCCAGGGACACATTCACTAACCCAGGCACCTCCACACTGATCTCAAACACTGCCCAGGGACACATTCACTAACCCAGGCACCTCCACACCGATCTCAAACACAACCCAGGGACACATTCACTAACCCAGGCACCTCCACACCGATCTCAAACAGAGCCCAGGGACACATTCACTAACCCAGGCACCTCCACACCGATCTCAAACACAGCCCAGGGACACATTCACTAACCCAGGCACCTCCACACTGATCTCAAACACAGCCCAGGGACACATTCACTAACCCAGGCACCTCCACACCGATCTCAAACACAGCCCAGGGACACATTCACTAACCCAGGCACCTCCACACCGATCTCAAACACAGCCCAGGGACACATTCACTAACCCAGGCACCTCCACACCGATCTCAAACACAGCCCAGGGACACATTCACTAACCCAGGCACCTCCACACCGATCTCAAACACAGCCCAGGGACACATTCACTAACCTGGGCACCTCCACACCGATCTCAAACACAGCCGAGGGACACATTCACTAACCCAGGCACCTCCACACCGATCTCAAACACAGCCCAGGGACACATTCACTAACCCAGGCACCTCCACACCGATCTCAAACAGAGCCCAGGGACACATTCACTAACCCAGGCACCTCCACACCGATCTCAAACACAGCCCAGGGACACATTCACTAACCCAGGCACATCCACACCGATCTCAAACACAGCCCAGGGAAACATTCACTAACCCAGGCACCTCCACACCGATCTCAAACACAGCTCAGGGACACATTCACTAACCCAGGCACCTCCACACCGATCTCAAACACAGCCCAGGGACACATTCACTAAACCCAGGCACCTCCACACCGATCTCAAACACAGCCCAGGGACACATTCACTAACCCAGGCACCTCCACACCGATCTCAAACACAGCCCAGGGACACATTCACTAACCCAGGCACCTCCACACCGATCTCAAACACAGCCCAGGGACACATTCACTAACCCAGGCACCTCCACACTGATCTCAAACACAGCCCAGGGACACATTCACTAACCCAGGCACCTCCACACTGATCTCAAACACAGCTCAGGGACACATTCACTAACCTGAGCACCTCCACACCGATCTCAAACAGAGCCCAGGGACACATTCACTAACCTGAGCACCTCCACACCGATCTCAAACAGAGCCCAGGGACACATTCACTAACCCAGGCACCTCCACACCGATCTCAAACACAGCCCAGGGAAACATTCACTAACCCAGGCACCTCCACACCGATCTCAAACACAGCCCAGGGACACATTCACTAACCCAGGCACCCCCACACCGATCTCAAACACAGCCCAGGGACACATTCACTAACCCAGGCACCTCCACACCGATCTCAAACACAGCCCAGGGACACATTCACTAACCCAGGCACCTCCACACCGATCTCAAACACAGCCCAGGGACACATTCACTAACCCAGGCACCTCCACACTGATCTCAAACACAGTCCAGGGACACATTCACTAACCCAGGCACCTCCACACCGATCTCAAACACAGCCCAGGGACACATTCACTAACCTGAGCACCTCCACACCGATCTCAAACAGAGCCCAGGGACACATTCACTAACCCGAGCACCTCCACACTGATCTCAAACACAGCCCAGGGACACATTCACTAACCCAGGCACCTCCACACCGATCTCAAACACAACCCAGGGACACATTCACTAACCCAGGCACCTCCACACCGATCTCAAACACAGCCCAGGGACACATTCACTAACCCAGGCAGCTGCTCCACATTCATCCCGCCCGGCGTTGGGTTTCTTGCCTCGCCGTAGGTTTGAGATGAAAAGACGCCTCTGAAGCATGAGATCAAAGACCTGCGCCTCCCCCCCCACCCCCCACCTCCACTCCACACCCGCCCCTCCCTCTGCAAACACTATCCAAGCAACGGCAATCTTTAAGACACAAAAGACAGGCAAGGACCTGAGGCTCACCTGACTCAATTCACCACAGGCTATTTGAGCTCCTTCGAGCTGCAGCTCCATTCAGGTTGAGCTGGGAGAAAAAGAATAAAGCCCCCCCCCCCCCCCCCCGATTCCCAGCAGCGCGTCTCGCAATCGAGGGGACCCCTTCGACTGCGTGTGCGAGGGGCTCAGAGATATTTACACACACCTGCTTATAAACACTCGCTTAGCTTAGCTGTTTTTTTGGTTGTTGTTTTTGTGTGAAAGCACCTGAAAGCCTGACAAAGGCTTTTCTGCAAGCTATCATTAGCCCCCCCCCCCCCCCCCCCCCCCCCACAAAATTAACCTTCAGATTTCCAGCTGCAGCTTGAAAAGAAAGTGAAGGAGGACCAGATAATTGATAATGGGGGGAGGGGGGGTGCAAACGGAGTTTTAAAATGTCGGCGGGCTCCGTTTGTGCCTTCTGTGTTAGGCCCTCAGCGAATTAGTGAACCTCGCTTAAGCTGTCCCGCTCCTTTTAGGGGCCGGGATGGGGATTGGGTGGGGTAGGTTTTGAGGTTGGGGTGGGTTTTGGAGGTGGGGTGGGTGGAGGGGGTAGGGGTTAGGGTGGGTTTTGAGGTTTGGTTGGGTTTTTTAGGGGTGGGATGGGTGGGTGGGGGGGTAGGGGTTAGGGTGGGTTTTTTAGGTTGGGGTAGGTTTTGGGGGTGGGGTGGATGGAGGGGGTAGGGGTTAGGGTGGGTTTTGAGGTTTGGTTGAGTTTTTTAGGGGTGGGATGGGTGGGGGGGGGTAGGGGTTAGGGTGGGTTCTTTAGGTTGGGGTAGGTTTTGGGGGTGGGGTGGATGGAGGGGGTAGGGGTTAGGGTGGGTTTTGAGGTTTGGTTGGGTTTTTTAGGGGTGGGATGGGTGGAGGGGGTTAGGGTGGGTTTTTTAGGTTGGGGTAGGTTTTGGGGGGTGGGGTGGATAGAGGGGGTAGGGGTTAGGGTGGGTTTTGGGGATGGGGTGGGTGGAGGGGGTTGGGGTTGGAGTGGGTTTTGGTCGTAGGGGTTAGGGTGGGTTTAGAGGTTGGGGTGGGTTTTGGTCGTAGGGGTTAGGGTAGGTTTAGAGGGTGGGGTGGGTGGAGGGGGTAGGGGTTAGGGTGGGTTTTGGGGGTGGGGTGGGTGGAGGGGGTAGGGGTTAGGGTGGGTTTTGGGGGTGGGGTGGGTGGAGGTTGGGTAGGGGTTACGGTGGGTTTTGAGGTTGGGGAGGGTTTTGGGGGCAGGGGTGGGGTGCCTCTTCGTTCAAGTTCTATTTTCAGGCAGCACTGAAATGATAAAAGAAAAGTGGGCAAATTAGACTGCAGCAAATAGAGGCGATAAGATGTAATCACCTGATCCGATCGCTCTCATGAGACGTTTTGCGTGTGTAACTCCTGCAATCGGAGCAGTCTACCCGGGCCCTTCTTTCATTCTGTTTTGTTTTTCTTTTCTTTTTTTGTTGTTCTTTGAAAAGAGATAAACACGACGAAGCGGTAAATGTGTTTTGGAAGAAGGAAAAAAAACAGAAGAAGAAACCTGAGGCCCCCGTGGTTCTCCGCGATTCTCCGTGATTCTCCCTTTCTGCGAGCAGCCACGCTGCTCCCCGTGCAGGACCAGCCGCACCGCTCCCGGAGGATCTCCCGGCCTCGCCTTTGTAGTCGGGGCCCGAGCCGGGCGGGTCGGTGGGCCGCGATCGCATCGGGCGCGCGGGCCTTGATGATAACGCCGACGGAATGTTGACATCGGGCCGATAATATTTTACTGTCTCCTTTTTCGCTCGGCCGACCGGAACCTCCCCGATAAATGATTGACCTGAAAAACAGAAGAGCCGCAGCCAGGATTTTTATCGACGCCGACAGCTACGGTGAAAGATTTCAGGCCGGGCGGCTGCCGTTGTCTCAGCGAAAAAACAGTTCGGATTTCGGCTTGTTCAAAGTCTTTTCTTTATTTTTTTCTTTTTTTTCTTTACCTCAGTTGCAGTACAAGGACCTGCCACATCACCGCCTCGTCATTCTGTGCTTTATTTATTTCTCTTTCATGACGGTTTGGGACAGATTAGGGTCTTTTGTGGCCTCAGCTCCTTTTTGGATTCACACTCGCCATGAAAAAATAAACTTTGTTGCTGTTATGAATAGAGGTCGGAAAAAATAAAGTTTCATCGAACACAAACAGTAATTTTGTTACATCCGGGAAGCATAATAAACAGACTTTTTTTTTTTTTACAGGGCCTACAGTACCAGTATTCCACCCACACAGCACGGTGCTGTTTAAGCAGAGGAATGTGATGTGAAAACAGAGATGTTATGGATGGGAAGCATGCCTTTGAAGCTCTGAAACTTTATTTAAAAATATGATCATATTATGGCATTCAGAAGCACAAAAGAACACCAAACAGGCAACTGGCCTTGACACATTATCCGCAAATGACAAAACATGTTTTCTCACATCTCATCTTTCCTGCTTTTCCCTAACACACATTATCCTGGTTAGACAGATTCTTCATGGACGGACATAGGCAAGCTGATGATAAGTCACAAACTGACTGTAATGGTTAAAATACCAGTTTTGACGCACCTTCCAGAACTATCTGCAAAAACACACGCAACGCCGCCCTCTACTGGTCCAACCAGATCTGAGTTGACTGAAGGGAACCCACTGATAGACTCACAGAGGGAATTTGCATTGTACTCCCATATCACCCTTTGTGTTCCCCAGCTGGTCAGGCAGTGTTGCTCTGGCCTAATGCCCTCTCCAGTTAGAGCTGGCTCTCCCTCTCTTAATGAGCCTGGCCTGGCATTCCATTCAACAGCAGCTCCCTTGCCACTCCGTCCCCTGCCAGCAGTGCTCTGGCAGTTTACCACCCTGTAATTCAGAGATTACCCAGCATGCCCTCTGTCACAGAGCAGGAACGCCAGCTCACAGGGAAAGGTTTGGGGAAAAAAGGCCTTTATTCACACATTTTCTCCGCAGGGTGAGGCTGAGGATGAGGAGGTTGCAATGTCCTCGTTTGCGTGACGCATTCAGCATGTCTCTGGCGCACAGCAAATCATGAATTGTCTGGTGTGAAAATTGCAGTGGGAGAGGGGTGGCTTGTGAAACAATGAACTCCATTACAACCCCTTCGGTCTATATACCCCCCGTTCTCCCAAACAACCTCATTTCAATTCAGTGAAAATATTTTGCCGCTGTGAATTGGAGCGGATATGAGAGGCTGGGGGTTCAGGTCTTCACACTGCATCTCAGCCTCTTCTTAACCAGGAGTTTTGAAACTCAAATATTATAAGCCCATGATGTATGTATAGTAAGATAATCAGAAATATTGGGTAAAGCTACAAAATTATGGATAAATAAATGGGCATTAAAGTTACCACATTCACAAGTTAGGTGATTATCATAAAGCAAGCAAACATAAAGACAGTTAACTAAAATGATTACTATTTTTTGCGTAAAATACCCTAGTTGTCTACAATTATCTGACCAAAAATAACATCGAAAGTGTAAAAAAAAAATGAACTGGGGAAAACTAGTTACTAATTTTTCTAATATTGAAAACATTTAATGTGCAAGCTAACCCAAAAATGTTCTTCAGCCATTTATTCTTAATTTCCTTCTCAACCCTTAGTGTATTAGCTGATTTATCCCAAAGTGTTCTCTCAGACAATCAAATCTAAAATATCTTCAGTGTTTCCTAGCAACATTGAAGCCAAAAAAAATTGAGATCTAGGAATGAGTCACGGAAATCAATATGTCATAATTACTCAGTCACAAACCGCAAGCCAGAAGTAAACAGCTTTGACCCCAACTCAAATATTTACATATAAGATAAACTGATCTGTCAATCAATGTTGCAAGCACATTACTGGATTAAATCCTCTGCCTACGCCCCCCACTTTGAGTGTCGGCTTGGCCAGACAACATAACAGATATTACCGCAAACAAGAAGTTCCTTTTCATACAGTGGGATATATTTTAACGATCTGAGCGCACAGTCTAAAGCGCATGGCGCAAGTGCATTTAGGGTGTGTCCAAATCCACTTTTGCTAGTTTAACGGCGGATAATCTGAGCGCAAAGTCAGGCGCATGGTTCAAAGGGGTTGTACTTAGTCTCGTAATTAATCGTAGGTGTGTTTCGGGCGTAACATGAAATAAACCAATCAGAGTGTCATCTCCCATTCCCTTTAAAAGCCAGGTGCGCTTGCACCTTGGCGGAGTGCTGTTATAATGACGGATTTGCCAAGTAGTAGGAAAGAACGCTAATGACTAACCATTATGACATGTATTTTTTATTTTTTATCGCGCGTTGTGCACCCGCCTATGTAGGCGCATATTACTAACTTAATAATGCGCCATTAAAATAACAGTAAATACTGCGCCATTGACTTAAGACCAGGTTTTTGTTGGTCAATCGCGCAATCGCTTTCCGCTGCCTGAAGATAGCGATGCGCCTGACCACACCTCATTTTAAGACCATGGGCGCAAGTACATTTGCTATTTAAACAACGTGGGCGCTGACGGGAAAATGACAACAGCGTCGGTCTGAAACTAGCAAAGACACTTGCATTGCGCTTGGTGCCGCTTTGTGCCGGGTGTAAGATAGAGCCCAATGTGTTCTTATCTCAAGATTTACTGAATGTGGCTTGAACTGAAGGGAACGAGAACGCTTGCCACTGCAAACACGTTAAACATTTTGGCCTGTCCTGGTCCTGCTCGTCCGTATCTAAAATGATCCCACATGATTCCTGACCTGCAATACCTTCTGCCCATGTACAGATCAGGCTCCGAACCAGAGTGTAGCTTTGCATCAGAATTAAAGTTAGTATGGGAGTGGGCGATGCTCAGATAGACTCCCTTGGGTCCTTTTTAATAGCCTTCTGCTCGCTAACAGTGGCCCTTCCTGCCCTCCAGCAGCCCACTTTGGGTGCAACTGTTGGCCTGCCAGCATTTCAGAAATCGACACTACGGTGGTCCGCTCGCAGACTGCTGGTGATGCGGTTGAGATGATTATCAACTTTTAAAAGAATACTAAGAGGCTGGTGAACGGTCCTGCAGCAAGGCACCGCCAGTGATCCAATACCTGCTTGCTCTCTGGCCCATGGTAATACCTGAAAGCTCTGGCATACAAATCAATAAACCCTGAATGCATTGTGTACCAAAATATGTGAAATTGTATATATGTAATCTATGGGTTAAGCTACTGGTTAGACTGGTTATTTCTTCACTTAAATTTGTAACAGGGTGTCTATTTTACATTTACATATACCTACACAATTTAATTAGAATAAGCATCAATTTGCACAAATGATGTTAAAACTAAAATTCCCAACTTCAGCTTTCACTTGAATTGAATTGCCCTGATATAAGTTACGGTAAATTGTTCAGGTGTGTGCAGTATTTTATTTCCACAGTCGCTCAGTTCAGGTAACGGATGTGACAACGCAGTACCACCAGTCTGCTGACTGATCCTTAAAATATACTTAGCTGTATCATTCTATTACTTTACTATGTTTGTATTGTTTTAAGAAAGGTACAGCGTATTTCAGTATAATCAATATATTTAATTTCTTGTTGTGAGAATTTGAATAACTGATTGATACTTTTTGTGGCCGACCATGATACGCTCTTGTGACCGTGGAATGAACTCCGCCCCATCCCATTAGTGCGGTGATTGGGCACAGGTGATGAGTGGATCCAACCCGTATAAATATGAGGGCTGGCGGAAATCCAGGAACTATAAACAAAGCGAGATGCCATGAACACTGAGTGACTGAAAACGTAAACGCAGACAGGCTTTGACTTCAGCATTAATAACAACAGGGTTTCTTCTGGCTCCACAGCCAGGCAAACGCTACCAGCAATGGCACCAAATGGAGCCTAAGCAAGCATGCTTCAAGGAGTTAAATAGTGTGCATTTGAAGTATGCTTCAGCAACACAGCAAGACTGAGGGCCTAAACGTCTATGGCACATTCAGTTATGTGATTGGAAAGCAGTCTTACCACTCATTACAGAGATTATAATGCTCCAATATATCTCTGAATATACTGTGTGCACAATGAGGAATGTTCTACCTCAAGAAATATGGTGAACTTATACTGTAGGTCAAGTGAAAAGCCATACTTTGGTTTGACAAAATACAATTTGTGATGTGAATTGGTCAGTGATTATTGCATAAGCATTTAATAAAACAATCTACATACATTAAAATAATGTAACTGTTTCAGTCAACAGACCCTGTATAAATAATGGTTAATGGCTAATAAGCAGTCATTAACAGCAACACAAAATGGCTGTCTGCACTGGATGCATCAAACTCACTGGTCGTTCATACAAAAATCCAATAAACCACTGCTGTGGTAACTAACAGTCTTGGCTAGCAGAATAGCACTGGCAGCATTCATTTAACTGTTCAGTCTATATAAGCTACGTATTTCACAGATTTACAACTGAGCTATTATTAATTGTACTAAACAAACAGTGCTGGGCTGCGATAATATTTATCCTCCCACAATGAACAAGCCTTTTCCACTGTCAATTACTGACATTGCCACTGGGTGGCATCAAATACACATCTTGGAAGCAATAAAACCTTTTAATTACATTTGCTTTTCAACAATTTAATATTAACCTTTCCACTGAATTAATTTAAATCATATACACATGGTTTAATTTAGATGACACAAGCTTTTTATCTAAGAGACTGAAATTCTCACACAATGAATGATTATTTTCTGTCTTGGTGAAATATGAAAGTTTAGATTATTTTGTCATTTGAATGTTATTTTAAATGAATGATAGGTATTTTAATTCAAAATATACTTGAATTAAGACATTTGTTACCTTTACCACACTGACAGGTGCAATTAAAATATCATTCTTCATGCACAATTCTCCCTCTATAACATAATATTTCATATTTGGGTTAAGCCCAAGAATGCTTGAATATGGTAAATACATCACAAGCTTATTTCCAAAGTCTCTGAATGTTTACATTTTAAGGTCTTTACCTCTTCATCTAAATCAGCGACAGTCAGGGGTGTATTCATTGTGAAAGACACACAATTGGATAACTTAAAACAAGCCTGTCTGAATTTAAAAGCATACCTTCACCTGGCTCCATGTAAGATGTCTTAGAAAAATAAAGTTTTGAAATACAGTTTACCACTTGATTTGGGCATACACTGTTATTAAGCTTCTGGTATCTGAACAGGATCTTACTTCAAAATGGGAAAATGACTTTTACTTGTACATAGTACGGTTTTAGCATTGATTTCATGATTATTTTGACAGAACTGAGTTTTGCTCATTCCACAGTTGTTCCTCAATTAGCAATGTAATTAATGGGATCAACCGAGCCATGAATATTGTCCAAGTAACTCTTCCAGGTCAGAAATCCTCAGTCTTCCTGACTGTGGAAAATGACCAGCACAACGCCGTGCGCTTCGCAGCTGTCCTATGGGGAATGGTGTGGGACGACGGTTTACCGTACTTCCTGTGGAAGGCAAATCCTCTTTGCTAGCACTCTCTCAGTGGTCACTGTCATCTATAGAGCATCGGTAATGTCAAACCCCTCCTGGCCCAGCCAGCCCACAGAATTACAGCACTGTTCACCCTCCAGGTCCTTGTAAGAACGGGTGCTTCTGATAAGCCTTTGTTTTGGGCACATGAGCACATAAGCTTGGCAGTAAATGCCGTGTCAGCACCGGTAGGTCAGGGTAAGTGTTAGATCAGCACACAGAGCCAGTGAAACCAGGCCTTCTGTGCAGTCAGCTGGTTGCATGCGCTGACTAAGCAAAACATGCAATTATATACAAGAAGAAATGTGTTTATTTCTTTTCAATAATCTGCAGTTTTAGTGGAGTCTAAAGGGCTATCCCTATGCCATCATACACAAATAATGTACTAACCCTTATTTCTGGTAACCCTTAAAGGGGAATTGCACTGTATAACTAATCGAAAAATGAAGGGCGACACATTCATTAGAAGGACAATATCAGTCATGAGAAGCAGGGGCGTGTGTTTACAATGAGTCTAACGTGGTCTAAGTTTGATGTTGAATGGGCTGCTATTGGATGGGGGGGGGGGGGGGTGAACTAGGCTGCTGGAAGTTATGCTTTGTAAAACAAAGTGGTGGCTATTTACAACAGAGCGGCCATCAGATACAAATGGCGTCAGTGCCAGAGGCAATATTGAACGATATGATTTCTCTGTGGTCAGAGTATCAGATGGACTGAAATTGGCTACAGTAGGCTACCCCTGGTTTTATTGAATAAAATTTAAAAAAAACAATTTGACAAACCATACATTCTTACAAACTGTGCTGCTAAACTTTGGTGAAACCATGATTGTAAATACAATAGAATTTATTTTGTTTGGGTTGTTTTATGATTCACATGGCCTTTTAAAAGCCATTCCCATTTTTGGGTTGTTTCTTAACGTTTTTTAATTTTAAAGTATTGTCATATGGATATGACTCTTCTCCTCTAAAAAGATTAAATAATGACAATCATGCCAGTCCTCACCCATTCAAATGAACAGGGTCACTTCAGTGATAGGACAACTCCACTAATGGGTATTTCATTTTGGGGAGAGAAAGGAAAATAATAAACAAAACAAAATGGAGTTTAACGGCCAGTGAAGGCCATGCAGCTCCAGTAGCTGCAGAGACAGAAGGAAACATCGAGAGACATCAAATTTAACATCAAAAAAATTGTGTTCGAAGACAGACTTCAGACTACTGTGCTATCCAAAATATAGTGGCGTGTACTCAATGTCAGATGGTGGTAGCGTTAACCTCATAAGACTTCACTCTCTTGAGAGAAGACAGCTGATCTCATGCACTAGCCCACACCCTTCTCCGGGCAGAACGGCATATATGGAGCCACCTCCTGATTGGTCAACGGAAACGAAAACACAGAATGGCCTCGCATGACCTCTTACACCTGATGAATTCAAGCTGACATTGCCCATTTTTTTTTTTGACAGTCGGATTGGTTCGGAATGGTATCTCATACCTTGCAAGTTGTGACGTTAAAACCTTCTTTTTTGTACAAGATGGTCCCGATCTGAAAAAAACAAAACAAACGGGAGCCCGCGAATCGTATAATGTACGCCCGCCCTAGGACTGTTGCCTTGGTCCCGTGAAGCAGAAGCCGCCACAACAAACGTCCATCTGCTGAGGCCCCCCCCGGAAAGCAGACCACGATCTGGGGCTGGGCAGGGGATGTGAGACAACGACATGGGGCTGGAAGAAGTGTTGCTCTGCAGCGAGGCCACAGAATGACACACGTTTTCACACACGCGTCAGCCGACAGCTTCTTCACCGTCACGGATTCTCAGAAATGACACGCGAAGCTGGGCGCTGCCTCATCTGACTTAGATATCGGATTTCATATGCAGGAAAACCATCTATCAATCAAACATGTCTTCATAAAATACCACCGTGACTTTTGTGCTGTTTGGCTATGTTGAATTATTGGTAACCGCTGAACCATATGCTATTAAGTCTTCATAATGCAATAATAAGCATGGCATATCCCCTGTCCTAAACTGTAGGCTATATGGCATTGTAGTATATGTGCTGTATAAAGTATATGATTAAAATAATTTAACTTACTGCAGGTGAATGCTGTGAAATGTTCACAAAGTTATTACAATGGTCATTGCTAAAACAATAGAGATATATTTCCTAGCTATCCTTTTGTAAAATTAGATACTGTTGCTTTCACACACAGTTCATAGTTTTCTGACCTAATACAAAGGGCTTCACAAAACAGACCAAAAAAAAACTGCTCCTGAAAGCTTGGTTCTTTGAAACATCTTGTCAGAGCTGGAAAGGACGAAGAGGTAACATATAAGACCTGTGAGATCTGGGAATGTAGCCTTTCCTGGATCTGGTGTGAAAGGATGATAGGCTCTCGCTGATGTTCCGTTTCCATGATCTGCAAGTGGGACACGTCTCGCATTGCGACGCTTCCGTAACTGAATATTTCCTGAGGAGACACTGCCCTGCTCCCATTGTGGGTCCTGGCAGCCTGTTTGGAGGGTGAAGCCACTGTCTGGATCATTCCGGCAGGAGAACGGTTTGAGCAGACAAATCCTGCTCGCTCTTCTCTTACACTCAGGCAACAGTAGTCTGGAAAAGACAGACTTCGTTTGCAGGTTGAGAGAGAGAGACTGTTCTCATCTTTCAATTTCTGCTGGTACAAAACATGTTATCCCTCATGACTGCACATGCACGTCTCCAGAACAACATTTTCTCACTCTCCACAAAAACTGACATTATACAGATACATTTAAAATAAATTATGAAACCTGTGCAAGGAATGTTTTCATTGCCCACTGTGAAAAGTCTAAGACTCATTGCTTGGCCAATGGAATTGTTTTCTCAAAAATTTCTCAAAAGATAGTTTCTTCTAAAATGTATTAGCAGTTGTGCATTATGTTTAACCAATTAAGACACTAGGGGCCAGATGTACTAAGCCTTTCGCGACTGGTTTCAGACACAGATGTAACGGATTCTGCCCCATAAAACAAGCGCACGGGGTTGGAAGCGCGATATGCGTGTCATCTACGTGAGCCATCGCAAAGTGCACCTCTCTCCTTAATGTAGGCTATGTGCATTTAAGGGAGGATCCGACAAATAACGTTTGGAGATATAGTTGAGGCCAAAAGTTTGCATACACCTAGGCTAAAAACATTCAAACTCAGTTCTTCACAACTCCGTGCATTTCGTGTTACCATTCATTTCCTGTGTTAAGTCAATTAGGGTATCCACTTTATTTTCATAAGAGGTCATTTCGAAACAATAGCTAAGAGACAGATTTATGTCAGCTTTTATGTACTATATCAGATTTTTAGTGGGTCGATAGTTTACATACACTTTGCTAGTATTTGGTGGCATTGCCTTTTAATTGAATCAAGCGCTTGGGGTAGCCTTCCACAAGCTTCTCACAATACTTTGCCAGAATGTTTGCCCATTCCTCCTGACAGAACTGGTGTAACTCAGTCAGGTTTGTGGGCCTCCTTGCTCAGACACGCTTTTTCAGTTCAGTCCACAAATATTCTATGGGATTCAGGTCAGGGCTGAAATTAACATCTTATTTACTAAGGCTACAGCTAATTACGCAATCAGGCTGCATTTTCTCTGTGAGTTTCATGTCTGTAAATGGGGCCCTAGGGGTTTTCCTGATTGGTTATTGTACACTATTGAAGCTGAGCATAACTGAACATGGTTGTATTTAAGTCACCCGGCACAAGCAAACATTTGTGAGCATTCCCTGACTAAGTGGCTTTTGATGAATGCATAATAAGTGACAGTCAAATCATCCTGTTTTATCATTGGCTTAAAGCCCCAATTTCTGTTAGTCCTGGCCGGATGATGCAGCACAGTGTCCTATTGGCTACATCTGAATGAAACTATGACTGATAAAATCTACAGCATTCATACCTGAACTCTCATTTCAAGTCAGTTTTTTTTTTTTAGTCCTGAGGGAACAGAAGCTGCTAAAGTAAGGAGTGTAATGATTATCAGTTGTGTGGTGTGTTATTCACTTACACTGTGTGCAGTGAGCCTTATTATATTTGGATCTCAAATACACATTATAGCATTTAGGGGAAACCATTTTTAAAAACAGCATAGCTATAATAATACAATGCTCCAAGGTTTGTCTGCCATTGAGAATAACTATTCTGACAACATAAACATGTGGTATTCTATAATCTAAAGCTATATACATTATGTTTATCTTGTTTCATTTTGATTTGTGTTTAAAACAAACACCTGGTAACCTTTCCTCAAGAGCAAATGGTCACATTATTGGTAATTGCCTAAGCACGGAAAACCAGACTTTGTGTCATTATTAGTTCAGAGGGGTCTGAAAGTAATGGTTTGCTCCAAGTGCCTCAGAGTTATGTAACTACTGAAACTTAATAGGATGTAAACATGTGCTTTTAGTGTGAAAGGAATTTTTTCATACCAATTGTTTTATTAAAATACTATCAAATACTATTAAATACTACCATTTTCACTCTAATAGTCATTCATTGCGCAATAAACACTACATTTAAGCAAAATGTACCTATTATAGATATATAGAATTTAATTTATAAGGAGGTTTTGTCTGGCAATATAACAAATGGGATTATTACATGGGCCAAATTACACATAGTAAGTGGCGGACATGACAACTGGAAAAAAAATCCTAAATTTGCACTATAAATGGAAAAAAGAGTAAAGAAGCAGAGAATGCATTAGGTGCATGTCTTCTCCACCTTCACTAGAACCCCTGGGAATTAAAATATTCAAAATACAAATTAGTTGGAAAGGGGTTGGCACACACACCCCATCCCCCAGTTATCACCGTGAATTATCACAAATATTGTGAAACAGAAGACCAAACTTCAAACCAGTTTAGCACACTACGGGGCTCACTTACTCTGCGTGTGTTACGTTAAGGGAATGCTTTGTGTTCGCTGGGAAAACAGATGCAGTCCTTAGACTCAACACGTACAGGAGCTATTATTGCCATTGGGGGTGATGACCAAGATGTGGGAGGAGTAAAAATGATAAGCCTTTGTGTGTAACTGCCTGACTCTGTCAGAACAGCTGCAGGATGAAGTTGGGACCCTCAAAGAAAAAAAAAAAAGAAAAAAAACCACACCTCACCCTGCATGGAAAAGCCAAGCCAGCAGTTGGGAGTTCTACAGTTAATATCTCATGACTCATGTTTGCCAAACTGCTCAAATAAAGGAATAACAGTCCTTTGAGCAAAATGCTCCTAATTCATGGACTCAGCGCATGTTATCTCCTCCTGCATGGAAAACAAATGATTTATAGATCGATGTATATGTCCAGTTTTATGCGAGTGCGATAAAAAGGTTTGTTTGCTTAAAAAGAAGTTTATGGACCTCAGACGTTGACGATCGCGACAGTCCCGTGGGACAGGAATTTAACTGGAGTGTTCCCTGCTGGAATATTATCTGCCCAATTCCCAGAGCACGTCACTTTATGGGCCACGGATTATAAATCAATATGAACCAACTCCTTGCACCCAATCACGCGCCAGAAAAAATCTCTCCTGGGTCCCAGGTGTACAAGGATTACACAAATAAGAGGAATACCTGGAAATGAAGCCGTGTAAATTCCCTGCAAACACACACACACACTCGGACATACAAACACATGCATGCGCACACACACACTCACACACACAGACACACAGACACACACACATGCCCACACATACACACATGCACGCACACACTCACTCACAGACACACACACATACACATACATGCACACACACACACACAGACTCAGACACAGATACACACACACACATACATGCACACACACACACACTCAGACGCACAAACACATGCATGCACACACATACATGCACAAACACACACACACACTCTTGCTACACTCTCAACCTCAACCGATAATCAGACAAGATGGATGTGTTGGCGCTGCCTTTCCGTGATAGATGCACCCAGAGTCTGGTTGTGTTGACAACGGCCACCTGAAAATGCACGGTCATCAGGCCCTGGCTTTGTGAAAGGCTCTTCCATTTTACCTTGCTAATCAGACCTGTTTCGGACACCAGCGCCCTGGATCGGCGCCTCAGCTTTGGAAAGGAGGGCTGCCCCCTGCAGAACATCCGCCTCGCAGGACGGGTGAAATCCGCTGCTTTATCCGTCCAGCAGGGCGGCCTCCTGGAGGGGGACACTGGCAGAACGGGGAGAAACCCTGCAATCAGTTTCATGCAGTGCAATGATTCAGATGTCCTTCTATTGTGATTGTGAGGCTGGAGATACTGCTGATCAGCATCACAAGATCAATCAATATCTATCTTTGAGATAAGCAAAACAGAGGCTGACTGAGAGGCTATGAAAATGAAGGGCCAAAAACATAAACACAATTTCAAATAGTGAAATAGTAATTGGAGAACTTGAATTTGTAAGTACAATAACTATAAGTATTACAAATTCAAAATATTGCCGTACAAATTTAAGTTATGAAATTCGAATAAAATTTCTGTGGACGCTAATTTCTGTCCATAACCCCGAAGGCCACCTGGGGACGTGTGTTGAAAATGGACGCTTGAGTATACACAGCCCAACACGTCTTGGCACATTTCTTTACACAATCTGTGCAGGGTTCATTGTATTTGCCAAATCAAAAACACAACTCAAATAAAATCATACAGGAAGTGACGAAAGAACAGCTCACTTCGCGGAATAGCTCTAAGTCAGCGTCTTTTCGTTTTTTGCTCTTCAGTGTCACCCTTTGTCTGTCAGGAGACATCCTGTGTAGACTTGGGCCTCGTGTGATTTGAGTCTGGTTTTTCGCGCCGGTCGAAGCCCGTTGAGGTGGTTTTCCGCGGACCATGCGAGCAGAACAATGAGACCGGTGTGCATCTCCCCTGCTCTGGAGAGAGAACTTCCCTTTCGAAACCCCTGAGGTTCAGCCTCTGCTTGGTTCCCTCTGAAGGCCTGCACTGTCTGCTCGCATCAGAGCCCCTCCTGGATGCTAAATTGACCACTTTGTGTTCGGCACATGATTGCTTTGCCTGGCTCGGTTACAGATTAACCAGAGATTGGAGATCTGCGAGCTCTCTGCCCACACTCTCTCTGCTCGAACAGTTATGGCCTTTGTGTGACTCTGTATGCGTAGTGAGGAATTAAATGGAATTTTATTCAGTTTAGTGCAAGAAGAATTAAAGATCATTAATAAACACACATGTTTCTGGCAGTGCAGAAGAACATTCGCTATTCAAACATTGCTCTGGTCCACAGTGTATCTTTTAATTATTTAACCAAAAATATATAGAAGAAGAAGTAGTCATTAATAGCCATGCATTATCTTAAAAGGTATGACCAAATTCTTCATAGTTTATTTTTCAAATATACAAACTCTTTATGAAATGTTTGTCTTTAATTCACCATGTACCTCTTTCTCTTCTTTACTGTTTTTTAAAATTTATTTAATAATATTTATTTTGCAATGAAAATGTGCTTTGAAAGTCATCTTGAGTTGAATGGACAGTGATGTCCGTAAACAGTTAAACTATATAATTTGATGTGTTGTGTTTTACGAAAGTGACCTTTGTGAAAATCGTATTGAATTGTTTTTTTCATGTTTGCATTTGTGTAAAAATATTTTATCAAACAACACTATTTGTGTGTCATGTAGGATTTGAATGGTAGTACTTCATATTTTCACTTCTAAAAGGCACAGCTCAGTGTCATTAAATGGATAATGAACAGACCAGTAATCCCTCAATAATTGTGTTTGAGATAATTCAGTATTCAGTTATACGTTGCTCATTAACTGTTCTCTTAACAATGGTTCGTTTCTAAATTACCGTTAAGTGGATAAATTAAACTGCACATGTTGGCAACGTGCCTGAAATGTGGCTGCTAGCCAGCAGGCCATATTAGCCCAGTGTTCCTCACACAAAGCCCTGCTTCCAGTAACCATCCGCATCACACAAAGGGCCGTGGCCCCGTCTGATAAAAATCTAATGTCCCAAAGGCCGACGCGCTCAGAAATTAAGTGCAGGAATTAGGGGCGGACGGACCTGTTTGCCAATAGCGCGGCAGTCCACCGGTGAGAATATGTCATTGTGTCTGGAAGCACGGGGGGGGGATTCCCCTGCTATGTTTCCTCGTACCTGTCTAATTTGCTTGTGGCCGGCTTTCATTGAGTGCGGGGTGTGGGGCGGGGGGAGGGGGATTCCTTCAAACTGTAAAACTCTCACACCTGGTCATGGGCGATTGTGTGTGGGTCACACAGTGCCATGCATTTGGGGGGGGGGGGGGGGGGGTTGATGCTTATCCTGCAGCCAGAGAAGCCCCGTTTTCCCCCCCGCTCCCTCACCCATGTGCAGCCGAGCGGGAAAACACACCAGATCTGCCCCCCCCCGGTTCCTCTGGAGTGCGGGTCCAACAGGCAGCACACTTTCCCCATTACATTATTAGTGTAAATCCGCTCCGACGCTGATAGATTTGCACTGATAGACTCATGTAAACTCGGCTGGAGTTCAGTTAAAATACTGAACGTTTTACTAGGTGCGAGGGAAGCAGAAACACTTTTCCGCCTAAGGAACCTAAATGTGTTAAATCATTTACAGCTATTATAACTTATGGGCCGGTGGAGGAGGCCTTGGGTTACGATGAACAACACAAAATCACCGTGAAGCGCTTTGAGCGTTCGGAAAAGTGCTACACAAATGCAACGATTCATTCATTCAGAATACACATAGACATAAAAGACTGATGAAATACATTGGTAACTTCTGAGCTGAAAATTGAGGAGGCAGAGAATTTCCGCTAAAGCTGATTATTGGTTTCGACCTGCTTTCAATCATTTTATTAAAAAGTGTGCCTAAATAATCTAAATAATCCATTGGCAGGTAAACACACAGCTTCTTTCTTCATATCAAGTCAGGAAAATGAATTAATATATTCCATTTAGAAATATCAGTTTTAATACACCATTTTATACAGCATTCTGTTAACTACCACGTTAGCTTTTAGCACAACCTGCGCTATCTAACAATACCTACCTGATTTAAATGGCAAGATCTGTGCATTGCAGTACTTTGCCATTAATCGTCTCTGAGTATGAGTGTGGAGAACAAACAGTACCTGTATCCACAATTTTAAATGTCGATAAAATGTGCACAATTTTGCAATGCAAATTAAAAGAATTGTATGACTCGTCTAATACCACAATTGAGGAGAACTGGTGACATCTGTTGTATTGAGTATTCTGTGAATGAATAGCTGGTTTGTTGAACAAGGGAAATGACTGAAAACAGAGACAAATAATAAGTTTAAGGGTAAGTGTTCTGTCTCCTAAATTTCCAGCTCAGCAGCTGCCACCAATGAAAAACGACCACCAAAATAAAATTAAACTCTACAGAGGCCCTACCCTTACATAACTAAACATCGAGGAGACACGAGGCTCGGACAGTCAACATCCCTCAACATTAACAGTCCATAGGAATGTCAGGACAAGTATCGTTCACAACTAAAATGATGCAAATCGCCATGTGGCTCCATTGGCCATTGAAAACGCCTTTTATGTGCAAGGTATGAGGCCTGATATATGTAGAATGTGCTCAATTAATTCTTCACATATGTTACGCCCCTGTTTATGGACAGACCGTAACAGGGCGAATGATAAGGGAAATGGGTAAGGGAACGTACTGCAAACTGACCACTACCTCTGGTCCCCATCTGCTTATCCAGACTGTAAGCTAGCTAGTCAATTAAGGGTACTGGGCATGGAGCGGCTTTGAACGCTGAACTTCGGACAGTTAGCCGATAACCTGAAACTAAAAATTCTGAATAGCGTACCCCCAACGGAGAGTTAAAACTCCACCCAGACTACCTTCAAAAATAATAAAGAAGGAAAAAAAAACAAAGAAAAATAACAAACTTGTGTCCCAATGGAAGGATCGGTAGTCCAGCTGGGAACACACTGACTAATCGGAGCGCTATACGGCGAGCAGAGGGCTAAATGAGAGTCGAGGTTGAGAACGAATCAGTGGTGAAACACACGATCCAATCAGCAAACAAACCAGAAGGGCTAGATGGGAATCGGAATCAAACAAAAATAGGGTTGAATACATGAAGTGAAATGAATCAATCGCTATACACAACACACCAACCAAGGGTTCGAAGAGCTCGTCTCCACGGGTCGGTGGCAAACAGCAGCCACCAGAGTAACCAGAGACGGAAACGGCCAATCAGAACCAGAAAGCCGAAACACACACACAACAGAGACAAACGTAAACACAAACTTACAACAGGGGGTCGCCACACATATAACACCCTGCTATGCATGTAGTTCAAATTAACCATATGTTCAGTTCAACCCACTTTGAGATATCTTCTCTTTATCTGTCCTGTCTTTGTACTGATATCCATCCCTCCCCTATATCTGGCAACACAGGTGCAGTTAATTGGAATACAAACTGCCAAAAAAAAAAAAAGAGTCTATTATCATGGGGCTTTTCCAAACTAGTTTGTCCAGTCTTTTTCCAAGAGTGCTTTAAAAAAAAAATGAAGACAATAAACAGCAGTTTCCCAGACAAGAAGTTTAAAAAAATTTTTTTTTATTTTTATTACCATTTAGCCCAAAGGGAGAATCATTTGAATAAGAATGTATGCGGAAAAAAAGAAACAATAAATAATGAAATAACTGTGTAATAGAGTGAGTTCTGTTGTAGAGGCTGAGGTACAAAAAATAATCAGTTATTGGTAAGTTTGTTGTTGGTAACAATTATACAAATCTTTGTTTTTCTCTGTAAAGGGAGGGTCTGTCAAGTGTCGTCAGTTGATGAAATGGAAGCTCTGTGATCTCTAACGCCTTACAAAACTTGATTCCGTCAGAGAAAAAAGTAGAACATCCACCTCAGCGTGCTGAACAGGCAGATGCCAAACACAACAATCAGGCCGTGTTTGTGGAGGAGCAGTTTCGCTCAGAGGGCTCTACCCCTGGCACGGAGCCCTCCACGCAAAACAACAACCGCAGAACTCACTCGTGGGGCTTTCTCCGAAAGGGCTTACGGAAAAGTCATCGTACGACATGAGTGAACGTCATGAGAGCTGCTTCCTTAATAAAAAAAATATGGTCTAATGAACAGTATTGAATTAGTTTTTATTTTTTCATCTGTTAGATTGATTGCAGTGAGTGAATGCATTTTTCACATTAACATTTACAGATACGCATGTGCAGGGGAACGTGTGTAAACAACACACACACAGCTCCATACTGTGTACAACACTGAATGGGGAAATGAACATAGATCAATGAAGGAGCTTTTGTCTACGATGTGTTAATTTTCCACATAAACACATCGTAGACAAAAGCTCCTTTAGCAACCAAATTGCTTATTCACAGGGGTCATCACTGCTTCCTAAAGGCTAGTTTTTTACATGAATGGAAGGGGATGCTTATACTTACAATGTAATTTCATGGTGTTATGCAGCACAATATTGCATTACGTAATTTGTAAATACAATATACTACTTGTTATACTATATACAGTATCACATAGTTACATGTACATTTACATGATTTCATATACAATTCCCAATTATAAAATTATCTCTTTTCAAATATACTGTTTTTTTCTGATTTTGTTAGAGTCTTGTAACTGTTTTACACTGTACATATTTGGTGTACAGTCTCTCAATTTTACTACCTGGGGTTTTATAGAAGAGTTTTTAGTAATTACATATGAGTATTCAGTATAAGACAGCACTATATATAACAATATATACATACATATATATATATACACACTCACCAACCAGTTTATTGGCTACACCTGCCCATTAACACACACAGCCTGTTCCTCCAAGCAGCGAATTACATGGCAGCAACTAAATATATAAAACATGCAGACATGGGGTTTTTTTTTTTTTTTTTTTGCCCAAACATTAGAATGGGCAACATACAAACATGCATAATCTAAGCGTGGTATGATTGTTGTTGTCAGTCATGGTGGTTCCAGCATCTCAGAAACTGCTGCCCTCCTGGGATTTCCACACACTACAGTCTCTCAAGAATTTTTAGAGAATCAGTGTGCACGTGATGATCAAAACTGGGCAAATGAAGACCGGTAAAATGTTGCCTGCTCTGACAAATCTCAATATCTGCAGATGGTCGGATCAGAATTTGGTTGCATAATGGTGTGGGGAATGTTGCCTTGGCACACGTAAGGTCACATAATAACTACTGAGCATCATTTGAATGTCACAGCATACTTAAACACTGTTGTTGACCATGTGCATCCCTTTAATGCTACAGTCTACACTTTTTCAAATGGATGCTTCCAGCAGGATAATATGCCATGTCACAAAACGCACATTTTCTCAAGCTGGATCTGTGAACATCACAATGACTTCAGGTTACTCCAATGTTCTGCACAGTCCCCAGATCTCAGTCCGATAGAGCGTCTTTGGAACAGGAGGTTCGCAGCATTGAAAGTGTGTCCAAAAAATCTGCAGGAACTGCATGATGCTATTGAGACAGCAAGGACCAAAATCCCTGAGGATGTTTCCTGCACCTTGTTGAATGCATGCCACATGTATATATACACGTATATATACTTAAAAAAATTTTTTTTTTTAAATCTAATTTGTTGTGTTCTTTATTAAAATGTATTTGCCTGTTAGGCACTTTCATGAACGGCACAAAGGGCGTGCATATCGCACACCACCCGTTTGTGCATTAGGACATGTGTTGAATCTGTTCCAAGTAAAGTTGCTTGCTCAAGGGCGTAACGGCTGAGTCCCACCCATTCTTAAAGCTGGTGAAAAAACGTCTGGGTGCAGTACAGCTGTCTCACCACAGCTAGAACAAGGGGCCAGCTGCAGTTCCATTTAATATTAACATACCTCCATTTAACATTAAAACGAAAAACATTTTTTTTTTTTTTAAAACACCATAAACAAGTACGCCAAAGCAGTACTTAAAATTCACAAAATACTGTTTGAACAGTCCCACTTACAGTATGTGTGAACCGCTTTGGCATCTGTTAATTATCTTTCGTAGAATTTGGAAAGAACACTGGAAATTCTGCTGGTATTTAAAACACGAGTCTACCGACAGGTACAAGAATTTCACAGAAGCGCTGCGCGGAAGTTTTATTTACTCTCCGAATGAGCAGGTTTCCTTTGGAGTTTGCTTGCCAAACCGCTAGGTAAAAAAAAAAAAAAAAGAAAAAGAAAAAAAAATTCTATTTATTTTTTAAATGGTTAGAAGCATATTTATTGAGAATATAATCGCCAATGTGTTCACTGTTTGATAATTGGGCGTTTTTTGTTTTTTTGGGTTTTTTTTAGCAGCTTGACGGGGAGATTGGCGGTTCAGCATAGCAGACACTGCGTGAAGGACATCCATAAAGAGTGCCATGTTCCAGATGGTGCCTTATCAGCGTCAGTAGTTCAAATCACAGAGAAATATTGTTCCAGCTGCCATTGGCTTTTGTGCAGGTGACAGCATTGTCATTTACAACAAGCTTGTCACTGCCACTGCTACTGGGACTGCCATAAATTTCAGGACTCCAAGTCAGTCCACAGAAACTGTGTGGAAAAATCAGTGGACACTCACCTACTTTCTCCAAAGTATCACAAGCCACATGACATTGTAAATATATCATTTTCTCTCTTCTTACATGAATTTTTCAAAGAATATGAGAAAGTCTGTTTTCCTGGTAGGGAGTTGCTTTGATTGGTAATTATTTTGGATATAAGATGGCAAATATACTGGATTGTAAAAAAAGGCTATGTTTTGGGACCTTTTTTAATCCTACAATGCCTTTTTGTATCTCTCATGACATCACTATGCCACTCGGACCCAAGGAGCACTGAGCTGAAGACCTCCCTTCCACAAAACAGTTACTTTTTTAACCCTATAGGTCATGGTCAGCTAATGTCAACCAGTACTGAGTATTAATTGCAGCAGATTGTGTGTGAATGTATGACTGTGTAAGATTCCATTATTGCTCTCTCACACATGTGAACTGCCCTTTTAACCCTTACAGTACTACCACATCCTTCCTTTGTCCCTTAGAGAAGCTGAGTGGCGAGCAAACAGGAAAGAAGTATTTGAACGTGTCGCTGCCCATGGAAAACCTGCAGGGTTACCCTGTGGGCTTATGGGAATTCACTCATTCATTTGACACGGTCAGCCAATCAGATCAGTTGAACTGTCTGCACTAGAGAATTGGTTAAAAACTGAACGGTAAAATCCCTCAGCGATGATGTCACCAGGCTGTGGTATATGGGAAGCATAATAATTTATCCAGTAATATTTCTGTCATGCAGCAATCCACGGGAACAATTGTACTGGAACATAAAAAAATTCCAGCGACTGAACTATACAAAGTCAGATAGTTCGTAGGTCATTGCTGGAGAAATGGAGCCTGAAAACCTTTGTAAATCTATTTATTTACAGCGTGTGCTTACATTTTTATGTCACATTATATTAAACTTATAGTACGAATTACACACAGGTGTAATTTCACAGCTTTGCCATTGTGATGAATTGCCTCGCATTCTTCTATATGCTGTAAATTTCAATTGCCCCAAACCCCTGATTTGATTGACAAAGATTATTTGATTTACTACAGTAAACACTGCTCTGTCGTAAATTCCTTTGTGGGCTTATTTGCTTGAAATATATCACAATATCAGTGTAAACAGGAGGTGCCCTTTACAAACTTTTATCTTAAAAACACCTGGAGCAATTTTTAGCTAGGGTACATTTTTTTTCTTTTTTTTTTACTGTGGCTGGGTGTGTCTGGTAGATAAAGATGAATTACTACAGAAGCTTGAACCTTCATACATTATACCAGAGCTGCAACCAAGTCCCAGTTTTCCAAGTGACAGTTAAGTGTCAAGTCCTTCGACTTAAGTCAAGTAGAATTTGACACTTAAATTTGACTTAGGTGTCAATTTAGTCAAGTCAAGTCCAAGGCAAGTCACAAGCTGTCTCCACGTGCACAATCCAGTCAATTCTTTGAAACTGTCAGGACGTTTATGCATGCTTGGTTAATATTCCAGCAGTAATATGGACAAAGACATGAAAAAAAATGCAATTTATTAGGGCACCAAGTACCAGAGCTATGTAGGCACCCTCTTGAGCAGGTTGCTGAGGCTAAACAGCTGGGAGTCCACTGATGGACAGCTGTCTCGGGTAAATAACATACACAAAACAGTCTGAAAAAATGGGAAGAGGAGTATCGATTATAAGAACATACTCCTACTTCATTACTCCTAGTACTATCCTGCAGGTTAAAGGAGCCTTGGTATTGTCTCGTTTTGATTAGTTTGGTCAAGTGCTGTAAATAAAGAGCTGCGTCAGCTTCATTTAACACGGAACAGAGTGGCCCATCTGGCAGCCCGGTGAGCTCAGGGAGAGTGAAAATGCCTGCAGTTCTGACTTGGCTGAATGTGGAGGACAGATGCAGTCTTATAAATGTGTTTAGAAATATATGTGTTTTAAAACAGCCCTACTATCTGTACTCAAAAATAATATTTTCTGAGAGTCGACATGGACGTGAAACCAGACAAGGGGTGAATAGGGGTCACCCTACAATTCCTCTACCTAGAACCAATGCAATGAAAATAACTTATCATAGAGCCATTTTCTCATTTCTCGTACGCATGCTTTTAGACCAGCAGATCGTAGTTGCCCTTTCACTGTAGTCAGGGGAACAGGTTTCTTTCTAGCTTGCATTCAGCTCCTCCTGTAGTTGTGGTGGAGTTTTACAATGGTTTCTCTGGCTAGACTGTGTGAACTAAACTGTGTTCTTGGCTAGAAATAGCTGGACAAAATAAGTATTGTACCTTACTGAACCTGTGTTTAGCAGTTGTCTATGACCATGAAATGCGCTTTTTGTACGTCGCTTTGGATAAAAGCGTCTGCCAAATAAATGTAATGTAATGTAATGTAGACAACACAAGTCTTCTCCTGTTAACATTACTGCCCATCAGCTGGAACCCTCCTTCTTTGCCATATTTTTGCAACTTTAGTGCCTATTTCACTTGTACTAAAGGCTTGTATTAGGCTGCCTGGGGTTTTTAAAAATCTTAAGGTAGATAAGATTTCACTCACACACAGTTTAATTAAGTGAAATAAAACGACACAACATCTTACTCTCATCGTCTTCCTTATTCACTGTCTCAGCTCTGGGCAGCAGAAGCTGATAACATGGGCAACAACACTAATGCATGACATTAGCTTGCTGACTAATGCCATTACTAATGCTGTGCTTTGAATTTCTCAAAGAGTGAATTAGTAAATGCACCTGTGTCCCACTGGAAGACATGTACTACTCACTGATCCTGCAGAAAATTTCAGTTTAAACTAGCCAAACTGCTCAAGCTTGTTTAAGATGTGTTTTTGATTATTTTAACTGGCCAACCAGCTGATCACCTGTATAGTCAGCTAATCTACCAGTCCGATCACCAGATTACTCTACTAGTTTAACCAGCTTTGTCCAGCTAGAGACCAGCTTTTACCAGCCACAGACCAGCTATGACCCACTGTGTCAAAAAAAAAACTGCTTAAACCATTTTAAACCAGTTTAGAATCCCAGTTGATTTTACCTGGAGGCACAGTCTTAGCAAGTAAATGAGTAAGTCAAATTGCAAGTGTAACCCAGTAGAAAATGTAGGTTACTAATATTTTTTTTGTTAAAAAAAACTGTGAGGTCAAGTTAAATCAGAAGTGAAAAAATATGAAGGCCCCGCCTTTAATTGATTTTTGAGTGACACTTATTGCATGCGTGATCAGCAGGGCAGTGAGATCGAACAAAGAACAAAAAAAAAACATTCTGTGTAGATTGTGTTAAAATAAGTTCATAATTTGATCAGAACATTAAATAAATGGCTAAAACTTATTAGATTCATTGTAGGAAGGTTTATGCCCACGGTTGAGCGGTAGGGAGTCCGCCTGGAGTCTCGTTTTCACACTCTTTCCTTCTTGGTGAGTGAGTTTGCTTTTAGCTTGCTAACATGTTCACTCTTTAATGTGAAGGAGGCTAGCTCCGGTTAGTCGCTAAGTTAAATTCATGCTCAGTTCATGAAATAGGTAAATGTAGCTGTTGATTTGAGCTGCCACGGTATAAGTATTGTTGGTGTGTATTCAGCAGAACATGTGTTATGGTTACCATTCGATCATTTCGTCGAATTAACAGAGCTGTTGTTCATGGTTTTGTAATCTAAACTATGCTAAGCCTACACCACGTTAAAAAATAGCCAGTAGGCCTACCGCATTTATTTGGTTACAACCTAAACATGTTGCATGTTGGTGACTAACTTCTGTGTTAATTTGAGTCGAAACACTTAATAAAGCTGAGTAAGCTAATTGAGTTAGGCACTTATTCCAGCTACATAAGCTGTAATGTTACTCAGTTTTATTTAATGTGTTAAAATGAACTGCCTGTTCATTTTATGGTTGAATATTATACTGTACAGTTAAAGAGGATGTTATTTTGAGTTGATACTTGAAATTATTGAACTAAAGTATAACAGATAAAGGGCCTATATTGTTATTATCCTAGTATTATGTTACAATACTATACAACAGTAGACTGTAAGCCCTGTTTTGTAATAGCCTACTAGTCAGGTCTAACTGGAGATCCTCAGCTTTTGGGAGACCCTGGTCTTTTGAGGAGACCTTGGTCTTTGTGACCCCGTGATTGTGATGATCCGATCTTCTGGGCAAGGAAAGGAGTCTAATGTTAAAGAAACCAATCTGTGGCTGATTTGCGATTAGTGATGGCGAGCCACCCAGCTTGATCTTCATTGACACGCAGAGGACAGAAACATCACCTGCTGGAACAACTGAACTTCTCATCGTCACCACGGTGTGGTAGGACTGTATCCACACAGAACATAGATATTCACACTTACATTCATTCTAAGGGTGAACCCAGGACAAAGTCTTTCAAAGAAAGGCACACACTGTTAAAAAAAAAGGCCTGTTTATTATTTTATTTTCTTTAAACAGAGTTTATTGATGCACGCCCAGTACTTTTGTAAATATGTACGAACCTTGTTTTCTAATTTCACTCTAGCAAACCATTTTCTATACAGTTTACACCTTTTGTCGTCTCCATTCATTTATGGTACATTGTCTGCTCCGAACCTAGCTATATGGTGTACATACCCAGAAGTGGGTTACACAAGTATTTAACTTGATCTCACAGCATCACATATCTAAAAAGTGCAGGTTCAGTGGAAACTGGGCATTGTCTTGTAACAAGATTTTACCTTTGGCAAGCACCATATTTGAACAGTGATTTCAGTATGGTCTGTTCCAAAAAGCCACGTGATTTACCAGTAGGTACATTTTATACCAGAAACCACCACCAGACATCTTAGCAATTGGGGTGTTTAGAATACCTTGTTTTAAAAATTCATATAGTTCAACAAGGAGGCTAAGTTGGGCACACCCTAGTGTGCTAGGAAACGCAAGCCTAATTTAACTGTTTCCATTTGGCCCCTTTTCCTTTGGTTTTTGCTGGTAAAATGAAAACTGTTCACCAGTCTGCATCTGAACTCACAAAAGGAAGAGTAGGTCTACCCGAAATTTTTTTTTTGTCTCTCCAGAAAACAGCTTTTTGGCTTCATGCCAGAATTTTTTTAAATTCAGTTAGTGGGTACCTGCAGGGATGAACAAAAAAGGTATTCAGGTTAATAAGGAGGGAAACAGATACAGGAATCCCATCTGGTGCATCCCTGGTGCATGCTGGGCCTGTGAGCATGTAGCTACACGCTTTCAGATTAATGGATAGGTATGCTTCAAAAGTATGGCTCCTGAGGACAGCGTTAAAAAGAAGAAGACTTTTTTCCATTCCGGAGTGAATGCGTAAGACAACATCCCGTAAGGTGGGGGTGGGGGGGTGGGGTTTACACACGGGCTGGGAGTTCAGGAGAGACCTGCAGCCAGAGGGGCAGCGCAGCGGGGGGTGTGTTTGGCGAGGGCGGGGCTAGACGGGAAGAATAACTCAAGGAGGCGGTGAAGGTGACTGCTGGGGCGTGCGATCCGCTGGCGGCCGTTATCAGAGCCGCGTCCGAGCGCAGGCCGGGGACACGTCAGGGGCAGTCCCCGTAGCGCGCGGAATCCACGTCTGCTAGCAAAAGACTGAGAAAAAACGGGGAAAATACACTCCCGACTCAAACGTCCACAGAACATTTTGCATTGACAAATGAACTTTTGGCTGTATTTGTGGTTTTATCTTTTTTAAATTCCAGTGTAGCTGTTTTTGTCTGAATGAAGTGTATTATCAAATATGAAAAAAAAATTTTTGCAAGATATTATACATACAGTGCCAGCCATAAATATTTGGACAGTGACACAATTTTTGGCTCTGTACTCCCAACACATTTGAAATAAAACAATGAATATGAAGTTAAAGTCGGCTTTAGTCTGCAGGTAGGCCTATTTATATTCATATCAGATGAGCCATGTAGAAATTACAGCCCTTTGTGCACATAGGCTAATTCCCCCATTTTAGGGAACCAACAGTAATTGGATAATTGGCTGCTCAGCTGTTTCTTGGCTAGCTGTGTGTCATTGCGTCATTAATTCGTGAATAAAAGGTTAACAAAAGGTCTACAGTTGATTCTGGGTGTAAAATTTGCATTTGGAGACTGTTGCCATTGTCTCTCGGCATGAGGATTAAAGAAGTGCCAATGCCAGAAAAACAGAATCAGAACAAATCGAAATAATACTTTCCATTGTGAAGAAAAACCCCTCTTCAACTGTCGAACAGATCAAAAACACTCTCCAGGCTGAAGGCATAGTTGAGTCAAAAACAGTGGAGTCAAAGACAATACTGCACCAGCAGGGCCTCAGAGGGTTCACCGCAAGATGCAAACAAGACGGTAAGCTTCCAGAACTGAATGGCCTGGTTAGTGTGGGAGTACATTGTACAATTTTTTCAAGGGTTACGATGTCTGGAGTTCGGGTGCCCTCTCATACTTAACGAGGTTCAGATTGTGGCAACCCATTGGATGATAGCATAGACTATACAAGCTCCCAACCAGGTCAGATGACGTTACAGTTGGCAAACCACAGCAGGCAAAACATCATACACGGAGCCATCTCCTGATTGGTCAACGGGAACTGAAACACAGAATCGGCTCGCATGACCTCTCACATCTGACAGATTCAAGCTGACTGTGCAACAGGGGTTAGCAAATCCCTTAAAAAAATCTACTGCTTCTATGATTTTAGTTTTTATTTAGTGTCACAAGCAATGCATTTAATTCCACTTTGTGCACCAGTGGTACCGTTTTAAAGTGTGTCAAGTGTTACTAAATTAGTTTAACTCCAATGCCCTCAAACTTCCAGGGTTAGTGTAATATAACCACCTGAATGTGAAACTGACCTGATGACCAGGACTGCTTCTTTAGGAAAAGTATTGAAACAGGAGCTCAAATGTTACCAAATTTTCCTTTCAGACATGTCATTAAAAATAGGATGCCATAAAAATAGAATTTTAATCAACTTTTTTTATTTTACTCATTTGGGTTTTTTTCTTTAGTGTTCCTCCTCTCATTTTCCGATTTACACCATTTTTTTTTTTTTTTTGTCGCTTCCTTTAATTTTTCAATTTTTAAATCCTTCATTCCCATTGCCGGGAAGAGGGGATGTTTCTGTTGGTAAATCCCTGACACTCAGATTAGTCATGTTGCCACGACAACCTGAAGTGAAACACGTCCTTCTTATGATAGAACCACAAAATGAGATCTGAAAGCGCCATCACACACCTGCTGTTCAATTCCGAGACTCACTGTATCGCTCCCTTGTGCGTATGAGCATGCAACCGCATCCATGCGAACAATCGCTTTTATGTTTAGGCGGCAAACCGAGATCCAGAGCCTCACCTGTGGAATGTACTTCCTTTTAGTGTTGCAACTGGTGAATTTTTGAAAAGAAACAGAAACATTTGCCTCTGAGTCGGTGTTATTGGGGCATTTATGTTTATTTATGTTTTTTTTTTTTTCACTCAGCAATTGAACTGCATATGCCACTTCGGTTAGGTTCACTTTTACCAGTATTACTGCATGTTTGCATACACCTTTATTGGCTGTACTGGCATTTACATACTGGTCCGTATCAAATCAGAGCACTGGATGCCAGATTTACCAGTGATATGTATGCAGCATTGCATTAATCTATGGCATTTAGCCATCCTCTGATTTAATTGTTTAAAAAATTGCTCCCTCCCTCTCCAATTCAGCTGATGAGCTCAGGTGATGAGCGTTCTGGTGTAAAATGGCTGCCGTGCATCACCCAGGTGGATGCTACGCATTGATGGAGGTTGAGGCCAGTTCCCCTTCAGCACTGTAGTGCGCTTTGACCTACCTACGTGAGATTTACAAGTCTGGTTTTCTATTCATGTGACTAAACCGTTACCCTGTAGAGTATCGCTCTGCACTGAGGCTAGAACGGCACTGAAACAGGCATTGTTCGTCTGCACCTGTCGGACCGCTCAGTGGAACTAAAAGAGCATGCGCAAGTATTGTCCTGAGTCAGGCGCAACCTGACTCGAAACATTGTGGTGTTTCCATTTATTTCCTCCTGTCGGCCATGTGTTCGGATAACCGTTATGGGAGCTCAGCAGTGTGTCCACACAGGGAAGTCAGACTCACTCACAAAAACAGCACTCTTTGCTTAAGCTTGGTTGACCTCAGCCAGGAGAGACTACTACATTTACTTATAAGCACATACTAAATTAGCTTTAAGCACATTATAATGTGTTTTAATGTACACTCAGGGGCCACTTTATTATGTGCTGTGTTTTAATGTACACTCAGGGACCATTTTATTACGTGCTGTGTTTTAATGTACACTCAGGGGCCACTTTATTACGTGCTGTGTTTTAATGTACACTCAGGGGCCACTTTATTAGGTGCTGTTTTAATGTACACTCAGGGGCCACTTTGTTACGTGCTGTGTTTTAATGTACACTCAGGGGCCACTTTATTGCGTGCTGTGTTTTAATGTACACTCAGGGGCCACTTTATTAGGTGCTGTGTTTTAATGTACACTCAGGGGCCACTTTATTACGTGCTGTGTTTTAATGTACACTCAGGGGCCGCTTTGTTACGTGCTGTGTTTTAATGTACACTCAGGGGCCGCTTTATTGCGTGCTGTGTTTTAATGTACACTCAGGGGCCACTTTATTGCGTGCTGTGTTTTAATGTACACTCAGGGGCCACTTTATTACGTGCTGTGTTTGAATGTACACTCAGGGGCCGCTTTATTGCATGCTGCGTTTTAATGTACACTCAGGGGCCACTTTATTGCGTGCTGTGTTTTAATGTACACTCAGGGGCCACTTTATTGGGTGCTGTGTTTTAATGTACACTCAGGGGCCGCTTTGTTACGTTCTGTGTTTTAATGTACACTCAGGGGCCACTTTATTGCGTGCTGTGTTTTAATGTACACTCAGGGGCCACTTTATTGCGTGCTGTGTTTTAATGTACACTCAGGGGCCGCTTTGTTACGTGCTGTGTTTTAATGTACACTCAGGGGCCACTTTATTGCGTGCTGTGTTTTAATGTACACTCAGGGGCCACTTTATTGCGTGCTGTGTTTTAATGTACACTCAGGGGCCACTTTATTGCGTGCTCACTTTATCTATTTGGTACGGGGTAGGACCCCCTTTTTCCAGCAGAACAGCTTGAATTCTTCGATGCATGGATTCTGCAAGGTGCTGAAAACTCACTTTTGTATCCACAGTTCCTGCAGTTTTTTTGGCTGCACATTCTGCAATCTACCCTTTCCACCTCATCCTACGGGTGTTCTATTGGATTAAGATCTGTGTGCTTTATGACATGGTGCATTATCCTACTTTGGATAAAAGCGCTATATAAATGCAGTCCATTTACCATGCAGTCCATTTACTGGAAGTATCCATATCAAAAATGGTAGACAGTGGCCATAAAGGGATGCACATGGTCAGCAGCAATGCTTAGGTACGGTGTGGCATTCCAGTGATGCTAAACTGGCATTAAGAGACCTAATGTGTGCCAAGAAAACGTTCCCCACACCATTACACCACCACCAGTAGTCTGCACCGTTGACACATGTTAACATCAATCAATCTAATTTTATTTATATCGTGCATTTCACAGAAATGATCACAATACGCTTCACAGACAACCCTGGCCTAGACCCCCACAGGAGCAAGCCTAAAGAAACAGTGGCAAGGAAAAACTCCCTGTGGTAGATGGGAAAAAACCTTGGACTGACCCAGGCTCAAGGGGGGAAACCCGTCCTCCTCTGGTCGGCTCAGGGTGCTGGTTGGTGATCATGGTCATCAGTCAGTGTTTACGGGCTCAGATGATGGGCGGGGCCGGGTGGTGGTGGTGGGGAGCAGCAGGTGGCGACGACAAAAGAGGCTACAGGCTTCTCCAGAGTATAACTGATTATAAGCCTGAGCATAAAGGTGCATTTTAATCTAGATTTAAATATTGAGACTGTGTCTGACTCCCTTATAAATTTTGGTAGCGTGTTGGGATCAGAGTGACCTTTTGGGTTTATAAGCTAGGAGCAGCTTAGTTATGTACACTGGTGCACGTCCATACAGAGCTTTAAAGGTCGGGAGCAAAACCTTGAAATCTATCCTATGCTTAATGGGTAGCCAGTGAAGCAACAAATTCTTAGTTCTGGTCAAGATGGATCAATTGGTTCATGCTGTTCATTGCCAAATTCTGACCCTATCATCGTCAGACCAGGCAACGTTTTTCCAGTTTTGGTGATCATGTGCTCACTCCTAGCCTCATCTTCTTGTTCTTAGCTCATAGGAGTGGAACCTGCCATGGTCCTCTGCTGCTACAGTCCGTTCGTTTGAAGTTTTGACGTGTAGTGCATTCAGAGATGCCCTTCTGCGCACTACTGTTGTAAAAAAGTTGTTATTGGAGCATTTGTGGTAGATTGCAAGTCTGCCCAAGTCTCTTGTGACCTCTCTGATTCACTCAAGAGTTTTGTCCACAGAACCACTGCTCACTGGATGTTTTTTTTTTGTTTATCACACCATTCTCTGTAAGGGCAGCTTCTTGAGATCTAGGATCCACCACAGCTAGCACCTGGAATCCCACCAGGCTCAAAGTCTCTTAGATATTCTAGTGCATTCTAATGTTTGGTCGAACAACAACTGAACCTCTTCACCATGTCTGCATGCTCCGTGTATACAGTGCTGGAGCCACGTGATTCGCTGTGTGGAGGAACAAGCTATTTGTGTAAAAAAGCAGGTGTACCTAATAAAGTGGCTACTGAGTGTATCATAGTATCCTTTGCAGGGTCAACATGGGTTATAACTGCACATGGATGGTTATGCAGGGCAGAAATGTCCTTTAGGGGAAGGTTTTGGTTATAGAACTGCACCATATTTTATCTTTTTCACTGCTGCAGCATTTAGTATTTCTGTATTTCAGGAAATTAGCTTCTCTGTGTAGCGAGGGGCATGCACATCATGTCACATATTCAAAAACACCCCAAAAAACCATGAATATCTCACATTGCAAGGCCCAATGTGTGAGAAATTGAGAATATGACGCTTCCAACCTCAAAAATATTTCCGTCCTCCCAGCTTCTGCCCACTTCGGAGATCGCAAACCTTTGACCCAGAGAATAACTGTACATACAATTTCTTTCCACGTTTATTCCTTTGATTACAGTCTTTTTAATCATTTGAAATAACTGTAAGAGCCAAGTCGCTGCCTATTTTAGGCTTGTACTGGTCACCCAGGGAAAATTATCTGTGTGAGGCTGCATCTGGACTGTCTGTTAAAGATAAAACATTCTAAATCAAGCACTGCTGTATGTGAGAAATTTGGCAATGTGAATGGGAAGTATGGTCATGATCAGTGGCTCCCAACCTCAATCTTGGGGGACCCCCTGTGCGTGCTGGTTTTCATGCCAACCAGTCTTACAATCCCAGAATTGTAAGTGTGGTTGTAAAGCAGTTAATATTTCTTAATTAGGTGCTTTTTGTGTTTATTTATCCTCTTAAGCCATATGTCAGCAATGGCTTTGTATGGCATGAAGAATAAAAATCCTATGTTCGCATTGTGCTTATTGCGCTATAGTAGAAACAATTACATAAACATAGGTAACAAAAATATTTAACCGATCAAATTAAAGACTTGTGGTGAATTGATAAGCTTCTAACTGGTGAAAGTGTGGACACTTGACCGCTATAACTAACAGTTTGGTAGAAAAGTAAGAATTCAAAGGCCAAGCAATAACAAGCCAAACCTGCTTTGTGTTGATAAATTGAAGGAAAAAATTATGAATGGACTGAAACGCATTCTGGAAAATCTAATTAGGAGCCTACTGAATCACCTAATTTGACCAGTTTAAAAAATCTGTTACACTTTTGTTACTAAGAGAGTAAATAGTTCCTCTAAACATGAAAAGCAACTAATTAAGAACAACTAACAGCTTATTCAGTTCTAGGACAGCAATTATGGCTGGAACAATAACCAGCATACACAGTGGGTTCCCAGGACCATGGTCGGCCTACAGTAGATGTCACCGAACATCCCTCCTAGATGCACATTGTGACACAAGGCCCAGTAGGGGGCAGTATTCAGCATTTCTATTTTTGCTTTTTAACTAAAAGAATGCTACATTCTTATTATCCCTCTCCCTATGCACGTCCACACTTTGGGTAAATACTTACAAGCGTATATCGCATACATTTTTATTTACTGTACTCAGACGCTATGTAAATGATGCCCTATTTCGGAATGACACTCTGTCCTTGGCTCCTTCTCAATCTTGCCCGGAGTGCCGAGCAAACTGTCACCTGTTGCAGCCTTTGACATAAGTATTTATTTGAAGCTTTGAAGCCAGCGCCCGCTCTTCTGTAATGCCGGGCGTGATGACTCCGCACGAAACTGCATTGTGCCATAAGAAAGACTGTCGTCATTCTATGAAGCTTTTCCTTGCTTCATTCATCATCCTAAGACACCCTTTTACAATGAAGAGAATGACCATTTCAACTCCTCGCGAAGGAAAGAGTGTGGAGGCAAGATGTTTGTGTACCTATAAAACAATACAGTGTTATGTATGTACGTACAGTCAGGTCCATAGGTATTTGGACAGTGACACAATTTTCATAATTTTGGATCTGTACGCCACCACAATGGATTTGAAATGAAACAATCAAGATGTGATTTAAGTGTAGACTTTCAGCTTTAATTTAAGGGTTTTGTCAAAAGTATTGTATGAACAATGTAGGAATTACAATCATTTTTATACATAGCAAATGCCACACTTGAAATCAATTCTAGACCTTTTATCTGCTTACTTGTAAATGAAATAATGAGGGAATAACACACACCTGGCCATGGAACAGCTGAGCAGCCAATTGTCCAATTACCTTTGGTCCCTTAAAAAGGGGGGGGGGCACATATAAAAAGTGCTGTAATTCCTACACTGTTCACCCGATCTGGATGTAAATACCTTCAAATTAAAGCTGAAGGTCTGCACTTTGAGCTCATACTCATTATTTAATTTCAACTCCAATATGCTGTGGTAGACGGCTAAAATAACAATAACTTTGTCAATGTCCAAATATTTATGGACCTGACTGTATGTATGTTGTATACAGTGATGCTTGAGACAAAGACATATTTTTTCTTGATTTGGCTGTGTATCCCACAATTTTAGATTTGCAATCCATCAATTCACATGTGGTTAAAGTGCACGTTCACTGCTTTTATTTAAGGGTACTTTTTTTTACACATTTTTCACTATGTAGAAATTACAGGACTTCAGAATTAGAGGTTCCTATTTCAGGGCCATCGTTAATGTTTGGGACAAATGGCATCACAGGTGTTTATGATTAGCCAGGTGTGTTCAGTTGCTTCCTTAGTGCAGTATAAGAGCTTTCAGTATCAGTATTCAGTTTCATTGTCTTTGTCCCAATGATTACTGAGCTCACTGTACATTATGTATGTACATACATGCATGCATGCACGTATTTGTGTATGTTTGTATGTATGTATGTAAGTACATGCGTGCATGTTTGTATGTGTATACTGTATGTACGTGTCTATGTATGTTTGTAATGCAGTGTGTTCACTAATGGGACAACAGTATGACAATAAATCAATTATCAGATCATCCAGACTATTTCCTGAGTGACTGTTGATTGTTTGTGTTCATATGATCTGAACAGTATGGACCCAAACCTGAACATGTAGTGCATACGCACGGCATGAAAAGGGTCGTTTAAAAAATGTTGTAGATTAACTTTTGATTTAACAGCTTTGAAGTGCTTTTGCGTATTTGCTTGGCACAGTCGCTGTTATATTGCTGCTTTATAGCTGGTCAGGGAACATGCAATTCATCAAAGTGTAAATGTGTTACAACCTTATTTCAAAACAAACTTTTCTTAAGCTGTATCCCAAATAGGTGTTGTATGACTATCACTTTCTCAATCTGAACTTCCAACTAAGTCTCAAATTCCATTTCAACTGATTCCAGTGCCCGCCTAAAAAGTACAGCGCCTCACACATCCCCTTTCAGAAAGCCGAATTTTCCAGTTGCCATTTCTAGTTCGTCTGCCAGTGCATCCCCCACCCCCCAGTTACTGTGTGGTGGAGAGAAATAAGTAGCTTTGACACCTGTGTCAAGTTACAAGATGCCTGAATTAAAATTAAAAAAAAAAAACCAAACAAAACAAAGTACTGTACTCTTATTCACGAAGGTGATGCAGGCACGGCTTTAACGACAGGGGGCCGAAACAGAACAATGGGAACCTTAGAAAACCACGGCTGCCCGTGGTTGGAGGGCCACTGGCAGGACTGATAAGAGCACCGCGCTGTTAATCTTGCCGAGAGTCTGATTATGAGAAACTTTGCATAAAGCGATAAGGACCTTGGCAGCGGGCTGTGGGGAATACAGCCTAGGCGGGGGAGGGGGGCGGGGGGCGGGGAGGAAGGGGCGGGGGGGGGAGGCAGGGTTTATAAAAGGCCGGGCCTCTCTGTTGACAGCCTAGTTCAGGTGTGTCTCCGCTCTCTCTCACTCTCGGATATTAGCCTCTCCCTCCCTTCCTCTTCCGAACTGCTCTGGTCCCTCAGCCGCGTCTCCTTCACCATCACTGCCTCCTCCTCCTCTTCCTCCTCCTCCTCCTCCTCCTCCGCTTCAGCACGCAGCTCCAGCGGCAAGGTATTCCCTCCTCCTCGAGCCTCGAGTCTTTCTGCGCCTTCGGTCCTGAGCGGGCTTCTCTGACCTGCCGAGTGGTGGAGATGGCGGTGCTTGGTGTGGGGAACTTTCTTTCTTTAGATTTAAAAAAAGCAGTCGCATTTTGCTCGATTGTGTGTCTGTGCCAAATTCTGAAAAGTCAGCTGAGTTTCAGTCAAGTCCAGACCAAATCCAGACAGTGAGGCATTTATGATTGAGGAATTGCATTTCAATGTCATTTGTTGATCAAAGGGTCTTGATCGATTCAGAGCGACTGCCTGAAAAGTAGTACAAAATCATGAGTTGCTTATGTTTTTTGTTTGCATCGCTGTCCTTTAGAATGGTAGACAGAAGAGCAACAGCTTTTATCTGTTTTGTTTTTTTTGAACGGCGGGCGATACAGTGTTTGGACTTGAACCTGCTTTTGGTACAGTTTCTCTGCTTGCTATCAGAATTGGTGTTTTTGAGAAATTCAATGTATTACACGTTAACACACCCAAACATATTATGAGGTATTTCAAAAACCTGACCCAAGATTCCTACCTCTCTTGATGCTCATTGAATTCTCTCTTTTTCTTCTCTTTCACAGGTCTTGTTAAGCAGTCATGCTGGCAACGCTAGAATCTGTGAGTGTATATTTCTGAACGGGCGTACTGTATTTAAATTATCTTTCTCACTGTCGTGTGAGGTTAAAATTAACTCCCCACTGTGAGTTACAAGCTCAAAGTGTGAATTTGATCATTGGTCAGCACTGACAGCAGGCTGTGTAAATGTAAATGTAATTCAATAGCAATATCACAAAATTTAAAGAAAATTTGATTTTAATTAATTTTTTTAAATGTTTTTTTTTTAAGTTCATTCATGTGTGTAGCTGATCTTGCTAAGGCCAAAGCAATGTATTTCTATGGTTTTTTTTAGCAGTTACCTGCACAGCTTGCTCAAACACATACACACACACACTCACACAGGGTCATGTTATGTACAAGCACAGAATTTGGTCTGTCATGCAAAATACTTTTTGATGTGTGCAGATAACAGACTACATAATCCTGTGCTCTCCATGCAAATAACTCCATGTTGCCTGGAAGCTCATAAACTTCACTTTCCCTGAATTAGAGTTGAAAAGGTTGCGTTTCACTAAATGAAAACACTCCTCTATAGAGCACGTTCAGAAGGAGTAGCGAAACATACATTTTCTGACCAGTACCCAAATCATCTAAAATATGACATCACAATCATCTAAGCTGAGTCACAAGCAGGCATCCATTGTGTGTAAAAAAAATTGGCATGACAAAATCAGCAACCACCAATCACGGGCAGCTACTCCCTTCCTAATTTTTTTTTGTTTGTTTTACGGAACAGAGATGTTTCTGTGTATTTCCGCGACAGATCCGATACCTCCAGGATTTCGGGTCGAGGGACTGGGGCTCTTCCTCTTCGGCAGAAGTGGACCTGGATGTGATTGAGGAGTACCTGCAGGAGCACTCGGTGGAGGTGCAGCAAGGAGGCCCAGCTCCCTGTCGCAGGAGCGAGGAGGAGACCAGCATCGTGGGTGAGCAAATTTCCCGCCAAAAAGCCAGCTGGGCTGCTATCAATTCCCACTTCAGTTCACTTCAGGAAAATAACTCTCACACAATTTGGAACTGAAAGATATGGAGCCTCCTAGCTCTCAAGAGAAAACATTCTGAGGGAATTATTAATTTGAGAGAACATATTACAAATTTTAGGGAATGGATTACTAATCTGTGGGAACAAATTATCATTTTTTTCTCCCTCGAGACCCAGGGAGCTCCATAGAAAGATGATCTCACAATGTATCACAATTATTTTAATTATTTCTTGATGAACTTACCTGAATTTCAATTATTTTCCTGAATTTCCTGACTTGGAATAAAATTAAACCCTATTCTAGATTTTAGTTGCACACAAACAGAGAGAGAACACACATTGCATGGCTATTAGTGTCAGTATCCCATCAAAGAGGGTTTTGTTGAATGAATATTGTGCTGGATTGCTTTCATTTGGCTACTTGTAACTACTGGACTTTAGCTGAAATAAGAACACATTCCGTTTATATTTAAAATGATAGGAGTAAATAAATAAATATGTAATCCTATATTTTAGGTGAGAAGGAAGAGCTTAACCTTTTCAAGTTTTTATATGTTTTGTATTATATTTAAATACTGTAAAACTTTGTATTTGTGAGCAATATTACAGTATGTAATAATGTAAAAAAAAAAAGGTATTATCAGCCACATTTACAACACAAAAAGTAAACCATTTTATATTAATGTTCTCCTATCTGATTACATACTGTACAAAAGCACCTGCCTGAAAACCAAAAGAACATTAAACACATTGCAGATTCTTAATGTTTTCTGGCATGTTTCCCAAAAACTTTTAGTGACTCAAGAACAGGACAAATAACAGTAGCATTTCAGGAGGAGTTATCTTCTTTGCATTTTGTGTGTGTGTGTGTGTGTGTGTGTGTGTGTGTGTGCATTTGCCTGTAAGTGTGTGCAGTACGTGTTTGTGCATGGGTCCAGTGCTTTCATGTGTGTATAGTATGTGTTTGTCTTTTTTGTTGTACATTATGTACGTACATTATGTGCCTGTGTGTGTACAAAATGTGTTTGTTTGTACTTCCATGCACCTATTACCAGTGTGTGTGCGCGTGTGTGCTTTTGTGTGCGTTCTTGTATGTTTACAGTACTGTATCCAGTCCATGAGCATGAGTTTGTATCTCATGGTTAGGGTTAGGGTTAGAGTTATATGTTTGTATCTCAGGGTTAGGGTTACAGTTATATGTTTGTATCTCAGAATTAGGTTTAGAGTTATATGTTTGTATCTCAGAGTTAGGTTTAGAGTTATATGTTTGTATCTCAGGGTTAGGTTTAGAGTTAAATGTTTGTATCTCAGGGTTAGGTTTAGAGTTAAACGTTTGTATCTCAGAGTTAGGTTTAAAGTTATGTGTTTGTGTCTCAGGGTTAGGTTTAGAGTTATATGTTTGTATCTCAGGGTTAGGTTTAGAGTTATATGTTTGTATCTCAGGGTTAGGTTTAGAGTTAAATGTTTGTATCTCAGGGTTAGATTTAAAGTTATATGTTTGTATCTCAAGGTTAGGTTTAAAGTTAAATGTTTGTATCTCATGGTTCGGGTTAGAGTTATATGTTTGTATCTCAGGGTTAGGGTTAGAGTTATATGTTTGTATCTCAGGGTTAGGGTTACAGTTATATGTTTGTATCTCAGGGTTAGGTTTAGAGTTAAAAGTTTGTATCTCAGAGTTAGGTTTAAAGTTATGTGTTTGTGTCTCAGGGTTAGGTTTAGAGTTATATGTTTGTATCTCAGGGTTAGGTTTAGAGTTATATGTTTGTATCTCAGGGTTAGGTTTAGAGTTAAATGTTTGTATCTCAGGGTTAGGTTTAAAGTTATATGTTTGTATCTCAAGGTTAGGTTTAAAGTTAAATGTTTGTATCTCATGGTTCGGGTTAGAGTTATATGTTTGTATCTCAGGGTTAGGGTTAGAGTTATATGTTTGTATCTCAGGGTTAGGGTTAGAGTTATATGTTTGTAACTCAGGGTTAGAGTTATATGTTTGTATCTCAGAGTTAGGGTTAGAGTTATATGTTTGTATCTCAGGGTTAGGTTTAGAGTTATATGTTTGTATCTCAGGGTTAGGGTTAGTATCTAAGGCAAACTGAATTTGTATGAAAGTGCCAGTGTTGACTGTGCCATTTCGCTGTTGCGCAGAAAACAGTTGGTCAGGCCGCTTTGCGTACGAGTGGCGGTACAGCTCACTCGCCAGATCCACAGAGGAGGGCATGACTCAGCAGTTACCACAGCAACCTACCTGGCCTGGCCCATCCAGCACCGAGTGGGTGAGTTTACTCTCCTTATACATGTGAAAACTAAAAACATGCTTACTGTAACTCTCCTTATACATGTGAAAACTAAAAACATGCTTACTGTAACTCTCCTTATACATGTGAAAACTAAAAACATGCTTACTGTAACTCTCCTTATACATGTGAAAACTAAGAACATGCTTACTGTAACTCTCCTTATACATGTGAAAACTAAGAACATGCTTACTGTAACTCTCCTTATACATGTGAAAACTAAGAACATGCTTACCGTAACTCTCCTTATACATGTGAAAACTAAAAACATGCTTACCGTAACTCTCCTTATATATGTGAAAACTAAAAACATGCTTACCGTAACTCTCCTTATACATGTGAAAACTAAAAACATGCTTACCGTAACTCTCCTTATACATGTGAAAACTAAAAACATGCTTACTGTAACTCTCCTTATATATGTGAAAACTAAAAACATGCTTACCGTAACTCTCCTTATACATGTGAAAACTAAAAACATGCTTACCGTAACTCTCCTTATACATGTGAAAACTAAAAACATGCTTACTGTAACTCTTCTTATATATGTGAAAACTAAAAACATGCTTACTGTAACTCTCCTTATACATGTGAAAACTAAAAACATGCTTACTGTAACTCTTCTTATATATGTGAAAACTAAAAACATGCTTACTGTAACTCTTCTTATATATGTGAAAACTAAAAACATGCTTACTGTAACTCTCCTTATACATGTGAAAACTAAAAACATGCTTACTGTAACTCTCCTTATACATGTGAAAACTAAAAACATGCTTACTGTAACTCTCCTTATACATGTGAAAACTAAAAACATGCTTACTGTAACTCTCCTTATACATGTGAAAACTAAAAACATGCTTACTGTAACTCTCCTTATACATGTGAAAACTAAAAACATGCTTACTGTAACTCTTTTTATATATGTGAAAACTAAAAACATGCTTACTGTAACTCTCCTTATACATGTGAAAACTAAAAACATGCTTACTGTAACTCTCCTTATACATGTGAAAACTAAAAACATGCTTACTGTAACTCTCCTTATACATGTGAAAACTAAGAACATGCTTACTGTAACTCTTCTTATACATGTGAAAACTAAAAACATGCTTACTGTAACTTTCCTTATACATGTGAAAACTAAAAACATGCTTACTGTAACTCTCCTTATACATGTGAAAACTAAAAACATGCTTACTGTAACTCTCCTTATACATACTTCTGCATTAATGACTACAAGACTCCCTCTCATAAGCCTGCTTATAAATGTATCTGCTAATTATTAATAACACCAAAATGCACTCACCCTGTGGTATAGCCTGCCTATATGTAAGTCATCATTAATTTCACCAACACATACATGCTTGCGGTTACGCTGGATAATAGAACGTTAAATATGTATACACACACGCACACATACATACACAAACACACACACACACACAAAGATAAATATAACATACAGTAACTATTCATAAAATTGAGAAAATCTGAATATTATATAGAATTCTCATAGAATTCATGCAAAATGCAAAATGTTGGTACGATGTCAGAACTTACAGGAAAATAAAATTTTACTGATGGAATGTTGAGAGAAACCCCCAAAATCTCACCATGACGCATACATCTCCCCAATAACTCCCCAGCTCCCTAATAACCAGCGTATTCTGGATAACTTGGACCCCTCGATTTATTTCAAATGAAGAAATGACCTGCATGTGTGATTGACAACTGTTGGTAAAAAAAAAAAAAATACTCCTCATCTTGCACCATCAAAAACACAAACGTTAAAGAAGAACAAAGATGTAGGCTGAAATGTGTTAACTCGACTGTGACTGCGCTCTCGTGGTAAAATTGACCATCAGATAGGGAGCCTAGAAAGAGGAACAATGACCTGCAAACAGTCACGCAACTTCACATTGCCCAGCACGACTAAACCATCCTCTGGCCCTTCTAGCACTTAGTCCATGCATAAACGCAGGAAACAACACGTTAAAATTAGTTTTATTGTGCACACGTTGGTTTGTTCTCTTTCATTGAGCTGCTCTGAAGTTTGCCCCGCTGAAACCTGCTCATTTCCAATGGAACACAACACCGTGTGCACATTATTGAGGAGGAGGTGTGTGTGCATGCGTGTGTGTGTGTGTGTGTGTGTGTGTGTCTGCTTGTTTGTACATTATACTGTGGCCAGATATGCAAATGGTGTGTTTATGTGGGAGAAACCTTGTCAGAATTTTCTGAGAAATGGCACAGTGTGGCAAACACCCATTCTCACTTCTCAGCCCAGCTCTAAACGAGTGCAGTACATTTTCTGACACTTTTCTGACGCTGGTATGCAGATATGAACTGATGTGGATTTTCCTGTACTACAGTATGTGCTGTCAGACAATTATGTTTTTACGTCTGATAATTCCACGGGAACAAGGGGATTCACGCATCAATGTGTGTTCCAGGGTGAATTTATGGTTGAATTTACATTAATTTTATAGTTTATCATTACAATTTTACTTTCAACATGACTGTTTGGTATTGCAACCCCAGCAAGGAAAGCTCATAGAAGTCATAATTATGGCCAGAAGAATTACAGCAATGCCACAGGTGCGGTTAGGTCCCGTATAATCACTTGAAGGAAAGATTTCTGAAAATTTCCCATACTTTCTCAACAACAGAAAAACTACCCTATGAGAGTCATTTCAGTATGCCACAGGCTACTGGAAACATTTTTGTGAAATATTTTATTTCAAGTGCAACAAGCTACGATCCTGATGGTAGAAGAATACTCCTGTTTTTACATTGTTTGTCAATGAGTGTTTTTGTGATTCCGAAGGCATATTTCCACATTGTCTGGACAGTGAGGTTTCTTCTCTGCCCCATTAGAGGGGGGGGGGGGGAGGGGGGGTTTGCAAGCTCTGTGTCCACTCTGGCCAGCGGAAGTGGTAGTGTCAGTTGGGAAATCTCTTTGTTTAACTGGTTCCAGGGCCACTGCCAGTACGCATACCACGCCAACAGTGATTCAGACTCCCAGTCCATCAGCTCTGGGGACTACCCCCACTCGCCCCCCATGGAGAAGAGAGGAAAGAGGGGGTGCGACAGCTTGCCTCTCGCTCCCATAACGGGTACGACAGGACACCCTCCATCACAAATTTATACATAAATATACATCTCCCCCCTTTTAACAACTGCACTGTTTGTTAATGTTGGCTCTTTTCTTTTTTAACATGGTGTTTCTGTATTCTGTTTTTACTCTGTTAAACAGCCTTGGGTTCGACATATATGCTAAATCATTATTATGGATGTGATACATCTTCTGAATGATTGATGCAGCTTAATTTGTAAAACTTGTCATTTCAGCACTAAATATTATCTGTAACACTTGTCATAAGCATACTAATGCAATAATAGCAATAATAATAATAATAATAATAATGCATTTTTATACATTTTTACACTTTTATAGTGGTTTTTACAGAGACACTGTCACAATGATGCTTTAAAAGAAAATATAAAAACAGCTAAATAAAAGAACAAAAAAAAAAGCAATTAGGGTTAAAAAAAAAAATCCCCAGTAGGAATAAAAAAACAATAGAAATGAGAAATGCACATTATTCTACTGTTACACTATTCGGCCGTTTGTTTGATTCTTTTTCCCATCAGGGAAGAAGAAAGAGCGGCTCTTCCAGTTCCTGTACGAGATGCTGCAGAACCCGGACATGCGCAGCTGCATCTGGTGGGTGCAGTCGGGTGACGGGACCTTCCAGTTCTCCTCGCAGAACAAGGAGCGGCTGGCCCAGCTGTGGGGCCGGCGCAAGGGGAACCGCAAGACCATGACCTACCAGAAGATGGCGCGCGCGCTGCGCAACTACTCCCGCACCGGCGAGATCTGCAAGGTGAAGAGGAAGCTCACCTACCAGTTCAACGAGGGCACCCTGAGGGGGCTCCGGACCGGCGGCGGCGGCAGCAGCAGGACGGTAGGATGTTAAGGGGGGGTCCCCCAGAGGGGGTCCTACAGGAGTGCGCACGGGGGCGCCGGCTTAAATACTGAGTATTTGCGGGGACGGTGAGTCGCGGACACGAAACGGCATTCTGGGAGCCCCTTCGTACTTCAGCTGCGGGTCGGGTCCTGAGCGGGAGAGCGGGTGTGGAGAGTGCGTAAAATGCCACGAGTGTACAAATGTGAACTTGATTTAAAAAGCCAGCAATTACCACAGGAGTGCTGAGAGACTGAATCACCGCCAAAAAGGAAGGTCCACTGTGCTTTGAACATATCTGTAAATCTGAGGATTGTCGAGTTTTAAAGAGCTACTTTATAAGTAGAGTGTGCCAGGAGGTCGCTGAAGCTTGTCTATGCCATGAAGAGGATTTTCTTATTTTTCCCGTGTTTTGTTGAAGACTGTTTTGTTCGCTGTTTTTTTTTATACAGAGTGCTGATCGGTGTTGAAGTACACATGTACATAATGAATGCTTTGTAATAAACTTTTTTTTCTAAGAAATTAATTTGAGCGATGGTAGATTTTTAAAAAAACTCATTTCAGTTCTAGTTGTTTACCCTGGTTTAAATAGATCGTTATGTACACCGATGTTGTAGATTAGACCACGTTAACATTTCATATATACGGGGGCAAGCGCAACCTTCAGCAGACAGTTCTTTAATAAATGTGACTAAAATGTCACAACGTGCCAAAATCACATGAATGATTGAATTGCTAATGAAGTATTTAAGAGCAGAAGTTAAAGCTGAAAACAGAGAGTGCCCTGATGGAATTGTGCTTCAGGCTGTTTACTCATGGTGTGAATTAAAACGCAGGCCGCCCAGTGCAGCTGTGCAGCCGCAGCCTTTAGCTTCTTATCTCTGCGTTCGTGTGAACGGCCATTTGCTAACCAGCAGTGGTCCAGGGTGACAATTTGCTGAGCGGTAAATTGTCGGTAAATTGAGCGGTAAATTAACTGCATGCTAGCGGTGGTTCCGATAGGCTCGGAGCTGCTGCAGCAGCAGCAGCAGGCGAACCTTTTATCTCGTTTCTGTGGTCCCCCCTCCTCGGCCATCGCAATGTGGAGAACATGCAAACCACATCTGCTCGAGAAAACTGTCACCGCAACAGAACTGCTAATGATTAACAGGAAATGCAAAATGTGTGGCCTGGCTAGAAAGCCGGGTGGGCACGTACACTACACTCACAGAAAACACAAACACTCCTGGACGCACGCACGTACACTACACTCACAGAAAACACAAACACTCCTGGACGCACGCACGTACACTACACTCACAGAAAACACAAACACTCCTGGACGCACGCACGTACACTACACTCACAGAAAACACAAACACTCCTGGACGCACGCACGTACACTACACTCACAGAAAACACAAACACTCCTGGACGCACGCATGTACAGAACACTCACAGAAAACACAAACACTCCTGGACGCACGCACGTACACTACACTCACAGAAAACACAAACACTCCTGGACGCACGCACGTACACTACACTCACAGAAAACACAAACACTCCTGGACGCACGCACGTACACTACACTCACAGAAAACACAAACACTCCTGGACGCACGCACGTACACTACATTCACAGAAAACACAAACACTCCTGGACGCACGCATGTACACTACACTCACAGAAAACACAAACACTCCTGGACGCACGCACGTACACTACACTCACAGAAAACACAAACACTCCTGGACGCACGCACGTACACTACACTCACAGAAAACACAAACACTCCTGGACGCACGCATGTACAGAACACTCACAGAAAACACAAACACTCCTGGACGCACGCACGTACACTACACTCACAGAAAACACAAACACTCCTGGACGCACGCACGTACACTACACTCACAGAAAACACAAACACTCCTGGACGCACGCACGTACACTACACTCACAGAAAACACAAACACTCCTGGACGCACGCACGTACACTACACTCACAGAAAACACAAACACTCCTGGATGCACGCATGTACACTACACTCACAGAAAACACAAACACTCCTGGACGCACGCACGTACAGAACACTCACAGAAAACACAAACACTCCTGGACGCACGCACGTACAGAACACTCACAGAAAACACAAACACTCCTGGACGCACGCACGTACACTACACTCACAGAAAACACAAACACTCCTGGATGCACGCACGTACACTACACTCACAGAAAACACAAACACTCCTGGACGCATGCACACATACTATATCCACAGAAAACGCAAACACTCCTGGACGCACACATACACACGCACGCACGCACACACACATACACACACACACAAAAGCACACGCAGACACACACACAAATGCACGCATACATACACACATACATACACAAACACTCACATGCTCAGGCACACACACAAACACACATGCATACATGCACACACACACACACACACACACACACACAAAGTTTCAGAATGGAATGAAGTTTAAATTATATCAGGTGCTTTTTTACATCCTGAAAATCATCTCTAGATGGTTGCATAACTGTCTTACTGTAAACTAATCACCTGTATTGTAAAACACTAGGTATTTAACTGTAGGACTCAAGGGCCTGGGTGTAAATGAGATTTCTCTTTAAATTATCCTTAAACATTTTACAACTCTCAAAATGAAGGACACACTTTAGCAAATGAGGCATACAAAGTATACTGAAAGCAGGTTCCGTCACACAGGTGTGGTTCCTGAGTTAATTAAGCAATTAATCTCCCAGCATGCTCAGGGTGCTGTATAAAGATTTTGATTAGCCCAGCTGCACTCCTGGTTGGAGCTTCAGTGACTAGTGGCAGTTCAGGAAGGATGTTGCCATGGAAGTCAGAGGGAAGCATCTTCAACCAGGGCAGGGCAACAGTGGTTGAAATCGCATACTCCTCAACTGTGATGTGCATGCATTGGCAAAACAGACATGCAACTCTGACAACTCTGATCATTTGACAGCACATATCAATATAGGGGATGCGAATGTTGTTTAGTCAAGAACAGTCCACTGAGAACTTCAGAGCAAGTGATTAAATGGTGGCTGTTTCCTGGACCTTTTTAATTTCTATAATTGAAAAAAGACTTAACTATCATTGAGGCCTACGTAACTGAATAGTGCAGCTTGATTAGGTAAGGCTGACCCTGTGCCAAAAATGACTTCTGGTAGAAAAGGTAATTCATTGAATGTTTACGTTGACAACTTTGTAGAAGACAAACAAGCTGTCTTGTTCAAAGACTGCCACTAGATGGCAGACATGTAACAAAATGTACAGCAATGTGCCCACAGTTTGAAAGCTATATTGTTAAAACTGCATCCTCCAGCATTGTTATAAAATGTGAGTATTTAGCAAAATGCTAAAAATGAATACTTTTGTCTGAAAAACTCTTGCCATCTCAGCCATCTGTGAACATTTCCCTAGCATTAAAATGCAAGGCATTTTGTAAGGCAGTACTGTAGTTGTGCTTTTTACACAACCACATCTAACTCTTCACATGGCTGTTTTGGAAATTATATATGGGGCCTCATTTATAAAACTGTTCTTAGATTTATACTTGAACTTAGTCTTAGTCTCATTTCCGACGGTGTGCTTACATTCGATTCATAAAAGATACTGAGCATAAAAAACCTTGCTTACGCAGGTTCTAAGAAGCCCATTTGTAACTTACGCACCTATGATCTATAAATCTCAAATTAACTTAAAAGTGACGGCACCTGAATGTGCCTTACACTCAGCGAGTTCCCCTTATATATTGCTAGTACAAATGAGGGTTTAGTCAGGAATAACCGTGGACCAAAAGAGAAAAGTAAACTTTTTGGAAGACGAGATCATGGCGATGGTAGAGGAGACTGAAGACAGGCAACACATATTATTTGGTGGACTAAATAGTGCGTGGTTGACAAACAAAGCCAAACAGGTAACTTGGTAGTGTGATGCTACTGCAGTGAACAAATTGTTTATAAAGCTAATGCAAATTCACCACAGGCTTGAATGCATATGCGTCCCAAACTGCAATACCCCTACATAGCCAGCCGGAAAATCACTTACGTCAAGTCGAGACTTTGCGTAGAGATAAGATCAATTCCACGTCAAAGTAAGGTTTTATAAATAACTACTTATATGTGATTTCCTGCATAAGTCATACTTCTGTTCAAAATTGATCATAAGACCGTTTTATAAATGAGGCCCATGACCTTTGAAATAAATAAATAAATAAGATGTCATATTGAAAGTGGTCAGATACCCATAAAAAGCAGGGTAAAAATAAACTTCCCTCAGCAGGAAGTGTAGGTGTCAATGTGCTGGGGCAGGAGGCGGAGCAAACATTCTGCCAAGAACATAACCAAGAGAGCCCCCCCAGAAAAGCTTTCAGGACTCAGGTCGCATGGCTTCCCAAGATGTCTATATGGCTCTGGAGATTTTGGTGGGCCTGGCCTGTTGCCTGGGCAACCTGTTGGTGGTCTGGGCGGTGTGGAGGAACCGCTCCCTCCGGAAGCCCACCTTCTGCTTCGTGGTGTCGCTGGCGGCGGCGGACTTCCTGGTGGGCGCGGTGGCCATCCCGCTGGCCATCCTGGTGAAAAGGGAGGTGACCTCCTTCTACGGCTGCCTCTTCTGCACCTGCGTCATGCTGGTTCTGACCCAGAGCTCCGTCCTGTCCCTGCTGGCCATCGCCACGTACCGCTACCTGTGCGTCCACATTCCTCTCAGGTGAGTCCCCAGCACAGCGGGCACTGCGAAGGCACGGGCGCCTGTGATTGGTCAAAATGTGCGTCCCTGTTCAATTTCATGGTGCGTGTTACATGTGACTGGGTGATGTTACATATGATTCTATGGTTATAAAATGCAAAACTATTTACGTGACATGACAGGCAGTAAAATAGTACAAGTATGTATGGATGGCAGTGCTTTTGCAAGGTGACATGCAATTTTCAGGTAATGGGTTAGAACCGTTTACAAATTTGATCGATTCCGTGAGGATTGTTAAGGAATCTCTCATAAAGTGGCTCACATCACCTGGACTTTAAAGAAATCTATTCATTACTGGACATTTTATTGTAGTAATTCAGTACTTTTCAGGTATTTTTATTTATTATTTATTTAACCTTTATTTAACCAGGTTAGTCTCATTGAGATTAGAAATCTCTTTTTCAAGAGAGCCCTGGCCAAGAAAGCAGCAGTCGATAACAGACACAACAAAATTTCAACATTTAGGAGCTGAGAACCTGAATGCTTTTTGCCAGCCTCAGTACAAACCTTTGGCACAGACAATAAAACACTGTTTTGTGAGCGAAGTCGGTATTTTCCATTAGTCTGCTGGACAATGTACATTTCAAAGGTAAGATGAAAGCAATTTCAATATGGCCTTGTAAATATGAAAATATTAAATATGATAATATTGAAAATATACCAGTGACACAGCCTATGTAATGCCAACGAGGGCCAGCCCAGTCTTCTATAAAGAATACAGTGATGTGTCAAAAATTTGTAATTTGTGACAAACCTCAGTGCCCCATGATACACCATGTCCAACCGACGCAATGACGCTAAAGGTGCATGCATATATAAAATGTCTCCATAATCTATTACCAGTAAGAAAGTAGTTGAGGCTAGCCTCTGTCTCACCTCAAGAGAAAAACAGGACTTGTTTCTAAAATAAAAACCCAACTTAAGCCTAAGCTTTTTTACAAGGGAATCTATATGAAACTTAAAAGTGAGACCATCATCTAATAAAAAACCCAGGTACTTATAAGTTGTCACCCTTTCAATTGGTTTATTCTGTGTGGTAACGATAAAGGTAATGTCTGCGGCTCTATCTTTGACCTAGTGAAGAGCATCAACTTGGTTTTCTCAACATTTAAAATAAGCTTCAGCTGATAAAGCTGAGCCTGTATGGTAAGAAAATCCTATATTGATCTTTGTAGCATGATGTCATGATCTACAGTGTCAAATGCCTTTGACAGGTCAATAAAAAGGGTGACACAGTGTTGCTTCTTATCCAGCGCACAGATAACATCATTAACCACTTTAATTGTGCACACACCTGTGTCTCCAAAACCTTAGCCAGAATTGAAAGCTTAGAAATAGGCCTGTAGTTATCTAGATTTGAGGGCAGATTTCCATACACTGGGGATAACATTCAATTCAAAAGTGAGATTAAAGAGAAACGTTAGGGGCTCAGCAATAAAATCAGAAGAAAGTTTCAATAGATCCAAGTTGTCAGGACCAGCTGCTTTTTTTGAGTCTATACCTTTAAGCACTTTGTGTACTTCTGGTAGAGAAAAAGGGGAAAAACAAAAACTTTTTCCCATTCTCTTATTTACAACGGCATCAGTAAATGGCTGATTACCTGATGTAGCCTTAAACAGAAAACCAGAGGAAACAAAAAGTTTGTTGAAACAGTTGAGCATTTCAGCTGTATCAGTGACCTTATCAACACCCTTTATAATACATGACGGCAGTTCATAATTACAGTTTGTACTCAGGGATTTGATTACTTTCCAAAATTTGAGAGGGTTGTTTAAATTTTTAGTTGTTGTTGATACAAAGTAGTCAGATTTTAGCTTCTTAACTAAAAGTGTGCACTTATTCCATAGACAGCCTAAATGTTAGCCAATCTGACTCTGAACTTGTTCTCCTAGCAGTAGCCCAAGCTTGGTTTCTCATGTGTAATTGCTTAGACAACTCGTCAGAAAACCAAGGATTTTCCCTACCTTTAATCCTATAAATTCTAAAAGGAGCATGTTTGTTTGAGATTTTCAAGAAATTGTCCCTAAAGAAAGTCCAAGCCATTTCAACATCTGGAATAAGACTGATCCTGCTCCAATCACAATAGTGCAGGTCGTGTAAAAACGATTGTTCTGAAAAATGTTTAAAATTACGTTTTTGGAGAAAAGGGATCTTAGTGTTGCGTATAGCTGCAATGGCACAGTGGTCACTCAGATCATTAACAAAAATACCAGTTGCAATATATTTGTGCGGAACATTTGTCAGGAAAAGATCAATAAGGGTCGATTTCTCTGCACATTTCTGATTAGGACGTGTTGGGCCACTTATTAATTGCGTTAAATTCATAGAGTCGCAGTAAGCCTTTAAATCATCAGAGATCGGTTTTAACCAATCCCAGTTTAGATCTCCGACAATGACAACCTCACTGTAGTTCAGTTTCGCCATGCATTTCGTGAAAGAAGACGGCATGTTACTTGGAGTAGATAGAGATCTGTAACAACCAACCACAGTAATGAAGACGTCTTTCGACACCTCTACTCTTACAGCAAGCATTTCAAATTGTTTGGACGCGGACTCTGACAGCAGTACTCTCGTACGGAAGTTGCTTTTGGCATAATTAGCTACACCTCCTCCCCTTTTGTGTCTGTCAGTGCGGAACACGTTGTAGCCATATATATGAATATCTTTATCAGGAACCGACTTGCTCAACCAAGTTTCAGATATCACAATTATATCAGCATCAGTTGATTCAACCAAATCCTTATCAGGTCTATTTTCGGAACTAAACTACGAACATAAAAATGTACTATACCCAGACCTGATGCACTTTTAAAATTTGACGGAGTTTCCAAACATTTTAGACTTCAGTCTGGGCCAGGGTTTGGTTGAACATTTCTCGATAAAAGCAACAGTAGAACAATTAAGCTTCTCAGTTTAGTGTGCTTCACTTTTTCGGCATTTAATTTGTCCACAAAATAAAAACGTATTTCGAGTATTTCGATACAACAAAGTAGTCATTCAAAAGCAACAAAGTAGTCATTCAAAAGCAACAAACTATGAAGATGATGTAGGATTTCCGAATTGTTTGTTGGCTTGACGACAGACAGGGCATGATCAAAATGAAATACTGAGTCCGTGGCAGTCAAAGGGAAGATTATCCGCGAAAAACGCTCGTGATTGGAACTACTCACCACTTTCTGCTCGGTACGGACGGTGAGTAGATAGTAGCTATCTCATAAAAAAACACGTTTTCAACGTACAAAAATGCCAAGTTACTCACATACAAGACATACACCGTCTATAACTCATTCATTCAGACTGCCAAAATCCAGGCCTGCCATTAAAAGTATTGATATCAAAATGACGCCAAGTTACGGTAGGCCCCTACTACAAACAATATAGGCTATCTTGCCTCACCGAAATTAAATAAGATGTATTCCAAAGCAATGCTACCCAATATTTCCTCAATTCTTTCAAGTCACTTGGCCCTGTGTGTATAAGCATGCAGTACATGGACAGGCCAAACATATGTGTGGATGGCTTTCTCACAGTCTAGATTGATTGAATAGGCGTCTAATGTCCAATTTGTATTGCTATGTATGTATTTCGCTGCCCAGCGTTTCTGTTGCGTGAATGATTGTATGTTTCTTGGTATAAATGTCTGTTTGTAAATGTGAATGTAACATGCTGCGAGGGAAATGTCCCCATGAGGATAAAGAAGTTCTCTATGTATGTATGTACAATATGTATTTTACATGCAGTATTTATTGTACGTAGCAAATGTACAATCACTTGTACATGTACTGAAATTCAGTTCAGAAGCAAGTATAAACATATGTTTTCTGGAGAAATATGCTTCCTGTAGTTACTGACCAGCAGTTTTCTACGTGAATTTCAATGTGTTCCGTGAGGCAATTCGAAATATTTGACACTTTGATCTGACACAAGTTTGTATGACACTGTAAAATGGTAAGATTACAAAACACAGGGCCAAGTGATTTGAAAGAATTGAGGAAATATTGGGTAGCATTACTTTGGAATACATCTTATTTAATTTTGGTGAGGCAAGATAGCCTATATTGTTTGTAGTAGAGCCCGACCGATATATCGGTTTGGCGAAATATCGGCCGTTATTTGACTTTTTTGACGACATCGGGATCGGCAGTTATGCAGCCGATGTGTCCCGATTTTTAAATAAGTATAATAAACAAAAAAAACATTGATTATTTATCTGTACTTGTCTGTTCGAACGTTGTAATGGCTATTTACTAGAGTTATCCAGTAGAGGGAGCTCTAATACAAGTGTGAGCAGCTGACACGCTACTTCTGTAATAAGACGTTTGTCACTCGCGCCTCATCGAATATTCGCCACTACAAGACTTGTCTGCACAGATTCGATTGCCGCAATAAAGGTATGTATATTTAGTGAAAGTTTTTAATTAAATGCGTTTATACGACCACTATGTTTATCAATCCTCATTATCAAGCGAGCGAGCTAGCTAACATATATGGTTCACTTTAGCAAGCTAGCTGGCTAGCAACCCTTTATGAAGTGGCAGTGAGCACATAGCGTAGGATCTACATTTCCGAAGGACATCGCTGTATTCTCAAATAAATAACCAGTCAAAAATGGTGATTGAATGCATCACACATTTGTTTTTTTATCTGAGATAATGATATTAGCTACTATATGATGCTGTGTCAATAGCCGACGCGTTATTGCAAGCGAGTGTGTCATCTAGTCATGCATCATCGTAGCAAGCTAACCAGACAGTAAAAACTCAGATAAAACACTTCTAACGTGGATCATTTTAAGCCATGTTATCTAGCTTTGTCGTGGTAACATGAGAGAAGGATTGCTGTTGAAGTGAATCAACCAACAGTTCGCGTGGGTAACCTGCACGAAAGTGCATTGTTTTTTCACGTATTTCATCCAGTCAATTTAATTTAATCTAACGTTACACTTGATTCACTCATTAGCTCCGCTAGATAATGTCTTACTCTTTGAGATCGTGTAGTAGAAATAAAATAAGAAAATATAATTCATTTAACTTACTGAGATTATATAATAAGAAATAATGAGGCTGTGTCAATAGCTAATGCGTTATTGCCAGCGAGTGTGTCATCTAGTCACGCGTCAGAGCGCATTGTAGTTATTTTCACCACCGAATTCTTATGGACAGGGAAGCTCGGTAGATAAAATCTTTGCGATCATGTTGTAGGAATAAAATAAGAAAATATAATTAATTTACTGAGAATAGATACTAAGAAATAATAATAACAAATTAATGACAACAACAACAATAATAATATTCATAAAAATACATGTTTGAAACTGGAAAACAGATCTTTTTTTTTAATTAATTTTTATAGATGGCTGGAAAAGAAAGGAGTAAAAGCAAGGTGTGGAGTTATTTTGATTTCACACACTTAAAGATGGTGTTAATATATATATTTAATTTAATATCATCTTTTACATTTTTTTATCTAAAAAGTTCTTTGTGTGTTTATTTTTATTTTTGTTTGTTTGCTTATAAGTTAAATGTTCTTAAATATAGAAACTTTAATAAAATATTTTTTATTTGAAATATAATTGATTTGAAAACTTTGCAGTTTTTGACAAAATATCAGTCAAAACATTGGTAATCGATGGGCTAGGACTCTCCAAAATCGGGATCGGCATCGGACCCAAAAATCTGGTATCGGTTGGGCTCTAGTTTGTAGTACCGTAACTTGGCGTCATTTTGATATCAATACTTTTAATGGCAGGCCTGGATTTTGGCAGTCTGAATGAATGAGTTATAGACAGTGTATGTCTTGTATGTGTGAGTAACTTTGCATTTTTGTACGTTGAAAACGTGTTTTTTATGAGATATCATTTCTTTTTGCAAAGCGTTTTATTATGAGAGTGAGAAATGAGAAGTGACCCTGTAAGAAACGGTTGTGGATTATGGCTATCCTTGTGTGAATTTGTACAGTCTGATGAGTGTGTACCGTTTAGCAGTTTCTGTTTGCTATATATGTAAAACAGTGGCTGTGACAAAGGGTGCGGTGGCGTAAGTGTAAACGCATCAGAAACGCAGGTGAAATATGGCCAGTGTATGTACTCACGGATTTGCCGGCCATCCAACGAGCCTTGATTGACAAAAGAATCAGCAAACCCGTAGAATTAGAGCTCCCTGGGTCGCAACTTGTGTACTGTTCTGTCCTGCTCCGTTGTCTGTTATTTCGTGGAGATGCACTTTCAGTGTTTGTAAGGTTTATAAGGCATTTTGATAGGCTTATCTGCAGGTAGGAATCCTCTTCACTGTTTTGCTAAGCTAGAACCGGAAAACTTGATAGTGGAGAACAGGAGCAGTTTCCTTATCGAACGGCATATATAACAGTCTGTATGAAGTATTGGTCGTTAAAGTGGAGGGTTAAGTAACGTGTGAAATCCATTGCACTGATGTGCTTTTCTCATGTTCAGTAGTAGTTATAATTATGAGTGAGTCATGATTTTAAATGTAGTGTTTTAATAGGGAGTTGCAGAACGTACATTGTTTGTATGTGGCTAGGTAGAGAACAGGGCGAGGTAACATGAATGTAGAAACGTGGCATTTGCTGATAAGAAGGTTTTGTATGGTAGCCAAGTGAAGAAATATAGTTAGTAGAAATGGCACAGTGGTGAACTGGTGTAACTTTTTAATAAAAGGAATACATTTGCCGTCATGAAATACATATGTGTGGCCGTGAGTGAGTTTTGGTAAAGCAAATATAAGCGTAAGAAAACGTAACGTGTAAAAGAGGAAATTATCTGCCTGAGGGCGTGGCGGGATTCAGTCTTTCAACCGGAGGTTTACCAGTCTGTGACTTTGTTAGTGCAGCACCATATCATAGCTATGCAATGCGTGAAATATCATTAGCAAACCTGTCCGTGGTTTGAAAGAAGAACACAGGCGAGTAAGCACAGAAGAGCTCCCGTTGAATCCATATGGCTTTGAAATATTGTAGCCGGTTAATAACTGAACGTGCAAACGGTACGTCATAATGCAGTGTATACGTTCGGTGAACGGCGGGTAGGTATGGTGCAAAAGCAATAAGTGAGAAGTAGTAGACAATTATTAGTGAGAGTAAAAGCAGGTTAAAGAAACACGTTCCTAGCTGGGCTTGAACCTAGACCCCATGTTCCCAAGACTGTGACCTTGCCCGCTAGGCCACAGGCAGACTAGCTGTTCAAACTGGAAATGTTTCAGAGTAAAAAGGTATAGGTATATTTTGCGTGTGTATGCAAGTTTTTGATTGGGTCGTGTAGGTGAATATTTGGCTGGTGTCGGTAAAATGTCCAATGGGGAGACATTTTGTTTGTGGGATAGGCGGCAGGAAAAATAAGAACGAGACGAAGAAGAAGAAGAAGGAGAAGACGCAAAATCCCCTTAGTTTGGGGCTTTAATGTGTGGACGTGAAGTTGTTTATGAATTCTGCCTGTTGAAATGGGGTGAGAATGTACAGAATGTAATGTTTTTAAGGGATGAGTGTCTGTGGCTGTTGTGGTTATTTCTGTGGGGAACCCTGAAAAGTGCCAAACTCTCGGTCCTGTATAGGTATGGGGCATGCCCCCGCCAAGGCGTAACTTGGCGGGATGGCATACCTGCCATCCCAATATTATTACCAGGAGAGCTTTCATCTTGACTGTACTTCGACCCACTGATTTGTGTTGTGAGCTCAAACACCAGGATTGCCAGATGCGCTCAAAGCTGATTTCCAGGCTGTGGTGTGCACTATACGGGTTGCCAGATAGCCATAGTCTTTGATCACAGAGAGACACTGTGTGGGTTGCCAGGTGCACGAGGACAGGGTTGCTTGTTGCTCACAAAGTGCCGTGAAGTGCAGGTAGAAAGAAGATTCAGCTGACCAGGAAAAAAAACTTCTACTGATGTGCAGGCCAGCTTCCTTCATAGACAACATCAGTAGGCAGCCATGGAGAATGTTGACCATGGAACAGGGGCTGGGAGATGGTGGTCTAGCTGATCAGAACAACTCCAGGGAGAGGCGCTGAAGCCACTCTTATGCCATTTACACTGGCATTTTGAATCATATAATCCACAAGCTTTTCTTTTGCAGACTTTGTCGTACTTCAAGGGGCCTTTTGCTAGGCCTTGTTTGGTGGTCCTGTTTTCAAGTTTGGGCAGCAAGCCAAAAATAATGCATCAACGAACTTTTCAACATACTCTACTCCATCTTGTTGGCGGGGTTTACCCAACTTGATACTGACACTGGGATGTAGATTTTGTCCACAGGAGACATTCCTTAAATTCCTGCCACATCCGTATGGCTCACCTAATGTGATTATTTCTTCTACACTACAGCAAAAGGAAACTTTTAATGACACTGTGAGAGATACCTTTCTATATATTTATTTGAACAACTTATCCCGTATCATTTCCCTTAACTACTAAAAGCAATGTGGACAGCAGGTTAACTCAGGTTAAATGACTAAATGGATACAGTTAGATTTATTAAATGACTCAGGTTAAATGTTTGTCACACTATTACAAATACTACTCCTATGAATGGGGACATATTTAGAGTACATATTCAGCAGATGTGGTTATCACAACTTTTTTTTTTTTTTTATATATACATACAACTAACTTATATAGCTGGATATTTACTGACCCATTTCCTTGCTGAGCAGCGTCTCCCCTTTGATTCGAACTTTCAACCATTAACCATTATATTATTCTTCCCATGCTGCATCACTGCTATTAACAACAACAGTATTATTGATGCAAATGACTGTAATAAAAAATAGAAAAAAATAAGCTTGATGTGCGATAGTTTTTCTTGTGATAGCATTTAGGATATTCATTCAGAATATATTCAGAATACATTGTACATTGTTTTGGAGGTGTTTGTCTACTTTTGTGTTAAATATATGCTTACTGCATTTCTTTCTGAAAAATTAAAACAACGAGTATTCATTCATTGCGGTTGGCGCCAGTGATGTTTTACGTTTTCATCACCTGGCTAACTGCTTTCTAGGTGAAGCCAGTTCACCCAAATTAACTTTTTCCTCGTATGGCTTTGACTGCTGTACCCTTCAGCACCTATGGCATAGGAGGCCAACCCAGGTCCTGGAGAACCACAGGGTCTGCTGGTTTTTGCTTTTACTCAGCAATTAATTGATCAAGTAACATACTCGATTACACAGTGAACTCAACTCACCTGCTTTCTTTGGTCTAAGTGGTTGTTGTATTTAAAGTGAAAACAAAAACCAACCGACAAAAACATGTGGCTCCCCAGGACCAGGGTTGGCCATCCATGACCTAAAGTGTGTATCAAAATGTTGGATGCTCATAGTTTTGAGGGTTAATCTCTTTTTCACGCAAAGGTTGATTTGTGCCAGATTTTGAGCCAGTGTGTCCAATCTTTTCCCAAAAGATACGGGTGCACGTTTTCATTAAGCAATGCAGACACCTGATTCTACTTATTAAAGTATTGACTGAAGACCATGATTAGTTTATTAATTTGGCAAACCAGACTCTACTAATTGGCAGCTCAATAAGATCTCTAGTTGTTGAGTGAGGAGTGCTTTGTTTGGTTTGGAAAGACGGTAGATCTGCAGGGAAAGAGTTGGTTACCACTGTTCTACGTGAAGCTAGAAGATGTAAATAAACCTCTACTGTTTAGGTGCTTGGAGTATCTTCTGGAGTATTATATGTAATTTCAGATTGCAAACTAAATTAACTGACATCCCACTACTTGTCATGCAAGTGGGGAACACCTGATTTTCTCTAAATGACATGTTTCCTGTATGAAAAGTTTTTCGGCATATGGGTCTACATTGTTTTTGAACCCCTTCTGTAGTACCCCATTTTTTAACACAAGCCTGAAAATGTCATACCCAAAAAAAAAAAAATGGTTACAATTCTTGAATGTAAAGTAACCCTTGGGAGTGAGTATCCCAAGAGGGTAACTCTAAATGTTACTGAAACCAAGTAACAGAAGCTCAAACACAGGGAAAATGGGAGCTTTTTTTCTTAACTAAAACATTTGAGTGGATACAGAGGCTTAAGCCTGTGCCTGGTGGTTTTAGAAACAATGTAGACACAGCCACAATGCTGGACAAATCCTGGTTCAAATTAGATGACAATACCACCAAAAAATGCAGGTGCAAGCAGCGATGAGGGGGCCAAGCAGTCCAGCAGGGCAGAGTCGCCATGGCAACTTGATCGGATCATGTTAAAAGCGTGGCTGTATGTCAGGGTTTTGGCGGGTTGGACCCAAGCGCAGAGTAAAAAGAAGACTCAAAGGTAAATGAAACAAAGACTTTACTTATACAAAAAAACAAACAGGAACAAACAAAAGGCATCGAGGGGCAATAACAAATGAAAACTCAAAAATACTTAACAAAAACACAAGCATAGAAACTCAGTCAAAACACTGGGAACACACAACAGGCAGAAATCAAGCAGGGCAAAACAAGCAGACGGAACACATAGGCAGAAAAACAAATGAAACGCACAAGCAGGACCGAAGCGGGCAGAATACACACAGTCATAAACGAACACAGAAACAAAGTCAGAAACACAAGGAACCAGCACCCGAGTCAGGGAGACAAAGGACTTAAATAGACTCAAAATCAACAAGAGGCAGGAGGGCACAATTAACAATCAAACCAGGACAGGGTGGGAACAACGAGACACAATCAGAAACAATAATAAAATAATTGAAAGCAGTAATACAATTAACGGGAACGAGGAGGACACAAAACAGAAGTGCAGCCAACAAGGAAAAACAGAGACAGAAACACAGAACCATGACACTGTAAGCACTGATAGCAAGTTTTAGGTCAGCTGACCAAAGATTGGGTGTAACTGAGATATGAGCTCATGTCCTGTTTGGGTCGTTTGCCTTTGATTTGGCTGTAATGGATGAAGGTTTAGAACTTTTTTGATGGTTGGTCTGAAGATGATCTGTGCCACGTTTGGTGAAGATTGGACAAAATATGTTGGTGTTGAAATGCCTACTTCAGGGTGAAGGACTGGGGCAAATCCATGAGGGACACAGAGGCGATCGAACAGCACTTCATCAGTATTGGTGAAGTTGACGTGTTCGTCAACGCTGAGGGGCTGATTGTTTCAATTAAGGTGTATGCGGCAAACAAACAGCGCAGAACTATGCAGAGGGATTAGATTAGTTATTCTTAGAGGATGGCAAGGAGGTAAAGGCCTGAACTACTCATTTTTGTAGTTTTTGTTTTCTTTCGTGTGTTTTCATGTTTCATGTGTTGATGTTAATTTGCCACTTGTTCATGTTTTCGCGGTCTAGTTCTAATTTTCCAGGTTAGTGTTTAAAAGTACTTGCTGTTAGTCTGATTCAATTTGTAACGTCTCCATTTGACATTGCCTCTTTGTGTTGTTGTTTTATTTATGTCTGTGTGCATTTTCTCCAATAAAGTCCACTTTTTGTGTTATTCGTCTACTGATGTGTAAGCCATGCAGTTATTTTCTGGAAGGAGAAAAAGAAATTCATCGGTAATTGGTATTTCATTAGTATTTCAGCGCAACTGTCTGCTCTTGGTAGAGCAATGCTGCAATAAATGACACCAATGTTTTTGCCACATCCTCAGGAAGGAGTCCTGAGTCCATATACCAAGTTTGGTATCAACACATCAAAGCGTTGCTGAGATATGCCCTCACTTCCTGTCGTTTTGTGTCCTCAAAATGGGGTACTGAGTCTATGTGCCAAGTTGTACCAAGTTCGCTGTCGATACATCAAAGCATTGCTGAAATATGAGCTCACTTCCTGTTTGGCGGTTTTGCCGCCATTTTCTATTGACTGTAATAGACAAATGCTTTTTTCTCTGCCTTGGGATCTCCCAAGATACAACCACATACAATAATTACTTCTTTAAGGCAAACACATCAACAGTTATTGGGCAAAACACGTTTTTCCTTATTGCGGTGCCCCCCAGTGGTCAAACGACATTTTTTTGCACGTCCTCAGGAAGGAGTACTCAGTTTATGTACCAAGTTTGGTGTCGATACAACAAAGCGTTGCTGAAATATGAGCTCACTTCCTGTTTGGCAACGTTGCCGCCGATTCTGATTGGCTGTGATGTACAAACGCTTTTGGAAATCAAAAATCCATCTGATAACTTTTGTGAGACTTGTTCTGAACATCATCTGTGTCAAATTTGGTGAAGATTGGACAAAATGTGTGGCCTGTGAAAATTTTTAAAACTTTTATAGAAAATCCAATATGGCGAAAAATTCAATATGGCGGAAATTGATGTTAATGGATGCGTTGAACTCAGCTTGACGCAAGGAATCCAACGGTACCTCATTTTTAAAAATCGGGCATACGGCTCAAAACTTACATGCATAAACATACCTCCAACTTTGACCCATTGGTGGCGCTAGAGCACTTGAGGTGGAGACATGAATCTCGGTGAAAAGAATCATGGGACAGTCCCCAATCAGTGTGTCAAATTTCAAAACTTTTTACCATACGGTTCTAAGGGCTGCCATAGACACCCTTGCCAGAAGAAAAACATGAGGATGATGATGATGATGAATAATAAGAAAAGGTACAAACACAATGGGTGTCAACCAGCTTTGCTGCTTGGCCCCCAATGAGCATTCTGCATTTTTTTCTGAGCTATGTCTGGGGGGGGTTGACAGTCAGGGGGGAAGCAAGCCTACTACTTCTTCCATGAGCATATAGTAAACATTATATTGAATTTTGCACCACTAATAACCCATAGTACCATTTGGTTAATTACAAAATAAACATGAGCTATCTAATTTACTAATCCATTGATTGCAGTCCATTGATTAAAGTTTACAATGCCTTCTGTTTTGGAGTCAAAGCCATTTTCACTGTCCTCCTCAGAAATATTCACTCAGATGAGTGATTTCTTCCAAGACCTACAAATGCAGAGTCTTCTGTTTGGACTGCAAAATAAATTTTTGTTGCAAAACAACCTTTGTCAGCACAAAGTCTCAAAAATTTTGAAAAAAAGTTATGGCTTATTTACCCAGGGGAAACAATGCATGTCCTTTTATGCAAGCAAAACATCCGATACACTGAAATGTCATTTCATTTTCTAAAATGCTTCTCAGTCGTCACTAAAATACCAGCATATCACTAGCTGACAGTGTACAGGGCAGAAGTTATACTGTCCATGTTGAGTTGTTGTGGGTCCCATTGGCTATAGTGAGAGACTGCTTGGCCAGTACTGATCAGAGAAACTTTTTGGTGGGCTTGTTTTGTTCCGGAGACTCTATACAACCCAGAGATGACATTCTTTTGTACACTTTTATACGCAAATATAACACTCATTTTCATTGTTATGCCGACAATATGCAGTTATATCTACCAATAAACCCAAATGATCAAGCCTGCATAGCAGCCCTTCACAAGTGTCAAGCGGACATCAAAATGTGGATGTCTGATAATTTCCTCCAGCTTAATGATAAAAAATCTGAGGTTATACTGTTTGGCCCACTCCATGCCAGAGCCCAGATTGAAACTGACCTTGGCCCACTCTCATCAAATCTAAAGCCCACTGCTAGGAGGGCGTCATATTCAATCCTGACCTCAACCTAGAACAACATGTAAAGAAGGTTATCCAATCTTGTTTTTATCATCTAAGAAACATTGCCAAAATAAATTTTTTTCTGTCTCTGATCTGAAGAAAGTCATTCATGCTTTTGTTTCTACACGTCTTGACTATTGTAACTCTGTACACCTGTCTTACCCAAAAATTCCTCAGTCGTCTTCAACTAGTACAGAATGCTGCAGCTCGGCTTTTAACTGGCTCAAAAAAATTTGACCATACCTCTCCTATCCTAGCATCCCTACACTGGCTGTCAGTCTCTTCAACGTGAGGGACTACATTCCGATAGCGCTTAAAGGTTTTATGAAGGAGCCATTTGGCTAAAAATTGTAAAGGAAAAAGGCATTGTGGGGGGGGGGGGGGGGGGGGGATGGTATTAATATTAGCATTAGTAACCACTGTCCAATAGTCTGTGTTAGGTGTACAAAATTAAACTAAGCTAAAATATGTGTAGTTATGAGGAGATATTTTAGAATCTTCAGTGAACAAGCACATTCTTGCATTTCATCTATCATAGTGACCTCTATCATTCTATAAACATTCCAAATCTTGAGCTGGCCTTAAAGGACGGAACCCTGTCTGTTATGACGTGTTGGCCTTAATATGGTGTAAATGCCTGCAATTATGTAAATATGTTATTAAAACCACATGAGAGACTTTAGTTATTTAAATATTTTTTTTAAATCCTTCAACTCGTAGGTTGCCTATGTTATTACTATCGCAATGCACTCATTACATTACATTGCATTACAGGCATTTGGCAGACGCTCTTATCCAGAGCGACGTACAGCAAAGTGTGTAACCATAACCAGGAACAAGTTTGTAGAAAACCCTAGAGAGAAGTACCGTTCCAAGTGCAGGGAACAACCGCATAGTTCAACATGGACCCTGTAGGTTAAACTGATTAACACTAACACAAACAAGAACAGCAACAACGCAGGCTATGCAAAAATACAAGCAGCTTTACGACGAGTGCATTAACTAAGTCAACTACGAAACAGCTACCTAGTTACAACCCTAAGCTTACAGTCAATTTAGAGATAACAGGGAGGTAGGGAGGGATGGGGAGAGGTGCAGCCTGAAGAGGTGAGTCTTCAGTTGTCGCTTGAAGTGGGTCAGGGTCTCAGCTGTTCTGACCTCCACGGGGAGGTCATTCCACCATCGTGGGGCCAGAACAGACAGGAGACGTGATCGGGATCGGGAAGCGCAGGTGCAAAGAGGGGGAGGTGCCAGGCGGTCAGACTCTGGGTAGTGACGTCAAATTGTTGCTCGGGTCTCGATCCATTGCACTTGTGCATTGAGCGGTATCGAAAATGCCTTATGTTCGGACTTTTCGATTCGAGTCAGAGCGGGACATTCCTCAGGAGGAAAGCACAGAGGACGGCCCTCATCAAATAAATCAAATCAAAACGAGGAAGATCGGAGGAGACGAGAGCAGGGCATAAGACTGGAGACTGTGTGCGGCAACTGCTCGCATATGCCAACAGAGATGGAAAAGTTGACTATTGTAAAGAGCTGCGCTTTCTAGCAGCAGCTGTTCAAAGTCATTTTAGCATATGGGCCAAACTGTCCTTTTTGGTGAAACTGAAACGTGTCATCATCCCCGTTAATTTAATTGACATAACGTTACTGTATATATACGACGTGGATCCATAATAACGATATTATGATATGCATAATCCCTAAATTATAATATGTGCTGATGCACTAAGATGGTTTTTGAATCCATCCTATTCACAGATTTCCCGTGTATCACATCACACACAAATTCTGAGGCATTGCATTAATATTTTTCACTATTAATAACCGCAATTGCTGTACAAAACAGCTGAGATAACTTCCAGTGCAACCATTTTACGTCACCTACCCAAAGTGCACTGCGCGTCTAAAATAATGGAGATTTCCATAGGTCAAAATTTCAATTAAAGGCTGGGTTTTTATTTTAAAAAACTGAAATCTTTGTGTTGTTTTTACAACATATTTCCATAGTTGAGGGAACATATTAAGCCATACCAGTCTTAACAGGCAGGGTTCCCTTCAAGTCTCTCTGAAAATACCTACAACGTATTTCTTAATAAACATGCTCCAGTTAAAATGATTGAGAATTAAGTATCATTACATTTTATTTGGCAGCACTTTTATCCATAGCCATATACAATACGTGTATTCCCAAGGTTGTTGTAACAACTACTGAACACAGGCCAGATAAGGTGCAATTCTCATAAAGTATCAGTTATGCACAGCCATGAATAGTTCTAGTTCATTCTGCAAGCATAGGCTGAGTCAGTAAAAGTATGGTAAGTCATAAACTAGAAGTAACGTAGAGATAGATCCAGCTCTCTGTTCACCTCGAAGCTTTCAAATTAATTTCACTCTATAAAGCCTGGGCCCTGGCTAGATGCTCAGGAGACCCTGGTCATTGGCTTGCTTTTAGACAGTAAGCAGCAAATCAGCATTGGGGAGGGCCAAGGCCCAATATTATATGAATGAATTTACCAGATGCTATGCAAACCCTACAAAGTTCTGGAAGTTAGTAAATTCTACCTAGCAATATAATGCCACATCTTTGCATGTCCATGTCAATTATTGCACTACTTTAGTCATTGGACAAAAGGATATGCACAACAAACATGCAGGCCCTATTCCTTGTGTGATAAGGACCCTGCTTTAGTTTCTGGCCAGATATATCCAGATTGTGTCTAGATTAAGTCGAAACAGATGTCAGTTCACACCTGGCATTCACACCTCCACATGTGTCTCGAGTGACCACTTGTGTTCAGATCTCACTTCCCCACTCAATATGCAAATAAACATGTACATATTTTCCGTTTGCAAAGACCAAATGCGTTGTTTTGTTTTTTTAACCGGCGGGAGGTTAAAAACAACCAGTATATATGTTTTTAACTGGTATATTTTTATACAGTCTATGGCAGCAATGCACTACCTGTGCCTAGTCTGCCAGAAATTAAAAGAAGAAGAAGTTTGCAAAGACCTTGGCGCGTGGGCAAAATCAAAACAAAAACAGACTGGGTCTATTCCTTGGCGTGTTCCAGGCAAACCAAACCAAAGGATGTCAGATAGGTTTATCAGCAAACATATGGCTTAGCTATGCCCAGAAGTCCTCAATAATAATAGTATTTATTATGAAAAATCGTTCACAACATTTCTTTAGGTGCAGCGTCTTTTACTGCTACCACAGAGTGAATGTATGCGTAAGTGTATGCGATGATAAGAATATTTTCGGTTACGCTGACCTATAAAACGCAAAATTAGATTTTTCCAAAAGCAAAATTAGACATGTTATACATCGTTAGAAAGCTTATACTCTCACCTACTGAATAAATGAATTGTCAATCAAGCCAGACTGTACTAAAAAGTAAGACAACGCCATAAACAACACGTGTGGTATTACGCACAGCTATTTTGGAAGGTACCCAGGCATTTTCACAAACAGATTGTCCAAGACAATATATGTCTTGCATAGAGTATGCATCAGTCCTCATGCATAGAGATGTCCTCAAAAGGGACATCTCTATGCGTAAAACCGATGGTAAGGTTGTATATTTATTCAATATTTAGTCCCAGATATTGACTGTAGAATGACATGGTATCATTTTTTAAACTTTGTTTCGTTTATTTCGTTATCCAGTGTGGCTTCTTGTTGTTTCGCACTTTAATATGATGCCGTTGACGTGCGAATGAGTATGTACTTCTGTTTAGGCAGAGGACGTCAGTTGAGGGGCGGTCCTTCAATGTGGCCCAGGACGCATTTGTGTACACACTGCTAAAAGAATGTGGCCATATGCGTCCCAGACCACCACCGAATGTGGTCTGAGTGATCGGATCTCAGTGCATCCTGGGTGCGTTCTCACCTGTAGTTAGAGTTGTCCACTTCTGTTCAGATCACCGAAGACGCATTTTAATGCCAGGTCTGAACAGGGCCATTGTCCTTGTACAGCTAGAGAGGTTGCAGATGAACTTTTGGCTATAAACCCTAGGTCCTCCACTGGGGAGAAAAACCTGGACCCCTTTTTTCTAAAACTTCCTTCTGATTGCTGAGTATGTTGAACATATTTCTGACCAATCAAAATGTCTATGGCATTATCCCTGAAGTTTGGAAAAGTGCTCACACTTTGCCCTTGCATAAAAGTTGGGGGGAAAGTAATTTAAATAATTATCAGCCAATTTCCAAATGGCCATGCCTAGCTAAAATTTTGGAGTACCTGCTTAATATCCAGCTGAAATAATTTAATTGGAGCGAATCTTTTCTTAGCCTAACTTGCTCAGTCTGGGTTCAGGGCTAAGCATAGCACCATGCCCAAGGGCGGTTTTAGCGATTTGGAGGCCCCAGGCAAAGACCAATGTGAGGCCCTTCTCCATTTTGCTTAATGCAATCATAGCTAGTGAACAAAAACTATTTGGAGGCAGCTCTTTTCAGTTAACAAAACCACAGAACTAAAGGACAGACCCAAATGAGAATTCTAACTGAATAACCTCAAATGACCTTCAATCAGTTAGAAGAAGACAATATGGCAAGAAAAAGATTATAAGTATATAATCTTTAATTCTTTCAAGACAAAAGTATAGTAAATGCTTTTTGATAAAGCATTTGAACATCCACTTTTGTCTAGGGGTAAAAGTCCCGGTCCAAGCGGGTGTCTGGTTTGTGGTGGGCTGCTGCTGTCTGTCGGAGTCGACACTTTCCTCCCGCACTGTAGCTGGTTCACCGCAACCAGCAGAGACAGTAACGCTAGAAGTTGCAGTAGGTGCGGTGGGTGCACAACAGGCTGAGGCAGCAGTAAGGCTGCTAACGTTAGCTAGCCCAGCTTCTTCAACTAACGTTACACCTGTTGTAACGTCAGCTAGAGTGAGAGCACCTATTATCAACCAACTTTGTTCAACAGACAGGAAAACGTAAATTTATTTGCAAAATATCGGTAACAACCTGTACCTAGTTATGTAGGGAAAAATGTCCTCGTTATTCTCCAGTAGTTATTTTTTTTTAAGTACTTTCACGATTTTTTTGGGATTTGAGCGAGAATGGCCTTCTGACAGGCAACATCTTCAAGCACGGCTGTCAGGCTTTTGAACTTGGACACCCACAAGTCTTTGTCAGTTATGTCGGCCAGCTCAATTTCAAGGTCGGGTTGACTTACCCCTGGGAAAGCGGAATGTTCAACAGGGATGGGTCAATGTGCAGGGGTGTGACAGGGAAAGATAGTGTCGTTTTTTCCTTTCGGAACTCGCTGAATCTTTCCCCAAATGCAGTTTGCATTCCGATGATCGCACGTTGTAAATAATCACAATTGATGTGATTGTGTCCTTCTTTGAACTCTCTTAGGGAGGGGAAGTGAGAGAGCGTGCCTCTCTGTACATCTCTGGCGAACACTGTCAACTTGCGCTCAAACGCTAAAACATCTTCCAGCATCTGCAGGACCGTGCTTCCCTTTCCCTGGAGGCTTTTGTTCAGCCTGTGTAGGTGACTTGTCATGTCCACCAGGAAGTGCAACTTTTCCAGCCAATCGGGATCTTCCAGTTCTGGATAGGTCAGGCCTTTGCTTTGCAAGAAAGTTTTCACATGTTCTACACAAGCGGCAAACCGTTTCAGGTCCTCCCCCCTGGACAGCCAGCGGACTTTGTTACGCAGCAGGAGATCCGAATATGCGCGGCCGACCTCATCTAGCAATGCACAGAACGGTCGGTGGTTTAAGCCTTTTGCCATTATTTTATTCACTATCTGAATGATGAGGTTCATCACCTCCATACACTCGGGGGGGAGTGTTTGAGCGCACAGTGCTTCTTGGTGCAAGATGCAGTGCAACGTAAGCAGCTTTCGATCCAACGACTTCTGTAATAAAGTCACAAACCCCTTCTGTGTCCCTCTCATACTAGGTGCCCCATCTGTAGCCACTGGCACCATGTGGCTGGTGTTCATTTCTTTGGCCGCACAAATGTCCTCCCCCCGTGTTTTCCTGCGGCCCATCAGAGGTCACATACCTGCATAGCAGCGCTGTCTGCTCAGTGTCGTTCACATCGCATGACTCATCGCAGGCAGTTGAGCATGCTGATCGCTTGACTCATCGCAGGCAATCGAGTATGCTGGAGTATACTGATGTCCTCGATTTGCTGACTGGTGATATTTGTTGCCATTTTTATTGCCCTGTCTTTGACGGCCTTTGCAGAGAGGGGCATATCTTTAATATTCTGAACTATCTCAGTTTTGTTTTTGAAGTCTGAGAATAGATGCTCTGATATTTTGATGAATGGTTCTTTCATGTATTCACCAGCCGTGACCGACTTTCCATGCCTTACTATCTCCTGAGCTGCCACAAAACTAGCAACAGTAGTAGAGTTTGGAGATTTGATCCAATTCTTAAAAGTACATTTGCTCTGCTCTGCTTTCCACAGTAGTTCCGAAATCACTCTCTTTCTCCCATCCCCAGCCGGATACTTTTCATCAAATGCAGTGTGCTTGTTCTGGTAATGTCTTTCGATATTACTTATTTTGTTGTTTGCTAATTTCTCGCTGGGGATCAAGCATACCGGTAAGCCAGCAGCGTTGGCGGTGAAAGCAAACAAATCTGTCCACGCACTATTAAATTCTGTATATTCGTCCGAGACTTTTCTTTTTTTGGATTTGGAATCCATAGCTATCCTAGCAAGGTAAACTCAAGACTTGTGCAAATCTTAACTAGGAGGTATGATATGATGTTACTTTGACTTCTGAAAGCTGATGACAGAAATCCAATATGGCAGACCAAGCTAGTGTGTACTAGAAAATATGTTTAATGCCAATGGGAAAAACTATTGGCCTGTTGGCTAATAGAAGCTTTTTCGGTGCATAACATGAGAAAAGCTTTTTGGCTCGTGTTATTACGTTCACCTAACTTTGCTTTTTTTTCTCTGCAGATACAAAAGAATGGTCTCCCAGCAGCGTTCCTGGGTTGCTGTGGCGACGTGCTGGTTGCTGGCATGTGTCCTGGGATTCACCCCGTTGCTCGGGTGGCACAAGCCCATGACAGAGAAGCAATACGGCTACAGGTTCATGGACGTGATGGACATGTCCTACTTGATCTACTTCAGATTCTTCGGCTGCATCCTGGCCCCTCTGGTGGTGATGGCTCTCCTCTACGCTCGCGTCTTCTGGACCATCCATAAGCGCCTGCAGGAGTCCGCAGCCAGCGGTTCGGAACACGGAACGTATTACCTGAAGGAGCGGAACCTGGCGCTGTCCCTGGGCCTGGTCCTCGCCCTCTACGCCGTCTGCTGGCTGCCCCTGCACATCATGAACTGCATCTCTTACTATGGCGGTGAGGACCTGACTTTCGACGTGGGCGTCCTCCTCTCGTACGTCAACTCGGCCGCCAACCCCCTCGTTTACGCCTTCCGGATCCGCAAGTTCCAAAAGGCCTACCTGGAAATCTGGAAGCAGTACTTCCTGTCCCGGGGCAAGGAGGGGCCCCAGGGCGAGCAATCGGGCGATAACTTGGGCAGCGCCTGCCCGACCAGCACTAACCAGAGCGACAGGATGGTGAGGGGGACCATGTAAACCCATTGGCCACGAGCTGGGGTTTTGAACGCTGAAAGTTGTTGGCGTGAGCGCCAGAAAGCATTGCTCTCCAAAGTGTTCAGCGTCTCTGTGGCGGTCGGCGATTGGCAGTTGGGATGGGGAATTTCTCTCTATTTAAAATGTCTCCTTCCGAGGTCGAAGAAGACATTTTATGTCTGTATGCAATATAGTCAAGGATATTAGAAAACGAAAATGGTTGTATTTGTGTTGTATGAAATGTTGCTAAACAGCTTCTCCTATCATCCATATCAAGAGTAAAAACATAAATAAAAAATATCTAGAGAGATATATATATTCATATATTTTTTAATTAAATACTCACACTGAATATTAATTTTGAGTGTCAATTTATTTATTTATTTTTTTTACTTTTGATTGTTTACTCTTTTGTTTTTGCGATGGTGGATATTGGGGTCACCCGGATAAATTGATCTCAGGTCCCAAAATAATTACAAATTAAGCGATTACTCTATTACTTCTCCACTTATATAGTGCAATATACAGCAGCCTGTGCTAAGACCAACATTTCCGCTGGTAAGGTTTTGCTGTGGCGTGGCGCCACGGCAAAATCCTTGCCGCCAGACCATAATAAAAAAATAATAATTAAAATAAAATAAAAAATTATAAAATAAAAAATTCTATATATACTGTATAAAGCCTATATATTAAATTCATAAATTAAAAATGTTAAACTTTCTAAATATTTCTGCCTAAATGCACTTTCAAAACCATACTGTCGCGTCCACATATTTATTTTCGAAAAGAGCCTAGGCCGTGCGCTCCGTGCTTGCTCCTTTCTGAGGCGGTCGGAAGACTTGCAGCACGCGAAGGTGCTTCAGCGACCTAAAGACAACGAAGAGGTAGGTAGGGACGCTTCAAATATTACAAAAATACCATAGTGTTAACCATCTAATTGGACCAAAATACGTGCCGGTACCTACTCATCAAAATACATACCAGTGTTTCCTGTGCAATTGATCTCTTGGTGTGGTGCTGGGTGTCTGAAGGGAGGGGGGGGGCGGGGGGGGGTGTAGCAAATGCGAAAAAGTGAGACTGTATACAAAAAACAAACAAACTCATCCCACCTCATTGTATGGTATCAAATGCTCAGACAGAATGATGCTAAAACAATGGGTTTTATGGGTTAACAATATGATTATATGTCAGATTAAATCGTGTTTTTGATATTTAATTTAAAAGCAAAACGCAACATAATTTTATGACTGTGGCCTAATTTGAAATTTTAAGAAGCTGAACTTTCTCAGCAGACTCAGTTCTCTGGGGGGAATTTGTCTGACCAGACTGGTTTCAGAAACTTTTAGCAGCCATCACTTTCCTCAGAAGCATTCGCTCATGCATGCCAGTTGTTATGTAATGTGTAGTTGTCAAAAGGAAAATGTAGTTTAATACTGCCTTACCAGGCTACAAAGGGGACTGCTCCTTCATAGTTAAGAAGATCATCAGTGTCATGGTTCTGTGTTTCCCTTGTTGGGCCGCCAGATGGCGGCACTTCTGTTTTGTGTCCTGCTCCCCCCTGTTAATTGTATTATTGTTGTCTCGTTATTCTATCATTGTTCCCACCTGTGTCTTGTTATCCCCTCCTTTTCTGGTTTGATTGTTTTTTGAGTTCACCTGTGTCTTGTTACCCCCTGTCTATTTAAGTTTTTTGTTCCCTTGACTCAGGTGTGTTTGTTTCCTACCTGTGTTTGCTTCCGACTTGTACTTGTTCCTGACCTGTATGTATCTTCTGGTGTTTCTTATGTGTTTGCCTGTGTGTTCCACCTGCCTGTACCCTGCCTGCCTGCCTGTGTTCTGTGTTTTTTTGTTCTTAAGAATGTTTTGAGTTTATTGTTTTGCCCTTTGTGGCCTTACCTGTTCCCTGTTTGTGTTTGCCTTTTTTTGTTGTAGTAAAGTCCTTGTTCGTATCTATCCTTTTGAGTTTCGTGGTTTTTTTTTTTTTTTTTTTTTTTTTTCTTTTTCCCCCCTCTGCTTTTGGGTCCGTACCCCCCACGAGTCCTGACACATCAGACTGTACACACCGGCCAGAACCCCCCCCCCAAGCCAGCACTTTACGGTCGTATTTGCGCTGGCCTCTCGGAGGTTGAATGAGGTTCCCACGGTGACCAGAGCAGCAGAGATGTTGGCCATCTTCTGACTCAGACTGAAGACCCACTTCTACAGACTGCAGCTCCACCCCAACCATCCCGAGCAGTGTTATTTAGCCCTAACGCCTGATGTGTCCTTTCCGGTTTCTTTTTTTTTTTTTCGAACCTGTGATTCTTAACTTAGTTTTTTGTTTAGTGTGGTGTAATGCTCCTTAGGGTAGTTTTGTTCTTGCTTGTATATGTAAAGTTAAGCTAATGTTACTGGCTATACTACTATCAGCAAGGTGAGGATTAATTGAAATATGTTTAATTTTCCAAACCCAGCAGTTTTAACCATGAACACCTTCGTTTGACGTCACCCGTTGAAACACCTCACTTATCTAACCTGTAAAATATATTTATTTGATTTATTTTGGTCATTATTATCAGATATAAATTATCAATTAAATTGCCAAATTCTTTGATAGGCAGAGCAAACTGTTGGATCAACTTTATCAAAATGTACAACTCACAACCAGATGAAAACTAAGAAATTTATAACTTAATTGCAACAAATATTCACGTCTAATCTAAAGGCGAGGTTCAACTACCTTAAAACAATTAACAAAGGTTACAGACATGGGCAGTCACGCAAGAAATGAATGAAAGCAGATACCAAACCACAGCTTTTCTCCACAAGTAATCCAAGGACGTGCCCACTTCCAACTGACTTCTTTCCAAGTTGCCCAAAACTGACAGATTAAAAGAAAGCTGCATATTTTATGTAGTGAAAAGGAGGAAGGGGGATGGCATGGACACACACACACATGCAGACACACACATTCACACCTCAGGTGGTAACCCCCAGTTCCTGCTCTGTCTTCTCTCCAGGGTATGCTGGCCGAGCACTTTTCTGCCTGCGTGCACTTTTTCCTCCAGAGTTGGAGACAGTTTGATTGGTCCTCACAGTAAAAAGCAATGGTATGATGAACTGAGAACATAATTTTCTTTTTACAGTTGTGACCTATGGCAATGGGAAGTGATTGTGTATCCAGGCAGGGATAGAATAGGATTTGTGTCTTGTGTAGACAGCCAGATATTCTTAATTTTGTCTTTTAACCAGGGCCAACACCCCTTATTTTTTATATTTATCTTTAATGACCTCCATGAGCAAGCAAGCACAGGAGGCTAAGCTCCCATTTCAAAGACAGCCCGTTCTATGGCCAGAGGGGCATCAGGTTTTACTTTGCTGGGAAGATTAACGCCCTCTACTGGCTCAGCAACACGGTTTTGTCAGCACTGGAAGTTATCCAGAGGATAATTGTTGACAACCTAATGTGCAGCGCTCACTTGGGCGATGCATGGCAAGCAATTTGAGGGAGGAGATTTTTGTGTCCTGTCACTGTCCGGGTCATTGGATTTATTTCATTAGTACACATAAGTACTCATGCATTTTGAACAAATAAAATATTTTGACTTTGCAAGCAAGTAATGAAATATATTGATATTGGTATGCATTATCAACACAATGTCTTTTTCCTTTATCTGTATCCATCTAGTATATCCCTGGCACTGTGTATTGAATTCTAAATATTATTACTGCATTTCGGTTCTTTGCAATTTCTATGAACACATTTAATGGCTATTTACAAGAGAATAAGGTTGTGCAGTGACATTCACAATGTTTAATTTTAAATATAAACATTTGAATGTTTTCATCAGGAAATATGAGTCTCCACCAGGTGGCAACCCAACCCTAAAAACCCCCCAGTTCTTGTGTTCGTCAGTCAATGGGAGGCGAATGTGAGAGAGAAGGAGACTGTTCTGTGCCTCCTGTGAGGTTTACCCAGCTGCAGGTCAAAAGTCTCACCGCACTAATCCGCTCTTAAACATTATCAAACATCAGCTTTCCTTCTTCTCCCTTTTTTCCTTCGAAGAGCTGCGTCGCTATCTTGCGCAAATCCTGTTTGTTTTGCTACCGGGGAGGGAGGGAGGGAGGGAGGGAGGGAGGGGGGTGTTGGGGGGAGTGGCTTCATGCTTCGGGAAGAATCCTTGCGCCTTGGCACAGTTCTGAGGGGACTGGCGTTGCGCCGGAGGGGGAAAACTGCAAGCCGCCAAGCTCCGCACGCTGTGCCCGTGCCTCCACACTCACATAACTCTCACTCCTCGCGTTGTTGGGGCAGGCTCTTATCAGCAGAGCCACATCGCCGCTCAGAGAGACGTGAAAGGTACCCGAAGAGCGCGTGGTCTGCTCAGAGGAGTGGCCGCAGTTTTATTTAAGACGTTTTCACAGAAACGGGTGGACTTTAGCCTCCTTCACGGGATAAAACAGCTGATTTCGTTACCGTCCAGGTAGACCTGCTGGAATTCTTCCGGCTGTTCCGGGCTGAGTCGAAGCCCAGACTCAAAACCTGGCTTCAGCTGCATCCTTCATCGTCCGCATTCGATAAAATGCAATTAAATCTTAAATCTAGATTCACAGCTATTACAAGTTTGCAATAATCTTGTCAAAATTCCACTGTAAAGACAAGCTCATCATAGAGTCTTAGGGTCTTGCGGTTTAGCCCTGAGAGAGTTTGGCTGTAGCAAATGCCATTATACCGTGGCAACAGTCATTTAGATGTGAGCGCTCTGGTTAAGGGTGACCCAGTGATACCAATTCATACAATCCACAAGTGCTTGGCCAATGTTATTATGTTATTATTGTAAGGAACCTCAAATTGGATTCTTACAATGTACTGCATTACAATGAAATAATTTAGCTGATTTAGCCAAAATGACTTTAAACGCATGTTTCACTTGGAAGCACAAGAGCAAGATGTAGGTAAACCTACCATCACACGTGCAACTGCATGCCTCAAAACCAACAAGACAAACAGAGTGAAGGGTCAGCTTTTTTATAAAAACATTGAGCCAATCAGAAACACTGAGGTACACTTTCAAAAGGTGAGTTTCCATGCAGACATCAGTAGAAAACAGCCAGTGAATCTACCTTCCTTCCTGACACGTCGAATGAAATCATTTAAAATTTTTATTTGCCATTTATCTGCCGATTTAAATATACGAATGATAAAACTCAGCAGGTCCTTGTCGGTCCATAGAATAAATATATATATATATATATATATATATATATATATATATATATATATATATATATATATATATATGTATATACAGTATGTGTGTCGGAAGAACAACAGGAGCTTTCCGTGCATTGTGGCATTCTTCCTATAGATGTGCACCAGCGCACAGCAAGCCGATATTGATGTTAATAATGCAGGATGTGCTTGCTGAAGAAACAGGCCTCAGGGCAATCTGAGGCTTTATAAGCCACAGGGGACTAGAACTCAATTAACCTGCATGCACCTGGCAGAAGGGAACAGTCTCTTCCTACACCATCTCTTCAGCACTAGAAATCATTCAGTGTTAAAATGAAGTTCACTAGAGGGAGTAAAATACCTAAATAAAATCTACTCTATCAGATGGAGTTGTTTTATCGGTAAAGATTTTACTGTGCATAGTCCTAGTAATACTGTCATATATTGATACATATATTTCTCAGCTATTGTGTAGTATTACAATCTCTGAAAGCAGCAATAACTTGTGTATTTGTCAATATATTGTGAAGTGCTGCTCGAGTGTGTTTTGTTTCATTATATTGATAATATATTCCACGTTTGTAACAGCTGTCCGAACTGGAGGTCTGTTCTTTCCACAGAAACGACCCTTCAGAGGGTTAAGGGACTGGCGGGCCAAACCAACAGAAAAAGCCTTTGGACGTTTGCCCGGGACCCCTGTTTCCAGGGTAGAATGGGGGAGGGGGAGCCCGTTCCCCGCGAACAGTCTTCCTGTTCCTCTGGCCTTCCGTAAATACGAGCACGGGGCAGGGGAGACGCAGGCGGTTCGAAGCGGTCGGACGGCGATCGACGAAGGGCGCCTTTTTCTCTCGGACGCTCTGGCCACGCCCCCTATCGCGCACACACCCTTCCTGGATGCCAGCACGGGCGCCCGTCCCCCTGCCGGCTCCTCGGTGCCCGCCTGGCTGCCCGTCCCGGGCCAAAGGGCGCTGCTCACGTGTGTGCACGACATAGCTCAGGAGGTAAGAGCGGTTGTCTGGCAGTCGGAGGGTTGCCGGTTCGATCCCCCACCCTGGGCGCGTCGAAGTGTCCCTGAGCAAGACACCTAACCCCTAATTGCTCCCAACGAGCTGATTGGTACCTTGCATGGCAGCCTTTCACTGTGAGTGTGTGTGAATGGGTGAATGAGAGGCATCAATTGTAAAGCGCTTTGGATGAAAGCGCTATATACATGCAATCCATTTACCATGTTTGTTTGCCCATAAATTCATTTACACTGCGATGGCGACGGGAGGAACCCAGAAGCATTGTACATGCGTTGTGCTGCTGCTACGTTCTTCTGAGTGTTGAAAGTCTGTCTGTTGCACTGCGGACAGCCTTTCACACACAACGGGCTGACCTGTTGCCTAAATTATTACCCACCGTAAAAATGTGTACAAAGTTCACAGAGAGTCTCCACCTCTGTCCAGGCTGTTTTGATTCTTTTATTCTTTTAACTACTTAATTCACTCAGTAAAGATATTTTGTTTTACAGCTAAAATGGGATTATGAACACACACACACAAGCACACACACACACACACACACGCGTTGAATTTGCACGTCACCATTTTCTCATATAATCTAAAAACTAGTTTGTGTACACTATTAATGCTCCCAAAACAAACTTGTTATTGTGTCAACATTTTGTTTAAATTGATTTTCATCGGTCAGACGTGACTGACCAGACAAAAACAATGAAGCAATAAGTGTGTTTTGGTAGCATTGATATTGTGTGCTCTTAAAAACCTTTTTTTGCTCAGTAACCTAAGCATGACGTCCTTGTATTTCACAATGTATAATGTAATAAACATAATGAATTATGCAAGAGTTATATACAATAGTTCAATAAGACATCAAATTACATACAACAGTTCCATGGATATTTTTGTGGATCCTCCACAAAATCATGTTTTTTAAAATACCTTGGTCTCCTTTAAGATTAACATCCAATGGTACCTCAAATTAAAGTTTGAAATGAAATTTACCTTTTCCGGAAAGAGTGAATAGGTATTTAAGATGATGTCCTTGTATTTGGTATGACATCCAAATCACTTGCCATGTCAATGACCTTCACAAAGCTGGTTTAATAATATGCTCATTCAGAGAATTCTTGAACAATAAATAGTTAAATGTTAAAATAACTAGAACTTTCCTTAATTAATATGATTTCCAAGCAGAAAACGTAAACTAGGATCTATTTCTATAACCTGGTTTGTAAAGCTATACTTGTTCATGTAAGACAAACAAAAAGGAGCCCTTCTCTACACATATTTCCTAGGTCATGAGGCATGCACATCGACTGCAGCACTTATTACAACTTCTCTAAACTCGAGTGGTGTTTGCTTACCATGAAAAATGCAATTTTGTAAGTTGCTTTTGGTACAAGACTCTGGCAAATGATTAAATTGTAAATGTAAAATTGTATCCCAAAATGTAATTCTAAGAAACGGCAAATCTGTCTAATAGATTATGAAATCCATTTTTATTTATTTTTCTCCTGATCCAATACATTTAAGCAAGATGATAACTGATGACCATTTGTCATCAATCAAAAAAAACAACAACAGTATTTCATTCCCCTCAGCCCCCAAGCTTGAAGCTACCTGTGTGAGGCAACAGTACTCGCAGTGGTAGTTAAAATACCTAAAGAATGTTCCAGAAGAAATTCCCACTTTTGACCTTGACGCGTGCGCACGGCCCGCCCAGGGAAACAGTGCTTTGCCCTGAGGTGTTCTTCCGCTTCCTGGTTTCCCGGCAGTCGTCAGTGTGCCTCTCGAGGAAGGCAATAGACTGTATAGTTATCACCTGAATAGGGTGCGATCCCACCCAACAAACTATACAACCTACTACCTCACCTCGAAAGGGCACGGCAGGCCTCCAGCATGTAGGCCGCAGCCAAACTCCTCCGGCAGGGATGCATACCCTTGTCTACGGACTGTGAACCCTGTAATGCAGGGCTAACCAGCTGAACAACTGTCCCCCTGAATTACTCATTCAGTGTGTCAAAAATACAACCATTTGTAAAACAAAGACAGTGCCTCCTGATGGAGTGTGTCTAGCATTCAAAACATATTTGTACCTGTAGTGGATAAAGGGCTGCGTGACCATATTTGAGCTGAAGCTGTGATGGCTGGGCTTAGAGGGCAGGTGGGGTAATATCATAAAGGAGTGGATTCAGGAGGAAATGGCTTTTCGTTTCTCCGCTCGCAGGCAGTGTGGTAACTCTCTTTCCGACGGAAGATGTGCCTGTCTCCTTAGGAAAGACAGTAGATTGCATAGTTATCTCAGAGGGAGGGCACATACCCCACAACTATCCAATCTACTACCTCAGCCCCAAGGACAGCATCTACTGCGCGATCGCTCGAGAGAAGACGAACAGGAACTCTGAGGAGAAAGAGAGGGAGAGAGAGAGGGATGTCTGTTGTTAGTCGAGCATAGACTCCGCATACACCATGTGCTGACCGTGTGATTACAGTTTGCAATGATTCATGGGAACTTTACTTCCTGGACAGGTATGTGAGAGCGAAAGCAAGAGCTCCTCGCAGAATGAAGAGGTTTCTTTAAAACAGACCAGAAGATGACAGCACAGAGGAGTCTGTGTTTGATTTCCCTCTCATAGCCATTCAAATGTTCCATTTCAGTAAAAAAAATACATTAGACCTGATAAACTGCATTACTCCATACCCTATATAATTAATATCATTAACAATCAATATCTGTGCATGATAAAATTTATAATAATTACAGCACACATGCATATTAACCAGTAGTGCATCTGCAATACCAATTGTAATAGAATGTAGGCAAGGTTAAAAGCTGGCACACACATCACAGGAAAGGTGGCGGAATTTTCACACGACTGTGCCCAATACTACGGTCACATTACCATAGCGACCACAAAAGGCATTTCAACAAAATTATTTGACGCGGAATTGTCCAGGAGGGTGAAATTTATTTGGTCGTTTGTTTGTTTGTTTTTTGTCTGTTTGTTTTGCTAGTCGTAAGATGACTGTGAACGCTTAGCAACTGCGTGATCATAGCCTGATACTGACCCCCGAAAATGACTCGGTCCTGGGCAGTCAGTACAGACCTCACTAGGAGAGAGAAGAAAAACGCCTCGGAAAAAAGGAGAGAAGAATACAGGTGTATCGTCCCCACGGAAGAAAGCTGGCAAAGGAACAATGGCACTATTTACAGAAGCATACTTTTCAAAAAAGGCAAATAAACACACAAACACACAGAGACGTGACACAGTAAGAGTGCTAATTTGTGAAAGCCTAAAGCATAACTCACTGGCATCCAGAGAGGTTGGCATGCGGTAGAGAAAAGCCGCTCGACTGTTTGCCAGGAGCTGGAGCCCGTTTTGCCAAAAACTGGGCGCATTCCAACTAGACGACCCTGCGGAAGCTTGTTGTTTAACAAGCGGGAGTAAACAGCTGAATTTAAACATGGCTTCCCCCAGCCGCCCTCCCAAGCCTGCACAATGCTGTGATTCTGCTACGTGAGGGGGGGGGGGGGGGTAAACAAAATGGCCACGCTGCAGCCATTTTAGGGTACTAGACTCAGCACTTTAAGTGACAACATCTGTACAGCAAGCCTGTAGACGTCTCCAGGTTCTAATCTGGGCGGGTGATATTCAGTGTAAAACTGGGATTTCTTACACAAGAAAGAAAAAACACTTTGACTTTGAAAGCAGGCTCAGAGGAAAGGCCCATTTTGTGCATGTTGCATCAGGCAAATGTTCTCTTTACACAAGCAAAGCCAGCAAAAACCATTTTAGTCATGAAGGATACTTCATACATTTCAAAATTCAGATTCACAGAAACCATTCTTAATATTTAAAAAATTAAGTCATAAAACTATAGCCCCCAAGATGTGTTTAAAATGTCGATAACTCATAACACCATTCCTCCAACACCGTTAACATAAGCTTTCCCATGTCCCAGGTTATGATTTATTTCTTAGGGTGAATGTAATATTTTGGCCTTGACACAAAGTTATAAAATTGTGAAAGGTATTGTATGATTCACAGGGTGAATAAACAACTCTCTCAGTATAAAGCAGGTCTACAGTCTTCCCTCACACACTGTTCTAGCAGCTTCCATGAATATGCCAGCAGTGTTTTAAAGCCAGCACATTACCTTGGGAGAGTTCGGTGATGTCACCTGGGTTGAAAATCACAAATCTACCGAAACGACACGAGGAAATGTAGCCTGCTGTATACTGAATGAAAACGATCAACCTGCACCCCAGAAACAAGCTTCATAAATTCAATTTCTTCTCCTCTAGCTACTTGGAGCAGCCTATGTATCGCGTAGGTGCATAGGCTGCTCAAAGTGGCTGGAGGAAAAGAAAGACAGGAGCGGGCACTCAAAATAAAAAACGATTCTGTAATATATCGTAAACATCTTGGCAACGGCTCTTAATTATGGACATTGGAGATGACCACATTTCACTGAGACACAGCCATCCTCAGTGTCTCAATGCTCATCGCTGGACCGCTCTGAAAAATATAGCCTATACACAAGGGCTTATTTGAGCTTCTATTTTAGCCTGTTGCTTGTACATGTCACCTTAGGTTAATGCACTCTCACTTGGCTGTTTCAGGAAGCGCCGATGTTTGGAGTTCATCCCGCGTTCACCGAACAAATCCCCGCCGAAACAGGCTCATGAAACATTTCTCGCTGACGTCAAGATCAGACATGAAGCCGATATACGTGCTCCCTTTTTGACCCATCAGGAAATTAGGATATATTTTAAAGGTGGTGATGAAAAAGCCTGCTTGTTCCAAATTGAACCAGCTACATAGTTCAGATGGTATCATAATGTAAAAAAAAGAAGGTACTCCACTCTGGTTCTGGAAGTCAATAATGCATTTGTTAGTCACGCTATTGAGAAAATCATGGCTGAGCCGTGTTAGCCAAGCCAACCTCCCCAAGGTGGGTTTGAGGTTTAAGGTGGATGCCCGTATGGTAGAGTGATGAACTGCGGAGGGATTTGGGGTGGGTTGGGGGGTGGGTTTTGGGGGTGTAGCATGGTCCTGCGGGGGTGGGGGGTGGGGGGGGGGTTAATACCAGGGAGCCCGTGAGCAGCCCCACCCCCGAGGATGCGAGTGGGAGGGGCGGACCCCACTTTGCATAATCTGGCATGAGAAGCAGAGCCTCTGAAAGGCACCAGACCTGCTCATTAACATTCAGGACTCCTTTTTGGCCTAATTAACACAGAAGACAGTGATTGAAATGTTTTGGCAAAGAATTAGGCTCCGCTAGAGCCGGGCCATGTTTGGTGGGGTCAGAATGAATAGGCGCTGGGGCAGGGGGAGGGTATGGGACGTGGTGGGGAGGGGAGGTGAGGGAGGGAGGAGGGGGGGTTGGGGGGCTTTAATTGAGATGTTGAATTTATTTGATGATGAACGGAACCAAACCACTCTCAGTAGCCACTATGTGATGAAAAGACATACATTTAATAATAAAATGTGCAGGCAGGACAGGACATGGTCTGTCATAACAACCAGAGACATTAGAGTCCAACAAGACTGCTGTTCTTGGTACCACCAATCTGCTTTTAGAAACTGTGGTACCACCAATCTGCTTTTAGAAACTATGGTACCACCAATCCGCTTTTAGAAACTAATTGCTTTTTAGATTAATTTGTTCCAGTGTCCACACGTTTGCTTGATTCTCAAACAGATTAACACTGATTAAGTTTTTATCAAGACTGTAATGTTCTTTGTGCATAATGATTCCCTAATTTTGCTCAAAATATTCTTTCTGAAACTAACGGTAGGCTGCCCGCATTCATTAATGCTAAACAAATCACAGTTTGTACAATTAATATAAACAGAACCAAATTTGCATTCATTACCACACTCCTGTCCAATTTAAACTATATTTCGCCGTTTGTCGTCAATAAAAGACTTTAGTGCTCTGTAACGAGGACCGTCAGATGCTGCTGACACAAAAACTGTGGTGGAGAGCTAAACAAAGCCCACCCTGAACTGGACCAGCACTGCTGAAAGGGTACTTATGCGTAGAATGGGATTCCATTTGGCAGCTGTTAGGCCCCCATCACAAGCCGGTGGCGATCTGTTCTTGGGACAGAAGCCTGTCTCATCCAGCACTCCCTCCTGCCACAATGCAACGCCACGCCGCTCCGGAGGAACGTTACCCAGAATGCCGTGTTTTGTTGGCATTTGGAGGCGTGTGGACGCTGAGGGCTTGCCACCTCGCTCACTGACTCAGCCACTAGAGGAGTTCTCTGCATCTGTCCCTCTCTCCCCGTGAAAAAAAATATGCCCTGGCAGATGTGACAGTTGGATAATTTTCAGATAAAAGCAGAGAGCAGCCTGTCTGTCCTCAGATCTCCAAACCAGGTCTGCCTTACCGTAAGGTTTTTACAAATCGTCCGTGTGATTGCTGATCACACAGACTTCACGTAGTTCTTTTCCAAAAGCAAAGTTGATTCCATATTTTCAAAAAAATATTTTTTTTTAAATATGAATACCCTCAGTTAAAAAAACTGATTTGTACTTTAGCATGGAATTACAATAACCCAGTAGAAGCAGGATTATCCATTGTTTCATTAACCCTAATTACAAGTACATTGAAAATATTCAACAAATGATCTAGTTGTATTGTGTAATAGCACAGTCTGAACAGGTAAAGAAAAATGTCCAGTTGGTGTGTTATTACTGAATAGCTATAATTTTCATCTAATTTCAGGTGATCCTTAAAATGAAACTGCTCTTTATCAAGCAGTGCCATCAGATTAATTTCCTATTAAATATGTTTTAAATATTTTAATTCTAAACAGCATATGAATTAGGAAAATGAAAAATTACATACACACAAAATTTTTTCATCTAAATATAGCATTCTATTTCATATTAATTTCATCTCATGTCTACTGTCAAATTTGTCAAATAAATATATGTATGTGTGTATGTGTGTGTGCGCACCTGTATGTGTGCATGCATGCTTGTGTGTGTACATGCATATGTGTGTGTGTGTGTGTGTGTGTGCATGCATGTGCACGTGTGCGCGTGTGTGTGCATGCATGTGCACGTGTGTGCATGTGTGTGTGTGTGCGTGCTTGTGTGTGTACATGCATACGTGTGTGTGTGCGTGCATGCATGTGCACGTGTGTGCGTGTGTGTGTGCATGTGTGTGTGTGCATGCTTGTGTGTGTACATGCATACGTGTGTGTGTGTGTGTGTGCATGCATGCATGTGCAGGTGTGTGCGTGTGTGTGTGTGTGTGTGCGTGCTTGTGTGTGCACATGCATACGTGTGTGTGTGTGTGTGTGTGTGTGCGTGCTTGTGTGTGTACATGCATTGTGAAAATATCATGAGTTGCTCTAAGTCATGTGACTTAAAAAATCTGACATTAAACTTCATTGCACCAAAGTATGAAAATGCACGTGTACAAGGCTACACATCTGTCATGTGCAATCACTTTATCAGGGCAAGAGCACCCAGTACATAACACGTCGCCATTTGTTTCCACCTCTGTTCATTTTGACCTGGCAGCATAACAGGAAATGTTTTTCTCGGCAGATTTCCTTTCCTGCTCTGCTCTGACTGAGATGACCGTCGCTTCGTTTTTTAAGCGAGGGGCCGCGTGTCCCTAACAATAGCAGTGCGAGTGCAGGGCCGGGGCAGGGCCGGCGTGAGTCAGTGCCGAGCTGGGACGGGGGGGTGAGCTGAGGTTACACCCGTGTCCCGTGTCCCTCGTGAACTCTCTCAAGACCTTGCGCAAATCCAGCCAAATCCTATGTCCTCAAGTGACCAGGCCACAGTGGTCATGTTGTGCATCTGTTTTGTTTTTTTTACACGAATCCTCAACTGGTGTACTGTACACTCAGATTTACAGGCCTCAGTTCTGTGGTCATCTTACCAGCACCTCCTACCCGCAGTTTGCTTACATGTACAGCTATGGAAACATGTCTTTAATGTGTTTTGAGATAGTTAAATATAAATAGCTAGGAAAATCTCTCCTCCATTTTGCGTATTGCTCAATGCAGGATTGTTCTTAATCGGCTAATCGGAGCCACACACACTGAATGTGGGTGTGCATCAAAACCTCCATTGTCTAATTGGTGGCTGAGCCATGCAAAGGGACGTCACATTGCAGTTTTACACAGTGAGCAATCTGGCCAAATGCCCTCTGTTTGGACTCATTCCAAGGCGTATGAGTGACTCCCTTGAAAATATCATTTCAAAAGGGAATGTGAGGTTATACACAAAGCCATTTAAGGAAACATGCACAGAGAATAACAGCCCAATAACTTAAAGCCATGCTAGTAATACACAGAAAACATCCAAGTCACTTTTGTTTCTACATCTGGTCTCTTTGAGGTCAACCTCATGCCACGGAACATGCTACCCAGGCCTCTATTCTAACTAGTTGATCTTATCAGTAAGAAAATGGCTGCCATGTTGAATTCTTAGCATTACACAACCCCACAAGCGTGCCAAGCCTAAGCTTTGTCTCAACAGCAGTCGTCATTTTGTGTAAAACGGTATTTTTGAAAGACAATTCTCGCACTTTTTTTTGTTTCTTTAACAGAAATGAAAAGCGTGAGAAAAAACAGGCATCACAAATCAGACAAACAATAGGCCATCTCTCAGTCTGCTCCCCGCATACAGCCACAGGCAGCTTTCCTTGCCACCCAATTCAAAAAGTAAATACATTACCAAAGATCCCCCAAACTGTTAAACTGCCAAACATGACGCCTGACCGACAATCACTGGAAATAAATACATCAGAAATACCTATTGGTACGCAGGGTTTTTTTGTCCGCAGGAACCCAGCTGGCAGAAGGGCACAGCCACGGCGACTGTGACCGAGACGACTGGTAGAGATTCCTGTTTTTTTTTTTCTCCTCCCAGAGCACGATGCCAAGAAATGGGCAGCGTCTGCGTGCCAGGCTGAATTTCAATGAAGGGAAAAGAGGAGGTGGTACTGGGGGAGTGCGTGGCGAGGTGGGCACAGAAAGGCGGGGGGGGGGTGGGCTTTTGGGGGTGGGGGGTGGGTGGGTGAGGTTGGCAGCAGGAGAGTGAAAAAGCCTGTCATTTTTTAAAAATGGAATCTTAGACAACGCTTTTGTCGTTGCTTAATTTGAGGGGGGGGACTTTCCCTATTAAGCTTTCCTTGATTCGACAGCGACCCAAAATGAAGCAGAGGTCTGATACAAACATCCTTCGCCTGCCTGAGATTATAACAGAGAAAGAACCTCCCCATTCCAGGGAGTGTAATTTATCAGTCCTGCGAATGATTGGCAGCATTTTGGCATTTCCTCTCCCCTCTGCATTCCCGAAGGAGTGTATATTTCTTTTGCTGTTATTTAAAATGCACTGGAGGAAGGGGGAGGGGGGAGGTTCGGGGGCGCTTCTTCTTACCATCTGCACCAAACACTGTTCGTCCTGCCAGGCATCCCCCTGTCTACGTAATTAACTTGAATTTCTGATTACTGTTTCGTTTTTGTTTTTTTCTTTTTTTTCTTAATTGGGGAAGGCTTGAAATCCTTGTTTCTGGTACAATAATGATAAAACTGCCACTCGCTCAATTTTTTCTGTAATCTCAATCCTCGGAAAAAGTGTTTAGTTCTTCAGCATTGATCTAGAAGAATAAAAGGGGATACCTCATTGTTTCAAAAGGTGGAACGAATTTCTTGTTATTGTGCACGACTGTTTACAAATGATTAGAAAATCGCCTGCCTTTTTAGGAATGGAAACTTTGTCATTCACACCACTGATCTCTGAGAAAAAAATGTTCCGAAATATGCAGAATCTGCAGACATAAATGTGTGAATCTAAATGTCCAAGAATTTCAAAATAAATTTTAAAAAAACTGTCTGTACTTATTGAAACATATTGTCTATAATCAAGAGCAAACTTGATTAATTTCATAACAGAATTAGTGTGAGAGTGTGAGAGAGAGCGATAAATCTTTTGTTAAATATTTAGCCTTGATTAGCTGACATTAGCTGCGTTCTACCTTATTTTATCATTCAGTGTCATTTCATTTTAGTCTTTTGAGCAAATAAATGTATTACTACTCACTGCAGTATGAACTAGAAAATTATTAAACTATAACCTTTATTGTGGTGATGGTGGTTTTGCCAGGCAATTGGGAGCTTTTTTGTTTGTTTGAGAGATTTTCTGCTTATCCCTTTTTAACTGTGATATATTATAGCTGAAACTGTAATTAAAATGTGCAACGCAGTCTCAAAGCAGCTTATATTCCATCTGGACAATGTCACATGTGCTGTTTCAATGGTTTTGACTTAATGGTATTATAGGTTAGCTTCGGAATGTCTGTCCAGATTTGGTATTTGCATTGGCACTAAACAGCAACAAAGCTTAATCCAAAGAAGCAGCACCATATTTCCACAGAACAATTTTAACTCACTGTTGATACAGCACAAAATGATCTTTTTTGACATTTTATCTTTAATAAAAAGCAGTTAAATCATTTTTACTCAGTCATGCATCTGAAAAATAAAGCATTTAAATTAAAATTAAGGTATTAATAATTGAGTCCGTGTACTTACACAAAAATACATTTAATTATTATTTTAAAAGCTTTTTATGTTTACTATATGCTTACTACAATTTTATATGATTTAATTTGTATTATGTCACTTTTTGATTTTTTGAGCCACTTCAGTTTACCCACAGCGCACATTCTCTTTAAACAACATTGTGTTTCCTGAAAAAATATTTTAGCATGCCCTTAAATTAAGAAGAATTGTGTATTATCAAAACAATTATCCTTACTTCATTTTGCTAATATATGGCCTGTTCACCGACACTCCAGCTATGTGTGGCTGCCAGAAAATGTCTGCCTTTGCCCTCCAATTATGTGACTCCTGCGCTGCCATGTCCTTCCTTCTGTGCTCATTCCTGATTGGCTGGGTCTCCAGCCTCTGTTTTCATGCCTCTTTCTAATCAATGATTATGTATAAAAAGTCGGTTGCAGCTGCTATCTAATGCTACTACCCCCAGCTTTGAAGACTTCAAAGCTTGTTTAGTATTTCCACCGTTCTTGTTGTTGTTTTCTGCTCTTACTGCCTGAAAGATATTGTGCTGTCATCGGGTAAACCCGAGAACGCCCCGCTAGCAAAAATAGCGGGCCAGAAGCAGGAAGTCTAGCATTGACCTTGTTTGACTTCAACCGGCGTTCCCCTGGGTCTTAGTTAGGCTCGTCTTCTTTGCGGTCATGTCGATGGCCCTGGCTTGTTTATGAAGAAACACAGTAAATCAGCAAATCCAAACATCTGACCTGGTTGTTTAGCATTTTTGCTTTAAGGAATTTAACCCAGCCATGTTTCCACAGACTTTGTCAAACAAGTGTTTCACACTGTCCAATTCATGTTCTATCTCTGTACATTACATTCCATTTAAAATGATATAAATGGTATCAGAGAGAAAAGCTGCTAACAATTGTTAACAACATTGTTGTTAACGTCTTATTCAGTATTAGTAGCATATGTGTTAAGGTATTATCCAAAAAAGTTGATATAATCATAAATTATAATTCAGATCAAAGCAATAGTTTTACCTTTTGAAAAATCAAACCTCCCTGCAGTTTCTCAGATATGGTTCTATTGGATCACTGTTAGGTCTCCTTGTATATTATTTTTAAGTTGGTAAAACAACAATTGAAATATTTAAAATTTTTGATATGTTTATTTCTCTGTTTCTCTGTTTCTCTTTATCAATGTGAGAAACTCACACTTTTTCAGTCAGGGACACACAACCTGAAAGGATATAGTCATAACCTGAATTAAATCCACAAATTAAAAAAAAAAAAAAAAGTTGGAATGACGGGTAATGTGGTAGAAACAGTAAATCCGCATTTTCCCAAGTAATTTGGAGTTTGTGTTTCCAGCAGCTAGCTCACTTCTCATCTGGCTTTTTAAATGTGTGGAATGTAAAGGAAGTGGCATAGTTTTAATTAGCATGTGGCTAAAACCACATATGAATGTAAGGAGCTGTTTTGGAAAAGTACGTCTTTGCAGGTGGAGACATACATCTCTTTCTGAGTGCAGGGAGGGATGTACTCACCACACAGTAATGTGTCCACTGTTAATTCAACTCTAACAGTGTTAATTCAACTCTAACAGATATCATTTGGACTGAAGTGGGACCAAATGTTGACTTGAATTAACACTGGACATTTTACTGTGCAAGAAGGAGGGGGTTTGGTATTGTGGCATTCGCTCTGTCTGTAGTTTAGGCATTTAAAACAAGCTACGCACTGCATTTAAGGTTTCAGCTGATAAAAAATGAAGACGAAGGAAAAGCAGTCCCAGAAAGGCCTTTCTCCAAAATATCACACCAAACCTATAGCAAATTAATCACAATGTACAGCCTAATACATGTACCTCTCTACAGAAACACAATGGCTATTTGGATTTTAAGTTAAAATGCACTGAAAGTCAGGTCTGTATTTACTAGTTTAGTCACCTAAATGGCCACACAAAAATATTAAACCTTATTATTATTATTATTATTATTATTATTATTATTATTATTATTATAGCAAAAAAGCAATGGTACCTTCACTCCTACCCTAGAAGAGCACTAGCCTGAACTAGCAGTCAGCGTCTTAAGTCATACTCTGTTTAAATATTGGGATGATCATTATGATCAACAATTCTGTAAAGATACTTTAAAGAGTTGTAAAGTTTGGAGTTAGGTGCTTTAAAAAATAAATTACTATGTGAAGGCTTATCCAGATCTCCAAACACTTATTTTTTCCTCTTCAGCTATTCAGAGCAAGACCAGTCGAAATTTGTACCTTTTAACAATAAGAATCGAATATAAAGCCCTTTACCTACACTGACACTTGGCTGTTTTTCTTCAAACAAATAAATGATTTCTAATACATCCAATGTAATTCATAACTACATGAAAACGCATTTAATTTGTGACACTGGAAAATACATAAGAAAGAATTTTGGAAAATGATCATTAAATTGAATTTTACAAATGGTCAGGGTCTAATCTAGCGATTCGTCATCGATTGTAACTATGTAGGGTTTATGTACACCAGTGGCTACCCTAGTCATATTCACCCTTCTCAGGTGAAAAAACTACACCATGCCATCTAGTTTAAAATCGATCTGAAGTCTCAGTTTTTCTAAACCGAGTACTGAACACGAAAAATGAAAACATGTATGCTACCTTTATTTTACCACATTATACTACCAATACATTTTTAAAAATAGATTTTTCATCGCACAGCGTCATCATACAATGACAGTGGTAAAATGTTACTAATAAAAACCAACAAACGACAAGACTTGTCTTACTTTACCAGTCAAAGAAGATGGCGGACCAGTGACAGAGAAGTGTTTAAAAAGTCTGCCTCAGCTGGATAGAGCAGGAAGACTTTGTTCCTGATAAGTTCCATGTTATTGTGGCTGGTGGAGCAAGACAAGGCCTAATTGTCAGAAACGCTGTAAAAGCAGGAAGTGGAGCAAGCTGGTTTGAAAAAAAAAAAAAAGAAGCAATATGATAAGTTCGTCTGAGGATAAAAGGGGAAGGAACAACCATTCTCTCTCTCTCTCTCTCTCTCTCTCTTGCTGTCTCTCCTTATCAGTCTGCCAAAGCATATGTACAGTACACTCGATATACAAATGAAAATGCCAAGATATAGTCACATGTACGCATATATATGCATATATATATATATATATATATATATATGTGTGTGTGTGTGTGTGTATATATATATATATATATATATGCTGAAATAATCATGGACATTTATGGATACTTCAGCCTATGATAAATTATTAAATAATTATAGCATTTCTTACATTTTTGTATGAATAAGAGTTGCTCGAACATAAGCGTGATAAAATGAAGACTGAGCTGAAGGAATGCATCTTGCCTCACAAGAACACAAACACGTGGCACAGAACCGCCATCTTGTACGCCGAATCTAGCACCATTATTTTAACATGGTAATTCAGCTCAGAAAAAATTAAATATTCAATTTTATAGTACACAATATACGATATGATACGATCTTGTTATCAGATATTGAATATTACCTATTGAATAGACCGTTTGTGATCGTTTTATTGCCTTGTATTCTTCTGAGTCACCTCAGCAAACAAAAATGTTGCTAGAAGTATTAGCTTCCTTTCAATATACCAAAGTACTGTTGTGTAGACCCTAGGATTTTACAGCACAGTCAATTTATAAGACAATGTTTATGTTTCCTGATCGCTCTCTTGCAGATATAAGTACAGTAGCATTGTTTATACTTACATCAGCGAAACATACTTCTGAAGAAACAATACAGTCGAATGACTATTTTTTACCTTTTTTTAAGAATATCAGTGATGACATTCTTTTTGCATATTCAAATCTTTCATATTCTTTCAGAAAACAAGCTTTAAGCAATTTGGTACTTTTGAGCCATAAGAAATAAAAGAATGCATCTTGGATGTTTTTTTTCCCCACAGCTATAATTCACCAGTGCATATTTTGTGTGTGTTTGTGATTTGCACCTAATGCAGTGAATACGGCATGCGCTTGTATGTGCGGTATGCGCTGTAAATGTGGTCTTTCTTGTTGGCGGCCTGGCGAGAGTGCTATCTCGAGTTGTAGCGCAGCGCTAGGCGCTGCTCCTGGAAACAGGCGTTTATGAGGAATACGCTCACGTTCGTTCGACAGGCCCTGGGGTCTACGCTGTTTGTGCTCTCGGTCATTCAGTCATTTAACAGCCAGCGGCTGCTTTATAAGACACCGTTAATGGCCATAAAGACACTGTCAAAGACAAACAGAGGGGGACTCTGCTGACAAAAAGCTTGGGTGGTGCTGTAGAAACACGAGGGACACTCAGCTAGACACGTTAGACTGTGAGTTAACACATAATAATACTCCCTCTGCGTTACTCACAAGAAATTGGTGCCCTTTCTTCCCCCTGAGTATCCTGCTCTGGGGTTGCTCTCTCATAAGCTCTCTCTACACTGTTCACAGGCAGTGGATTTGGGGCTAGGCTAGGCTAGGCTAGGCTAGGCTAGGCTCAGGCCGTCTCTCTCGGCGTGTGCGTGCGCGAGCCTGGCGATGCTGCTCTCGAGCGAAGGCAGACGGGCGGCAGCCGGAACGCAAACGCGCCGCGTTCTCTCTCCTCAGCGGTGGCCGTGGCCGCTTCGCCTCTTAATCACGATGCACGCGACGAAAACAACTACAGTGCTGTGGTAAATGCTGTGGTAAAGACTCCTTGTACATACCTATCACTTAAAAATATATGACACTGATAAGTAACATATTTATCCTGCAATTTCATAGTAAAGCAAAGGTAGACCTATCTATTGATCTGCGTCGAGCGTCCTTGTCTCTCCAGCCTCCCTGAAAAAAGTTTCTCTCCCTTTTTTTTCCTCTCTGTCCCCTGGACAGAAATGGCGGAGATTTCAGCATGGCAGACACGTTTGCGGGCGGAAGGCGAGGACGCGGGAGAGAGGAAGAGACGGAGGAAGAGGAGAAGGAGGGAGGAGAACGGCGAGGTCGAAGGGAAGAAGAGGGGAAGGAAAAAAAGGACGGAAAGGTCTGGAATACCTGGAGCCCGTTTTTGGGGGTGCGGGGCCGATGGCGGCGGCGGCGGCGGCGGAGTCGCACGCGCGTGTGCCGCCGTTAGTCAGCAGCGCGAGAGAAAGACTGAGGGGCGCGATCGCAAAACCAAACGCGCTCCAGCAAAGGGGCTGTGGCTCCACAGCCGGACAGCTCCACGGCCTCGGCTCTGCCCTGCGAACGGCTCTCTCTCCTTTATCCCTGCCCACTTCGGCACCGCTGCCAAGTGGGAGAGGGCGAGAGAGGGAGAGAGCGACAGAAAGAGAGAGAGAGGGAGTGAAAGAGCAGGACAGAGAGCATGAGGCAGCGAGAGAGAGAGAGAGTGAGAGAGAGAGAGAGAGAGAGAGAGAGAGAGAGAGAGAGTGAAAAGCGAGGAGTTGGCGCAGACGGCGCGCAGCCGTGAAGCGGAGGCGTCCCGTCCCCTCTGAAACGCCGATGTCCGTGCGTCAGGTCGCTTACTTTCGCCTGCTCGCTATTCATGCGATGGAACGGCATTTAGGGAGGAAGGCAGCCTCCGACAATCCTATCGACACAAACCCCAAACCCCAACCGCCCCCCCCCCCCCCCCCCCCACACACACACACACGCACACACACACACCCTTCACCCCAGAGGGCTTAATATAATTCACCACGCGGCTAGGTGACAGACCTTCTAAAAAAATACCAAAGTAAACTCAATGTAACTTACGCCCTACGAGCGCTCTCTCTACATTGGAAAGCAGAGAAGAATGGTAAGACACAAACAGAAAAATAAACTCAAAGAGTGGTGTACTTACATGATTTCTTGTGCATTTTGCCAAGGATCCCCCCTGTCCCACTGCCCCCCCCCCCCTCCTCAATCTCATCCCCCCTTCCTCTTCCTTCTGGTCAAATTCAATATGGCGAGAACGCACGGAGACAGGGATTTTTAAAAAAGCAAATAAAAATAAATGAAAAGCAGAAAAAATGTGTTCTCTTTCTCTCTCTCTCTCGCTCTCTCTCTACCTCTCTCGCTCTTTCTCCCTCTCTCCGAGCATGTGGTGAAGGCTATTGTCAGTAGTTGGCATCCTTCCCAGGTTGTACATGCCGCACAACTCCCTTTCCCCGGCTATCCCTGCACGTCTTTAGCTGTTTTCCACCCCGCTGTGTTTTTGTTTTGATTAACTCCGTTATGATGACTGTGGATGTATGTGTATGCGTGTGTGTGTGTGTGTGTGTGTGTGTGTGCGGGAGGGGGGGGTGTCTGACAGTACTGTGCAAGCTCACGCTTCTTTTCTGTCCTTGCCCTCTCCACTTCGCCCTTCTCCTGAACTCTGCTAAAAACAGTTCGGCAACAAAGTTAAAAAAATAATTTAAAAAAGCGAGAGATTCGGTTCTTCAGACTGGCACCTGATCTCCTTCTGCCGTACGGTGTGTCACGTGGCAGTTCACACACTGGCGTGCTGCTTTAGGGAAGAAATAAACTGTCCTCCCCCCCTTCGTTTTTCCCCCTCTCTCCCTGATTTGCTCCGGATGTAGAAAAGCAGGTTGTTAACGGTTAAAAAAAAAAAAGGAAAAGATGCAACTTCTGGTCACAGCTGCCAACTGGCGAAATAGTTCCCGAGCGCCAGAGCTGAGGACCTTCAGGTGCCCGGACTTCTTGCCAAGGAAGGGGAAGCGGCCAAAATAATCCAGCTTCGCCGTGCCAAATTTCCCCGGCGGTCTCCTCCTCCCTGTCCAGCGCGGTGCGCGGGCGAAGCCGTCTCCCTCTCAAACTCAGACGCTACGGTCCCCTCGATCGCATCTTCTCGCAGGCATTGTCCTGGGCAGCACCTTGTGTGACGTCACCCCTCCCCCCCCCCCCCCCCCCCCACCTTCTCGTTTGTTATTTATGGATTTATTTCTCTACCCCCAGCGCACTCTCTGGCACCCTTCCACCACACACACACACACACTCTCTCTCACACACACACACACACACACACACACGCACACACACTGCAAGCTCATGCCAAAAAAAACAACAAAAAAAAACCCAGTCAGCTTTTAAAACGTTCTTTGAAACAGAAGCCGCGAGGAAGGGAGGAAAAAAAAAAAGCGCAGAGGAGGGAAGAAGCGAAGCCCCGCGTCTCGCCTTCGTCGCGGACGGCCGAGGCAGGAGAGCGAGGGACGGAGAAACCGCGAGCCCCCTTTCACAAACGTCTCTGTGCGCGTGTGTGTCTCTTTTCCTGCTTCGCTTTTGCTAGCCGATTGGGGAGCGTGTTAAAAAAAAAAAAAAAAAAAAAGTTATCGCCGCGGCGACGGGGCCGGCCTCTTTTGGCACAGGTTCAGAAGAGAGCGCCAAGCTGACTGAGGGGTCGGGCCTGTTTGGAAGGAGCACACTGCTCCCCGCCCATGTTTGTCCAGGGCAGAGCCTCCCTCTCTCCCCCCCCCCTCCCCCGAGCACGCAACTTTTCTGTGCTACGGAGGGGAATCTAGGTCACACCGCGCCGGCCTCTCTCTGTGGCCAATAGAAAGCACCTACTCATGATCGAGCTGGGGGGGTAATGTAACCCTCTCCCTCTCTCTCTCACACTGTCTCTCTCGCTCTCTCTCTCTCTCGCTCTCTCGCTCTTTGCTCCACCCTCCCCTCCCCGACTCCTCCATTTCAGAGCGGTTTGTTTCCGAGTTCATCTGAGGTCTCGCGCATGCGTCCTCCGCGCCTGCCTGAGGAATGCTCGCCCCGCCGCCGCCGCTGCCCTCCCTCTCTCTCTCTCTCTCTCTCTCTCTCTCTCTCTCTCCCCGTGTTGATTTAAGAGCAGCTGAAGGTTCGTCGGCGAGAGGGCGCTTCCATCTCCCCTCTGTTTTCCCTCCGTTCTTTTGTTTTTTTTCTTTCTCTTTTTAGCCGCGTGCTTTATTAATCCGGCTCCCTCTCGCCGAACCTGAGCATCCGTCCGCGGCTAGCGCGCCAGGCTCCGCTTAGCGCTGTGTCGGTCCTTTGTCTTGGCGTTGGCAGACTTTTGTGATTTTTTTCAATGGCTGGGGTTGTTTATTTTGGCGAACCTGTTTAACAGGTGGTTTTGCCCTTGTGAAATGTGCAGCACATTTATTTCCCTCCCTGAGATATGCACGAGAGGTGTGAAACTAAAAAGTTTCCGTCTTACTGTTGATAAGGTGGAACTGTTCCATGGCTGGGTCTTTGAAAAGGCATCTGCACGGACGTCCATTTCCTGTGATCCCCCAGGACTGCTTCCTGTTTGGTGGGCGGATAATTGATTCGCAGTCTTAGAGCAGGGGGATTCCATTTTCCCACCCTAATGAAAACGCCAGTTGGTTCAAAGATGTTAAATTTCCGGATCGCGAGACACCGTCTCGCAACCGTAAGAAGGACGTCAAAGGGACTCCTTACCGGGACGACTTCACTGGGACTAGCCTGTAATGAGGAAAAAGACACTATTCTATTCAAAGAGTTAGTCTGAGGATGATGTCATAGACATTGAAGGGTCAGTCAATTCAATTCAATTCAATTCGCTTTATTGGCATGACAAATTTGTACATTTGTATTGCCAAAGCTTGGTAGATACATGGCAATGTATAAAAATAAAAAAAATAAAAATAATAGAAGTCTCTCCTGTTCTTTAAACAGTGTCTTTTGCCCTGAGCTCTTTGGGCCCCAGCATTCCTCATTTCGGGCTTGTCCCCGTGAAGTCACCCAGGTAAGGAGTCCCTCGTTATAAGGATGTCAAAATGTAGAACTAATGTGGGGACCAGGCCGGGTGCAGTTCGACAGTTCCTCCGCTGAACCTGGCTCACCGCTGGCTCAGCAGCCTCCTGCTCTCAGCCAATGAGGCCTCGCTCTCGTCCGTCTGAACACGCTGACAGATTTCTGAAATATGAAGCTGCTAAGTAGCCCGGCTGCTAAGTAGCTGGACCGCAACTTACAGTCAGACGTGGGGCCTCTCCTTCCCCAGCTCATTAAAGCGCTCCCTGCTCACGGACTTCAATTTAACCTGAGTCCCTTTCAGACACCACCCATGTCACACCATCAAGGCCTCGCTCAGTTCATTTCTAAACGGGAGCCACACGAGTTTGTGAAACGAAGCTGTTTCTGATTCGCTGAGCGGCTAATTAGAAACGCCTAACGTTTGCCAGTCAGTTTTAGTCGCGGGCTGTGTCCTCAGATGGCCCAATAGCCCATTGCATTGTGCATTTGCATATCAGATTGCTTCTGTGGCACACATTTACATGCTATCTGTTTATAGAGCTGGCTGTTCAACAAAGCGATTCAGGTAGAGCGGCTGGCTCCAGGGTGTTTTAGCAGAACCACACCCATTTGCTGAACCCACTGGCCTCTGTACAACACAGGAGTCAGGCAGTCTGTACATTAGTGCAAGTGTAGTAGGCTACAATGATGTTGTTATTATTATTATTATTATTATTATTATTATTATTAGTATTATGATGATTATCATTATTATTATTATTATTATTATTGGTGCAAACACCGCCGTACCGCCACCCAGATCCAGCCGAGGATTGCGCGGCTCAAACACCTGTCAAGGTCGAGCGCCTGCCTCGAAACTAGTTACTGATTTACGCCGCTCAGCCCGGGGGGGGGGGGGGGGGGTGAGGGCGGCGCGGGGAGGGAGGGGAGAGGGAGGGTCATACCAGGTTAAGAGTGTCACATTAGGACACCAGGCTGCAACCCAGAATTGACTGCAGCTTTTTATAAAAAAAAAAAAACAAGCGTCTCTCCCGCAGGGAGTGGCTTCCAGTGTGCTATCTACAGTATCGCTCAGAATGGAAAACATCGGCCGCTTTGCATAACTGCATGGCCTGGGCGCATGCAAATGCCCCCCCCCCCCCCCCCCCCCCCCTAAACATTCAACCCTGTGCTTTCAGGTAATAAACAGTGTGGGTGAGGGGCTATGCTGTCTTTTATGTTATTTACTCATTTTTATTATTTCTATTATTTACTCTGTATTTTATTTTATTTTTTTTCCTCCCCCGTTCAGGAAGTGTGTGGGATTCAACACAAGAGCATTCAAACAATGTTTTCAGGCCACCTGTTTCCCCGTAGTGCATTCCAGGCTGAGGCTAAAAGTGTAATTCAATTATCATAAGTGCTTGGTAATCTCAGAATGCTGGACGCAGCGTGTGTGGTGGTCAGGGCCGCTGTGGACGTGTCAGGCCCCCTAGCGCCCCCCCCGCCCCCCCACCCCCCCTCTGTCCCGAACCCTCGGCCTCACCCTGGGTCTGCCATTAGCCCGCTCCCTCAGGGGGCGAGCTTCAGTTATTAGCGGCCAGCTCGATATTTCGCCCGGAGGTCCCGCGTCGATTTCTCTGGCGTGTCGGGGCGATTTCGGGATCGCGGGCGGTCAGCTCGGCTCCCGCTCAGCTCGCAGTGCAGAGGGGGGGTCGGGTCGGGTCGGGGCGGGGCGGGTCAGTTCGGGGGGGGGGGGGGGGGGGGGGGGCGAGGGAGCACAGCCGCCGGGTGGATAGCTGTGGCCTGGGACGGCGTATCTTGTCCCTGATTGACTGATAAGTTCTCAGCTGCGGCCGACTGCGCGGCTCTTCTCCCAGAGACGCAGCCCTGCCACTTAATGACAGTTAATTGCTTCACAGCCTAATTGCCCGATTGGTCACAACACAGAGTGTGGCGGTGGGGTGGGGGCTGGCGGAGGGGCGGGTGCGGAGACAGCCGCCCTGTTTGACGGAGCGGGGCGATATCAGCGGTCCTAATCGTAGTCATGGCGCCAGTGCCTGGGGACGCTTGTTCTCCGCAGAGGCCCTCCATTAGGCCTGCAGGCTGCAGGGCCTCTTACTGCACAAAATGTCATTTTGGCTGCAATTACAGCTTATGGAAAACAACCCCCTTCTCTCTCTCTCTCTCTCTCTCTCACTCTCTCGCTCTCTCTCTTTCTCGCTCACTCTTTCTCTCACTCTTGCTCTCTCTCCTCCCCTCTCTCTTTCCCTCCCTCTTTCTCTCTCTCTGTTGCTCTCTCTCTCTCGCTTTCTCTCTTTCTCACTCACTCAAATTCAAATTCAAAAATGCTATACACACTCTCTCCCTCTCTCTCTCTCTCAAATTCAAATTTTTTTCAATTTCAAAATGCTTTATTGACATGACATATTTTGAAATACGTATTGCCAAAGTGCAATAATCAACCAGAATAATAAATGAAGAAATAATAAATCTCTCTCTCTCTCTTTCTCACTCACTCTCTTCTTTCTTGTTCCCTCTATTTTTCTGAGCGCTTCAAATTTGTTGGCTCACATCAAACTGTCCACAAAGCTGTTAAACCTCTTTTCCAGCTACGTTTTTGGAGGGCTTTTAAAAACAGACACATAAGATAGTGTGAGGGTCATAGCCCCCACACGCATTAGACCTGGAAAGCCACTGTTGTGTGCCTTTATGCCGCCGCTTCACTGGACCCACTGACCTCCCCAGCTGTGTTTCTTTCTGTCTGAAATACAAGTAACATGATCCCTGGGGTTGGGCCCTCGCTCGCTAGCAGAACAAACGCGGTAAAGCAATCTGCGGTGAGAAATATGATTACTCACCTGAGGAAAGGCCAGGGATCAGGATACTCAGCTCTGCAGCTGCAGCGCGTCTTCTGTTTCTGTCATGAGTCTGTCGCACATAAGCAGCCCCTGAGAAGAAAAACAAGCACCATATGTGCATGGAACATCACCCGTACGTGCATGAAACATCACCCGTATGAGCATGGAACATCACCCGTATGAGCATGGAACATCACCCGTATGAGCATGGAACATCACCCATGTGTGCATGGAACATCACCCGTATGAGCATGGAACATCACCCGTATGAGCATGGAACATCATCCATATGTGCATGGAAAATAACATGTATGTTCATGGAACATGGCCCATATATGCGTGGAACATGGCACGTATGTGCATGGAACATCACCCATATGAGCATGGAACATAGCCCGTATATGCGTGGAACGTAGCGCTTATGTGCATGGAACATGGCCTGTAAATGTGCGAAATGTGGCCCGTATTTGTGTGGATCATGGCCCGTATATGTGTGGAACATGGCCCGTATATGTGTGGAACATAGCCCGTATATGTGTGGAGCATGGCTCGTATATCTGTGGAACATGCCCTGTATGTGTGTGGAACATGGCTTGTATATCTGTGGAACATGCCCTGTATATGTGTGGAATATGGCCCGTATATGTGTGGAACATAGCTTGTATATCTGTGGAACATGCCCTGTATGTGTGTGGAACATGGCTTGTATATCTGTGGAACATGCCCTGTATATGTGTGGAACATGGCACGTATGTGTGTGGAACATGGCCCATATGAATGTGGAACATAGCCAGTATGTGTGTGGACAATGGCCCATATATGTAAGGATTATGGCCCATATGTGTGTGAAACATGGTCCATACATGCGTGGAACATAGTCCATAAATGCGTGGAACATGGCTCATATGTGCGTGGAACCTGGCTCGTATGTATGTGGAACATGGCCGGTTATTGCATGGAGCATGACCAATGTGTGCGTGGAGCATGGCCCGTGTGTGTGGAACATCACCCATATGTGCGTGGAACATGGTTCGTATGTGTGTGGAACATGGCCCGTATATGTGTGGATCATGGCCCGTATATGTGTGGAACATGGTTTGTATGTGCGTGGAACATGGTTCGTATGTGTGTGGAACATGGCCCGTATATGTGTGGATCATGGCCCGTATATGTGTGGAACATGGTCTGTATGTGCGTGGAACATGGCTAGTATGTGCGTGGAACATAATCATTATTTGTGTGGATCATGGCCCATGTGTGTGGAACATGGCCCGTGTGTGGAACATGGTTTGCATGTGCATGGAACATAGTCCGTGTGTGTGTGTAACATGGCCCATATATTTGTGAAACACGGCCAGTATGTGTGTGGAACATGGCCAGTATGTCTGTGGAACATGGCTCATATGTGTGTGGAACATGGCATAGTGCTCAACTTCACAACAGGCAAGTCTGCTTTTGTCCTTCATTTAGAGTTTTCAGTTGTGACACTTTGCATATTTACACATTAGCTATTCTTGTTTCTACTGTCAAGTACAGTATTATGCTGTTATAAATTAATATTTTAATTAATTTATCTGAATAAGACAATCTATTACTTTTACTAGAGTGAATATTTAGAATATTCAGCAGTTTTTTGTTACCTGCTAAAGTGGAACTGCTTAAACACCATGAGTTTATGGCGTCAAATATCCTGTTGTTTCACTCAAAATAACGCACTTATTGTACAACGCTTTGGATAAAAGTGTCTGCCAAATAAATATAATTTAATACAAGGGAGCAGAGTTTTGGTCCTGAAAAGTTTCAGTGTCCGCTTGTGAGGTATACAGGACCATTGTTGTATCTGGGATTAGATCTGTTTTGAGATCTGAGTCAGAGAAACATGGGCCAGGTACAATCAGCAAATCTTCTTCTTTGCCTGTGTTATTAATGGAAAGAAGGAGTTGGTTCAAGTCCACTTAAAGAGATTCAACAGCTGGTCCTCTCCAGAGGTTGATAAAACAAAGTGAGCCCTGTTTCATAGATCATTTGAAACCATAAGAAATCTCCATCATTTTCACAAATTTGTCACAAGTTTGATACCTTTGTCAAATGTCACATGTCTGATGTCTTTAAATGGGCGTGGAAGCCTGCCAGTGGCAGGGACGCGATGACACCTCAGCCTGCTCTTAACATACAGTGACTGCGCAGAGGAACGTGGGGGCCAGTGCCATTCTACCCACAATGCACCGCTCTCTGTTTCCTGCACAGGGACAGCGGTCCTGGAGCTGCGCGTTGAAAAACCCCCTCCGGGGCTGAGGCGGCCTGTCTGGATGCTGAGAGCCCAGGGCCCCGCAGGTCGTCCAGCGCTGCATTTAAATGATTAACAGGGTGGGGGAGGGGGTGAGCGAAACTGCGTCATTTTTCAGGAGTAATTAGATGAAGTGCTTAGTGCTCTGGGGTGGAAAGAAACGCAGCGAGACAACACACTGACCTTGGAGCACTGGCCAGTTAAACAGAGTCCAGTGTGTGCAATCAATTCGTTACTTTGCCAACAGAAGCATTCATTAAGGTTTATTTACAATACATGTATTAATTCCAGCAAACTTAGTTAAAAGTCATTTTTAGAGAACTACCTAAGATGAAATGATTTACATTGATGAATTGTGAAATTTAAAAGCATACAAGAAAATATAATAGATGCAAGTATAAACCTGAATGTTGATTTTTTAAAAATCATAATAATCCAACTAACCCCAGTTCTAAGCCTGGTAGCCCTTTTTAATGCAGCTGATTCATAAAGGATTTAAGACAAAGTTTCTGGCTTCGAGAGCGAGGTGCAGGAGTATATATTGAAACACAAGATTTTAAATTTGAAGCCATAAGCCAGAACAGCCCGAAGGCCAGACTCCACACCTATAACCATCACTCCACACTGCTGCCTTGGCAGTGAGCTTCGTACCAAACAACCAATCATTTTTAGTGCACTGTCTGTGCGCAAAAGCCTTATGTTAATAAAAACTGGAAACGGGGTGGGGGGGGGGGGGGTAATACAAGAGGGAGGCATACTGACTCAAGGGGGGGGGGGGTATTTTAGAATTGGTCCTTTACCTTCTTTCAGGCAGAAGAATTAACCATCTGGTTTCTTTTTAAAACAGATAAAACATTTTTTTTTTAATCACTGTATATTGCTCATTGTAAAGTCAACCCCAATCAATTTTACACTGGCCCTGATTTTACACTTTTATCTTTCTGCCCTGCGGACTCGTATGCACTCAGTTTGAGGTGAATTAGCGCTGAATGTAGCCGCTCTGAGCGCAATGACGCGGAACCGCCGGAGTGTGAGGCGGGGGCGCGCGCGGACCGGCTCAGCAGCGTCCCAGCTCCCGGCGGCCCGGCGCGGGGGACTAAACGCGGGTGAAAACCCGCCGGTGAGTTCCACGGTCCCCCCGTTTCACCGCGGCATCGCGAGGCGGTACCGTGTGATGGCTTTCGCCTCCCCGTCCCCGTCCCCGTCCCCGTCTTCGACAGACGCCCCAAACCCACGAACCGGCTCCACGGCTCAGCCGCCGCGGCTCATCACTGCGGCTGTCCTGGGCAGCGCAGAATGAATCATTCAGGGCGTCTGCGCAGCAATGAAACATCTCACCAAGGACCTCTGCAGGGATTTATTTATCCATCCATCCATCCATCCATTATCTATACCTGCCTATCCTGAGCAGGGTCGCGGGGGGTGCTGGAGCCTATCCCAGCATGCATTGGGCGAGAGGCGGGAATACACCCTGGACAGGCCGCCAATCTATCGCAGGGCACACACACACCATTCACTCACACACTCGTACCTACGGGCAATTAAGAGTCTCCAGTTAGACTACCTGCATGTCTTTGGACTGTGGGAGGAAACCGGAGTACCCAGAGGAAACCCACGCGGACACGGGGAGAACATGCAAACTCCACACAGAAAGGCCCAGCCCAGATTCAAACCCAGGACCTTCTTTCTGCGACAGTGCTACTCACTGCCCCACCTGGTGCTAATGCTGATCTTTTCGCTGGGCTTCGTACCATGGTACTGTTGTGGGGGGGGGGGGGGGGGGGGTGGGGGCTGTGAAGCCTTTATTTCCTGTTTGTCTTTAATGTGCTGCACTTCCTGTGAGTGACTCTGCAGAGTTCATAGGGACCCGGTACCTCATGCCATCGCAGTCCCAGCCAGAAACCACAGATTACAGAGAGAAATGCTGAAGCAAAGGGTTGCTATGACTCCCCAAATGTATCGGTCTGATTTCTCGTTTCTTACTATACTGTACACTCTTTGAAAGCGAGTGTGTGCTTTCAAAGGATATACAGTATAGTAAGACACAGTTCCAACAGATCTCAAGGTTGCATGTAGCATTTATTTCTACCTTTCAGCCTGGTTTATTTTGCTTTGAACTGGTAAAAAAAAAAAGAAAAAAAACTAGGTCATATACTACAAGTACTCAACCTTGATGTAGGCTTATGTTTGCATACAGCAGCCAATTGAATTCATTATTAGTCCTGCATCACAAAAATGCATTCATAAGATGTGATTAATTCTATAGTTTTAAAATAATGTCCTTGTAATTTAATTATTTGTAACTGAATTTTGTGAGTGTGTGTGTGCGTGTGTGCGTGTGTGTGTGTGTGTGTGTGAGCATGTGTGTGTGTGTGTGTGTGTGTGTGTGTGTTTGCCTGTGCAGGTGTGTGTGTGCCTATGTGTGTGCGCATTTGTGTGTATGAGCCTGTGTGCATGTGCATGTGTGTGTGTGTGTGTGCATGCTCCCACGCGTGTGTGTGTGTGCACGTATGCGGGTGCGCACTTGTTTGTGTGTGCACGCATGTGTGCGTGTATGTGTGTGGATGTGCATGTGTCTGTGCATGCGTATGTGTGTGTGCGTGTGTATGCGTGCATGTGTGTGTGTGTCGGCGTGTGCGTGTGCACACGTGTGTGTGTGTGTGCGTGCGCGCGTGTGTGCATGTGCGTGTGTGTGTGAATGTGTGTGTGTGTGCATGTGTGTGTGTGTGTGTGCGTGAATGTGCGTGTGTGTGTGTGTGTTTGTGCGGCTGTGTGTGTGTGTGTATGTGTATGCCTGTGCGGGCATACATAAGAGTATGACTGTATTTTTGGACATGTGCATGTGTGTATGGCTGCAGGCACTACACAGCCGATATCCGTGTGTTTGTTGTCAGAGAACACCCCGTATATGATCTCATTGTTGCTGCTCGACATCAAGGGGACTGTGGGTTCTTCTCATATTGACAAAATATTGCACCTCAAGTTCTTTTCTATTGTTGTTTTTGTCCTTCATCCAGTAGACCAGGAAAAGTTCGTCTGGCAGCATAAAGTGCGAGCGTTTTCGGTTTTAACAGATTGGAAACTGTACCGCTGGCTCTCCCGTTCAGAATGAAAGCCAGCTCCTCTCGACCGGTCAGGTTTTCACCGAGTGGGGTCGAAGTACAGCGATGTCAGCCAAAAGCTGCAATCCGCATGGAATTTCCTTTTTTCCCCTTCCGTTTGCCACATCCACACGTTGCTTTTTGATGCTTCCCTTTTATAGAGCGTTGGGCTGGCAACGAACTGGAAAATTCTGAAAGAAGTCTTATGCCATAATAATAGTTTCAACACAGCGCCTTAGTTGATAAACCAGATGATGTCAGTTAAACGCACCATCCATTCTAACTTTATAGAAATGTGCTGCATGTATTTAATATGCACTTTTCGAAGAAAATATTGATACATTTATTTCACATAAATGTTTTGAGATATTGTAAGATCGGAAAACTGATTATTTTTATTAACCCATTATTTCACCATCAGTACCATTATTTCTATGCATAATTCTGATGCTCCAGCCTGTTTCCTTGGCCTGAATCCACGGGATCGCTCCAGTCCTGTCCTTTGCTCCATGGTCATGGACTGCTTCAGCCCTGTTCCTCCCCTGCCCATGCCTTGATGCTGTCTGGAGCTCCAGATCCATCACCCGGCTCCTCTAAACTGCACTATTCTGAACTATACCATTTGGTCTTCTATTATTCCTGTTAGCTTTCACCTCAGCTGTAACCTGCTCAACCCATTTTATCTGCTGTCTGCTACTTTACACCAAGCCAGCCAGTGGAGGAAGGGCTCCCCCTCTATAGCCAGTTTCCTCTTGAGATTTCTTCCCATTGGGGAGTTTTTTCTCGTCACTTTTTGAGGGTTTTCTCCCCACTGGGAGTTTTCTACCTCATGTACTTGCTATTCTGGGGGTTCAGGCCTGGTGTTTGCTCTGCTTGCTCTTTTTTGCTCTGTCTCTTGTCTTGCTTCTCTGTAAAGTGTCTTTGTGACAGTTCTCTGTAAAAAAACGCTACACAAATAAAATTGAATTGAATTGTATTAATAGTAAAGCCTGCAGGCTTGTAATGCTCCCAATGTGGCCGATTTTAATACAGTCACAGGCATTTGAATCTGAAATTGGTTCTAGTCAGGACATATTTTGTAACCCCTTGTAACCCCTCCCACCCGCCCAAAGGGATCACAGAGCTTCTCCACCCTAGCTCCCCAGTGGTGGAACGAACTCCCCGTCCCTCTCCGAACCTCCCCCTCACTATCCATCTTCCGCCGTGGCCTGAAGACTCATCTCTTCAGACTATACCTAGAATAACCACCACCACGCCGTATATATATATATATATATATATATATATATAATAAACCCTTTTTCCTGTCACTTGTTACATGTTGCCCCATCCCTGCACTTCTTGGTAAATTGTATTTGTCCTAATACTGTAGCTTATTCTTCTGCCTAGTTTGGCTTTGCAGATGTTAGACCAGGATAGTGTTCATTTTTCTCGGCTAGAAATAGCTGTACAAAATAAGTAATTGTACCTTACTGAACCCGTGTTCAGCAGTTGTCTACGATCATGAAAATGCACTTTTGTACGTCGCTTTGGATAAAAGCGTCTGCCAAATGAATGTAATATTTAGTTGAAAAATTGCATAATTGTCCCTAGAGTGACCCAAGGAGAGAGGGCTAAATGCTGTAGGACATTCCTTGCCTGATTGCATAGCACCTCCTGGGGTCAGCCTGCCTATCACCTGCTTGTGCCTCCCATGTCTTTATACTACATTACATTTTATTTGGCAGATGCTTTTATCCAAAGTGATGTACAGTAAGGTCCGATAAGGTACAATTCTCATTAAGTGTCAGTTGTCCATAGCCATGAATGTCAGGTCTAGTTCACCCAGTAAGCATAGGCTAAGTCAGTAGAGATATGACAAGTCAGACTAGAAGTGAGGCATGATTACAAGAGCTATGATAAAGAGCTACAGCATCGAGGTGACGATACAGGTGCAACATAAGTGCTAGATGAAGATACAAGTTTAGCGTGGAAGTGCTAGAAGATCAAGATACAAGTGATATACCGTAAGAGTGATCTGAGTTTGTGAGTAACCCTGCAGAAGAGTAGTGTTAGAGTTTGTCAAGGTACAGTCTGAAGAGATGTGTCCTCAGACCAGGGTAGAAAATGGGCAGCGACTGAGTTGTCATGGAGGAATGGGGAGATTGTTCCTCCACGGGGAGCTTGGGTGGAGAAGCTCATTATTCGGCACCTTATAAACAGGAACTTCAAAACCAGAGCAAAAACACTGGGAGTACTGTGATGTGACTAACCGTACGAAATCCAGGCAAGGCAAGTACAAAGTCACCGGGGGGGAGAAACTGCAGTTTACTCGAAATGAGTGATGACATTTGCAGCTGGGGTTGCCAGGTTGTAATCTGCCTCACCTTTGGTCTGGTCCGGAGATAAACAGAAGCTGGCATGAACTGGAGCTACCTGCTACCGACAGTAAAGCTGTATCTGACCTCTAACCTCAGATAATAAAGATGTTTTGCTTGAAGATATTGACTCGGGAGCGTCTGATGCATGTTTGCACGTATTACATATTAAATTGCATGTGAAGAAAGTCTATCACCAAGGCAGAATGTATTTGCGGAGGCCAGGAACATTAAATTCTGGCCCTGAGTCTTGGATCAAGGCATGATGTGGAAAAAATCTGTCAGATGTCTACTGCTGCTATTTTTCCATGTCCGTCTTCAGTGCCGATCAGTCTGTCATGTAATGCAAAGACAACACGCAAAGGGAAGATTATCTGTTGTTCAGCAAACATGGGCTGCTTTCTATGAACACCATTATATGTCTACCCAAAAATTGGGTTCATTTAGTTCAATTCTAAGGCAGGAGATTAAATGAAAATTAGGTGGCACTAAAAATTGACGGTTTAAAGCAGCATTACTGCGTTTGAATACTTCCGCAGCTCCCAGAACTCCAGTTCAGCCTTCGCTCGAAGCTTTGATTTCAGTTTCTGCTAAACTCGCATGCCGTTAACAACCACAATTCCTGAGCTCCTGTGCACCCGCTCCAGCCGAGCTTTGACTCTGGAAGAATGGGATACGCTTCCTCATCAGCTCAGTCTCGTCTCAGGAGCAGACCCACTAGGGAATCTGACCCGATAGTCCAGCCCAGAGCTGGAATTACGCGTTGTTTATATGATAATGAGTTTTTTTGTATGTGTAAAAACAAAAACTTTAAGGGTGATTTAGAGCAGGTTTTTTACATGTATGTAACCTTAGTCTACTGTAGAGATCATTTAACAACACCAAGGAAACACCAACTTACCTTCAACACCTCTTCATGAGACTATGACTCCAGTGCATACGACACAAATGAACATATCAACACAATCATGAATACTGATATAAATTCAGTGGGAAGAAATTCCGAATTATGCAGCTGCAAAGCAGTGAAATTCAAGAGGTTTTTCCATGGGAATCTCTGTGGGGTTGTGTAATCATATTAAATTCAACTAAAATAAATGTTATTTGACAGAATTGCAATACACGTTTGACTTTAAGCAATTGTCCGGGATATTTTGGCTCTTTATTTGTTTGTTTGTATCTGTTTTCATATTTAGTTTTAATGTCAATCGAACCCATGTAGGCCTATAAAAAACTGAAGAAAAAAAATAATTCAACAAATCCAGTCTTGCTTTAGCTTAATTTTGTTTTTATTTCCTAATTCAGTATTTGAGGCTGATTTTAATTTCAGCTGTGAAATACATGAGACATTAGACTTTTGAATCCATGTTTACTTTTGCAACCGAGAACTAATCGTATGGCCACTTCCTGTTTAACGCATGCTGCACTAATGCTCCCTGCTGGTTGTTTTGCTATTTATCCGTCTCAGCCTAAACTAGTGTGTCCCCTGGTGGTCAATGTGAGACACATACAATCTGCTCGTATTGTCTCTGATTTAAGCAGATTTCATTGATAAGATCCAGTTTTTGCAGTTTCAGGGCATTTCCTGATGAGTTCAGTGATGATTTAGGGAGGTGCAGTCCAAGGTTTGACTATTCAAATGTGAGTCACCCTGCATGAAGTGTGACGGTCCGGGTAGGGGGGACCCAAACGCAGAGGGAAAAAAACACAAACTCAAAAGGGAAAATTAACAAAGACTTACTAACACAAGGTGAACAAACAAGGAACAGACAAGGCCACAATGGGCTAAAACACAAACTCAAAAAATAATCTAATGAAACAGAAAACAGGAACTCAAAAACACAGACAGGGCAGAACACGGGAAGGCAGAGCACAAGGGAAGGACAAAAACACAAGTCAGGAACAAAATACAGGCAGGTGAAACACAAACTCAAAAAATAATCTAATGAAACAGAAAACAACAAGAACTCAAAAACACAGGCGGGGCAGAACACGGGAAGGCAGAGCACAAGGGAACAAGCAGGTACATACAGTCGGGAAACAAACACAAGCAGGCAGGTACATGTATGTCAGGTAACAAAACACAAGGCAGAACAAACGCAAGGAACCAGCACCCGAGTCAAGGGAACAGAGAACTTAAATAGACAGGGGTAACAAGACACAGGTGAACTCAAAAAACAATCAAACCAGAAGGAGGGGATAAGACAGGTGGGAACAATGATGGGATAACGAGACAATGAAACAATCATACAATTAACAGGGGGGGAGCAGGACACAAAACAGAAGTGCCGCCATCTGGCGGCCCAACAGGGGAAACACAGACAGGAAAACAGGACCATGACAGTACCCCCCCCCCCCAAGGGACGGCTCCTGACGTCCCAGGAGGCCGACCCGGGGAGGGAGTCAACAGAGGGTGGGGGCTAGAGACAGGACTCAGACAGGAACAGGGACTGGACACAGAACTGGGGCAGGAACAGGACTGGACTGGACAGGACAAGACTCAGGGCTGGACTGGACAGGACAGGAACAAGACAAGAACAAGACTCGGGGCTGGAGGGGAACTCGGGGCTGGACGGGAACTCGGGGCTGGAAACAGGACTCAGGGCAGAAACAGGACTGGACAGGAACAGGACTGGACACAGGACTGGAACGGGACGCAGGACTCGGGACTGGACTCGGACGGGGGAACAGGACTCGGGACTGGCCTCGGACGGGGGAACAGGAGGACGGGGGAAAACAGAACACAGGAAAACTGGGACAAAACTCAGGAACTAGAAAAACAGGGCGACACGGGGAGACTCAGGGCTGGGCAGGACCCGGGCGACACGGGGAGACTCAGGGCTGGGCAGGACATGGGCGACACGGGGAGACTCAGGGCTGGGCAGGACCCGGGCGACACGGGGAGACTCAGGGCTGGCCCGCACTCGGGCGACACGGGGGGAACTCAGGGCCCGCACATCGGGCGACACGGGGGAAACTCAGGGCCCGCACATCGGGCGACACGGGGGAAACTCAGGGCCCGCACATCGGGCGACACGGGGGAAACTCAGGGCCCGCACATCGGGCGACTCGGGGGAAACTCAGGGCCCGCACATCGGGCGACTCGGGGGAAACTCAGGGCCCGCACATCGGGCGACTCGGGGGAAACTCAGGGCCCGCACTCGGGTGACAGGGGGACTCAGGAAACCAGGGGGGACTTGGACAGGGGCAAGGCAGACATACAGGACAGGACTGAGACGGGGCACGACAACACTGGACTGGGTTGGACAAGACTGAAGGGGAAACAGACTGCCAGATACTGGCACAATCGGGAGACCTACAAGGACAGACACAGGGACAAGCAGGCGGGGAGGCACACGGCGACACCGATGGACACACAAAGGGACAGGCAGACAGGGAAGACGAGGGGGGAACCCAACAACTGACATAGGGACTGACACACAGGCAAACAAGACAAAACACACGCGGACTGGCACACAGACAGACAGGCAGACAGGCGGGCAAACACGTTAGCCGATGGGTTGACGGCCTGGGGGGCAGACAAACAGGCCAACAAACTGGCTGACACACATACGGGTAGACTAACAGACAAACAGGCGGGCAGACAATTAGACAGGGGGGCCGGGGAACACACGGACACACGGTTGGGAGGACAGACACCAAAGGGAGAATGGACACCAGGGGGAGCGACGAGACCGGGGGAGGGACGACCACTGGGGGGAGCGACGAGACCGGGGGAGGGACGACCACTGGGGGGAGCGACGAGACCGGGGGAGGGACGACCACTGGGGGAAGGACGGACACCGGGGGAGGGACGACCACTGGGGGGAGCGACGAAACCAGGGGAAGCACGAACGCCAGGGGAAGCACGAACGCCAGGGGAAGCACGAATGCCAGGGGAAGCACGAACGCCAGAGGGCAAGGTGTGGACACTAGGGGGAGCGAGAACACTAGGGAAAGAACGGACACTGGGGGGCGCGAGAACACTAGGGGGAGCACGAACGCCAGGGGGAGCACGAACGCCAGGGGGCAAGGTGTGGACACTAGGGAGAGCAAGAACACTAGGGGAAGAACGGACACTGGGGGGCGCGAGAACACTAGGGGGAGCACGAACGCTAGGGGGAGAACGAACGCCAGGGGGAGCACAAATGCCAGGGGGAGCACAAACGCCAGGGGGAGCACAAACGCCAGGGGGAGCACGAACGCCAGGGGGAGCACGAACGCCAGGGGGAGCACGAACGCCAGGGGGAGCACGAACGCCAGGGGGAGCACGAACGCCAGGGGGAGCACGAACGCTAGGGGGAGCACGAACGCCAGGGGGAGCACGAACGCCAGGGGGAGCACGAACGCTAGGGGGCAAGGCAGGTGGCTTAGCCTGCGGGGCGGCCAGAGCAGTCTGCGGCGGCCCCTGCGGGACAACAGAAGGGACCGTTGTCCTCTCCGGGGCTCTGGACGGCTCTGGAAGCCTCTCCGGAGCTCTGGACGGCTCCGGAAGCCTCTCCGGAGCTCTGGACGGCTCCGGAGGCCCCCCCGGGACTCGAGGCAGCTGCGGAGGCCCCCCTGGGGCTTGAGGCGGCTCCGGAGGCCCCCCCGGGGCTCGAGGCACAAGTAAAGCCCGAAACTTGGGTGTAGCAGGCGGCCTCCGCGGAAGGGTCAGAGCAGGCGGGACCTCCGGGGCTGGAGGCGGCTCTGGGGGCCTCTCCGGGGCTGGAGGCGGCTCTGGGGGCCTCTCCGGGGCTGGAGGCGGCTCTGGGGGCCTCTCCGGGGCTGGAGGCGGCTCTGGGGGCCTCTCCGGGGCTCGAGGCGGCTCTGGGGGCCTCTCCGGGGCTCGAGGCGGCTCTGGGGGCCTCTCCGGAGCTCGAGGCGGCTCTGGGGGCCTCTCCGGAGCTCGAGGCGGCTCTGGGGGCCTCTCCGGAGCTCGAGGCGGCTCTGGGAGCCTCTCCGGGGCTCGAGGCGGATCTGGGAGCCTCTCCGGGGCTCGAGGCGGATCTGGGAGCCTCTCCGGGGCTCGAGGCGGATCTGGGAGCCTCTCCGGGGCTCCAGGTGGCTCTGGGGGCCGCTCCGGGACTTGAGGCAGAGCAGGCCGTGAAGGCCGCTCCGGGGCTTGAGGCAGAGCAGGCCGTGAAGGCCGCTCCGGGGCTTGAGGCAGAGCAGGCCGTGTAGGCCGCTCCGGGGCTTGAGGCAGAGCAGGCCGTGAAGGCCGCTCCGGGGCTTAAGGCAGAGCAGGCCGTGAAGGCCGCTCCGGGACTTGAGGCAGAGCAGGCCGTGAAGGCCGCTCCGGGACTTGAGGCAGAGCAGGCCGTGAAGGCCGCTCCGGGACTTGAGGCAGAGCAGGCCGTGAAGGCCGCTCCGGGACTTGAGGCAGAGCAGGCCGTGAAGGCCCCTCCGGGACTTGGAGCAGAGCAGGCCGTGAAGGCCCTTCCTGGACTTGGGGTGGAGCAGGCCGAGGGCCCTGCCGACTGGGCTGGGCAGGGGACAGGAACACAGACCACAGCCGTAGGGAACCAGGCTGGGCAGCTGGACGGGACCGGCGGGACCCCCGCGGGCCGGGCCCTGGAAAGATCGCCAGTCGAGTCCCTTCGAATGACGCAGGGCCGGGAACCGCTGGCTGGGCAGCTGGAGGTCTGGGCGACCGGGAGGCAGCCCGACCACGGCGCCTCCGTGACCGCCCACCCCGGGCACTGGGAAGCTCAAGGGCGAGGGACTCCCAGTCGCTGGGTGGCGAGTCCTCCGGGTCACTCCACCACCCCGGTGGCATGATAAACAAACACAAACAACGAACAACCAAAAAAAAAAAAAAAAAACACCTCTGCTGGGTCCCACACTGGCTGGTTCCTTCTGTGACGGTCCGGGTAGGGGGGACCCAAACGCAGAGGGAAAAAAACACAAACTCAAAAGGGAAAATTAACAAAGACTTACTAACACAAGGTGAACAAACAAGGAACAGACAAGGCCACAATGGGCTAAAACACAAACTCAAAAAATAATCTAATGAAACAGAAAACAGGAACTCAAAAACACAGACAGGGCAGAACACGGGAAGGCAGAGCACAAGGGAAGGACAAAAACACAAGTCAGGAACAAAATACAGGCAGGTGAAACACAAACTCAAAAAATAATCTAATGAAACAGAAAACAACAAGAACTCAAAAACACAGGCGGGGCAGAACACGGGAAGGCAGAGCACAAGGGAACAAGCAGGTACATACAGTCGGGAAACAAACACAAGCAGGCAGGTACATGTATGTCAGGTAACAAAACACAAGGCAGAACAAACGCAAGGAACCAGCACCCGAGTCAAGGGAACAGAGAACTTAAATAGACAGGGGTAACAAGACACAGGTGAACTCAAAAAACAATCAAACCAGAAGGAGGGGATAAGACAGGTGGGAACAATGATGGGATAACGAGACAATGAAACAATCATACAATTAACAGGGGGGGAGCAGGACACAAACAGAAGTGCCGCCATCTGGCGGCCCAACAGGGGAAACACAGACAGGAAAACAGGACCATGACAGTACCCCCCCCCCCCAAGGGACGGCTCCTGACGTCCCAGGAGGCCGACCCGGGGAGGGAGTCAACAGAGGGTGGGGGCTAGAGACAGGACTCAGACAGGAACAGGGACTGGACACAGAACTGGGGCAGGAACAGGACTGGACTGGACAGGACAAGACTCAGGGCTGGACTGGACAGGACAGGAACAAGACAAGAACAAGACTCGGGGCTGGAGGGGAACTCGGGGCTGGACGGGAACTCGGGGCTGGAAACAGGACTCAGGGCAGAAACAGGACTGGACAGGAACAGGACTGGACACAGGACTGGAACGGGACGCAGGACTCGGGACTGGACTCGGACGGGGGAACAGGACTCGGGACTGGCCTCGGACGGGGGAACAGGAGGACGGGGGAAAACAGAACACAGGAAAACTGGGACAAAACTCAGGAACTAGAAAAACAGGGCGACACGGGGAGACTCAGGGCTGGGCAGGACCCGGGCGACACGGGGAGACTCAGGGCTGGGCAGGACATGGGCGACACGGGGAGACTCAGGGCTGGGCAGGACCCGGGCGACACGGGGAGACTCAGGGCTGGCCCGCACTCGGGCGACACGGGGGGAACTCAGGGCCCGCACATCGGGCGACACGGGGGAAACTCAGGGCCCGCACATCGGGCGACACGGGGGAAACTCAGGGCCCGCACATCGGGCGACACGGGGGAAACTCAGGGCCCGCACATCGGGCGACTCGGGGGAAACTCAGGGCCCGCACATCGGGCGACTCGGGGGAAACTCAGGGCCCGCACATCGGGCGACTCGGGGGAAACTCAGGGCCCGCACTCGGGTGACAGGGGGACTCAGGAAACCAGGGGGGACTTGGACAGGGGCAAGGCAGACATACAGGACAGGACTGAGACGGGGCACGACAACACTGGACTGGGTTGGACAAGACTGAAGGGGAAACAGACTGCCAGATACTGGCACAATCGGGAGACCTACAAGGACAGACACAGGGACAAGCAGGCGGGGAGGCACACGGCGACACCGATGGACACACAAAGGGACAGGCAGACAGGGAAGACGAGGGGGGAACCCAACAACTGACATAGGGACTGACACACAGGCAAACAAGACAAAACACACGCGGACTGGCACACAGACAGACAGGCAGACAGGCGGGCAAACACGTTAGCCGATGGGTTGACGGCCTGGGGGGCAGACAAACAGGCCAACAAACTGGCTGACACACATACGGGTAGACTAACAGACAAACAGGCGGGCAGACAATTAGACAGGGGGGCCGGGGAACACACGGACACACGGTTGGGAGGACAGACACCAAAGGGAGAATGGACACCAGGGGGAGCGACGAGACCGGGGGAGGGACGACCACTGGGGGGAGCGACGAGACCGGGGGAGGGACGACCACTGGGGGGAGCGACGAGACCGGGGGAGGGACGACCACTGGGGGAAGGACGGACACCGGGGGAGGGACGACCACTGGGGGGAGCGACGAAACCAGGGGAAGCACGAACGCCAGGGGAAGCACGAACGCCAGGGGAAGCACGAATGCCAGGGGAAGCACGAACGCCAGAGGGCAAGGTGTGGACACTAGGGGGAGCGAGAACACTAGGGAAAGAACGGACACTGGGGGGCGCGAGAACACTAGGGGGAGCACGAACGCCAGGGGGAGCACGAACGCCAGGGGGCAAGGTGTGGACACTAGGGAGAGCAAGAACACTAGGGGAAGAACGGACACTGGGGGGCGCGAGAACACTAGGGGGAGCACGAACGCTAGGGGGAGAACGAACGCCAGGGGGAGCACAAATGCCAGGGGGAGCACAAACGCCAGGGGGAGCACAAACGCCAGGGGGAGCACGAACGCCAGGGGGAGCACGAACGCCAGGGGGAGCACGAACGCCAGGGGGAGCACGAACGCCAGGGGGAGCACGAACGCCAGGGGGAGCACGAACGCTAGGGGGAGCACGAACGCCAGGGGGAGCACGAACGCCAGGGGGAGCACGAACGCTAGGGGGCAAGGCAGGTGGCTTAGCCTGCGGGGCGGCCAGAGCAGTCTGCGGCGGCCCCTGCGGGACAACAGAAGGGACCGTTGTCCTCTCCGGGGCTCTGGACGGCTCTGGAAGCCTCTCCGGAGCTCTGGACGGCTCCGGAAGCCTCTCCGGAGCTCTGGACGGCTCCGGAGGCCCCCCCGGGACTCGAGGCAGCTGCGGAGGCCCCCCTGGGGCTTGAGGCGGCTCCGGAGGCCCCCCCGGGGCTCGAGGCACAAGTAAAGCCCGAAACTTGGGTGTAGCAGGCGGCCTCCGCGGAAGGGTCAGAGCAGGCGGGACCTCCGGGGCTGGAGGCGGCTCTGGGGGCCTCTCCGGGGCTGGAGGCGGCTCTGGGGGCCTCTCCGGGGCTGGAGGCGGCTCTGGGGGCCTCTCCGGGGCTGGAGGCGGCTCTGGGGGCCTCTCCGGGGCTCGAGGCGGCTCTGGGGGCCTCTCCGGGGCTCGAGGCGGCTCTGGGGGCCTCTCCGGAGCTCGAGGCGGCTCTGGGGGCCTCTCCGGAGCTCGAGGCGGCTCTGGGGGCCTCTCCGGAGCTCGAGGCGGCTCTGGGAGCCTCTCCGGGGCTCGAGGCGGATCTGGGAGCCTCTCCGGGGCTCGAGGCGGATCTGGGAGCCTCTCCGGGGCTCGAGGCGGATCTGGGAGCCTCTCCGGGGCTCCAGGTGGCTCTGGGGGCCGCTCCGGGACTTGAGGCAGAGCAGGCCGTGAAGGCCGCTCCGGGGCTTGAGGCAGAGCAGGCCGTGAAGGCCGCTCCGGGGCTTGAGGCAGAGCAGGCCGTGAAGGCCGCTCCGGGGCTTGAGGCAGAGCAGGCCGTGAAGGCCGCTCCGGGGCTTAAGGCAGAGCAGGCCGTGAAGGCCGCTCCGGGACTTGAGGCAGAGCAGGCCGTGAAGGCCGCTCCGGGACTTGAGGCAGAGCAGGCCGTGAAGGCCGCTCCGGGACTTGAGGCAGAGCAGGCCGTGAAGGCCGCTCCGGGACTTGAGGCAGAGCAGGCCGTGAAGGCCCCTCCGGGACTTGGAGCAGAGCAGGCCGTGAAGGCCCTTCCTGGACTTGGGGTGGAGCAGGCCGAGGGCCCTGCCGACTGGGCTGGGCAGGGGACAGGAACACAGACCACAGCCGTAGGGAACCAGGCTGGGCAGCTGGACGGGACCGGCGGGACCCCCGCGGGCCGGGCCCTGGAAAGATCGCCAGTCGAGTCCCTTCGAATGACGCAGGGCCGGGAACCGCTGGCTGGGCAGCTGGAGGTCTGGGCGACCGGGAGGCAGCCCGACCACGGCGCCTCCGTGACCGCCCACCCCGGGCACTGGGAAGCTCAAGGGCGAGGGACTCCCAGTCGCTGGGTGGCGAGTCCTCCGGGTCACTCCACCACCCCGGTGGCATGATAAACAAACACAAACAACGAACAACCAAAAAAAAAAAAAAAAAACACCTCTGCTGGGTCCCACACTGGCTGGTTCCTTCTGTGACGGTCCGGGTAGGGGGGACCCAAACGCAGAGGGAAAAAAACACAAACTCAAAAGGGAAAATTAACAAAGACTTACTAACACAAGGTGAACAAACAAGGAACAGACAAGGCCACAATGGGCTAAAACACAAACTCAAAAAATAATCTAATGAAACAGAAAACAGGAACTCAAAAACACAGACAGGGCAGAACACGGGAAGGCAGAGCACAAGGGAAGGACAAAAACACAAGTCAGGAACAAAATACAGGCAGGTGAAACACAAACTCAAAAAATAATCTAATGAAACAGAAAACAACAAGAACTCAAAAACACAGGCGGGGCAGAACACGGGAAGGCAGAGCACAAGGGAACAAGCAGGTACATACAGTCGGGAAACAAACACAAGCAGGCAGGTACATGTATGTCAGGTAACAAAACACAAGGCAGAACAAACGCAAGGAACCAGCACCCGAGTCAAGGGAACAGAGAACTTAAATAGACAGGGGTAACAAGACACAGGTGAACTCAAAAAACAATCAAACCAGAAGGAGGGGATAAGACAGGTGGGAACAATGATGGGATAACGAGACAATGAAACAATCATACAATTAACAGGGGGGGAGCAGGACACAAAACAGAAGTGCCGCCATCTGGCGGCCCAACAGGGGAAACACAGACAGGAAAACAGGACCATGACATGAAGATGCCATATAAATTTGGGTTTGGGTTAGCTTAAGGATGTGGTTTGTGTTAGGGCTGAGGCAGGATTAGGGTTAAGTTTAGGAGCTATGGTTAGGATTCATGCTCGGGTTAGTCTGTATTTGGATGATTGTTTTCATCAGTTTTTAACTTTCAGAGGTAAGATATATGTATTGCTGTATTTTGTATGCTATATGCACTTTCATGTTTTTGATGAATGAATGAAAACAACCTAGAGGTGGGATCTAAACCGTACAGTCCTAGCAAGAATTCTCTCCCATTAACACGTATTTCTCTGTGCATTTTTCCCATGTGTGTCCACCACCCAAATGAGCTCACAGAGAATCTCATTATGCACATCTGCTGGAAACTCAGAGACTACAGCTTGCTACACTGTCTGAAGTCTTATATTTCAGTTCCCTTTGTTATTGGGAGGATTTAATTTACCATTATTTCATTTGCTCAGTTTTTAGCAGAGCTGAGTTTTTTGGTAATACGATTTCACCACTCTGTCTATGTCTACAGAGAGGGTGTGTGTGGGTGCGGGTGTGCGCGTGCGTGTGTGTGTATGTGTCTGTATGCATGTGTAGTCATGTTTAAGAAGTCGTCTTGTACAAACGTTTGAAGTGGCATTTACTTCAAGCTTCTGAATTTCAGCTTTAATATCTTTTTGCTTTTTGTTAGACGCAAGAAAATTCATGGTACTGCTGATTTATTTCCTCATCATGCAGTTCAATAACCATTTTGTTCAAAAATGCTGTTACTGCTTAGCATAATCAAATGCATTCAATTATGTTTCCTATGTTTTTGTGCATACTGTATGGGGCTATCTACGGTGGCTCTGAAGTGCAAAACACAAAAACAAAAAGAAAACGCAAAAACAAAAACTTTCGGCCTTGAGGTGCAGATGCAACATACAAAAACACTTCAGGGCTATTAGTTTTTGTTTTTGTATGTTGCATCTGCACCTCCGGGCTGCTAGTTTTTGTATGTTTGTGTTTTGCACCTCAGGGCTGCTCCTTTTTGTTTTTGCATTTTCTTTTTGTATTTGTGTTTTGCACTTCAGGGCTGCACGTTTTTGTTTTTGTATGTTGCATCTGCACCTCAGGACCACTCCTTTTTTGTTTTTGTATGTTGCATCTGCACCTCAGGGCCGAAAGTTTTTGTTTTTGCGTTTTCTTTTTGTTTTTGTGTTTTGCACTTCCGAGCCACCGTAGCTATCCACAGGTTTGGAGATTGGGATGCACGTGTGCTTAAATTCAATCTAATGTCACACGTAATTAAAAAGTAGTTCTATTTGGGAAGTTCCAGAACAGAAATACTGGAACATTACAGTTTGTTTACAGTAAATAGGAGCATCAGAGTGAAATTTTCAGCTGCTACAAGGATTCCTGGTAATTTTGTCCTGTTGCCTGGAATTCCCTTATCACCCATACATGGCTGTCTTTTTGCTTTTTATGGTCTGACAATGTTTCTGTTCACAAGGTGCACCGCTGTGAACAAGAATATACGCCCGTACTGATGTGACCATGCTTTGTAAATTTGTTTTGTAAAAAAGGCTATGTCACAATGCCGCTTGTGTTGTATCTCACTACGACTAATTTTAACACTCACCCTTACAAGCAAAGCTGTTATTTTGCCATTTAATTATGTCATTAGAGATTGGAATTGATCAATAGTTTGGTAGTAAATGCTTTAATTGCATTTACGTACATGTGTTATAACATGCCTTCTGTTTGAAGAAAATGTCGGCTCTGTAAGCCCACGTTCATGTAATAGGGGTTACATAACTGCTTAACTTACATAGCCTCACAGTAGGCATGTGTAGCTAACTGCAAGTGGGATTCAGCTTTTAATGGCTACTAACTTGAAGTACAAGTGAGTTTTGCAGCTGTGTAAAAAAATACCTTCACCAACAGTTGATGGAGGTTATGTTTGTCTGGCAGTTAGCAGGATATCTCCAAAAGTTATGAACGGATTTGTATGTGGAACGCTTGGTCAGGGGGCAAGAAAGAACTGATTAGCTTTTTATCCCGATTGCCCACAGAGGGGTGAGGCAGTGGGCATGAATTCTCACAAAAAGGCATATAACTTCCCAGCAGATTCATATATGACCATGAAACATGAGAAGGGTAAGGAAAAAATGATTTACGTTTGTGAATATACAACATGTGGAACTGGCATATCCTGACAATTGCACAGAGATACCATATGTGTTTTCCTGAGCGCCATCTTCTAGTTGTAAATGCATAAACCATGACTGTTTTATGACCCTCTATGTTTCAACATTATGCAATTTTTAATGGTAACTAGGAGTGTTCTTTTCAAAATTATAAGAATTATATCTTAGTAATTACCTTTCGGATGACTTTTTTTTTTGTTAAAAGTCAATTAGTATTAGAAAATGAGCACAACAGAAGGGTTGGGTGTACTACCACCACAAATTGATTCATACATGCATGATACATCCAACCAAGTACTTGTAAGGGCCTGCTGTGTACACAACCTGCTGTGTACAGGGCCTGCTGTGTAGTGGGCCTGCTGTGTACAGGGCCTGCTGTCTCAGGGTCTGCTGTGTACAGGGCCTGCTGTCTCAGGGCCTGCTGTCTCAGGGCCTGCTGTGTACAGAACCTGCTGTGTACAGGGCCTGCTGTGTACTGGGCCTGCTGTGTACAGGGTCTGCTGTGTACAGGGCCTGCTGTCTCAGGGCCTGCTCTGTACTGGGCCTGCTGTGTACAGGGTCTGCTGTGTACAGGGCCTGCTGTTTCAGGGCCTGCTCTGTACTGGGCCTGCTGTCTCAGGGCCTGCTGTCTCAGGGTCTGCTGTGTACAGGGCTTGCTGTCTCAGGGTCTGCTGTGTACAGGGCCTGCTGTCTCAGGGCTTGCTGTCTCAGGGTCTGCTGTGTACAGGGCCTGCTGTCTCAGGGCCTGCTGTGTACAGAACCTGCTGTGTACAGGGCCTGCTGTGTACTGGGCCTGCTGTCTCAGGGCCTGCTCTGTACTGGGCCTGCTGTCTCAGGGCCTGCTGTGTACAGGGCCTGCTGTGTACAGGGCCTGCTGTCTATAGGGCCAGCTGTGTACAGGGTCTGCTGTGTACAGGGCCTGCTGTCTCAGGGCCTGCTGTCTCAGGGCCCGCTGTGTACAGGGTCTGCTGTGTACAGGGCCTGCTGTCTCAGGGCCTGCTGTGTACAGGGCCTGCTGTCTCAGGGCCTGCTGTGTACAGGGCCTGCTGTCTCAGGGCCTGCTGTGTACAGGGCCTGCTGTCTACAGGGCCAGCTGTGTACAGGGCCTGCTGTATATTTGCAGGCCTGTCTCATTTCTGCAATATTCTCGGTCAGTTAAAAAGAGAGCAGGGAAACATGAGCTCTCCTCCAAAACCTGTGCTACCAGCCGTCTCTTCCTGCAGCGCCACAGTCACAGGCGGTTATGCAGTCGGCCAGAGGAGGTCGCTGTTGCGCACTGAGACATGGACAAACATGAGCCGCGTTTCCACCAAAATTACCCGGAACTTTCAGTCCCAGGAACTACTTTACCAGGAACTAAAAGGTTCCTTCAGCCAATGGTTGTCTGCGTTTCCACCGGGGTCTAAAGTACCGCGAAGATTAGGCAAATTAGCCCACTGACGTTGTCGTCGGTCCATCTGTCATATGATTTCTTCTGTAACCCCATACTACCACCGAAGTAGCCTACATTATTTTCTAATAACCGGGACAGCCCGGAGGGGTTTATTCCACTTATATACAACGGGTTACCAACAATGACTATATATGGTTACTTTTGTATTTATTGATTTTCATATATCCTCTCAAACACATTCATTAACAGCAGAAAACATGCACACGTTGTAAACAATTTGCTGTTTTATTACTTTCTCGTTGTCAATTCCATATAGGCTAATCGCAAAATGACAAGAATAGAACGAAAACTCGGACTTGCGTGAAAATGTAAATTAGTAGTGGTACAGCCACCGTTTGCTTTCCTTCGAAGTTACTGCTAGCCGAGCAGCGAAGTGTGCCCTCCAGATGCGAACCATGCACCATAAATGAGTCCATAGTCTTCCTGGTCTTTTCGTGGAATTGAAAAATGGCAGTAAAATTGAGTAAAATTACGGCAGTCTGAAAAAGCTAAAGCGAAGATTACTAGAATTAACCTGTTATTTTACCCGGATAAAAAGTGCGGAAGGTGATTTCCAGTTTGCTTGTACTGTATCACCAATGTTAATTATGCAGAACTACCGCATACCTCACATAACTGTATCAAACGTTTTGAGTCAATTACAACGGGCTAACAAAGAAAATCCGGAAGAAAATATTCAGCAACCGAATTAATCCGTTTGAATGTTTTGGTAGCCTACGTAATATGCTGTCCCAGCACGAATGCTTAGCATTTTATAAAACGAATACTAAAGCAAGAAAAGAACAGAAGAGCACACGTTATAATTCCAAGACGTTGACAGGTTATAACCAAAAGTAGGCTACTGCGCCGCATAACATACAAGTTTGATTTGAAGTTATTATGAAAATACATTAGTTTGCCGCTGCATATTTTCAAACATGGCGGGTAATGGCGGAAAATAAATACAACACAAAAGCTACGAGTACTCGACCAATCAGAAATGTTCAGCGCTGCAAGCTCCACCCAAAAGGTTCCTGTACTTTCGGAAAGTACTACCCCCCGAGCAGGAACGTTTTGGGGGGTAAAACAAGGCCCCCAGAACTAAATTTAGACCCTAGTTCCTGCGGTGGAAACGCACCGAGTTCCTCAAAAGGTTCCTAGTTCCGGGGTATAGTTCCTGCGGTGGAAACGCGGCTATGGACAGTACTGCAGTTCCGATTTCCTCCTTTGGCAATACTACAGTACTACCTACTTCCACAGGCTTTTTTGACACACTTAATTGTCCTCAGTCTGTTGCACGAAACACACTTTCAATAAAAGCTGAATATTATGAACCTGTTTATTAAAAGATACTTACATGTGGTGCAGTCATGCATACAGTTTTAATGTCAATAAATTCCACAACATACAGAAAAGCACTATCAGACCAAAGTATCATGCTATGAAATCAAGGAAATGCCTTTATGAATGGATCTCACATGATTTATTATATGAGAAAAATTTCCTCTCAGGGGTTAACAGAATATATGGCTACTCAGGAGGAATGACACCAAACTGCTATTGTTGCAAGGTTGGTCTAACATATGCAATTAATTTGGAAGTTTACAGTTTTCCATAGAACACTTCAGTCCACTATTTATTCTATAAGACTCTGAAATATTCCAGATTTTTTTGTTCAAGTCAGCAGAGACAACTTTAAGGAATTACTTTTGTCCTTTGATTCCTTCATCTTGAACTCAGGTTCTGACTCTGGAATCATTGTCCTTGGGAATCAAAAGGAAAGAGTCTTCCCCCAACCAGTTTCTATAGATTTTGATCAAATCAAATCTTTGCCTTTAAACCTCAAATGGCACCCGATGAGCACCTTGTTCTGTAAGTGCTCTCTGACAACTGAGTTGTGGTTGAAATAATAATACCCTCCTCACTTAAATGCACGTAATAATGCAGGAAATGTTCGTCTTGCTCAGTAACAAGTTCTGCCTAATATAAATGCAAATATAAATACAATTCATTATGCATGAACATTAAATTTTGTTATTGTTATTATTTGTAACATTTTGAAAATCTTCCGAAAAACGTCAGGAAAACGAATCAAAATTTGTTATAATTCAATAATGTAGCAAATACAATAGGTGATAGTAGATTATTTAAGCAGGCCTGGCAAACATTACTCCTCGGTAATATTTCATAATGAGAACATTCTGAGGTGACCGGTCTATATTTACAGAGTCACTCCTGGTTGCTATCTTCCCTGCCATTCATATTCCTCACAACTGCTAGTAATGGTTACACTGTAAGTCTTTGTCTCTTTTTCTGTAAGTTTCATTTTAAGTGCAATCTGTTATAACATAACGTAACATAACATGAACATGAACCATCATGTGGCCAAAGAGTTCCTCCAGAACTAAAAATTTAAGAATTATGTTTCTTTTCAAATTGTTAGGAATACATAGGCATTTCACAGGTGTAAAGGGTTAAAGTATTTAACTCAGGTGTGATTACAGATGACGCAGACAGCAGCACTGAATTCTGTTTCCTTGGCTGTTTTTTACAGATGGCACCATGTAGAAACCACAGAAGAAGAGGAACCAGTCCCAGCCAAGCCCAATGAACCAGTCGCCAGGTCAAACAAAAGCTAGAAGAAGAAGGCTGGCTGGCTGGCTGGTGAACAGGAGAGTACTGCATCATGATGTGAGGATCACAATGGACCCAGAACTGTGGAATTGTAAAAACCCATAAGCCAACAACAGTGAATTCATGATTGGGAACCTGAATTTAAAAAAAACTATCCTGAAGGGTTTTTTAAATTAGAGGGGAATTAGAGGAAGTAGAATTTAATTCAACAGCATTCAAAGAAATTCTCATTAATTTTGGCAAATAATGCTCCATCCACTTCTAAAAAGAACATATGTCACTTATCAATGCAAACAACGCTAATTCCATGCAAAACCTTAAAGGTTAGATGTCACATTGTGTTATGAAAACATTGTCCACTAAGAGTTGTTCTTCTTTGTCACTCTTTAAGTAGTGCATTCTGGGAAATGTATTCTGTGAAATTCAGAATTCAGTAATATGGACTGCTCACAAACCATCTTTAAGTATAAGTGAACTACTGTACTTATTTTAATTTTTTTTTTACAGTTGTGTGTTTTAAAAATGATAATTATCAATTAATTTGATTCATTGTAATTGTCCTTGTAATAATATACCATTGACATAGAGGAATAATGTTAAAGTATTGTTAAGCAAGCTAGATTAAAGGTAATCATGCAGATATGCTTTTAATTCTTAAAGGCATACAATATAGGGTTTCTACCTATAAAATATTATAAAATAACTATGCTAAGGCATATCTATGATGCACTGGAAATCTCTGTCTTTATGCACTTTGCTGAATTTGTGCACCTTTACATTCTAAAATGTGTTTGGGACATTTCTGGGCGTGGCACTCTTTACTGTGTGGGCAGGGGTGGGTGTGGCTTCAGAGCCAGTGGTTTTGGGATCAGATATAGAGTGTTTGTTGCTAGCTAGCTACATGGCTGCTGTAATGGCCCAGATACAGTGAAGCAAACAGACAAGCCGAGAGGGCTCATTCGAAAACTAGAGTTAACCTTAGAATTGCTTTTCCTCAATGGCATCAACTGAAGTTCACCAACAGGATGAGAAGTGACACGGAGCTGGCTTGTTTTCTCTTGGACCTGTCAGTAACATTATCTCAAGCTATCCAGCTAGGGTTGCCAGTGATCCGGTTTTAGACCGGAATGTCTTGTTTTCAAAATATTTGTATATGTCTGGTTCATGGTCCTGACCGAACTTTGTCCAAATTGATGGGGAGCGCTTACTGGTAGTTCCTAATGAATTTGCATGTCTGTGACTTGGCCGGGTACTCGGGCTTGAGTGAGCAGCGTTAAAGACAGAGTAGGAGACTTCTTTGATTGTAAACATAGGACCTCAGCCAGGTTTAAAGTCCTGCTTAGTATGCCTTTAAACAAATTAATAGATTTTTTCAAATGTAAAATGAACCCTGCTCATTCTTTTTTTTCCATTGTTGAACCTTCTTTATTTACATCATTCTTTGTGGTGTCCTTCTGGGAAAAGACACAAAGAAAGTAAAAAAGAAAGCCCTCTGAACACTTGGCAGAGAAGGAGGCACAAAAGTCAAAAAGTTCTTCCAAAAAGAAGAAACCTAACGTAAGGGTCCCCCCCAGCTGTGATGTAAAATTTGGTGGGACAGATGTGGTCCTTGACATACAAAAGTTTTATACTATCAGATATTTCTGTTTTTGCACTAGATCTATTCAAATCAAGTACATGAGTTCCCCAGTTTGACTCCAGACATGCACTTAATCAATAACTTGATTGAAAAAATTAATCTTGATTGTTTCTGTGAAGTTTTTTTTATTATTTTTTTTAAATAGGCTTGGAAAATTAAAATTCCATCTGTGTCTAGAGAGATGCAGTATAAGTGCAATTCCAATTCCAGTATTTTGTCCACCCTTAGAAAACATGTATAACATCCACTTGAACAAAAATGCTTTCCATCCCAGTGAATCGGGCACCAAAGCCAAATCAGCAAAATACAATTTGTAGGAGCCAGGGGCCATGTTCACGATCAGCAGGGACAAGCCAGAGCTCTCAAGCAGGAAGAAAGGAGACTTGTAAAATGCTACTGGAATGGTTCTGGAAGTAATATGAACCTTGTGGATACCAGTGTAACCATGCATGTACTCTTTGTGTGCTACACCATAGACCATGATTAACCCTGATCCAACATTACATTTAGAGACACATCAGAGCCAACATACTGTTTCTCCTACGTGTCTTCAACGGTAAGAGTTTGTGAAATATTTCTTGACCTTAATATCCATGATCAAATCATGAAGTCTTCACATAACTCTGTGTTTAACCGTGTGTGATTTATTCCACATGATGTGAGGGTTAGAATTGTACTTTTTTGTTTTGTTTAAATATTAGATTTTCCTGTGGCCTATGGTGGTTATTGATAATGTTGCAGGAAATTGATTTAAAAAATCTACCTAAATGAATGCAAGAATAGCTTACATCCAACGTTTGAACATCAGGCCTAGTTGTTGATTTGTGGTAATGTAGGAACGAGAAACAAAATGTCCATCTTCATATACACCAGCGTAATGGCAGCCTCTGGCCCAGTGATCCAATCAGGAGCCAAACATGACAGTGACAGCAGCAAGCCTGAAGACAAATCCCGCAAAAGCTTTCTTCATTGGTCTTTGCTGGGGCTGCTTCCTCTTTCTTCTTCTTTGGTTTCTGCATGGTGCAGTTTTAAAACAAACAGCCAAGGGAACAGAATTCAGTGCTGCGGCCTGTCCCATCACTACTTGTATGAGTCAAATACTTTAACCCGGTTTACACTCGTAAAAATAAGGCCAGCGTCATCCCTGCCTCTCTGTATCAGACAAACAAAGACAAAGAGAAAGACAAGAAAGCGATGCAAAAAAAAGGTAACAGACAGCCGTGACGTTGATTCTTACTGGCTAATCAAACCACCTTACAAATGTCTTTCTCTCACCCAGATACTGCTAAGGCTGAGGACACGGATGAAGATGACACAGAAGAGATGAAGAAGGAAAAAATGGAAAAAGAAGAAGAGAAAAAAAATTTACCTTTATGTTATACAGCATGAACATGTCAACTATTATAGATCTGAGGCTTAAAAACCCTGTAAGATCTACAGAAACTGGCTAACTGTTGTGGCAGTGTAGATTGTTGCTGGGAGAGTGCCCTCTGCTGTTTAGAAGTGGAGTCTGCACCTCTCCTCCGTGAACCTGCTGAATGTGAGTTCAGCCAGGCAGCTCATTCTCGTGGATAGTGCTGCTGTTCAAACAGCATCACAAAAAAGTGACTACTCTATGTGCCCAACATTAATGGGCACATCAGTGCCCAACCTGGGCATTTTATTTTGTGATGTCAAAATAGACCTGCCGTGGAAACAAATCTATTTTGGTTAAAAGTGAAATGTAATTAGAGTTGTAGCATTATGTCATATGCTGTAGCATGCTACATGCAGTAGTAGTTTTTTTTTTCTAGACACAGGCTAGTCAGTGTCTTTGTATTTCTCTTAATGAACCATGCAAATGTTGGACTTGGTAATCCTACATATGATTGTCCTGTCCTGTCCATGTTCTAAAATAGTATGTACCAGTGGATATGAATTTATACACACACACACACACACACACACATATATATATAATTCATTAATTTTTTTTTACTTTTCCTAGACACAACATTCAAGCTAATTAATCCCCGGTTTCATTTTCATTTTTTAACGAACATAATTTTATCTGGGACATCTTTGATCTCATTTTCCGTTTTGTTGTTGTGTATAAGTTGTGGATTTCTATGTTATGATGGTTAGTTTTTTTTAGAATGTTATGGCTTCTTGCATGTGTATATGCATGTACAGTAAAATGGCTAGCGTTAATTAAACTCTAACAGAGTGCATGTGAGTCGAATAGGGACCATACGTACTCTGTAAGAGTTGATTTAACGCTAAATGTGTGGAGGGAATTGTGTGGATCCATAACACCAGTCTAATTCACAGTTTTGAGATGAAACCACAATTATTTACAGATTGTAATGTCTATATAATCATTGCACTTATCTTTCTGTGAATTTGTGTGTGGTTTACTGTTTACTGTCCTTGTATGTCATGTTCCATGCTCTGTTAAAAGTAATAAACCTTTATATACAGTCAGGTCCATAAGTATTTGGACAGTGACACAATTTTCATAATTTTGGCTCTGTACGCCACCACAATGGATTTGAAATGAAACAATCAAGATGTGATTTAAGTGTAGACTTTCAGCTTTAATTTAATTTTAATTTTAAATTTTAAGGGTTTGTCAAAAAAATATTGGATGAACAATGTCTATCTGTTCATAGGATGTTGTTCCAGGACTGTACAGGCCTTTTTAGATGTTTTTTGGCAAACTCTAACCTGGTCCTCCTGTTTTTGAGGCTTACCAATGGTTTACATCTTGTGGTAAACCCTCTGTATTTACTCTGGTGAAGCCTTCTCTTGATTGTTGACTTTGACACAGATACGCCTACCTCCTGGAGGGTGTTCTTGATCTGGCCAACTGTGAAGGGGTTTTTTCTTCACCAGGGGAAGTATTCTTCTGTCATCCACCACAGTTGTATTCCATGGTCTTCTGGGCCTTTTGGTGTTCCTGAGCTCACCAGTGTGTTCTTTCTTTTTAAGAATGTACCAAATTGTTGATTTGGCCACACCTAATGTTTTTGCTAGCTCTCTAATGGGTTTTCTTTTCCAGACTAATGATGGCTTACTTCACCGACAGTGACAGCTCTTTGGAGTTCATATTGAGAGTTAACAGCAACAGATTCCAAATGCAAATGCCACACTTGAAATAAATTCTAGACCTTTTATCTTGTAAATGAAATAATGAGGGAATAACACACACCTGGCCATGGAACAGCTGATCAGCCAATTGTCCAATTACCTTTGGTCCCTTAAAAAGTGGGGGGGGGGGGCACATATAAAAGTGCTGTAATTCCTACACCATTCACCTGATTTGGATGTAAATACCTTCGAATTAAAGCTGAAGATCTGCACTTTGAGTTAATATTCATTATTTAATTTCAACTCCAATATGCTGTGGTAGACGGCTAAAATAACAATAACTTTGTCAATGCCCAAATATTTATGGACCTGACTGTACTTTGAGGTTCATCCATACATCCATTATCTATACCTGCTTATTCTGGGCAGGGTTGCAGGGGGTGCTGGAGCCTATCCCAGCATGCATTGGGCAAGAGGCAGGAATACACTCTGGACAGGCCGCCAATCTACCGCAGGGCACACACACCATTCTCTCAAATACAGTACTCATACCTGTGAGCAATTTTGAGTCTCAAATTGGCCTACCTGCATGTCTTTGGACTGGGAGGAAACCGGAGTACCCGGAGGAACACGGAAACTCACCACAGAAAGGCCCAGGCCGGATTCGAACCCAGAACTTTCTTGCCGTGAGGCGACAATGCCACTGCACCACCGTGCTGCCCCTACTTCAAGGTTCATTTCTTTTAATTACGTAATCATTACAATTGCTCACACATGTACAACATGGGAGTTTGCACAAGGCTTTTCAGGGAATGGGAATTGGAAGAGTTGGTTGCAGAGAAACACCCAAAGAGTAATACGTTCAAATAGAAAAAAATTGACATAGTTTAGTTTTTTGGCTCAGAAGTTGCCAAAGCTCCAGAGCAATGCCTGTTGGCAGCTTCTAGCAGTTCACGATAAGGTGGCTTGGTAAGAATACCCAAGGATCATTTTATCTTCACAGGGAACATTCCACATCTCATACTTTGAGAGTACCAAGACTAGAGGGCCATGACTAAATACCGATTTTGTTTTTCAACAAGTGTAAAACCTAATGGTTAACCATAACAAGTGAATTTGTTTTAATACAAGTTAATTCAAAGAGGTTTTGGACTCTACAGATCAAAAAGCATGAACTCTGCATTTTTTAAACATTTAATAGAGACATAAGTTGCAGACCTTTTGGGAGGTGCTGTCCATATTTTATACTGTTGCACAAGGACAAGAGAGTCTCTGGACAACCACCCCCCCAAAACTGAGCTGTTGTTTTCCAGTTCTGGCAGGCATAATGACAGGAAGGAAGAGAGTGGTGCCAGAAAAACCGGTCCTGGTTCTTCAGCTGGAAGACGACAGGCGGGTGTGTAGCCAACCTCGGCCAATCGCCGCTGGCTGAACCTACTTCCAGCCCTCAGATGCGTAGCTCTTGTTCTGGGAGTCTCACTCAAACCAGTGTTCTCCACAGACACAGGCCCCCTCAGAACAATGGCGCGAGAATTACTGCCAACCTCATTTCTAAAAGGAGTAGATTTTCTTTTAAAAATACAAAATAATTTGTTCGATAAAAATGTTACAAAATAATTTTAAGTTTTATCTTTGTGAAGAGCACATGTTCATCTGATTTGTTTGGCGATTCCAAAAGGAGTAGTACAGTGGAACCAAAGCATGATATGAAGATTAAAACCTGAAATCCTCAATTCAGCAATATCAAATACCGAGAAAAAAAACTGTGTCGTGAAACAGACGGTTGGCTTCAGACTCAGTGAATGAAGCTGACATGGAGTTGTACTTTAGTTTAAAAGGTACAATCTCAAAACAATTATTGCCACAGTAGATTGTAAGTTATAATAGCCTATACTGAATTGTATAACGGTTCTATTTGAATCAAATCCTCATTTGATTAAGAAATAGCCTATAGCACAGTAAGTCCACTTCCACAAATTTCTGCGTTGGCAGAAAGATCTAATGATATGAATACACATTTGCGTATTGTCTATTTCGCGCGCCATGCGCTCAAACACGAAGTCTTCAATCCTGCAGAGGGCACTGTTGTTGGAGCCGAAACCATGCTCAAGGAAACGAGTGACACTTGCTGATTTCCATAATGGTCGTTTGTTCTTGGGCAGCCCTCCCAAAAATTACATCACGGAGTTTGCCTAGGCTATTGCGCTTTGCAGGAATCGAAAAAGAGCTGAACCATTTAACTGTTTGCACCTCGTGACGGAATGCATACAAATTCCTTGAGAATTCCTGGGGAATGATGTCCCTCCGTACTGTCCGAGAACAGACTATTGATTCAACGCTGCTGTATATGTTGAAAACATTAGTACACTTAATCAAATGAAATACTTGAATACGCATATCTAGACTACAAATGGTGTTGAAAGAAGGGCGAGCGAAGTAGCGTACACTGTGAAGTTTAACACACGTATGCAACTGTTATGTATTACAATAATATTATGATAATTACCCTACTTATTAATTGTCTTATGCTAACTATATTTTTTGGACCGTTTACACTAGCTTGCTAAGTAGTCCCATTGTTCGAAGGATTGCTTTGCGTCGTCCCAGTTTACGTCAGCCAAATAAGCTACATGGTCGGTGTGATTATATTTTTTATTCCTACGAGTTGATTATAACGTCTTTTTTCGATATTTCAATATACAATTGAATATCCTTCACAGTAGAATATTGTGTGTTAATTCAACTCTAACAGAGTACATGGTCCTCTGGAACAGTGATACTGATAAATAAAAGGACAGTAGAGGTACATGTTTGTACAATGTACCCTGAAAGCACAATAATGATCTATTTCGGTGCTAACAAGCAATAAAGGTACAAATTAATAATGTATTGCTGGCTAGGGTTACAATTTTATGTACCTATAGGGTGCCACCCCAGTGACTTTATATGTCCTTTATAGGCACTTTTGTATGCCTATTTTCGAGAGTGTACCAAAAACTGAATACAAAAAATACAATAATAAAAACTACAATCAAGGAAATTCAAAACACTTGTTTCTATCTGAGGTAGCTTGGTTTTTGAAGGTTGCGGAAAATTACTGGGCTACTTGTGGCCTGATTGCTGGTCTATTATTTGGATATCTGCAGCCACAATGCCCTTTTCTTTTGGTTTTGCTATCGACAGTGAAATCAAGCCGTTCAAATACTTTTGCTGATGATTTCTCCGGGCTTGCATCAGTCATGTGTTCTGTTGTTTCACGCGTTAAATCGGCCAGTGCAACTTAAATAATAAATCGATTTATTTATTTACGGCATGGTATAAATGGTGATAAAATGACGTTGGTGCGCGTGACAGCGCATTTAAAGGCTATTCTTTAAAAAAAGAAGTACAATCATAATGACAATAATAATAATAATGAGAAGAATAATAAGAATTGGCATGTTTCTATTGTTGTGTCTGCTATTTTTTTCAGATGCCTCTTTATTGATATTGAAATATTTACTTTTATCTTACCTTTAATATATATGACCAGTTTACACAACTGCGTGCTACTAAACTACAGGTTAAGGAACGTGCTCACTGGCACAAAGAACGCCCTACATGGCAGGGATTAATATGTCGGCAAACCCCGGTCACACTGGTATTTAATTTTGTTCTTAAGCTTGGTTTCATTTTCCCCTACACAATACATAAAGCATTGTCAGACAGTGGTGACTTGACCCGTCAACGTGAACAGCCTACGCCAAAGACATTTTTACTAGTCAAATGATGGGCAACTCGAAAGTACTGCCCTGTATTTTCAAACTCGTGGGGGTGGAGATTTCAGCACAGTGTCTGCCCCCAACTTTGTTGATTGACGCAAGACCGTGGCTCCTCCTTGAAAGTTTTTTTCTTCGTTTTTCAGTGTCGTGCGTTGATTTCATACCAAAGTCATACTTTACATTCCACCTTTACTCTCAAACCCGGAGAAATATTTATTGAAAATAAAAAAGGCGCATGAAAAATAAACAGTTTAAATGAATAAACTTTTACGTTGCGCTTGAAAAGGCTGAAGTGCGAACCAAGCAAAAGGTGAGTCTTTATAGCTAAATACGCTTTCTTTGTCTGAGTGGGTTTGTGAAGTTTCATGCAGTTGCTGCTCGCTTGAAGTTTTCAGATCTTTGTCATTTTTTGCATTTTTCCGCGGAACTCCCCGAGTTGGGGAGGGAAGAGAACTATTATGATTGATTTGTTTTGCCCGTCTTTCTCTTCTTGTGTGTATGCACTGCTTGATATGTAACCCACTCTTTAAATTTTAGATTTAGTGTAATCCTTGGTTTATTAGCATTTTTGCCATTGCCGATACTACCAAGAAGTTAAGCATTATGATTCTCTCTGTTACCCGCAGCTTCTTGAAACTCCGCTTCAAACTTCCCAAAACTTTTCTAGGGGAGAGGAGATCTTTATTTTTGCCCGGGGATCAATTGGAGACGAAAACGAAAATAAGAAAACGTGGATTGCTGAAGTAAACGCGATTTCATTAACCACCATCTCAGTAATCTTATAGGTAAGAACACTCAATGTATGTCCATACAGCAAGATTGTTACTAGTCATTTTGATGCATTTTTTGCACGAGAACAAATTTGTGTTTGAATTATAAAATTAACCGTCTACCTCATGATGCTTATGCACTTGTGATTTTAAAAAGTACTTTGTTGCTCACAAAAAAGGGAGTTTTGTTCCCGACCTTTTGTCCCTCCGCCCTTTTGCTTTTATATCCCAGGGTCAATCACAGCATCGAATATATTAGTTTTTCCTTAACACCCCCCCCCCCCCCCCAAAAAAAAAGAACATGCTACTGCCTGTGTTGAGAGGTGATAATACGGTAGTTAACCTACCATTCAGAGTCATCACTGAACCGATTTCAAGGAAGCATGAATGATGAAGGAACCAAATTTTTCGTTCCACGTTCATTTTGGTGTACGCTCACAATTGAATTCAAAACCTATTTTGTAAACGTGTGGATAGACTGCATTGTTATATTCGGCCATAATTTAATAAAGCCAAGTGCGTGTGATTTTAGCTTTCCTAGATCAAAATTTGTTCTATCAAACGCAAGCAGGCAATGTTGTTTTGATCGCAACACTTGACATCGTGGTTTTTAAGACGCAAAATATTTTCCTCCAGCGTTTCCTTTCCTTGGCAAAAAAGAAAAAAAAGTCAAGATGAATGAAGGTGAATGTATACGAACGAAAATAGCCGTCGTAGACGAATTAAGAATGGGGAAATATCGAGGCGAACGGTGAGGAGGGAGCGCAAAGAGAACGGACCGTATGTTGTGATCTTAGCATGTTGCAGCACAAATAGCACTGATATAATTATCCCACCATGATTTGGTAATGTTGACAGAGGAGGAATCCGTTTCCCTTCCATGTGGAAGTGGCTGGCTCTGCTTTCCTCACCAAACTGGAAAAGTGTAAAAGGGAGGGAGATGGGATTTTAGGAACAAAAGGGAGCCACTTCCTCTGCGGCTCAATCAGTTCATCATCGTCTCCTCCTTCCACCCCCTCCCTGCCCCCCTCCGCTGCCTTGCTCAATCTTATCTACTTACACTTTCACTGGAATTGTTTCTAAACTTCCCGATCTGTACCGGTGTGAATCACATTCCATATTAAAATTGATAAATTGTGAACAGAACTGAATCAGAAAGTTCTCAAATACGAACCGCTGGATCCCATGGTAATGGCATATAATAATTTGGAAGTTTGTTTATACATTTTCTGTTTTCTGTTTACAAATTAGTTTCAAAACAAAAAATTTTTTTTTTTAGCCTTTTAGACTTCAGTCATTTTCATGTAATTTTGTACTTATTAATAAATAAATGTGCCTTGAATTGTTGCTACTTAAAAATAGTTGAGTAGTTTTCAACATTTTTAATTTAAAAATAAAATACACAAACAGTAAATTATATGTCAGGGAAGCGAAAATGTATTGTGCCCCCATATTACTGTAACAAAGATACTGTCTGTTGTTCATTAGATTGATTCCAGATTTATTTGATTTTCAATCGCTTTTCTAAAGCCCCTCCTACACCCACCCACACACACACGCACCTCTTGTGTTATCAGCTTTGGACCACGTTATCTAAACAGTCTCTGTTCCCTCCAAAATGAATGGTCTAATGTGACAGGTTTATTATGTGGTCAGTTGGGGTTGTGCCTCTTTCACAGATCTTTGAACAGCTGTTTGACTTTTTTTTTTAAGAAAGTAAACTAGTGGGGGAGCCATACGAGTAATCATATGTCCTCTGGCACATCGTCCTAAATCTTAAACCTACATAACTCCAGGTTGGTCCTCTGACTGGCTGGCTGTTTAGCCTGGAGATTTATAGAGGAGTTTGTTTGATAGCGTTTTCTTAAAATGGGTTCCAGTGAGCTCCACTGTTGAAGAAAACAAAAACAAAACAAACAAAAATAGGATAAACGCAGGCAAAAGGAGTAAATGACATTATGAAAATGTTGTAATGTTCTTCTTCCGAGCGGATAAGTGAATGGAAGCTATGGAACGTAATAATTCGATTGTAGATTGAACAATTGGCAGATGTAAAACGGATGGTTGTATTTTCATCAGTTTGTTTCTGAAATTACCCGTTTGTTGTACCTGTTTGAGATGTTCTGGCTCCAGATTGAGTGATCTGATTCTGGGTTTTTGTGAATTTGGAAAATGCTGGAATGTGCTTTCCTTTTGGCGGCAGTGCCTTCTGGCCTGTATTAAATTCCAAACCTTCACTCTTAAAGTGGCTGTATCAGTAAGGTAAGTTTTGCTGAGTGTAAAAAAAAAATCAGAGAAAAGAAAATGAATTTGTTTCAGTTTTTACGTACGTTAAAACAAGTCAGGTCATTATCCGCAAGTGTGCTTGCTAACTCCCTGTTTGAATGTTTGTATTCAAATGCAAATGCGAGTAAAATGCAAAATGCTTACCAAAGGTTCGTTTTTTAAATTACTTATTCTAAGGAGTCAATCAGCTATCGTGGTTTTCTATGCCACACCTTCCTTCATTGGAACACTCCCTTTGGTCTGACTTGACAGACAGGAGTAGTCAAGCTTTTCCAGTTCCAAATTCTTCTGAGCAATGAAAGGAACATTTTTTGCCACCTGTAAATTTGCGTTACAGTGACAGCTTGCTGACTAGGTTTTGGCTTTCACAGCTTTTAATGCTAAGAGCTGCTCTGTTAGAACTTGCTGGAAGAACCTCTGTTATTGTTTACAATGAGTAATGCATTCGATTTGTTCATTGTGTCTAAAAACAGTGTTTATAATTATAAAAATGTTCTTTAGATGAAGCAGCAATATTTTGTTAATGAGTCAATTTCATCATGAGTCAATTTTATTCTCACAAGGACAACTTTAAAAGTAAAACTGTTCATTGATATATAATTGTAAAATATAAACTCAACGGGTAGTGATAATTCCTTAGAAGATCTTTAATGCATTGTGAACCGTATATAAATCATCTTAAAGGAAATGAAAGAGAATTCTGGGTGTGGTGTCTGGCGAGTAAGACCGAGCACAAGGATTAGCCGTTGGGGGTGACTGTGACATTTGGGCTGGTGTCTGGGCGCCTGGGGAGCTGGCGGTCTAGGAGGCTGGGTTTCTGGGGGTTTAGGGGGCTGAGGGTCTGGGGGTTTAGTGGGCTGGGGGTCTGGGAGGCTGGGGGCTGGGGGCCTATGGGGCTGGAGGTCTAGGGCGCTGGGGGTTTAAGGGGCTAGGGGGCTGGGGGTCTAAGGGGCTAGGGGCCTGAGGGTCTGTGGGTTTAGTGGGCTGGGGGTCTGGGAGGCTGGGGGTTTAGGGGGCTGGGGGTTTAGGGGGCTGAGGGTCTGGGGGTTTAGGGGGCTGATGGTCTGGGGGTTTAGGGGGCTGCGGGGCTGGGGGTCTAGGGGGCTGGGAGGCTGGGGGTTTAGGGGGCTGGGGGCCTGGGGGTTTAGGGGGCTGAGGGTCTGGGGGTTTAGGGGGCTGACGGTCTGGGGGTTTAGGGGGCTGGTGGGCTGGGGGTCTAGGGGGCTGGGTTTCTGGGGGTTTAGGGGGCTGGGGGTCTAGGGGGCTGGGGGGCTGGGGGCTGTGAAGAGGATGGCTCTTCAGCGCGCCCATCACTTCTGACTCCTCTGCATGAGCGGTGGATTATGTGGGATTTAGCAGGAGATGGGCTTTTAAACAAAGGCCTGCTGGAGGCCCTCTCCGTGCTGGGAAAGGTCAGGGGGAGCGGGACTGCTCTCCGGCTTTGCCCTTTGATCCCTCTCCCTCCCGCCAACTCACCTTTCGGCTGGCCGCTCTGGCTCACGGGGGGCTGTGAACCCTCTGGGGTGGGTACTGCACTGCACTGGTCACCCCCCCCCCCCCCCCGCCCAACCCATCCTCTGGAGTAGGTACAGCACCGATACCGCACCCCCAGTGAATAAGACACACCAATTAAAATTTACCCCCAGACACAATAATCTGTCGGAGGTTTGCAGCTGTTCAGTCATCGATATGAACCTGCAGGTTTTCTAATGTACCCATCAGTTCCTTATTTATTAATCATAACTTGTTTTCAGAGTGCATTGCCTGTGCTCCTCAATCAACAGTCACAAAGGGTAGTCTGGTCTGAATGTGAGAATGTATGTATTTTTCAGTTCTAGCAATGTAAGCTCAAACTTTATGATTAGAATGAATTTAGTGCTGCCTTGAGTCTTTTATTTCTCAATTATAATACGATCAGTTGAAATGTGAAGATACATTTTATTTTATTGTAAGATAAACTACACTTTGCAAATAATATTGGTGACGGGCAGGCTTGTGTTCTAGCTTGTGCCGTATAGCCTGTGTATTCTGTAGTGCAGTCTCGATTGCTTCCCCCATATTCTTTATCGTCTGTCTGAAGGGTAAGAAAAACAAGCGATGCAGAGATGGAAGTGTTTTTGTAAGGGCTGGCTGTGAAGTTTCAAACTGGTCCGCAAGCATGACCAGTGTGTTCTCTGACATCATCGCTTTATATAGCGCCCCCGGTTATTCCTGCCGTGTTGTTCCTGCAGGCGAGACGACCTTTGACAGATTGTAGTCTTAATTAAAACCAAGACTACGTGACAGAATCCAATGTGTTTCCTCCAGCCCTTGTAATTTACATTGTCAGTTACAGTGACTTAAAATACAGATGGTTTTGAGTGCCTCCTTTGTTTTCATGGAAATTTTTCAGGGTGGAAGTTTCTCTTTTTAATGCATCTTAGGCTTTTTGTCAGAATTTTTTGGGAGAACAAATCCCTAATCAGTCATTGGTAAAATTTTGTTTTTATTCAGTTTTGCCTGCGGGGGAGTAGAAAAACAAAATGGCAGCTGAACCTAGTCTAGGGAGATGACTGGCTTTTCATACATGTTTTTAAGGTGGTGAGATATCGCTTTGTTCCAGAGCTGGCCTGGTGCAATATGTCTCGTACTCATTTCCTCTCAGAAGTAGAAGCTGATACGTGTGACGGATTCCTGCTTGCAGGTTGCAGTGTGGATCGAGTGTGTTTATATTACTGTGGTGAAGACTTTGTGCTTCTGGACCTGCTCCTATCCAGGAGCCTTCCACATATGTTGTAGATGAAAGCTTTAGTGCATCCTGACCTGCTTACCCGTCGGTGTTTTTCTTTTTGAGGAGGCAGCTTGGGAACCCTGCACAAAGGAGGTGTCTGGACTAACTGCAGCTGCCAGCTTGAAAGCCCGGCACGTGGAAAGCTCACTGTGTACATTTTCGGAAGCGGGGACTGGCGGCCGCAATTGTATCAACCGACTGGTTTTGACATTCTCTTTAAAATGTGTGTGTGTGTGGAGAGAGAGAGAGAGCGAGAGAGAGAGATGAAATTCAGAGTTACTGACATTGCACTGAGGCCATATGCAATTCATCACGAGAAAGTATACTTTAAGTGAAATGTGTGCATTCGCCGAAACCCTCAAAAGACAGGAAATTAAATCGGTCAGCCCTAACTCTGACATCAGCCTGCTGTCCGTCAAGGTGCATCAGCACAGATCACTGACAACTGCCCACAGCCCTGTATATGTCTGCTGTATGGATTGCTTGAGATTCAAACCGTCTCTCAAAGAGCCATATTCATACTCTCAGAGCAGTGCTCTGTACAGTGTATTGGCATTTTTGGATATTAAAGCCGAGGCGATATACTTTTAGATTTTGCACTTTTGTAAAGTATGCTTCACTTCCAACATGCCTATGTGTCCTATTTGAGAGCGCACATTTTGTATCACTCTTTCACATGGCTTGTGAGAAGGAGTATATGGAATGTCTCATGCAAAAGAGTATGCACAATATGTCATTGCATTGCTCTAGGGGCTGTGCTATGTAATGAAGATACATCAACATTCTGACAGTTTGAATGATAAGTGCCAATGACATGTAAATCAACATGCATTGTGTGTGATTTAAAAAAAAGAAAGAATAATAATAATTTCTGTAGCATCCCAAGGCAAATGCCAGCCTAACCCAGCATGGCCCTATATTGTAACAGATGTACCTTAAATGCTCTATAGTCTAATCTGCTTAAACTGCCGTTCAGAATTAATGTGGTAATATGTAAGGTTTACGTGCTATTTTTTAGATGAGTATGGTGAGTATGATTAGGAACACAGGAAAATTTTTGATTATTTTGTCCCTCCTGGTTTATTTGTAGTTATACTGACAGGACAAACTAACAAAAAATGATAAATATGAAACCAATCAGTTTTTAGATCTTAGGATAGACAAAAAATAAGCTGTTGTAACAACACAGTTCCCAGTCATTTTGACTATGCTTTTTTTCTCAGAACAATGTGTACAGTATAATCAGGTGATTTTGTCCAATCAGTTGCTTTTTGGTCGGTGACATTGATAAGGCATGCACTCTTATATTCACACTAGTGTTATCTGCCTTTTCTGAGATTATTATTTTATGTCGTTCAGTCACAACGCACTGGCACAATCGGCAGGAGCGACCAGTGCACCACTGGCAAATTCTAACGTTCTTTAGGATTCTAATATTAGACTTTGATGGTGAAGACAAAATCTGGAAGGAATTAACATTCTGCTCCACAGACAGATTCACTTCAGTGTACACTGAAGAAAAGCAAGAGCCTCCCTCAAACCAAAGGCCTTTCTTTCAGCAGTGAATCGACGGGATCTGTGTGTGTTTCTTGGCTAATTGGTTTTATATTTGTACATCTTAACCATTAAATGTACTTGCTGGCAGCTGCATATGGCAAATACGAATTTTGAGGCAAAGAAGGCTTTTTTCCTACGGTTGGCCATTTATTGGATTAAAGTCAAATTAATGACCCAGTTCATATGCGTTTACTTCGGTTGTTGAACTCTGCCTGAAGTGCTATTAAAAATAGTGAAAATGTCGCCTTGTCACTTTTGAAGTGGTAAGGGCACTATGATACCCCAAGGAACATATCCTAGAGCACATACTCTTTATTGCAACCCCTTGCATCAAAGGTTGATATAAGGGAGCAGTTCTGTTATATCAACTTTCTACTTTTTGAGGGCATGGCCTACAGTATTTCACAGAACTTGAGTATTAGTTTTTTTTCCCCCTTTGCAAATACGAATTACTATTTCACTCTGTTTGCGCTCCTCTCCTCAACGTTAGAGAAAAGTGGAAGTCAATATTGACAGATTATGAATTATAATTAGATTTGAAGGCCTGTGGCCATTTAATAAGGTTCAGTATTTTTGAGAGTGCCCATAATGAGATTTTGATTGTAGGAAGAAAAAAAACGAACGTCGGAGGATTGGCATTGCTGTTGGAAGGACCTGTTTGCATTATGCAAAAGGACAATTAATACAATTATATGACAGATTGTGAATTTAATACCTTTTATGTTTTGTATGTGGAGATGTTTAATGGAAAGTAACCAAACTCCTATTTTCCAAGCAGAGTGCTATATATTATCATTGAGATTAAAGAGATATCATATCATTGAGATTAAAGAGTTTCTATGCTTTTTAGCGATGATTCAGATGATTCAGGGGAAATGGGTACATCTCTTGAGATGAGATCTTGCTGACAGTCTAGGCCACAGTTTACACAAAGTGGATATAGATGACACCGGCAATTATAACATATATATGTGTATATATATATATGTATATATATATACACATGCTATTTTTGATATAAAATATAAATTCATCTATGAACCCCACATTTTCACTTAAAGTCTCAGCGTTTGGTTTTACACACACTCATGCTACACTGCGTATAAGTCATTCCCATTGCTCCTAACTGGGGCACTGAAGACATTCCCATTGCTCCTAACTGGGGCACTGAAGACATTCCCATTGCTCTTAACTGGAGCTCTGAAGACATTCCCATTGCTCCTAACTGGAGCTCTGAAGACATTCCCATTGCTCCTAACTGGAGCTCTGAAGACATTCCCATTGCTCTTAACTGGAGCTCTGAAAACATTCCCATTGCTCCTAACTGGAGCTCTGAAGACATTCCCATTGCTCCTAACTGGAGCTCTATAGACATTCCCATTGCTCCTAACTGGGCTCTGAAGACATTCCCATTGCTCCTAACTGGAGCGCTGAAGACATTCCCATTGCTCCTAACTGGAGCGCTGAAGACATTCCCATTGCTCCTAACTGGGGCACTGAAGACATTCCCATTGCTCCTAACTGGAGCTCTGAAGACATTCCCATTGCTCCTAACTGGAGCGCTGCAGACATTCCCATTGCTCCTAACTGGAGCTCTGAAGACATTCCCATTGCTCCTAACTGGAGCGCTGAAGACATTCCCATTGCTCCTAACTGGAGCTCTGAAGACATTCCCATTGCTCCTAACTGGAGCGCTGAAGACATTCCCATTGCTCCTAACTGGGGCACCGGATTCAGCATCCCCAGGGCTGTGCAGCTCAAAGTAATGAAAACGGCCATCTGTTATTCATTTGGCCAATACTTCGGCATTTTTGGTTAACCAAACACAGTAATGAAAATGAGAGAGAGTATTTTGTTGGGATTCATTGTTTTGTGCGCAGAGCTGCAATGCCATTGCCTTGGGGAGGAAAGATTCATCAGAGCCTGAGAGGCTCAAAATGAACTGCATTTATATTCGCATATATATGCATGCAGACGGCCTCCTGAGGCTGTGGCACAATAAAATCATTTTTTGCATCCTCAATTATTCAAAAGCCAGATGGTTTGTGATCACCGTAAAAAAAAGTAGGATCGTTCAGCCGTTTCAAATTGGGCTACGGATAGGAAATAACGTCCTGAACTGTTTTTTTTTTGTGTGTATCCTCAACACTGCTCAGCTCAGCCCTCAACAGGGAACAGGCCCAAGCTCCGTTTGTGCCGCAGTTTGTGGCGTCTTGACGCTTTCCGCAGAATGGGCGGCCAAATGGCTGTGATTTCCCCGCCCTACTGTAAACAGCGGTTTGAGCAAACAAGACCAGTGTCCTGTGCTTGGCCTGTAACGAGGCACCGCGAGGTTATGGGACTGTGAGCTTGCCGCTTGTCTAGGCTGAGAAGCCTAGAGTCTCGTTATTTCACCAGGGCGTTTGCTGAAGTCTCCCGGTTTTAACGGCTTTGCTTGTCTTTGCGTGTCGGTCTTTGGATGCAACTTCTCAGCATATCTGTTCAGTGTAGCCAGTTGTAAATATGTGTGTCGTATGCTCTTGGATGTGTTTACCGAAGTAGACGTTTAGCATTAATCTGTATCCTTGTCGTACCGGCCGTATTAAAGTGGTCATTCCCGGTGTAAATGGACTTACTGGTGCCCAGGTGACCTGCCTTGGAAAGCCCAGTATTTTGGTATAAGGAAAGTCCACTTCCTTCTCCTCCAATACTCTGATAGACATTCGAAAGATGCGTCTCAGTTTCTCTTAATCCCCCTTTTTTATTTAAAAAAAAAGAGAAAATAAAAGGCATGTTTTTTCTGCAGTGACTTCCCTTTGGCATTTTCCGAGAACATCTTTCTGCGGAGCGTTGAGTTGGCTGGATGTTTTCAAGATAATTGAGAGGATCATTTTCATAATCAATCCCATATTCTTGGTATAAATGTTTCGTTGGAAATATTTTATGTACAAGCAATACAATTACCAAAAACCAGCAAGTAATGTTTATAGTTTGTTCCAATATCGTTTATTCAGCTCACGCAGAAGACGGTCACATGAATATGAACCTAATACTTTGTTTAGCTACAGCGCTAACTTTGGATTGGCCTTTTGTTTGCATTGTAGTGTTTTTGCTAAAAGCTCTGTTAGAAGGTTGAGGATTGCCAAAGCTTTGTTGCTGGTAAATATCTTTTTTTTCCCCAGTTGCTGCACTTCTGAGACCTCCCATTGCTTTCATGATCAAAACGGAAACAACGCTTAACTGATTCCTCAGATCCCAAAAAATTAACCGCTTAAAGTGGTGCCACGGCGGTGGAGTACAAGCTGGCACTGGTTGGCACATCTGAGCTTGATCCATACATCTGCATTTGTTATTTTGCTGACAGAATTGTTCTTTCATCGCATGCCTTTCTGTATCCTCGTGTTGACGTTGATCGGCAGCGGCAAGCCGTTGGCGGTTGTTAGCATTTACGTGGCAGCGATTAGCTAGTTCTGCTCACGTCTTTAAAGACGATTATGAAGTGGAAGAAAATAACAAAGGAAGTTGTGTCCTTGGGTTCCAGGTTGGGTGGGTTTTCAGTGGTGCTAAAACCTTGCTGTTATGTAGAATGGGGAACAGTGTGCTCATTCCTCAGTGTTTTAGATGGGAATTGTTTTGATGCTGGTTGCCGATGGTAGTTTCTTTTTTAAATCCACTCCCATTGCCCTTACCATCCTTATATAGAGCCCAGCGATGAGTCTTGATTCCAAATCCCATTCAACATTTGACCATGGACCGCTTAGCTGCCAGCGAAAAGCTTTTTGTTCCGAGTGTCAGTTTCCAGATCTTTCTGTCCTCAGTGTATGTCCAGAAAGAGCCTGGAGACCTCTACATGGCGACTCGTTGACCCTGATAGCTGGAGTCCTTTTTTTTTTTTTTTTGACGAAGCGTAACTTGAGTGGTTGTCCTGGCAGGTGAGGGGCCTTCTCTGTCCTTCTCGGCCCTTGCTGGGCTCTAATGAGAACCCATGGGGTAACAGGACACCCCTTACTCTCCCTAGTCTCTGGTGATGGGTAGACCTTAGACCAAAAAGGGCGTGTGGGGAGCTTTTCGGTGCTACCCTGCGTCAGGCGGTGGGACGTTTGGGCGGCCATGGGAGGAACTCGTCCCGCAGCGGTCTGTTCAGAGGTGTGCAGAACGTTCCGGAGATGACTCTCTTCTCAGGGGACAGGGTTGTGGAACTGGTCCTGGGGGGCCGCAGTGTCTATAGGGCTTTTTGGGCTTTCCTTTCAGCCTGTAGCCAATTTGAGCTATGGAAATATGGCGTGTGACTAGCCAGTCGTTTAAGTAAGCACTTAAGCAATTAAGCTCTTAACCAGCCGACTATACAGCCTTATAGAGATTGAGTTTGAGAGCCTGCTTTACAGGAAACGGGTGGAATATTGGTATGGCAGTAGAATTGGCTGGGTTGGGTTGGGGAACTTTAAAAACAAGTTTGGAGCCCAACTGTTCCTAACGCCTTTCGTATTGACCACTGGCCTTCTCCATCCGACCCTTCCCCCCCAAAGTGAGTGACAAGCACAGGCTGTCCTCTACAGTGGAGAGCCTTTGTGTTGCAGAGTTACAGGGCCACGGGCTCGGTGGGCTGATCGGACGTGCTCGCCTCAGCACTAACTTCATCCATACCAGTCTTTCGGGTCATGCTGAATTCAGCATAGACCATCCCCCTGTTGCTAAAGAACCAATCCCGGGAAAGCCTGAGCTGGCTGCTCCTGAACCTCGCCTGGAAAATATTAGGGAAAGAAAACTTGCTGAATCAGGCTGTAAAATAAGCATTATGGCATATGCTTAGATTTTTTTTATTTTTTTCATTCTGTGGTCTTTGTCCCTGTCAGCTGGATTGTGGTTTAACTGTATATGTCCCTGATTTGAAATCGTGCTTGGTGAATACAATGGTAATGCTACACATTGCGAGAATTGTTTATTTTGTAAGGGAGAATTGGTCAGGGCGGTAATAGTGAGGTTCTGGGGAGACCATTCTCTAACTGTGCTTGAAGCTACAGCAGTCGGGTAATCTTGGGTTGTGTAGGACTGAATGAATTTTCACTTCTGCCAGTTTCCAGATACTCATTTTTTTGTGTGGCATACTTGTGACAGATTACGCCACGGCCACACTTTCCAAAAAAAAGGGCTGCTTTGCGCACACTATATTTAGGTTTTAATGAGCAACAAATTTGTATTGCTTGTATCAGAGCAAGATCTGTTTCAGAATATGTTTGCAAACTAATATTGGCTGGTACTTTGTACTAAACAGTGGGGAGTTGTTGTTTTTTTTTTTCAAATTTAGAAAATGACTGTTTGACATTTTGGATGTTGTGGTGCAGTGCTTGCTGCCAAACCAAGCTTATTTGAATAGAGTGGCTAGGTGTCTGCGAGTGTGCGTGTGTGGGTAAAGGTGTCAATGTGTATCGGTATCAGCGCAGAACCTGTTGTCTGCCCGTTGGTGAGTGTGTCTGAGTGTGTCTCTCCTCCTCCCCCCGGTTCTGTCCCCCCCCTCTGGGTCTGTCTCCCCCTGCTTTTTTTTGTTGTTGTTCTGCTCTCTCTCTATCTCTCTTTCCTTCTGTTATTTTTCTTTCTCTCTTCCACTTGCCTCTCCCCCTCCGCCTGTGTGCAGCTGTCTGGCCCTCCCCTCGTTCTCTGTCTCTCTCTCTCTCTTTCTCTCTCAGCTTTGATTGTTTCCTGAGTGGGCTGCCAGAACGGAAGTAGGAGGAAGTTATTGGAAGAGTTGGACAGGATTTATTAGAGCCAAATGCAGACCGAGGGGGGAAGGGTGGGGTTTGGGGACTGGGGTGGGGGGGGGCTCTGCTGTCCCGGCAGGAGGGTTTCGGGTCGCTCCCGCAGACTCGGCGCCCGTCCAGAGCGAACGGTTCGCCGGGCGTCCCGGGCTCCCCGGGCTCCCCGCAGAACGGAGAGGGTGAAGTGGGTGGGACTGCAGGGCTCCAGCGGTTAGACAGAGGGAGGCACGGAAATGACAGCGGCGAGAGGCTGGGGGCGGTTTGCTGCTGATAAGGAGCCAGTTGCGCAGGCTTCGGTCTGGCTGGCCTTGAGGTGTGTCTGCTGGAGGTTCTTCAGCATGGAGACCGGTTCTGCAGGTCCTGTGTGTGTGTGTGTGTGTGCGCGTGCACGTGTGTGTGTGCGCATGTGTGTGTGCGTGCGCATGGCTGCATGTGTGTGTCTGGGCCACTGATTTTAACAAAGATTGCGGGTCACGGCCACTGTGAAAAGGGGATGAGGGATGGCCTGCTTTCCCTCCCCTGTAGTATCTCAACGTGTGCCACATGCATCTTGGCGTAACATCTGACAAATAACTGCCTTTCAGTTACACGCAGCCCTAGTTCGAAAATATTGCTCAATGTCCGCGTAGTATAATGGGGAAGGAGCTGGTCTTGCTACGTGAAGGTCACGGGTTCAAGTCCCAGGTTGTGTGCCGTCATTGTACCCATGAGCAAGGTACTTAACCTGCATTGCTCCAGTATATATCCAGCTGTATAAATGGATGCAAGGTAAATGCTATGTAAAAAGGTGTGTAAGTCACTCTGGATAAGAACGCCTGCTAAATGCTTGTAAAGAAATGCCTGTAATGTCCAGTAGCTGGTCCCATGCACTTCTGCATGTGTCCATATATTTCAAAGCACAGTTTGACACACAGTGCCTTCATCTTTATTCCTGTAACTCATCAAAAAGTTCAGCAAATGTTTTGCAATTACATAACGATGCAGTAACAGTATTTTTATGCATTTCCTGCTTTCCGTGAGGCGTCTGCCTCAGGCGATGGTGGGAGTGCATTGTGGGTGTACGGACCAGGTGGGAGGGGTTCTGCAGATCCAGTTCTGTCAGTCACCCCGTTGGAAACTCCCTCCTGTGCTGTCACAGCAACCAGCTCCTCTGGCCTGGGCCGAGAACGTCTTCCTTATCTGTAATCTGATCTCTGTGAGCAGCTGCTCCTCCAGTCAGGGTCCTGTTCCTCTTTGTCAAGGGCTGTGTGCATGCGTGTGTTTGTATGTGTGTGCGAGTGTGTGTGTGTGTGTGTGTGTGCGAGTGTGTGTGTGGGTGTGTGCGAGTGTGTGTGTGGGTGTGTGCGTGTGTGTGTGTGCGTGCGTGTGTGTGTGTGTGTGTGTTTGCGAGTGTGTGTGTGTGTGTGTGTATGTGTGTGTATGTGTGTGTGCAAGTGTGTGTGTGGGTGTGTGCGTGTTTGCGTGTGTGCAAGTGAGTGTCTGTCTGTCTGTGTGTGTGTGTGTGTGTGTGTGTGTGAGTGTCTGTATGGGTGTCTTATCTATTGGGGGGGGGGGGGCTAGCTCCAGGGAATAGCTGCAGGAAGACTCACACAGACAAGTGATACAGCTGCACCAACAGTCCACTATAATAAGGAGGGTGCCAGCACTTTTTGGACTCTCCCTCCCTCCCTCTCTCTCTCCCTCCCTATCCTCCCCCTTGTCTCTGTCTCTTTATATCATGTGCTTAATATTATTTTTAAAAGCATGATGCGCAGTCTTACTTTTGCTCCCTCAGGGTATTGCATATGGCTCCCTCCCTATGTCTCTGGATTGGGGGGGGGGGGGGGGGGGGCAGTAATGAAATTTCACTCCTGGGGGGGGGTTAGACAATGGGGCAGTGGTAGTCTGCACTCACGGTTCTCTCGCTGTTTCCAGCCACTTAATCTGCTTTAATTAATTTCTGCCGATGCAGCCTGGTCTGAGGAGCCCGCGAGGGCCTTGGTTTTTTTTTTTTTTTTTGCGGGACTTGAGTCACCCCGTTCGGAGGGAAGAACAATTGCGACCATTTGTCAGCTGTTCACACTTGTTGGGGATAACATATGGCGCGCTCTGCGAATAGCAAACAGAAAAGGCGCATGGCTAGATGGGGGGAAAAAGTCCTGTGATTTGTGAAAGAAAGCCCATTAGCTCAAAAGGTGTTATTCATTTCCCCACCTATCTCCTCTTCCTGTTACAGCTTTTTTGGGAGTGACAGGTTTTATTGTAATGAAGAACTGAAGTGAATGCTCTGCAAATACCCTTTTTATGATATGTAGTTTAAAACTTTTTTTCTTTTTATATTGTTGAGTGTTTTCTGTGCCTTCTCAGTTATTCATTTCAACCTCAGATCAAATTTAAATATACAAATGTGAAATGTGTAAAATTGTTTTTGGGATTACCAAATGTAAGTTTTAAGCCTTGCTTTTCTTTGTCTTCTGTCTCATTAGTGATAACATTGTGCTTGAAGAGATGGAAAGCGTCCAAGTTAGCTAAACAAAAGCCTTATTAATATACAGGAACTCTATCAGTGCCTTATTAAGTATACAGGAACTCGATCAGTTCCTCATGTTTTCATTTCTAAAACACTGAAGTAAAGAAACACATTTGGATGCTTGATTTGAAACTTGAAACCATTTGAAAAATAATATTTTTGATTCATTGTGCTTGCGTGCGTGCGCGTCTGTGTGTCCCTGTGTGGGCGTGTTTGTGTGCACGTGCACGTGCACGTGCGTGTGTGCGTGCGTGCGTGCGTGCGTGCGTGTGTGCGTGCGTGTGTGTGCATACGATTTCTTTCAAAGGCCTGAAGGCTGCTGGTTGAGTAGTCCTGCCTGGAGGCTTCTGCATGAGAGAGATGATTGCATTCCCACAGTATTCTGTGTGGGCTGTTGTGCTGAAAAGCCGTTGTCCAATGGGCTCGTGTATCAGAAAACATACAACTGGTCACTCAAATGATACGACTGGTCACTCAGAATGGCAATAAAAAGGTGTCCGTGGGCTGCCTGAAATAGAAGTGAAATGATTTGTTGAACCCCTTTTCCACACCTGCCAATGTCCTGGGTGTAATCTGAACAAATTTTACAAGGTTAGCTGAGCTCCTGAATAATAACTTATATTTTCGAATGTGTTGAGTGTACATGCGTGCGTGAGGTGTCAGGTGACACTTAAGACTTCGTAGATCATGCCTGGATTGGTGGTTGCGCAATATAGAGACTTGCCCTCCCGATTCCCTCCGGTGACTCTGCTGATGGAAGCACCTGACTTTGGGATTAGTGACGAGATTAATCATAAAGCCTTTTATCAATTGCTCGATTTCTCTCGTGCGTGATATTTTTGGCTTTGTTCAGAGGTTGTGTGGGACCAGGGAGTGGAGCGTTTTTAACAGGTGGACACGGAGTAATAGAAGGTCATGCGCTGAACCACACTAGCCTTCTATTGGCAGATAAGTTCTGCTTCCAGTGTACGATTGTGACTTTCTCACTCTCTGCTCCTGACTGTAAACCTCTGTGGGCTTTTGCCTGGGACTCTTTCACGCTGCTGAGCAGGGGCTCGGCATGTTCAGGTGTCTGTATGGCTTTCCTGCAGATCAGTATATTGCCTCTCTTGACAGTGATAATGCACCACAGAAACTGAGCTGTGTCCCGATTTAAATGTTGTATTGTATCAAAGTATATAGTGTACCTGTCCATGAGAGGGAAATCTTTCATTCCCAGCATGACATGTGAACAAGGTGTGATTTAGGGAGGCTGAATGGATGTGACACCTCTTCACGTTTTTGGGTTGTCGTTATGGCGACCGCCATCCCATTATTCCTCCCCTCAGCAAAAGCAGAGGCGATACTGACCTGGGGTGCAAGCAGTGTCTCTGAGGTGGAACCCCCTCTTTAAGACAGCGCAAAGGGCCAAAGGGCCAAAGGGCTAAAGGGCCAACGGGCTAAAGGGCTAAAGGGCTAGGTCTCCCGGGCATGCCTTGCACACCCACCCTCTCTCTCCCTCCTTCTCACTGATCCACCCTCTCTATCCCTCCGGTTCACTGATCCACCCTCTCTATCCCTCCTGCTCACTGATCCACCCTCTCTATCCCTCTCTCTCCCTCCTGCTCACTGATCCACCCTCTCTCTCCCTCCTGCTCACTGATCCACCCTCTCTATCCCTCCTGCTCACTGATCCACCCTCTCTATCCCTCCTGCTCACTGATCCACCCTCTCTATCCCTCCGGTTCACTGATCCACCCTCTCTCTCCCTCCTGCTCACTGATTTCCCTCTCTCTCCCTCTCTCTCCCTCCTGCTCACTGATCCACCCTCTCTCTCCCTCCTGCTCACTGATCCACCCTCTCTCTCCCTCCTGCTCACTGATCCACCCTCTCTATCCCTCCGGTTCACTGATCCACCCTCTCTATCCCTCCGGTTCACTGATCCACCCTCTCTATCCCTCCTGCTCACTGATCCACCCTCTCTATCCCTCCGGTTCACTGATCCACCCTCTCTATCCCTCTCTCTCCCTCCTTCTCACTGATCCACCCTCTCCCTCTCTCTCTCTCTCCCTCCTGCTCACTGATCCACCCTCTCCCTCTCTCTCCCTCCGGTTCACTGATCCACTCTCTCCCTCTCTCTCCCTCCTGCTCACTGATCCACCCTCTCTCTCTCTCTCTCCCTCCTGCTCACTGATCTACCCTCTCTCTCTCTCTCCCTCCTGCTCACTGATCCTCTCTCTCTCTCTCTCCCTCCTGCTCACTGATCTACCCTCTCTCTCTCTCTCCCTCCTGCTCACTGATCTACCCTCTCTGTCCCTCTCTCTCACTCCTGCTCACTGATCTACCCTCTCTCTCCCTCTCTCTCTCTCTCTCTCCCTCCTGCTCACTGATCCACCCTCTCTCTCCTTCTGGCTTGTGGATCCTGTGGCCCTGGCCCTCTCAGCCCTGAGCCATAGGTTGCTGTCTGTGTCGTCCCCAAGGCCAAATCTCATTCCCTGTTTTTCCTGTAGGCTGGTATCGGTAGCAAAATGTGAAAAAAACTGACATCACCACCAGAAACCTTCTCAGCTTTTCTTCATATACCCAGCTGACTGACCCTCAACTCGCTGCAGCCATAAAATCTGATGATTTAGCGTGTCTTGATGAAAAGAAGCCACTTTTCCATTTGGGAGGTGGTTATGTCTATGAGATGGAAACACCCGATACCGCAATTCATTCAATTTTGTGAAGATTTACGGCATCCATCCCTGAGTGCTGGTACAGACTGCTGTGTATGCCTCTCTGGCCACTACTCTGGTAAGCTAATATTTAAACAAGTAGAGAGCTGGCAGGCTGCTCCAGGTAATCTGCGCTTTGCTTCGTTTTCATCTGTTTTTCTGAGGAGAAAAATATTTTTACAAGAAATTTTGTGAGCTCTTTAATGACGCTGTGAAGATGACTGAAAAATAAAAATGTGAGTATATAGGTACAAATGCAAACTCTGGCCATCAGACAGTTGAGTTGAAAGTGTGATACACAATTATATTCCTCATTTGTTTTTAGCTGCGACCGCAGCTCTATAGTTCTGTCTGTCGGTTGGCCCACAGAAGTGTCCCACCCCGTAGCGGCCACAGTTTTTGGCCGATTGACTGAGAGGGGGGCGTGGCGATGGGCATGGCCTATCACAAAAAGGCGCATAACTCCCGATTGGATTCACAAATTTGCACAAGATTTCGTTGGTTGGTCATGAGCCAAAGAAGAGGTCACGTGTTTGTGTGAGGGTGTGTGCGTGGATGCATGCACACATGGATGCATGCGCGTGTGCGGTCGCAGCTATTGCGGATTCACACTTGTTTTGGTGTTGCTCTCTGTATTAAGGACTGAATAGGTGTATCATGTTGTGTATCACACCTTACGCCCAGTTTATAGTCACACTTGCTTGATGCGTTCTACCTGCCTCACAGGGCTTTCTGAGAGAATATGCTTCCCAGAATCCTTCAGACACAGACCCTGTGTGCCATTGTCTCTTTTGTGGCAGCAGTTCTACCCATGGTTAGTCTCTACTTGCCCATGGTTTGTCTCCACTTGCCTACGGTTAGTCTTCATTTGCCCATAGTTTGTCTCCACTTGCCCATAGTTTGTCTCCACTTGGCCGTGGTTAGTCTCTGAAACTTACCCTGTTTGTCGCTGAGTACATGGGTGACTGCTATGTCTCAGTGACAGGAGTAGAAAGCTGCTAATTGCATTTGGGATTTTGGATTTCCCCTCCCTAATTACCCTCTCCGTACAGAAAGACTTCTGCATGGATTTCCAAACTTTATAAAAATCACTATATCAGAATAGTCTCTCTTCACCCGCGCAGCAATGTAAAGTGAGCTCTCCTGTCACCCTCCCTTCCACTCTTCACTTCATTGCCCCAAAAATATGGCATATGCAACAGAGCATATGTGGGATCAGTTGTACAGTAGTATTGTGTCATTAATCAGCTCGACTTGCAGAGTCTTAAATGGTGCAGTGGACCTTTGTTGCATTCGTGGTTATTCCTAGGAAAAGTGGTGAGTAATGGCTGTTCTAGTCTTGGCAGTAAACCCGAGATTCGGGGGCGGGGAATGCCGGGATTCTGTGGTGTAAACAGACACTCAGGTTGTCAGCTCCAGTGTTGTTTGCCACGCCGTCCGTCTGCAAAATCCTCACTTTTACTCTCCCGCATTTTGTTTGGGTTCTTACCCGCATGGCAAAGGGTTTCCTCGTCGTGTTTGGTAAACACAGGCACCTCCTCCGGCACAGGGTCCCTGTCAGTGTTTCAACCCGGAGTTTCCCACAGAGGGGGATCTGTGCAGGGCTGTGGGATTGGTGCTTTGGGATCTGCCTGTGATAATGGCGGTGTCTAGGATACTTAACTCAGAAGGATCACTGATAACATAATCAGCTATGTTTCATGAGTAAAGTCTCAAGGACAAGCTCATACATTAAAAGGTTTCTACTTGTAATAACCAGCTGACTATGAGCCAGAGGATTCAATTCAAATGCCAATGTGATTCTTATTAAAAGGAATTCATTATGGATTACTGCCTACACTGCAAAATAAAAAATAAGTCTGTCTCAACAAGTATTTTAGTCTTACGTTTAGACTTAAAACCTTACCTCTATTACCTTTTTGCTACAGAAGACAAAAATATTGCCAATATCAGATTTTGCCAATGGGGTAAGAAATAAAAATAAAAAAAACAGTAACTTAAAACAAACTAATAATTTCTACTTTTCTACTATAAAACACTTGTTAGGACAGATTTTTTGCAGTGTATAATATGCGTTTTTGCAGTGTAATTTCGATGAATGGATAAATAGATAAGACAGTGTAATAAGAATGACGTGTAGTGGAACAGTTCAGCTGAGATTAATGGAAATTCTCCATGTCCTTCACCTCTGGGTCTGCGTGAACCGGTGATTTATTCTTTTCCTCCGCTTACGTGATGGAGCTCGTGGCTTGTTGGCGCATTTTTGAGGCACATAATAAAGTTTTCATTAGGGCAAGCGCCCATGTTGTGGAGTTTGGTGTTGTATGCTGTTTGTATATCCTGTTGTATAGTGATAGGCGTGAGCCACATTTCACATTAACATTCATACCAGTCTTATGAAGCATCACACCTGTAATAGAGGCTGTGCCAGGCAAAACGTACCTGGGGTTCTTTCGACCCGTTAAAAATGTTTCGGTTCCACATTTGAAAATATGCCAAATATTAACAAGTGGTGGGTCATGGCAAAATTTTGGGTTAATCTGCAAGCACTGCTGCTGTTCAAGCCCAAAGCCCCAACACAGATGTGATTCATAGCCTTGTTCAATGTGCAAAAGCCAGGTAGTTTCCCCTCATTTCGTGATTTAAAGCTCCAAGGTAGACCACTTGCTGCTGCTTAAGAGTGTCTGGACCTTCAAATGAAAAGGCTTTCATGCGCCTGCTTTTCAAGAGCTCTGTATGATATACCGTTTTAATAACCTGGCCATATACGTCTTTATTATTGATGTTTTCCATTTTGCGTAATTACTGGGATTGCGCAACAAAAGTATTTTTACATCAGAGGGTTTGTGTTCATAAAAAGGAGATGTGCTTTTTATATTGACGTAAAACTCCTTAAAAAGTCGTGAAAAGAAGCTCCCGGTTACAGTCGAGGCCGTAAGCGGCTGCTTTTGATGGTTTCATTGTCGGGCTCTTTTTTTAGCATAAGTGGGCGGCGCAGGCCGAAGGGGCCTGGGATAGCGAGGTGTCGAGCGGATCGCCTGCGCAGCGCGCAGATAAGCGTAGCCTGAGCGGTTGCCGTCGGCTGCAGACTGTAATGGATCGCTCGGCGCTCAACCTGCCCCCCTGCTCCAGCCCGGGCCGGGGGGTGGGCCTGTGGCGGGGGTGGGGTGGGCCGGTGGCGGGGCGGGGGTGGGGTGGGGTGGGGTGGTGGGTTCCGTCAAGTCGACACTGCGCAGTGTATTCTCCCGGGGGCCAGCCTTGTTTTCTGAGGCTGAGGTGGACGCCTAAATTGGACAAGCGGCCACCCCCGCCCCCTCCCCTTCATCACCGCCATGCCCCCTCCTCCTCCTCCTCCCCCTCCTCCTACATACGACTCTCCACTGGTCTTCTGTCCTTATTTGGGCAGAGACGTTCTGAAGCGGAGGGGAGGGGCGGGGGGCGGGGGGTGGGGTGGGGGGGGGTTGTGGGTGACAGGAGGGAGCTCCCAGAGGCCAGAGGAGAATCGGCACAGGCTCGCCTTGCCTTCTTAATAAGGGCATGTCTGGAATTTCAGCCTCTCTCTCTCTCTCTCGCTCTCTCTCTCTCTCTCGCTCGCTCTCGCTGCTTCTGTCTGTCTATCTCTCGCTCCCTCACTCCTCTCCCTCTCTGTCTCTCTCTCACTCACTGATTTCTCTGTCCTCTATCTCGCCCCCCTCTCTCTGTCCCTCTCTCCCTCCCCACCTCCCCCTCTCTCTCTCTCTCACTAACTATCCCTTTCACTCTCTTTCTCTTGAACCCCCCCCCCCCCCGTTCTCCAAGCTGCTGATTCATGGCAGGTCTGCTCCAGACAGACCCATTGCATTTATTTATCTTCATTAAGGTCCCTGGAACCGCAGCGTGAACCAACGCCCCCCTCCCCCTTCTCACACACACACACACCTCTGACCGTTTCTTTCTGAAAACCTCGTGGTCCCCCCCCCCCCCCTCCACACGGGCCACAGAAATGACCCCGCAGACATATCGCGCGCAGCTGGTGCAAGTCTGACTGACCGAACCGCCGGGGAGGAAGCTCGGCGCTTCTGCGAAACGCTCGACGAAAGCGGGAGTGTCTCGTGAGCGGTTGGACACGCCAGATGTGCCGTGTAACTTCAGATGGCCAAAGTGCACGAGAGAGCGGGTGCGTTTGTGTGAAAGTACGAAGCGTCCGACCCCCGCGTGTCACAGAACGAGTTAACTGGTTTATGGCTGCCGTGGGAGAAGCTTGGTGATAAGCGCTCTCGCGGTGCGCGCGCAGAAACGCCGTGTGCTCTGGAGCTGCGTCTCCAGGCCGCGTCTGGCCACGGACAGGGAGCGAGGCGTCCGGGAAGGGAGTACGGCGACGGCGCTGTCGAGTGTCGGGCCTGGCCTGTGGGGTCTCACACATGCCAGATAGGCAGCACTCCTCAAAATCTCCGCTGGTATTACCCTTGTGTTTTTCTGGGGTGTTTTTTTTTTTTTTTTAAGCATTCAGGACTCGAGGGAGCCTGGACTTTCCCCCTGTTAAGCTTGGTCCTCTTCCGCATTTTTGGTTTTGTTTGTGTGTTTTTTATTTTCATCAGGAGACATAGATCTGTGCAGTGTTACTGTATGGTACAGAATGCTTAGCTTCTGCCTTTAGCCACTTTCTTTTTTGCCGACTAACAATGTTGCTAAAATGCCAGCACTGAAATTCTCACTGACACCCTATTGACACTGACCGGCTCACTGACACCCCATTAACACTGACCAGCTCACTGACACCCCATTCACACTGACCGGCTCACTGACACCCCACTCACACTGACTGGCTCACTGACACCCCATTAACACTGACCGGCTCACTGACACCCCACTCACACTGACTGGCTCACTGACACCCCGCTCACACTGACTGGCTCACTGACACCCCATTCACACTGACCGGCTCACTAACACCCCATTCACACTGACCTGCCGACATAACAGTTTGAGTTATGAATTTATGACTCTCGATTGCAACTTGAACACAGGTTTACCTGATTTATTTTTGTGTTTCTTCTTTACTTTTATTGAAACATTTAATTTTTCAAGAAGAGTAAAGGTGGTTTCAGATCCAACAAGTACTTAAAAGTGACATTGGGAAGGATTTGCATTTGTTTAAGTGAGTTCTCCAGATTTCTCATGCAAACACATGCACACATGAGAGTACACTACCCCTTGTTGGAACTCCCTGTCTTCCAGTCCCAATTTTTCAGTAATGCCATAATATTTAACCGTTGTGACATTTTGCACATCTTTTTATGTAAATACTATCCGCCTTGCAAGATTAATCATGATTTTGTTTAATTCGTTTTTGCTTCTTGAACTGACTTTCCTATATAGGCAAAGAAATGATAAAATGAAGGTTTGATCTTACCAAATAAATTATCATGGACTCCATAAGTAGAATTGTATTTTAGCCTATATTCTCTGCTTGCTTTTGGCATGTTTCTGTTAAGTCATGGCTGACAAATTCACAGTTGGGGTTAGATTGTACTGCTGAATTTACTGTTGGGGTAACAGCGGGGAATTTTTCAGTTGTTTTTTATTTTTTGCTGGTGATGCCAAAGTCGCCCTCACACAGTAGACTTGGTTGTGTTTGCTTGTTGCGCCCTTTCTGGCCACTAAAATGATTTTGTTGAAGCACCATGGTCAGCTGATCCAGCTGGTCATCGTGACACATGCCCATTGTGTGCCTTGAGTGCGGTGTACATTCCCTGCACTGTTTGTACTGCACTGAAGCGGGGAACGTGCTTCTGTCAGAGAAATGCGACAGGGTTGCTGGGAACAAAATGGCGCCATTTTGGAACTATTCATTTTGAGTAGGGTGGTCAAGTCTTATCTGGAAAGGGGCTGCTGTAGGTTCAGTTTTCAGTTTTAGCCCAGCACTATGACACCTGATTCTGCTCATTGACTAATCGTGGACTTCAACCAAAACTTTGATGAGTAGAATCAGGTGCCTTAGTGCTGGGCCCAAACTAAAACCTACACCCACACCGGCCTTTGTGGATAAGACTGGACAACCCTCATTTAGAGACTCCATTCACATCAACTCAGAGGGTAGTAAAATGCCAGTTTCTTTTCTTTCCTATGTAGTAAATGCTGGTAAGAGGCAAAATGAGCATTGTTAAGGATGTAGGCAGGAGGTAGGGGTGAGTGGATGGTATTAAATTGTGTTTGTTGTCCTGGAGAATTCTTTGTATAACATGTCTGTACACCCTGGTTTTTGTTGCCTAGCACCTATTTACAGTCCATTTGGTACATTTCATGTAATAACTCTTCTAATTGGTCTTCCTCAGGCCAACTTAGCAAAATATGAAGGTATAAAACCCATCAAACTGTCGATCAGTTCAGAGATGAATCGGCTTAGGAAGTCTGCTCTGGGACTAACTGCACTGTTGTGTGGGCCTACATATTCTGTATATTCATCCAATCTATGTATTGCTTTACTGTGTTTTCTGTCGAAGTATCAAAGCCAAAAAGTATCTAAAAACTCTTCTAAAACTCGTAGTCAGCAGAATTTAATCTAGTCAGCTCTTCACCCTTTCTGATTTGCCAGACACCAGGATTTGTCTAATTGTGGTTTGTTACAATTTCCAATTAAATGTTTACTGAAAGACTTGACGAATGCCTTTTGTTGGAATGCCTTGGAGTAGCCAATGTTACTGAGTCTACTGTGGAAATTTTCCAGTTCACATTTGTGGTATTTACCCAGTGCATGTCCTTTTCTTCCTAGAATCAGCATAATGTATGCACCAATCTTTTAATAAGCATCCAAGAAACAATGAGTTTGTACTCTGGCCTTGCCAGCGGTGCCTTTCTGACGAGGAGAGGGCTTGAAAAACGCTTAAGATCCCTGCATTCTCCCAGCAGCGAGGACGCCGCATTGGGATGAAATTCCACGACCACAAGAATTCCCTGTGGTTTGGGTCTTATTAGGGAGCTCTTTAAACGCTCTGCTTTATGATATTTCGGATTCATTTGACAGATGGCGGCTCAGACCCATGATCGCTGCGGAAATTATAACAACAATTAGGGGGCGTGTTGTTTTTTCAAACGGAGAACACCAGCGACTGGATTATATATTTTTAAGACTACCCAGAATTGGAAATTGTATGCCATTAAACTGAACTGTTAATATTGTAATTCTGTCATTTTAAGTAGTGCTTGCCTGCGGGAAATGGTAGTTAGCAATTGTGATAGTTTAAAAGTTACCTTAGGTGAAACTTTGGTAAGTTCTTCACTGTGGGGCCCCTCTATATGTAGATGGGGGCCCGGTGCAGGTTTTTACAGGCGTTGGTGGTCTTCCTGAAACTGTGTGTTTAATTTATGAGCACCTTATGGTTCATGCATATGGTTGAGATTTATCCCAAGCGTGAGTGCTATTTATATCGACTCTTCCTGGGAAGGTTGTAAACTGTGGCTGATGTCCTCAATGTCTCCATACCTGAATCTGGTTTCACGTTCAGCATTGTGCAGTGTAGTCCAGTTGACCGTGACCTAGGAGATCCATTGCGTCATCCTGTTTTTGTTTCCTCTGAATCAGTTGGATGACGAGTTGAATTACGCGGTGTCATTCGGGCACTGGAGATGACCATGTCTTCCTGGGAGTGATTTACAGCTGGACTGGGGGATTCCAGTTTAAGGGATTTATCTGGCCACCTGTAACAATAGATCATGTGTCATCCCACATTGAATAGCAGTTTGTTTAGCTGAGGTTGATTGAAAGCTGAAGGCTCCAACAGCGGTTGCACAACATTTAGCCAAACATGTTGTACTCTAATGGACTGTGACGTTCCAATGCCAGGGTTGTCCGTTTTGGTATTGCAGAATGTCTTGTTGGATCCTCCTCAGGTGGTTGTGCCTCCAGTCTGAGTTTACTTTCTTCTTCCCAGCCGTCCTCATTCTGGGGCTCGTTGCCGGGCCCAGGGGTAGCCGCCATCATTGCGTCCAACGAGTGGAGTGCGAACGGCAGCCCGGAGGAGGGGCGGGACGATGGGCCCGATGGGCTGGACAAGACGGGCATGGACGGGGACGCTGAAGGGGTGTGGAGCCCCGATATCGAGCAGAGCTTCCAGGAGGCCCTGGCCATCTACCCCCCCTGCGGCCGGAGGAAGATCATCCTTTCCGACGAGGGAAAGATGTATGGTGAGTCGGCTCCCACACCTGCACCTCCTCCTCTGGTGACCAGACTCCTGGGTCCAGTGGATCCAAAATCCTGTCCTACGGGGTTTGATGGTGAACACGGATTGTGTTCAACCACAAGATTCTCAGCTCCTGTGGTCATTCATCCTCACTGTTTCTTAACTACAGGAGATTCCCATTGGCTAAAGATTCCAACACTCTGTTACACTTACCCAATCAACTAACTAAGGCACGAGTTTGAATAAAGATTGGAAACCCACAGGTATTTAATGTAATTTTAATTGGATGGATACATTTTTTTAAGTAATTGGACTATATTTATATATAATGTACATGTAAAAAAAATTTTCAATCTTTTTTTTATATAAATGAAGCTGGTTCCATTGCAGAATGACGTAAATGTCCATAATTTAAATGACCAGCACTTCATGTCTGGACTAAGCTCCCTTGAAGACGTTCCTAGACAAATATAGTTTGCGTATTGGGTGTCTTCAACAGGCCTGTTGTTCTTGATTTATAGATGCAGATCTTGGCTCTGGACACTGATGATGAAAGGCAATTAGTGTGTTTAGACCTTCAGATTAGTTTGATGGAATTAGGGAAGTGGGAATGAGAGGGAAGGAGTAATGATTTACTAAACAAAGTCAAAAATAACTGATTGCCTCAATAGAACGGACCTGTTTTGGTTATCTCGTGAGTGGGGTTGCAAATGGTCAGAGGTCATTTGCCAAGGCAGAACGGAAACTGGACAGCCAGTTGGACGCGGATGTTTATTGAGTTCTGCTGCTGCCTGAAAACCAACCAAGAAAAAGTCTAGAGATATCTCTTATGAATGCCTTTTTATCACTGGGCTGGTTACTGGCTGATTCAAAACTGGCTGGTAAAATTGTGACTCTCCATTGGCTCTTCAAACGTCTGTAATGTTGCTGACCTTTTGCAACCATAATTTTTTTCAAAGGTCCTGTTTACATGCATGTCTGATATAGCTGGTAATTTGTATTTCTGTATATATATATATTTGGTTATGTTTGTATTTGATTTTAATGTGCTGCCTATCCTATTTTGTGAGGCCTCATTTCTCCCAAGTTTCTGAGGCCTGTTCCATCCAACCGGATGACCCGCTCTACAGCAGGGTGTCTTGCGCCTGCTCCGTCTTTATCGTGGCATGTGATTTGTCAGTAGAATGTTGGTGATTGCAGACCTGATACCAGCAGAGCCTGACCCAGACTGTCTCTGGATATTGATTCAAATCGAATTTGGACAGATTCAATCCATATCTGGTTTCCTGTGCTTAGACCGCAATCGTCCAATGTGATGAGTATCAGATTTGTTGAGGGATTGGATATGCGTTATGTGGTGTAAACAGGGCTGAAGAGATCCTGTCACGGGGGTTGGATCTCTGATGACATATGTCAGCGTGGCTGTTTAGGCAGCAGACAGTGGCAGCTTTAACCATTGCATGGTCAGCAGCTCTGAATAGTTTCTTTTGCAAATGCCAGATAGCTTTGATGTAAGTGGTATGTGATCGTGAAAACAATTGAATCAGTGAAATTAGTGAAAATCCATAATATGTGGTAATTGGAAAAGACAAACTAGCAGTGATAAGTGGAATGACTTTATTAGATTACAAAATTATCAGTGAAAAGGAAAATAGCTTCAATGTATGACAAAGGAACATACATAAGTTTTTCCCAAATGAAGCCAAAAACCCACATCACCATGGGATATCCTAGTCATTGAGTCTTCTAACCACATCGCCTGTGGAAGACAAAATGCTAATTTAGATTTTCATTTGCATAGCATATATAGATTAAGTATTTGTGAGTGTCCATCCAACATTGTCATTGATTTTTGCTTCTTCCTGGTGTATATACACTTTTGACCTGAGACTTTGACAGCAATGCAATCATTCATATGTACAAATATGGTATGGTGCTCAACAGGTAGTTTTACATTTCCCCAGAATTAGTGCTTTAGATTTATCTTCTAGCCATGCAAAATCATAATATTACAATGATATTCTTATACAAACTTACCTTTCGGTGTTTGTCTGTGCGCGTGCTTGTCGAACCTGCAACCTCAGAATTACAAGCCCAGTTCCCTAACTGCTGTGCTGCCCTGCAGTCCCAGGCAAGCTGTACTGTCTGAAGCCAATGTGCCCCGTCGCACGCCCAAGTAGTTTTCCCAGTAGAAACGCTTAACAGACCCGAGAGAGAATTTTGGGCCTGTCTGCCGTTATTCTGGCCCACAGGGTTTGTTGTGTGGGTGACATTTTCCTGGGGGGCTGTTGGGAATCCCGTGTGATTTCCCGGTGCGGACACGCTATGTAATGCGCTTTCCCAGCATGCTATTTGGAGACCGGTCTCGGCGTAAACGTTAATGATTCATCGCTTGCCATCAATTGACACCTCTTCCTCTTGTCCGTTTCTGAGACGGAAATACACGCCGCGTGTCCCGTGAGACTGTGTCTGTCTCGGAGAAGACGGCCGGGAAGAGAGAAATATGCTTCCTTTTTTGTCATTTCTGCTAGCCGGCCAATCCGAAACATTCCTGGAACGTTCCGGAATGCCGTGGCGACTCTTCTGTAAGGTTGCAGCGATGTTATGGCACAGCTGCAGTGCAGGAAGAATGTTTCGCGTTAGCTCATTTTTGGCCGGAGTCCTTGCCCTCGTAGTTAAATAAATAATTGTACAGACATAAAAAGCGTTTAATTCCTCTATAGCTGTGATGGCTGAGGTTGTTTTGTCTCATTGCCTTGTTGTTTATGTGTTTGCAGGCTTAAACTACTCAAACAATGACACACGTCTGACCAACGCATTCATGTAAAGTACATTGTATGGTAACAACGTATGTGTAGCAGTGGTTGGTTGGCTGTCATGGGTTAACTGAATAAGTGTATGTAAACTGCTCGCTTGTGCTGAAAGCTGACAGTTTTCAAGCTGGGTTAGGGAACAGCAAAAGTACAATACATACAACCAAAAAATTGCTAGATAAACAGCAAAACAACATCGTGCTTGAACACACTATGTGTGCATTTTTTTATTTCATTAAATACATTTTGTGTGTAAGCATGAGGCTGTGTGTGCGTTTGAGTTTTTGTGTTTGTGTGTGTGTGTGTGTGTGCATTTGCATTTTTGCGTGTGTGCGTATGTGTGAGTCTGTGTGTGTGCATTTGAGTCTCCGTGTACATTTGAGTTTCCGTGTGTGCGTGAGTGTGTGTTTCTATATGAGTCTGTGTGTGCGTTTGTGTTTCAGCCTCTGTGAGTGTGAGTCTGTGTGTGAGTGAATCTGTGATTGTGTGTATGTGTGTGTGTGTGTGTTTGAGTCTCTGTGTGTGTGAGTCTGTTTGAGCGAGTCTGTGTGCATGTGTGTGTTTTTGTGTGTCTGTGTGAGCGAGTCTGTGTGTGTGTGAGTGTGTTTGAGTTTCTATGAGTGTGAGTCTGTGTGAGCGAGTCTGTGTGTGTGTGAGTCTGTGTAAGTGGGTGTGTGTGCGTGTGTGTGTGTGCGCGCGTGTGTGTCTGTGTGAGTGGGTGTGCGTGTCTGAGTCTGTGTGAGCTGGTCTGTGTGTGTGTGAGTGTGTGTGTGTGTGTTTGAGTGTGTGTGGTTGTGAGTGTGTCTGTGTGAGCGAGTCTGTGAGCGTGTGTGTGTGTGTGTCTGTGTGAGCGGGTTTGTGTGCGTGTGAGCAAGTCTGTGTGAGCGAGCGAGTGTGTGTGTGTGTGTTTGAGTCTGTGTGGTTGTGAGTGTGTCTGTGTGAGCGAGTCTGTGAGCGGGTCTGTGTGCGTGTGTGTGTGTGTGTTTGAGTGTGTGTGTGTGTGTGTGTGTGTGTGTGTGTGTGAGTCTGTGTGAGCGGGTGTGTGTGCGTGTGAGCAAGTCTGTGTGAGCGAGTGTGTATGTGTGTGTGTGTGTGTTTGAGTCTGTGTGGTTGTGAGTGTGTCTGTGTGAGCGAGTCTGTGTGCGTGTGTGTGTGTGTGTGAGCGGGTCTGTGCGTGTGTCTGTGTGTGTGTGTGTTTGAGTCTGTGTGGTTGTGAGCGAGTCTGTGTGCGTGTGTGTATATTTTGACCCTTTTCTCCTCTTGTAGAATAGGCCTTGGACGGAGGCCCACATTCCGATCATTTTTCCCGGGCTTGCGAGGGACAGGCACTCCGGCGTGGCTCGGGCCGAGCTCGGGCCTGCCGGCTGCCCTGCCGCAGGAAATATAATCCTGACGCGACAGAAAGGGAAGGTTTGTTTCAACGGCCAGGCATTTTCTCCTTTTGTGGAAGTGCGAGCCGGCAAGGCCACCCTCTCCTCACCTTCCCCGGTGGCTATCCCCTTTCAGTGCGCCCCCACGGAGAGACCCCCCTCCCCAGCACTGCCCCCCCCCCCCTCACCCCCTGTCAGTGTGCTGTCACAGCCCCTGCGCTGTGCTACCCAGCCACCACAGTGTGTCAGGCCTACAGGACACGACCACGGTCAGACGTTATTACGGTGGAACTGCTTAGCAGACACTCGGGCCCGGGGCCACTTCCTCTGTGTAGAATTTCACAAGATCCTATTTATTGGCCCTCCGCTGGAGAAGGTTCCAGAATGCGGCTGTGCCCTCCCGCCCTGGGGGTCGCGGCGGCGGCGGCGGCGTCGAGGCCCCGCTCAGAATTCAAACCCGCGACCCCTCTCTGCCCTGGGACGGCACGTCCGGTCGAGCGCTCGTTCGCCGTGCCGAGAGGAGCGTCCTGGCACGGGCCAGATTTAAACTGTGCCAGCGCGGGTCGGCAGTCCTGCCGGGTGAGGTAAGATCTTGCCAGTGGGACACCTGCAGGGGGTACTTGTGATGTCATCCCGGCTGTGCAAGCAGGCCCCTGGCACGGCAGCTGCAGATGAGCACGCTAGCCTTTACTCTTCCAAATGGACGGGGCAATTTTAAGCAATGAGATGGGGCTACAGTTCTAGTTGCCTGTTCCGAAAAGGAAGATGGTGGGGCTGAGACTAAATGAATGAAATGATGTATTCAGCTGGGTGGTTTATTGTCGCGGCTGATGCGGATGTTCTTTCCCAGAATGCAACAGCCTTCGATCGTCGCTGCTTGGAAACGCTGGCGCACTCGGTCCCGGGACCTTCAGCGCTGCAACACGCGTGCTGCTGGACTGCGTTCGGGGGTCCTGGTTGGCTCGGTGTCTCACCTGGCTCGCTTTCCGAGCCGGCGTACAGGTGTGACCTCCGTGAGGTGTCAATGAACACCCCCCCCCCCCCTCGCCTGGGGGATAGTCCACCGTCCGGCCAAGATACTTGGCTCCTCCATCAAGGTGGAGCAATGAAAATTCTTGGCTGCTTGCGAGACCTCTTCATTAATGGCAAAAACACACTCTACAGCAGAGAGGGTGCTGAAGGGCTCTTAATTAATTTGAAGGCATGCTGGGGTGTAATGAAAAGCAGGGGCCGCTGTAATAAAATCACCTCCTCTGCCCCCCCCCTCCTCCCCCCCCCACGCCCTCCGCAGAAATGATGCTGTTTAGGAAAAAAAAATCGGTTTGATGGCGTTTTATTTTTGGCCGCATCCCGAAACTGACTGCGCTAAAGAGCTTTGTGTGATGCTCACGTGTGAAGCCCTGCCAGGTAGTGTTGTTCAGAATGCCCCCAACCTGCAACTACTTTGCTTTAATGACAAATATTTGAACCGTCGAGGAGAAAAATCCTATTAGGAGCATTCATAAACCGGAGTTTATTCATGCTGTATCTGGAAGCAATGAGCTCGCCTACGTGGGGGCCATTTTCTGCGAGAAGAGTCTTTAACTTGGGAAACTGTTTTGCCGACCCCCCTCGTTTGAAAGTGTTCTGAGGCTACAGTGCGTTGAGGGGCTTTGATTTTCCTCACGTAGGGAAATCAATTAAAAAGTAACTAAATACAGGACGGTGAGGAAAAGATTTTACACGCGCATGACCTCACCCTCAGCTGCACTGGCTCTGCAGGAAGGGTTCTAGGTGTGGGCGTGCGGAGAGTTGAGGACTGTTTGAGTATTTTGGAGAAAGTATATTGTTTGAGACAGTACAGATAAGAAAAATGTTGCAGTGTTTTAGTACAACAGAGTTACACAGTGTTTTAGTTCAGCAGAGTTACACAGTGTTTTAGTACGGCAGAGTTACAGTGTTTTAGTGCAGCAGAGTTACAGTGTTTTAGTACAGCAGAGTTACACAGTGTTTTAGTGCAGCAGAGTTACAGTGTTTTTGTACAGCAGAGTTACACAGTGTTTTAGTACAGCAGAGTTGCAGTGTTTTAGTTCAGCAGAGTTACAGTGTTTTAGTGCAGCAGAGTTGCAGTGTTTTAGTACAGCAGAGTTACAGTGTTTTAGTGCAGCAGAGTTACAGTGTTTTAGTTCAGCAGAGTTACAGTGTTTTAGTTCAGCAGAGTTACAGTGTTTTAGTTCAGCAGAGTTACACAGTGTTTTAGTGCAGCAGAGTTACAGTATTTCAGTACAGCAGTTACACAGTGTTTTAGTGCAGCAGAGTTACACAGTGTTTTAGTGCAGCAGAGTTACACTGTGTTTTAGTACAGCAGAGTTACAGTATTTCAGTACAGCAGAGTTACACAGTGTTTTAGTACGGCAGAGTTACAGTGTTTTAGTGCAGCAGAGTTACAGTGTTTTAGTACAGCAGAGTTACACAGTGTTTTAGTTCAGCAGAGTTACACAGTGTTTTAGTACGGCAGAGTTACAGTGTTTTAGTGCAGCAGAGTTACAGTGTTTTAGTACAGCAGAGTTACACAGTGTTTTAGTGCAGCAGAGTTACAGTGTTTTTGTACAGCAGAGTTACACAGTGTTTTAGTACAGCAGAGTTGCAGTGTTTTAGTTCAGCAGAGTTACAGTGTTTTAGTGCAGCAGAGTTGCAGTGTTTTAGTACAGCAGAGTTACAGTGTTTTAGTGCAGCAGAGTTACAGTGTTTTAGTGCAGCAGAGTTACAGTGTTTTAGTTCAGCAGAGTTACACAGTGTTTTAGTGCAGCAGAGTTACAGTATTTCAGTACAGCAGTTACACAGTGTTTTAGTGCAGCAGAGTTACACAGTGTTTTAGTGCAGCAGAGTTACACAGTGTTTTAGTACAGCAGAGTTACAGTATTTCAGTACAGCAGAGTTACACAGTGTTTTAGTGCAGCAGAGTTACACAGTGTTTCAGTAGAGCAGAGTTACACAGTGTTTTAGTTCAGCAGAGTTACAGTGTTTTAGTTCAGCAGAGTTACAGTGTTTTAGTTCAGCAGAGTTACACAGTGTTTTAATACAGCAGAGTTGCACAGTGTTTTAGTACAGCAGAGTTACACAGTGTTTTAGTACAGCAGAGTTACAGTGTTTTAGTACAGCAGAGTTACAGTGTTTTAGTACAGCAGAGTTACAGTGTTTTAGTACAGCAGAGTTTCAGTGTTTTAGTGCAGCAGAGTTACACAGTGTTTTAGTACATCAGAGTTACAGTGTTTTAGTACAGCAGAGTTACAGTGTTTTAGTACAGCAGAGTTACAGTGTTTTAGTACAGCAGAGTTACAGTGTTTTAGTTCAGCAGAGTTACACAGTGTTTTAGGGCAGCAGAGTTACAGTGTTTTAGTTCAGCAGAGTTACAGTGTTTTAGTACAGCAGAGTTACAGTGTTTTAGTACAGCAGAGTTACAGTGTTTTAGTACAGCAGAGTTACACAGTGTTTTAGTGCAGCAGAGTTACAGTGCTTTAGTACAGCAGAGTTACAGTGCTTTAGTACAGCAGAGTTACAGTGTTTTAGTACAGGAGAATTACACAGTGTTTTAGTTCAGCAGAGTTAGTGTTTTAGTGCAGCAGAGTTACAGTGTTTTAGTACAGCAGAGTTACAGTGTTTTAGTACAGCAGAGTTACAGTGTTTTAGTACAGCAGAGTTACACAGTGTTTTAGTGCAGCAGAGTTACAGTGTTTTAGTTCAGCAGAGTTACAGTGCTTTAGTACAGCAGAGTTACAGTGTTTTAGTACAGCAGAGTTACAGTGTTTTAGTACAGCAGAGTTACACAGTGTTTTAGTTCAGCAGAGTTACAGTGTTTTAGTGCAGCAGAGTTACAGTGTTTTAGTTCAGCAGAGTTACAGTGTTTTAGTGCAGCAGAGTTGCAGTGTTTTAGTGCAGCAGAGTTACACAGTGTTTTAGTACAGCATAGTTGCACAGTGCTTTAGTTCAGCAGAGTTACACAGTGTTTTAGTACAGCAGAGTTACAGTGTTTTAGTACAGCAGAGTTACAGTGTTTTAATACAGCAGAGTTACACAGTGTTTTAGTACAGGAGAATTACACAGTGTTTTAGTTCAGCAGAGTTAGTGTTTTAGTGCAGCAGAGTTACAGTGTTTTAGTACAGCATAGTTGCACAGTGCTTTAGTTCAGCAGAGTTAGTGTTTTAGTGCAGCAGAGTTACAGTGCTTTAGTACAGCAGAGTTACACAGTGTTTTAGTTCAGCAGAGTTACAGTGTTTTAGTACAGCAGAGTTACAGTGTTTTAGTGCAGCAGAGTTACAGTGTTTTAGTACAGCAGAGTTACACAGTGCTTTAGTACAGCAGAGTTACAGTGTTTTAGTAGAGCAGAGTTACAGTGTTTTAGTTCAGCAGAGTTACAGTGTTTTAGTGCAGCAGAGTTACAGTGTTTTAGTACAGCAGAGTTACAGTGTTTTAGTACAGCAGCGAGCTGAGCATCGAGACTGAGTGGCACTCTGTGCTGTGTGTCGGGGGTGGGGAGGGGGGGTCCCAGTGCACATGGGCAGAAGAGTGGGGGGAGGAGAGGGAGAGAGAGAAGGAGGTCAGGCCACG